>NC_090265.1:79237143-79902143 GCF_040414725.1 Anabrus simplex | reverse complement strand
TCGCTTGCCTGATTGTAGTCAATTTGTTATGTATATACGTGTGTCTGTAGATTAATATTAAAGACATGTAAAGTGATGCTTGTTACCTAATATCATATATGGATATGCTTTGTTAAACCTTTTGATACTGACATTGTAACCCTATGCTCTTCATATTTAGACATCACACTACCAAACAGCATAGAAACACGCAATAGATATTACATCCCTAAAGGCATATAGTTGGCGTCAGGAATGGCATCCTACCGCAAAACAGGGAAAATCCACATGTGTGATACAACCCTCACCAGCGAGCCCACAGGTGTAGGAGAAAGTATTAAAATAATAATCAATTGTGCTTTGGATGATGTGGAGGAAAAGTCAGGAAGTGATCTTCAAAGTAGAGTGAGAGTAGGAAGGAGAAACACTGTTTGACTTTTGCTGATGATGTGCTCCTAGCAGTCAATCTTCAGACAGTAGTGAAACAAAGTGGAAAATCTTCAAGAAACAACTGCTAAAGCGGGCTTACGGATCTCCTTAAAAAAGACCTAATATATGGATTCGGAAAAGTCAGGCGACACTCACAGCAATGAGACGGCTTACGGGATTGTCCGGAGCACCATAAAATTTGGCGAGAATGACAGTGAAAAGGAAGCACTGCGGGAGAGAGCAAGGAGGATAGAATTGGAATTTAGAATGAGCCACGACACTTGCAGAAAAAATCCATCTCCTATCAGGCTAAACTGAGAAACTACTGCGTAGCAGACAGAGCGGCATTCCTTTACAGTGCAGGTGACACTGGCAGCAATAGAAGATATCTCGTTTCAGATAAGGAAATATAAGTTCCGCGGAAATATTTTGGGTTCTAATCAGGTGTCCGAGGATTTTGTCTTCCACCGGACGTCAAACAAGGAAATGTAACCGAGGGTCAAAATGAACACCACCGTTATGAAGAATCGAATATTAACCCTATATGGTCACCTGAAGAGAATGAACCCGGAGAGGTTGGCGCCCAATTTGCTTACTATGCAGGAAAAATGGAAATCTCATCCCCGCTGGCTGAAGTTCACAAATACTTCCAGTTAAATGATAAGATCAGAGGACATAATGGAGAGGACCATCTTTAGGAAGACAGCTGCGGTATTGAGGGATGATCCAGAGGAAGAAGTTGCAAAACCGTGGAATATCACAGCGGAAGAACGGCTAGAAAGGAACGTGAGGTTGAAAAACGTTTGGTTAAAATGTAAACGAAAGGATGTAAAACTAAGAAAGACAGGCAGATACCTTGTGTAGCACTATTCCACTTTTGGCGGCATCGATGTATATAAATAAATAATAATAATGTGTGAATATCCAGTTGAGAGCTTCGTCGGTGGCTCTGTGTGCCTCCTCTATGGCCCACTTGAACGTCCGTAACGGACATTATTTTACCACATGATAGATAGCTTGCGACGTATTTACGCACTCACAGTAGGGATGTTCGGCTTTAACCCTCTCATGAAGCCAGGATTGTGACCAGCCATGATATGTACATATTCTGTCGAGGAAAGTCCAGGTTCTCTTAGGTACATTGAAGCCAGGTGGATGTCTGGCAGGATGTGCTATTAGTCCTGGTTGGTCAGGGTTTAAGGTGCCCCATTCTTCCCACCACTCTTTGCTTTTGGAAATTCCAACATTTGAAGGATAAATAATAATAATAATAATAATAATAATAATAATAATAATAATAATAATAATAATGGATTTAGTCCACCTCTGTGGTGTAGTGGTTAGTGTGATTAACGCACTCCCCGATTCGATTCCCAGCTCTGCTACGAAATTTGAAAAGTGTTATGAGGGCTGGAATGGGAACCACTCAGCCTCGCGAGGTCAACTGAGTTGAACGGGATTCGATTCCCTACTCAGCCATCCTCGAAGTGGTTTTCCGTAGTTTCCGATTTCTCCTCCAGGTAAATATCGGAATGGTACCTTACTTAAGGCCACGGCCGCTTTCTTTTCTCTTTCTTATCTACACCTTCCAATCATCCCATTCCCCCTTCAGCCACAAGGCCCCTGTTCAGCATAGCAGGTGGGCCCACCTGAGCGAGGTACTGGTACTCTCCCCAGTTGTATCCCCCGACTTAAAGTCTGACACTTCATGGCACTGCCCTTAAGGCTGTACAGTAGATGTGGGATTATTCGCTGAGTCCGAGGAATACCACACCTGGAATTTATACAGATTAAGAAAGAAAGAAAAAACAAAAGAACAATGCATTTACATGACGCTAACTATTGGTAGGAGTAGCATGCCATCGTCGATTATTGGTTCAAACCACGGAGAGTCCAGTTATCTTAATTGTTGACTTAGGGCTAGCCTCGTTCGGTCAACTGAGCAGCTGCTTGATATGAGAGGCAGAGGACCCAATCTCGAACCTCGGTTGTCGTCACTCTGACCGCGTAACACTCCAATATCTGCAGGCCATGTGTGCAGGGCAGTCTTGGCTGGCCGAAATCCTTAATGGATTGTATGTAACATATTTAATAACAATATTTTCAATTATGAATACGAAATTAAACATAGTAATGGAAATAACCCAATTTCTTCCCCATAAGCTTTATCACTGCCTACAAATGGAACCTAATATTAACAAAAAAGAAAATATGTATTCGCCGTTGCGCTTAGAAAAACCGCTATGTGATGACGATGAGGTACTATCATTGAAGGTTCAGTACTGCATGAACTAAATCAACGAAGTTTCGACGCAACCGACATATGTTGGGTGGATCAGTATTTATCCCCTTAACCTTGACATGTAACTATACCACGGATTTGTAGGTGGTAATAGGTTAGAATGCAAAGTAATTTGGTTTGTAGGAAGTGTCATGCAACCCGTTGTACCACAGTGTAGGAAGAGTAGCATAAATTCAAAGAGTTCCATAGGCTGTACTCCTAATATATATGCAAATCTCATAGCATAACCGTTGTACAGTGTAGGGTATACTTGTTACTGGCTTAAGTAAGTTTGCATTCTAACCTATTAGTACCTAATAATCCGGACTCTACATATAACCGTGTTTCGAGGCGCAGTGACGATATACAGGTCAACACCTATTGATTTGGTAAATATTTACATATCCGTATTTTGAATACGCACTAACGTGCATGTGAACTTTAACATGACAATGATAAAAATAAATACTGATGCTAGATACATTATGAAATTTGTTTTGTTTCGTAAATACTCAATAAAATTTGGATGTTGAATGACGCTGAAAACACAAAATTTTCAAGTAACCTGTGGTTTCTAATTTACTTGTTGAACCCTGAATTACAATATTCAAGTGTGTTTTTGCTGATTATAATAGGTAGTATTTTCCTCTCCAGCCATTATTTAACTTTATGCATTATAATGCATCAGTATAAATTGGCTTGTGTTTCATGGGTGGTAGAACTAACTATTGTTAACTATATCAGCTCAACCATGCTTACGAACATGTCTCACACATGTGCCTTCGCAAAATGCGTGATTATGACGTAAGTTATGTTTCCTGACTCACGTAATGAATGCAGTTTGTATTAGCATATTACCTGAGATAGGTTGGCTATATGAGGGCTGTTGGGGACAGGGGATAAAATGTAGCCGGAAGAGGCTGTATGATGTACAGACGACAGAGCAGTTGTTATGTATGGTGTGTTGGCTCCGGATGTATGAAATGCTACTAAGGAGTAAATCATTTCGTCAGCTTGTACATTACTACCCAAGCATATATTAAGTATTAATCAACCTTAGTAAACGTACAGATATAATATTGCGATCGTAATTATATAGTATTAGAATGGCCATTGCATAATAGTAGTAGGAAAGGCTACGAAATATTTTCAAGATGCGTATTCTAATAACTCAGTTTTGACTATTACAAGTAAAAAATCTCATTGTAGACCGTATTGGACATAAGATTATGAACATTAAAATAAGAATAAGACATGATTTATTTCGGCTGATGATGCTTACAACAGTTAAGCGAAACATGTTCCAACTTACAACATCAGTTGTAATGTTTATAGGCCTATCCTAAATATAAGGAAAGGTAAGTATTGGAAAGGTAGTGTAAATTATTATTCTTGTTTTAATGTTCATAATCAGTTTTGACTGTCAAGTACTTTCATGTTCGCTGTCCATTCTGAACTTACTTAAAAATATTTGAGCAATCTCTGCACATGTGAATACAGAGAGGCTACAATGACATACTTTCTTACCTTTTACCCCTGTTTTATAATTTTTGATCTATTGTGCTTACTATTAGCAATATTATATTAATTGAACATTATTGACAAATTAGCGCAGTACTATTTTCGTGAATACGACATACTATTTATGTTAGACATCATATTAAACATTTGATTGTAAATAAACAAGGAAAACGAGTGAGTTGGCAGCTCGGTTAGGGTCGCGCATGTGCGATCTTAAATTCGGGAGATGGTGGGTTTGAATCCCACTGCCAGCATCCCCGAATATGGTTTTCGGTATTTACTAATTTTCAAACCAGGCAAACACTGGGTCTGTGTCTTAATTAAGGCGACGGCCGCCACTTTCCCAATAGTAACACTTCCCCATCACTGCAATGCAGAAAACCAGTGCTGCGTTAAACCACCGGCAATAAATAAATAAATAAATAAATAAATAAATAAATAATAACAAACTAATAATAATAAAATTGGTTTTACGTCACACTAACTTCTTATAGAGTTATCGGAGACGCCAAGGTGTCTGAATTTCGTCCCGCAGGACTTCTTTTACGTGCCAGTAAATCTACCGAAACGAGGCTGCCGTACTTGAGCACCTTCAAATACCACCGGACCGAGTCTGCTGTGAAGGTGGGAAACAACACAAGATCATATCGGGCGAGTAGATCGTGAGGTAAGGGTCGCGCAGCTGTGAGCTTGCATCTGGGAGATAGTGGGCTCGAGTCTCACTGTCGGTAGCCCTGAATATGGTTTTCCCTGGTTTCCCAATTTCACACCAGGAAAATGCTTCCTTCCCACCCCTAGACATTTCCTAATCCACCTTCGCCGTAAGACCTATCTGTGTCGGTCCGACGTAAAGCAAGTTGTAAAAAAATGAAAAAACAAGAAAATGGTCTTCAGAGCTTCTGATGATAGGGATCTAATCCAAAATCTCCTGAAAGCAAATGATTTTTAAGTGACCTGTATCGACTAGCCATCTCGCTCGATGTCGCAACTTCTGTGTCATTGATTAACGTGACGTAAGAGGGAAATGTAGCTCACCTTTACATACTCCATTTAACATATGATGCATTACATCATAAAATAATACCGATCCATAAATACATCAACAGAAATGTCCTGTCTTACACAACTGAAAGATTAGATTTCTACATCTAAACTCTTGATCCAATCCATCGCTTCTGGAGTAGCTAAGTCTTCTAGACTTCCAGGGAAGCCACAGAGGGGACATTCCAACACTACCGGTATGTGTTCCATTGTTTGTGGAATGATGGCAGAGTCGCAGAATGGGCTACCGATCCAATAGAACGGTTCTTCCCAAGCACATCTGATACCGTGGAACCTACTCAAGACACACCGAGGCAGATTGAAGCCACTAAGTGCTACGAAAATATCCAATCATTCCACCAGCTATCTTCAGGGATGAAGTGACTGTTTTCGAGACTTCAGTCTAATATTCCTAGTTTACTCACGTTGTCATGTAGAGGGAGTGCTATCTTCTTGCTCATTCTTGACCATAGATGAAGAAGGTTTCTTTGATTTCTGATTGGAGGACGCAGGATGTTACTCAGCACTAAAAGCCACTGGATTGGAGTAGGAAGCAATGTACCAGTTATGATTCCCATGGTATGGCGGAGCTGAACATCCACAAGGTGAGTGCGGCAACTGTTAAGCCATACCGGGGAGCAATACTCAGCTGAGAATAGGTAAACGCTAGAGCAGTTGTTCTCAGTATGTTGGAGTCAGGACCACATGATGTTCCGACTAAGCGCTGAAGGAGGTTATTACGGCTCTTCAGTTTTGCAGCTCTGTATTATCTATCCAGTGTCATCCCCAGTTATTTAGGAGTGGGATTGTACTGTAATGCCTTACCTCTAAAAATGACTCTGGGGAAGTAGTTGCAAACGTCTTGTCCAGGTGAAGAGCAGTTACTTCTCTTTTCTGAGGGTTGGGTTGCAAGAGCCATGGTGCACGATGCTTCACATCCGAAGGTAAAACTACCTACACGAGAGGCCGGGGTGGTGCTAAGAAAGCAATAGTGATTCAGATACCGCCGTACTGCTCTTCCGGGCCTCACGGTAACAGCAAGTCGAAAGAACCTAATACATACTCCATGGGTATGGTTAACACGTTGATACTCGATAATAAGTCTAATTAATTGGTCTACACGCCATTATTGTAGCTGTTTACTAGCCTGGTAACATTTCTCAATTGCTTGAAGTAAATATTGGAAATCTTATTCCTGTGTTCTAACTTTACATTACAGTAGATTCCAATCATCATACAAGGAAAGTAGACTGCAGTACCATCATAGAGCCGTGCTTCCTTGTGCACATTGCCAGAGGAATGCAATCATATTAACGACAATACTATATTATGCTATATCCTCTAACGTGTACGGCTTGCAATACAAGATCTGGAGCTAGATTTGCAAACTAATCACTATTCGTGACCAACAAGAGTTTCCGGTTTTACGTGCTTTCCACCGTGAGATAAGCAATGTGTACATTGCCAGCGGAATTATATTCATTATTCAGAATCCATTCCTCACAAAATAAACGAAAGCTTGGTATTATCACTTAAATAGCATATATAACGTTCAACTCATTTTTACACTCCTCATTTGATATGAATGCAAAGGTATTCACTAAATAAGAGTAAAATTGTTAAACCTGGAGAACGTGATGTATGGAAATCGATCACGAGATCGGTGATATTGATAGAGATGATTACAACGATGTAAATCTGGTAGTGGTAGTGGTGGTGATGGTATGCTAAGTTTTAACCCCTTAGTAGCCGCCAGTCGGTGAGATTATTTGCTAATAACCTGGGTTCAATTCTGGCCGGAATTCGAGGGCTTTTCAAAATTCATGTCTGGAGGCAGAAGCTACTGCTGAAACCTACTAAGCGCATTAAATGTTTTCTCAAACACATTCTCACGAAATTCTAACTTGTTTGCATAGACAAGGATTGCTCTTTGTTATCGAGTGAAATGTAAGAAACATTTCCACTTTTTTAAATTTCAGAAAGTTTTATGGAAATGAAAATATAACTAAACATTGATGTCAATGTTATTATTATTATTATTATTATTATTATTATTATTATTATTATTATTATTATTGTTACGGAGTTTTCCGTGGTAGTTAGAGGTAAAAGAAGGTGCGGGGGGTGAACAGGTCTCAGGCTACGAAATTAAAGTGAATTTAAAATTTAACAAGGTTATATTTTCTTAGCAAAAAACAAGAAATAACAATAATGGCAGGTACAGAGTAGCAAAACCACTAATCGAGAATGTACAATTACAGGATTTGGTCTCCGAGAGCCAGACACACAATTCTGAGCAATTAGCCCAGCATTACGATATACAGAATTCAACAAAGGGGCAGAAGACCCCAATCAAGCCCAGGAGCACTTGCTCCAAATTACACAGTAAAGCCTCCTCGAGGCATACAACACTCAATTTTCGAAAAAGAGCCACTCGCTCTCAACTTTAAGCCTATCAAAGGCCACACCAAACTCCACCTTCAAGTTGTCCTCTAAGGACATATACACAGGGGTAACATACCCAACCTACTGAGGTCTATTAAGTGAGAAAAAGGTTAATTACTTGACCTCTAAAATAACAATTGAGAGGAGGCGATCAGCACTCCTAATACATTTGTTTAAAACCTACTTGGCACTAGGCCGTTAATGCAAGGGCTAATCCCATACTAAAGAGGTGACTTTTAGAAGGAAACAATTTACGTTACATTAGAAGGGAAGAAACGGTTGTGAAAATAAGTTCACCTCAATGCAATATGAGTGGGAGATCGAGAGGGTTAAGCACTCTCTATCCCAATATGTAGTTTTGAAAGAGAATAGAGGCTAAGAGTCTTTACATTTTAGGGAAAGTTACATGGTAGAAACGCTTCGGACCCGCCCCGAGAGTTAAACTGCTGAGCTAGCAAGAAAAGAAGTTATTAAAAGGCCATTACCTTGGTGTTGAACTGCTCCCCGAAGAAAGAGGCGCTTCCCGCCCCCTGCTATGTACTTTACACACTGAAAGATGGTACTGATGTGGCCCGGAGACCCTAAAATCAGCAGTTTATATACTCTCGCAGAAAGTTCGAGGCGTTTCAGGAAGGAAAAACACCCGCCCACAAACATTTTATTGGTGGATAAAGAAAACCCCTACACAAGATTAAGAAGAAACACATTATTGGTGGAAAATTAATTAAAGAAATTCGGGATTGGCTAAATTCAAAACAAGGGGAAAGAAAGGGTTAATATTGCCAACTTAAACAATGACTGAAAGAAATTTAGCAAAGAACAAACTTTTGAAATTAAATTTTCTCAACAAAAACAGTTCTTTCACTTCGCACTAGGGTGCACCGTTGTAGTTCTTCAGTAGTGTCCTCTAGAAGAGAATGTTCACACTTCTTACTACAAGCAAAACAAAAATACATCGAAAACAACACAGTTCAGAAACTTCAAAATTTCCAAGTAGTGGCATCTTCAGGGTAACTTGAAAATTAACACATAAGACAAAGTTCAGACTTCTCCCAGTAGGGGAGTTTCAACTGGCGCAAAGTTTAAATAAGCGGCGTGGAGGTGTACCGCCCGGTACAGACCTCCCCCCCCCCCCAAAAGTTCCTCCAAGGGGGTAACACGGAAGAACATACACTTTTGTTTGAAAACAAGGTCCAAGTTATGATGTTGCTATGGAGATTAATTGCAGAAGCATTTATCAAAATAGTGAAAATTTGATTTGATCCAGTTTCAAAAATTCTCGTAGTAACTGCTGAAGTAATGTCTTTATGTTTGTAGAAGTTGAATTCAGAAGAAAAACGTTTCATACTTGAAAGAGAAGAAAAAATTTTCAAAGTCCACCAAATTTTGCTGTTGAATTCCCAAGTGTAGTAATTGCTGATAGTAAATGTCCATGTAGTTGATTAAATATTTCGATGTTGATTAAGTTGGATGGCCAGACCGGCCGTTGCAGCTTGTGTCCAAAGGCGGCCGCTCGGACCCCTCAAGTACCCTGAGATACCGCTCGCCCGCACAATGAGGGGAGCAGAGGTATTGAAGCACGCCGCGCCCGCGGTGAACATGCAGGTCGCGGGCCAGTTACAGGTTGTGCGCCGCACATCAGCCTTGGCCGGGAAGAGGGCTCCGGCTCGCCGTGCACCTGTCGTCCTCGCTGGAGTAGAGGGGGCCCTTCCTCTATCCCAGTCGCGGCACGGCGCCGCGCGGCTGCGGGGGCACTGAAACATTAAAGCTAGGCGGCAGAATTTTGTTGGACCATCATCATTTTTTTTTGAGGGCACAGGCTTTGTGGAGAGGTTGAGGGGCCAGCGGCGTGCAGATATCCATGGCATTTTATATAAGCAAGCCACAGTGTGTGTGGAGCAGGAGACGGGAGCGTGGTAATGGCCGTGGCAAGGACAGAATGGCAGTTTAACGGTTCGGGGAAGGTTTTACAAAATGCTTACATATAAAACAAAATATTATAGAAGGAGCAGAATGCCTTAAAAGTGAAAATTCAAAAAAAATATAAACTTCATATTCCTTTCAAAATAATATAAAGCAAGTTAACACAGAAATTACACCGGTTTCACCTGTGACAGGTGAACCCTAATTATCATCTCGGTGGCTGGATTACTTAATAACAACGTAACCGGCGTAAGGAAATCGAGAATGATACACGGCCCATGAAATCTGGGGGCAAGCTTGCCCGCGGGAACAAAGTTCTTGACCATCACCTGGTCACCTACCTTCAAATTGGTGGGTCTCCGTCCACGATCATATCTTTCCCTAACCTTTTCATGAGACACTTTAAGATTGGCTTTAGCCTTCTTCCAAAGATCTTTAATAATGTCCGGGTCTATTGTCTCGGGTAGAATGTCGCTCAGAGACCAGAGGTTAGAGAGCGGCGTGTTGGGAACAAACTTGAACATCAAAGAAGCTGGAGTAAATTTATGTGATTCATGAACCGGCGAATTCAAAGCAAAAGCTAACCAATGCAGGGATGTGTCCCATCTAGAATGATCTTCATGATGATAGGCAATAAGCGCGGACCTGAGATTACGATTAACCCGTTCAGCCAGAGATGGTTGAGGGTAATAAGCAGAAGTCGTCACATGAGATATGGATAGGTCAAAGCAGAATTTACGAAATAAATTAGATGTGAAAGCCTTAGCACTATCAGATACAATATATTGACACGGACCAAAAGAAGCAAAGATAGAATTTAGACAAGTAATGGTGGACTGAGCGGTAGCCAGCTTAGTCGGAAATAACCAGGAAAATCTTGTAAAACCATCTACGCATACAAAGATGAACTTGTTGGCATTTCTCTTCGACTGGGGGAAGGGTCCTACATAATCAATATACAGGCGTTCCATGGGGCGCGACGCTTGATGAGAAGACAAAAGGCCTACCTTGGTGGACACGGTTGGTTTACTAAGCAAACAGGATTTACAAGCCTTTACTAGTTCACGGATATCACCGTCCATACCCTTCCAGATGAACATTTCACGAATCTTCTCACGAGTTTTAAAGATGCCTAGATGCCCTCCTAATGGGGTCTCATGATAATACTTGAAGATCATAGGTACAAGAACAGCTGGAACGACAACTTTCATCATCTTATCATGCCTCGATGGGCAACATAAAACACCATTCCTCAAAACATAAGGGACGACATGTTCCCCAGAAGAAAGGGTTTCCATTATCGGAGCCAGCGTCGGATCTTCACGTTGGTATTTCTCGATATCCCTAAAGAGCATGGGAGCATCTGTTAAGATGGCATTAACATCAGATAGCATGGACTCGGTAGGAGATGAACTATCGACCGGTTCAAGGTTAAACTTGTGAAAATTGGATTATAAAATTCCACCTTTACAATACTGCAAGTGTCTTTATTGAAAAGACTACATTAAATAACATTCATGATACATGTTTCGTCCTCTTGTGGGACATCTTCAGTCACAAATATAAAACATTGAAAATAAGGCGAGGACACGTTGAACTGAGTAGATAAAAAGTCATAGTATCATGTGACGCGGCATGATGGCGTCTTGTCAATCAATATTAAAATGGTGCGGCGTGAACATGATGTGAAATATGAAGTCCAATAAAATCATAAGTTAAAAATGTTGTTCAAAACGTCGAATTGTTAATTGTAAAACACAGTAAGTGGTTGTGCGAATAAAATTATGTGCCTATTGTACAAAAACAGTATTGAGGTGATGCCACATTAACAGCTTTCTTGATTAGGAGGTGGAGTTATACTGGTGATACAAGTTGAAACTGATAGTGTGTTGACAACAAGGGCCTCCTTGCCCGTCCTACATCGACTACTACACCTCAAGTGCTAAAGCTTTAGGTACAAGAACAGCTGGAACGACAACTTTCATCATCTTATCATGCCTCGATGGGCAACATAAAACACCATTCCTCAAAACATAAGGGACGACATGTTCCCCAGAAGAAAGGGTTTCCATTATCGGAGCCAGCGTCGGATCTTCACGTTGGTATTTCTCGATATCCCTAAAGAGCATGGGAGCATCTGTTAAGATGGCATTAACATCAGATAGCACTTGAGGTGTAGTAGTCGATGTAGGACGGGCAAGGAGGCCCTTGTTGTCAACACACTATCAGTTTCAACTTGTATCACCAGTATAACTCCACCTCCTAATCAAGAAAGCTGTTAATGTGGCATCACCTCAATACTGTTTTTGTACAATAGGCACATAATTTTATTCGCACAACCACTTACTGTGTTTTACAATTAACAATTCGACGTTTTGAACAACATTTTTAACTTATAGTTTTATTGGACTTCATATTTCACATCATGTTCACGCCGCACCATTTTAATATTGATTGACAAGACGCCATCATGCCGCGTCACATGATACTATGACTTTTTATCTACTCAGTTCAACGTGTCCTCGCCTTATTTTCAATGTTTTATATTTGTGACTGAAGATGTCCCACAAGAGGACGAAACATGTATCATGAATGTTATTTAATGTAGTCTTTTCAATAAAGACACTTGCAGTATTGTAAAGGTGGAATTATATAATCCAATTTTCACAAGTTGATACTTTGACAATACGGGCTCTATTATGAAGTTTATTTCTTGTAACGGTTCAAGGTTCTCAACGTCGTTGGAAAACATACGGCTGAGTCCATCAGCGACAACATTTTCGGTACCTCTGATATGCCTGACATCGAATTGGAAGGCAGAGATTCGGATGGCCCAACGGGCTATACGACCAGTACGACGCGGCCTACCTAAGACCCAGCTTAAGGCTTGATTATCTGTCTCCAGGTCGAATTTGATATGTTCCAGATAGAGACGGAACTTTTCTAAGGCAAATAAGACTGCCAAACCTTCGAGCTCATGTATGGAGTACTTTGCTTCTTGAGCCGATAGAGTCCTAGATGCATAGGCGATGGGTCGCCTCCCTAGTTCAGTCTCTTGAAGAAGGACTGCAGCTACTGCTGACGACGACGCGTCAGTTTGGACGATGAATTTCTTTGAGAAATCAGGCATAGAAAGGACAGGGGCATTACAGAGAGCTAATTTAAGATCTTCAAAAGCGGCTTGTTGAGAAGGTCCCCACTCGAATTTGATGCCTTTCCTACGAAGAAGGTTTAAGGGCGCCGCTCTATTAGCGAAGTTAGGAATAAACTTCCTGAAGAAATTCACCATACCAATGAACCTGGCGATACCTTTAATGTCCTTGGGAGGTTTAAAATCACGGATGGCCTGTGTTCTAGAATGATCGACGGCAACACCATCAGGTGACACAATATGCCCTAGGAAATACATAGAGGGCTTAGCAAAGGCAACCTTGGACAACTTGACAGTTAACCCAGCCTTACGAAGGCGATTAACTTTTCTTTTTGCTAGGGGTTTTACGTCGCACCGACACAGTTAGGTCTTATGGCGACGATGGGATAGGAAAGGCCTAGGAGTTGGAAGGAAGCGGCCGTGGCCTTAATTAAGGTACAGCCCCAGCATTTGCCTGGTGTGAAAATGGGAAACCACGGAAAAACATTTTCAGGGCTGCCGATAGTGGGATTCGAACCTACAATCTCCCGGATGCAAGCTCACAGCCGCGCGCCTCTACGCGATTGAGAACTTCTCGCAGATGATCTAGATGTTCTTCAAAGGTCTCCGAAAATACGAGTACATCATCCAAGTAGTGATACAAGTACTCAAATTTGATGTCGGAGAAGACCCTATCTAGCAGCCTAGTGAGTACAGCTGCTCCCGTGGGGAGCCCGAAAGGCACGCGGTTGTATTCATACAAATTCCAATCCGTGGCAAACGCTGTAAGATGTTTAGACTCTTCGGCAAGGGGAATTTGATTGTAGGCCTGATTCAAATCCAAGATGGTGAAGAACTTGGCCTTACGGAACCATGAAAAACAAGAATGAAGGTCGGGAAGGGGCACAGATTGTAACACCACCTTCCGATTGAGAGCCCTATAATCAATGACAGGCCTGAAGCCCCCTTGGGGTTTCGGGACTAGGAAAATAGGCAAAGAATACGCCGACTTACAGGGCCTAATAATACCATCCTTCAACATCTGATCGATGATTTCTTTCAGAGCCTTCATTTTAGGTGGAGATAGCCTATAAGGTGGAAAACGGAGAGGAATCGAATCCGTGACCTCAATTTTGTATTCGATAAGGTCAGTAACACCAAGAGTATCAGAGAACACCTCTGGAAACGACTGACACAACTTACGAATACTATCAGCCTGCTCCTCAGGTAGATGTCTAAGGTCTAACAACATCTCATCCTGGGTAGGCGAAATAGATGAACATGACGCAGAATTACATTTTAACAAGGGGATTTTATAATTGGAAGCAAATTTGAATGTGCACGACTTACTCTGAAGATCGAGCACAAGACCCGTGTGAGAAATAAAGTCGGCTCCCAATATGATAGGGCAAGACAAGTGCTTAGCCACAAACAGTTTGATTTTCCATGTAAATTTAAAAATACGAATTTTGACCTGTAAAGAACCTAGAATTTCTAAGGGAGATGAATTAGCCGAAACATATTGGATCGAAGAGGAACAATAGTCAGGAAGTTTACAAACAGATTTCAATTTTGAATACCATTGATCTGAAATAATTGAACAAACACTGCCTGAATCTAATAGAGCTGTTATAGGCTCATTATTTAACTCAATTTTAAGAAGAGGAACAGGTGCGGGGGTATCTGCCGCAATCCTAAGACACTCTTCGGGGCACTCAAAAGATGAATTTGAAGACTGAACGTTCCCTGAATTTACGACCTGTTTGCCAGGGGCTGAGCCTTGGGAAGCAGAATTAGTCGACTCAGCCGAAGCCGCTAGTCACTTATTATTAGTGACATTGGTGGAAGTTGCACCATTAGTTGAGCAGGAGGGGGTGCTATTTGAATTTGGGCAATTCTTGGCGATATGTGAGAAAGCCCCACATTTAAAACAGCCTTGTGATGAGCCAGCTCAATTATTTGCCCTACTAGATTTGATCGATGGACAATTGTTCCGAAGATGGTTAGGCGACCCGCAAGCGTAACATTTACGAGGTGTGACTGATCGGCGAGGTGGAGGCCGTGTATTACTAAACAAGGGAGGGGGTTCTTTCGCGACACGCAAGGAATCGGCGTATCTAACTCCTTCCGCTGAGACGGCCAATGCTTCAAGTTCCGAGAAGGTTTGTGGGCACGCCGCGAAACACAAATATGACCTATAGGATGGTGAAATTCCTTCTACAATAGCCTGTACAATCTGATCTTCAGGAAAATGAAGAGCAAAAACAATAGTATAAAACTTAATGTCTTGTATGAAATCAGCCAGATTTTCATCCAATCTCTGTACTCGATAATAGTACTTCTGAATCAGAGATGACCTTGCCCTATCCGGGAGGAAGTTAGCTAGCAAGTGGGCGTGGAAGTCTTCAATAGATGATTGCTCGGCAATGGCTCTTACTATTTTGTCTGAGAGAATACCTATTGCATAGGGATAGATGATTTGCAAAATCTGACATGGAGAAAGAGAAAAAACAAGGGCATGATCCTGAAATTCAACTAAAAACCTTAAGAAAGAAATAACATCACTGGTAGTGTTAACCGAAAACTTCGAGATACCTCTGAGCAACATTGCCAATGGATGAGGCAAGCTGCTGAACCCAGGTGACATAGTAGGTAAAGGTTTCAGTGGCAAAGAAGTTAATTCAGAACGTACATTATTCAACGATGCACGGCGTTCAGACTCGTTGTCCAATGGGGCAGAGATCGTTTGAGCTCCAATGGTTATCCTATTGACTTCTCCCTTAGGAGGCTCTTCCTCACTACCTACATTCACCGTGGTGGGTTGATCGATTTTGGGAGGAACTTCCCCAGTTAAAAATTGAGTTACCTTATTAGATAATTCAGAAATATTTTCAAGCACCGTACTAGCTTCCTTCCTCTGAACGTCATTCAACTTCAGAGACAACAGATCGTTAACTCTATTTGAAAAATGAAATAGCCTGGCTTGCACACGCTTAATTTGATTAGGAGAAGGATCATTTTCGTCAAAAAAACTAACTACAGATGCTAGCCCAGTAATATTCTCGATGATCGTAGAAAGAGAGTCGTCAATTTCTTTCTCTCCCAAAGTGGGGATGGAAATAGGCAAATCAAGGGACTCTCTAAGCTTGTTTGTGTCTACCGCAACCGTGCCTCCAGATTGCACATTTCTAATAGTCAATTCATAGATCAACTCCTCCCTGCGCAAATAGTTAAGATGGAGAACATCGCGAGGGCCGGGAATGATGACAGAACAATATTGAAAAAGGAAAATTTAAAAATTCCAGCAACTGAGAAAATTGTTAGCGTTCGAATCAAAACAATGTTTAGCCGTCAAAAGGGGCTAAATTGAGACCCATTCAACCACGCTCTGCTACCACTTGTTAGGGAGTTTTCCGTGGTAGTTAGAGGTAAAAGAATGTGCGGGGGGTGAACAGGTCTCAGGCTACGAAATTAAAGTGAATTTAAAATTTAACAAGGTTATATTTTCTT
Source organism: Anabrus simplex (assembly GCF_040414725.1). Classification (NCBI taxonomy): domain Eukaryota; kingdom Metazoa; phylum Arthropoda; class Insecta; order Orthoptera; family Tettigoniidae; genus Anabrus; species Anabrus simplex. The sequence goes on along the minus strand of NC_090265.1, from coordinate 79,885,884 downwards.
AGCAAAAAACAAGAAATAACAATAATGGCAGGTACAGAGTAGCAAAACCACTAATCGAGAATGTACAATTACAGGATTTGGGCTCCGAGAGCCAGACACACAATTCTGAGCAATTAGCCCAGCATTACGATATACAGAATTTAACAAAGGGGCAGAAGACCCCAATCAAGCCCAGGAGCACTTGCTCCAAATTACACAGTAAAGCCTCCTCGAGGCATACAACACTCAATTTTCGAAAAAGAGCCACTCGCTCTCAACTTTAAGCCTATCAAAGGCCACACCAAACTCCACCTTCAAGTTGTCCTCTAAGGTCATATACACAGGGGTAACATACCCAACCTACTGAGGTCTATTAAGTGAGAAAAAGGTTAATTACTTGACCTCTAAAATAACAATTGAGAGGAGGCGATCAGCACTCCTAATACACTTGTTTAAAACCTACTTGGCACTAGGCCGTTAATGCAAGGGCTAATCCCATACTAAAGAGATGACTTTTAGAAGGAAACAATTTACGTTACATTAGAAGGGAAGAAACGGTTGTGAAAATAAGTTCACCTCAATGCAATATGAGTGGGAGATCGAGAGGGTTAAGCACTCTCTATCCCAATATGTAGTTTTGAAAGAGAATAGAGGCTAAGAGTCTTTACATTTTAGGGAAAGTTACATGGTAGAAACGCTTCGGACCCGCCCCGAGAGTTAAACTGCTGAGCTAGCAAGAAAAGAAGTTATTAAAAGGCCATTACCTTGGTGTTGAACTGCTCCCCGAAGAAAGAGGCGCTTCCCGCCCCCTGCTATGTACTTTACACACTGAAAGATGGTACTGAAGTGGCCCGGAGACCCTAAAATCAGCAGTTTATATACTCTCGCAGAAAGTTCGAGGCGTTTCAGGAAGGAAAAACACCCGCCCACAAACATTTTATTGGTGGATAAAGAAAACCCCTACACAAGATGAAGAAGAAACACATTATTGGTGGAAAATTAATTAAAGAAATTCGGGATTGGCTAAATTCAAAACAAGGGGAAAGAAAGGGTTAATATTGCCAACTTAAACAATGACTGAAAGAAATTTAGCAAAGAACAAACTTTTGAAATTAAATTTTCTCAACAAAACCAGTTCTTTCACTTCGCACTAGGGTGCACCGTTGTAGTTCTTCAGTAGTGTCCTCTAGAAGAGAATGTTCACACTTCTTACTACAAGCAAAACAAAAATACATCGAAAACAACACAGTTCAGAAACTTCAAAATTTCCAAGTAGTGGCATCTTCAGGGTAACTTGAAAATTAACACATAAGACAAAGTTCAGACTTCTCCCAGTAGGGGAGTTTCAACTGGCGCAAAGTTTAAATAAGCGGCGTGGAGGTGTACCGCCCGGTACAATTATTATTATTATTATTATTATTATTATTATTATTATTATTATTATTATTATTATTATTATTATTATTATTATTATTATTATTATTATTATACTGGAGGTACACCATCTCCATGCATTTAAATTGAGCACCCTTTAGAAGGCCATCTGTAACGTGTATTGGAAGAAGTTTGAATGTTAACTTCAGATGTCTCTACTGTCGACGTATGTCCCCCCCTCTGGTGGGAGGATGGATAATTAATTTTCAAGAGAATTTTGTATTTATCACTTTGCTAAACTGAATTGTTTGTAGATTGGTTTTGGTGTTCAAATGTTTCTAGCACTTCTGTCTCTTCCCTCCTTCTTAAATTTTCCACCAATCACAAATTTCTGTTTTTTTTAATTTTGTAACCAATCAAAATCGTGGGTATGTACAGGGCTTCGGCCTTGAGAGTTCTGGAACCTTCTTCTCCGCTATAAAACTGGGACCTCTTGGGCCATGTTGTCTTTCGATCGCCCCAGTCAAGAGGTTTAGAGTGTGTCGGAGGCAGGGGACAAGCTGAACCCTTGAACTTAGCATTCCATCGTTGGTCGGCCACGGCTGCTATAGTAGAACAATTTAGAACTCTTAAATCTTGGGTCGTTGCGGGAATAAATTCGGTCACGATCTTAACCAAACGATGGGGTTCAGAAGAAAGCTTAACTACTTGAAATGAGGAGCAAAAATGTGCTTACTAACTTTTATTTAAACTGAAAGAGCACGATAACATCGTTAATTTAATATGCATTCTTGCCACAAAACATAAAAACATTTAATTATTGATTTTTGAAAAGTTCCTAACACAGTCACATTACATAACGTCACTTCGTTTCTTCCAATGTCGAAGAGTTGCTTCAGAGAAGCTAATATGTTAGTGGACAGCGAAACTGAAAAACTGAAAAAGGGAAGACCTGAAAACCGGGCACCTATCATTCCAAACGAGAACTGAGAGTTAATCCACACGATCCGTGGAAAATCTGACTTTCAACAAGTAGAACGCCTGATTTTCTCTTAATTAAGGTTATCCACCAGTCAAATACCCTTCACGGATACGGAACATCCGCCGAATGGACCCTTAATCGAACCAAACTGACTATCAGTTGCTTTGGATAGGTTGCGAAATATTATGGGAAAGCATGGTGTTCACTACAAGTTAATGGCATCATTCACAATTGAAATAAAATTCCACCATGTATTTGTCATTCATGACACCCTTAAGTGATAAGGTAGTCCCGATGCTAAACGTGCATCACCCCAAACAACTGTTCGGAAGGAACCAACAACAACATGATCCGGGAGGATCTTACGTTAAGTCGTTCTAAAGGAACAAAATTGCGAAATGCAGGAAACACTTACTAATCATGCATTTAGAAGAAATGCCAAACACTGAAGTTAATCAAAAAGTGAAAAGTCACTTGAAAATGTTATTATTGAACCGATTTTCAGGTTAGAAATGGGTTTATTATGCTTAATAAATTTGCCAGTCCACGCTAAAATTTACTACAATTTTAAGGAATTCTTTCCCTTGAAAAACAATGCTACCAGTACAGATCTCTCTATTTACTGTCTGTCCCAACACACTACTGGTAAAGTGATTACTTACTTATTCTAACTATGAATACGAATGAAAATACGACAAGATTAAAATATAAAATAAAATTACTGGCTGACGAATCGAAACCGCATTCGCAACTCAAGTCTCATTCCAAAACACTGAGTGTCAATAATGCACACTATCAATGAAAACGGACGTCAAGACGAGGAAACAATAAAGTCCGTAAAAAAAAATAAATTAACATCTCGAAGTCATACAGCTTAACACGCACGAAGAAACACAGTAAAAAATATAATCTAGATCGGGTCGATGTCCCACACTTGGACAGCCCTCGTTTGTCAACAGCAGTCCCGTTATCTCAATGAGAGCTTCGCATAGACCCTCTACAATAAATCATATCGCACTGTAATGGCTACCTTCAACCAGGCCACTTCACAAAAGAAACAAAAGAAAAAAAAAATCTAAACTGAGACTTGAGTGTGTACAGCTACCATCCCAGACCTATCGTCGGGCTCACTTGAAATCTGTACACCCTAAACCTAATCAGTATATACATGATGCCTTCCAAGTCCTATCGTCGGGCGTGACCTAGGACGTCTCATCATCAATGACTCCAAGAATAAACACGTGACGTCCTAAATCTATCGTTGGGCGTCAAAGCGGGTCGTACTGCGTCTCCCTTAACATATCAGGCGAAATGCAATTCTCAAACAACTCTGATATTTAACACTAGATTTCGTCAAACAAATACGCACGACGGAACCCACGTCTCTATTATCAAATGAATGCAAGTCGAAATACAGCAAGTGTCTACCTCTCGAAAAATACAGTAAGTGTCTACCTCATTATAATATGTGAACTCAAAAAAAAAAAAAATAAACGTGACGAACGGTTCTCCACCTCGAACACAATCTCAGCCTGTGCACTGACGTGTTAGGGAAGCAAATGAAAATTCCCAACACACGGGTACCCTTTTAGTGGACGCCTTCAAAATAATAATCATCACCATCGCATTCGAAATTCTCAGATCGCCTATCATCAATTCCAACCATCTTATCCATGACCTCCCCAATGAACAAATTAAATATAACCCAACCGTGTGTACAAAGTGCTCTCTGATCCTGAAGATCGTTCGTTCTCTTATCATCCATGCGGGCTTTACGTAACATAGATCACTGGATGTGTACTACCCAGACTGTAACATTTTACAAGAGTCGTTTTCACTTGGAATCTTTCTATAAATTTCACAATGCTTCACATCATAGTCATCTCAAATTCGGATTGATTGCGGAAAACAATACAGCCTGTTTCACACAGCCTGTTTCTAAATACTTCCTCTACAAAAATACAACTTGTCTCAACACACTTTCTCCTCGCTTTATCCCAGCGGCATTACTCCCATCTATCTCGTCTCCACATACATATCAATTCATCGCACTCAATTCCTTTTCCTTCAAGATCCTTTTTCATACATCGATCCCCTGGTGAAAACGACAAACATTATTAAACACATCTCTTACTTTACTATTATTAAGACCTTCAGACCTCAAGAATCCAAGAGTACACCTCGACCTTTCGCAATTCAAGTTATACACGATGTCTCACAATTTCCTTCCCATTAACGACTGCGACTCTAACAAATTTTATTGACATTATCTAAATATGCTTACGATCCTTGTAAAAATAACTGGTTAAATGTAATTTAACAGAGAGGAATTTCCTTATCCCGGGGTAAACATTATCATTATTATTATTATTATTATTATTATTATTATTATTATTATTAACCAGCGTTTCTAAATGCAACTGACACCTGAAATTACAATATTCGCCACGACAAATTTACACTTATAACGTTCACGAATCCGCACTTTGAATGATATCTCATCTCGACACAAAATTTTAAGCGTCGCATTTTACCGTTCTTGACATGAACTTTACACACTGAAATTTTCACACGCTGACCAAAATTTACAACGCCTTTCGCCTGATAATTACGCATATCACCCGACAATCATCTGGAAAATTTGGTTAGGACAGACAGTAACTAACTAACTAACTACAACATAATGTAAAATAGACAGACCTGCACATTGGTGACATTCTCAGCATTCTGATTACATCATCTCCAGCAACCTCGCACTTAGCCACTCATTTTCACAGATAACATTTTCATTTTTAAAATCTCACTCATCCAAACACTACCCTTCACACACACGAGATTAAAATTACCATAAATAATGCACTTTCTTTGTAACTTGCACCACGAACTTCCCTCGTTCTGCAGTCGACTCTAACTGCCTGATGCGCTTCCCAGAGTGGTTTCTCTCCCCGTTGTTTCAATAAGAACAGGTGTTCGGCCGATAAGGGAGTAGAAGTATTTTGAATCGCTTCCCCCAGACCTTCTTCACTTACAAGAGTACAGGAAATGATAAAAATAAAATCTGCTGTGTATTTTTCAACCAGCCTACACCTTCCCAGTTCGTCTGCAAACGTTCACAGCTTCTCCAATCACTTTTCTTCTTAACTAAATATATGGACTTTAGCCACGAGCATGTATTGAATTATTGTCGGTCAATCTGGCGCGAATTTCTAATGACGACGGGCACGAGCTCCCGCGGCTTCAAGTTCCAGATCGACACTGAAAAATCTACGGTGGGGGGTTTCTTTTATAATTTCCGGAAGGACGCTATCCCCTCTATGAGGCTTGGTTGTGAAATCTGCCAAATTTGCTTCTAATAGACCAATTTTGATAAGATTTGTCCCAGAACTCCGGACAGACTTGCACTTATGTTAGGTGTTAATTTTATAATTTTCCTACACCCACAACAGGAGAAATAAATTGTTTCTGCCCGTGCGTTTCGCGCGTTTTCTTCTGCCCACGACCTTGGCACGTGTAACTAGCTCGCTGTTCTCACGCTAACACACACTTAGGCTTAACTGCATCTAAAATTGTCCCTGGTGTCACTACCTTCACAGAGGGTGTATGAATAATTTTGCTTATTTATTTCTTCCTTTACTATCTTGTCAAAATCCCTCGTTGTGCAGAATTCATTAATTTAGAAAATTGTCGGGCACTCGAGTTCCACCGAGGTGTCCCGGCAATCCACGAGCTCGCCTTGCGGGAACCTTCCCACGCAACATCGGGCTCTTGGGAGCGCAAAATGGCTGCCCTCAAACATACAGTAGTTTCTGAATACCAAATAAATATTTGGGAAAAATAAAAATTTTTCTCACCGTAGAATTATGGGTTCAAAGCCTCACCCATCGTTGGAAGTCCCACCAGCTCAAGGTATTGGCAGACATCTTTTAATCATGTGATAGTCTCAGAAAGCTAACTTGAGGGGAAGGTTTCAAAATTCTTTCTTAATGTAAAACTCAATCGTTCAACGTAAACTTTTTAACCAGTCTAGAAACTTTATTCTAACTTACAGAATAAAGTGAGTGAACCCTATTTTAATTCCCATTCAACTTGGTATTGGGGTGACTATGATTTCATATGCTAAGTTATAAAGTGTATCTCTTCTTTTTGAATCTAAATGTGTCTATCCATCCAGTCACATTTGTAGTATAGGATTAGCCTCTGTAATGTAGGACCATAAGCCCGCACAGGTTTTTTAGCGTTTCGGTGTGTAATTTCAAAGGAGTGCAAGTATTCGCTTCTTAGCATTTTGGTTTACGGCCTACATATTTAATATTTTCTTTTTTACTAAGGCCATTTAGAATGGGCACTTGTTGCCTCTGTTAAAAGTTTAACTTTTCTATTTAAATGTAACTTACGCTGTCGGGCGTGTAAGAGAGTGAATACAGTTTCTATTTAATATAAAAAAAATAGTGAATTGGACCTTGGAGAGGCTGGGAATGTTGTAAATTTTGGAGCCCCGTCTCCTAACTTGTAATTGATTGGAGCAGTAGTGCTCTTTGTAATAGTGTGACGTTTGAGCTACCATACTCATCTCTTAAAAATCATTATGACTATTGTACCTGATTACTTTTAGGTTTCAAATAACTATTGTTCTAGAGCTTACGAGCTCGTCTTTTGTCTATCCAACTGTTATTTGGTGTTGTTCATTTAGCTTTGAATTGAGAAAAAACAAGGAAGGAAATAAAATTTCATATCTTAGAGTTTTAAACTACGTTTAGATCTTTTTCTCTGTCCACCCATTTACGCCCGCACATTCTTACACCTCTCTGGTCCACAATAATACGGTAATTATTATTATTATTATTATTATTATTATTATTATTATTATTATGATACGGTTTCTCCCACACCCTTAGCCTCAAGGATTCTGATTTGGCCCTGTTTTATGACCGGATGCCCTTCCTGATGTCAACCCTATCTTCACTAGTATATTTCCTGTATTCGCCATTACGTGTCTTTGAGGTGGTTAGTAGTGCGACATGTCGTGTGAATATAAACACTAGAGCGCTGAAAAACCTGGGACAAACACAAACACTCAGTTCGCGAGCCTGAATAATTAATCAAACGCGATTAAAATCCGCTACACAGCCGGAAATCTAACCCGGGACCCTCTGAACCGAAGGCTTCAATGCTGACCATTTACTCAAGGAATCGGATATTATTATTAGTTAGTATTATTATTAATTGTTTCCAAAGATTGAACCGGTACACTTTCCGGAATGACTGAACCGTAGCATGGAGTCATCCACCACAGATGAATAATTTACAGGTAATTGCACAGGTACAACACGTTTACCCATATTTTGGCAACGAAGGCCGACTCAGAGCGGCCACCAAGAATGTCAGCAAGAGATAATAATCGCGGTGCGGAGGCGACAATACGGAAAAGGCCAGCATCGAGTAAAACAATAGCGTCAGTGAATTATTGATGAGTAGGGCCCGGATGTTTATGCAGTAATAGGTTAGAATGCAAAATTACTGAAGCGACTAATAAGTAGAATCTACCCTTACGAGGGTAGTGCTATGAGGTTTGCATAAACATTAGGGTTTCGGCCCATTAGAACCGCTAGAATTTATGTTACTCCCACTACATTACGTTAGAGCGGGGTAGTCTACATTTCCTACTAACAAAATTATTTAGTGACAAAATTACTTAGTAGGAAGTGTCGACTAGTCCACTCTAGCGTAATGTAGTGGGAGTAACATAAATTCTAGGGGTTCTAATGGGCCGAACCCCTAATGTTTATGCAAACCTGATAGCATTACCGTCGTGCGGGTACACTCTACTTATTACTCGCTTCAGTAAGTTTGCATTCTAACCTATTACTGCATAAACATCCGGGCCCTATTGATGAGTCTCTTGACAAGGAAGATCCTAGAAGAAACTGGGAGCGTGGAGTCGTTCGGTCTGGAGTCACCCTTGACTGCGTCAGTCACGAGTGAAAGTAAGCAGCGTGAGAGGGTCGCAAGTCCGTGACGAGTTATCCATAGGGAGTGTGTTTGTCAGCCGGTTACACAGAGTTCAACTACATTTACTATTGTGAACTATTATGGAACAACACTGCACTGTGAGAAGCTAGGTTGAGGGCCATGAGTTCGATGCCACTCTTGGAGTGTTTGTTACGATCGTGATTAAAATCTGTGTAGGTTGGAAAACTCAAACGGAGTGAAATTATGATTCACTTTAACAGTAGTTCATTATATATAGTGGGTATCAGAACACACTACCTTTAGTGTAGTAATTTCTGTTTTAAGACCCTGATAACCCGCCACACTACGGAACTTGGGATAGGGCATCATTGACTTTTTCACAATTGTCTCTCAATAATCACTGGATCCTCACTCTGAGAACACTCCTAATTAAGGGGGGAACTCGTACCTAGGAACTTCTTCACAATGTCAATTCAAGAGAACAGAACTCTGAAGCTTTAGACGTAGTAGAGTAATTAAGTTCGTGGACTGGCCGTCTAGTGTCGCTGCGATGCACTACAGCGGAGGATTTGCACCACAAGATGTTGCCGTGAGAGTTCCTCTTTACTCCCAGCAAGAGGCAATTGCTTGTGTACACTATAAGCAGAACTAGGGTCTGTGTTGTCAAAAGTAGTTGAATGTCAGCGGCGGAACTTGAGAATATCGCAGTTTGAACAATGGGCAAATTTCAAGTTCTGCCAGACATTAGGCAAATCCTCTAGTGAAACGTATGAGTTGATCAGGCAAAAATAATCCGCATCACTGAAAAAAGACGTGGAATGGCAGGTCATAACCTTATGTGATCCTTGAAGTGTTAGCGCCAGTCCATGAACATATTGACTGTAGGACGGACATAGGTGTTCACTGTGTTGACTACACCGTAAGCGCCAGTCCAAGAAGTTACTGAATGTAGTACACGCCGCGTTTCCTTCACTGTACGTGCCAGTACACGAACGTATTGATTGTAGTAGTGTACTGTAAGTGTATAAATGTAGTCTGAGTGTGGTTATTGAACTGTGAAAAATCTTTGGAATGACACCAGTGCATGATGAAACTATTGGAAGAGTACTTAATGAGTTAAGTTTCCACATGCGTTGTGTTTCTACTGGCAGTTCTGAGTACTTTGATATCGTTGTTGCTATTGTTGTATGTGGACTGGAAGCATTTGGGCAGGCAGACTCTATGATAAATGTATCCTTCCTAGCCTTAAAAACGAATATGATATGTTATTACTGAAAGTGGCACCTCTACCAAATACATAGCTTGAGTATTCAGCCACTGATTCTTCGTAATTTCCCAATGGCTAGGGAGCGTTGAAAAACATTTTAAAATGGAGGGAAAGCTTTTGGTGGATGCCTTTTGCTGTTTAATTGTTTCTATGTTATTATTATTATTATTATTATTATTATTACTACTACTACTAGTAGTAATAATTATAATTTCGTGTGGCTATTCCTAGCCGAGTGCAGCCCTTGTAAGGCAGACCCTCCGATGAGGGTGAGCGGCATCTGCCATGTGTAGGGAACTGCGTGTTATTGTGGTGGAGGACAGTGTTATGTGTGGTGTGTGAGTTGCAGGGATGTTGGGGACAGCACAAACACCCAGCCCCCGGGCCATTGGAATTAACCAATCAAGATTAAAATCGCCGACCCGGCCGGGAATCGAACCCGGGACCCCCTGAACCGAAGGCCATTACGCTGACCGTTCAGCCAACGAGTCGGAATACTACTACTACTACTACTAGTAGTAGTAGTAGTAGTAGTATAGTCGCTTTCGACTAACGATTTTTTTTCAAAACCGTTTACTCTTAACAGATAAATTGTTAGTCTAGAAGTATTGCTAAACTTATTCATCAAAATGTGTTCAATATTTCTTGTTAAAAACACTAAATGTATCTCACTATTTTTGTATTTTTCTGATACCACCCGTGTGCTCATACAGTATTTCGCCGTTGCCAGCACAAAACCTCCTATGTGAAATATTTTAGCTTAGAACTTTGGCCGGTAAAGTTTTGTCATCTAAGGCGCAATATTGTGCCATATCATATATGCCCCAAATATTAATTATATAATATGGTGTAACATTGTGCATCTAATACAAGCAGGAGTCATGATGCGACCTAGAAGTTGCGTAATGCAGTATTCCGTCATCGCGTGACATCAGTAATAGCTTCTTATCTAAGCATAGCAACAGTGAATATCTGACGTACTCCGTATGAGTCAATCGGGGATGCACGAGAGTGTTTGAGAGCGGCCGATTATAAAAGGACCAATCACAGCCCTGGAAGCGATATGGCAGAATGAAGGGATTTACAAAACAAATTAAGTCAGTCTTACCAACTTCTAAATTTACAGTGCTGTACTACTCTTTATTTTATTAGGCAATTTGTTATAAAGCTAGACTCCACGGTTTTAATATGAAATAGAAGCCAGTTAAACATTAAAAGAACTACCTGTAAACAGTTGCAATACTTAAATTGAATTAATAAAGTAATTAACATATTTTTATTGAATCAGCGCTTTTGCAGAGTAGTGAGTGAGCAGTAACGTCATCGCGCCAGTGGAATCCCCTAAGATATGACTAATACCGGAGTGTGGTGTATATAGCAGCCTCTGGAAATGAAAAGTCACTCTGCTTTTGAAGTGTGGACCGCGCGGGTCGGTGTTTTTGATATTAAGCCAGTGGTATAGGAAAGTAACTTTTTTGTGACCAGTTTTGAACATATAAGTAGTCAATTTGTGAAGCTGAAACGTTTCCTTTATGAAAATATGCATTACATGAATGCAAGTGATAGATTGCAGTTACGAGTGTGCATAGTATATTAACAGAGCAACTACCTTTGCTATATAAATAATATCACGTATCACGTACGTCAAAGTGCGGTGGTGACACGGGATAATAACAATAAAAACGATAGTTACTGTCGATATTTCCGTACCCGTGTATGCGTAATTTGCACACGGTTTGTGCAAATACCGTGTTCGGTACGCGTTCGGTTTCGCGAAGAACTTGTACGAACCGTCGTCATCGTATCGGTACAATTTAATGGTGTGTGCGAAGCACTATTACTACATGATGAAGAGAGAAGAAAAGACTTGTAGAGTATTTGATAACGCCATGCAGTTTGGTGCAATAATGGCGTAATTTGCTGGACGCTGTGGCCTGGAATCATGAAGAAACTGAGACGCTACCAGTTAAGTTCATTTTAATTATAGGCATGCTTAGATAGAAGGAATTAGGCTAATTCGATCCCAGTGTAATGTAAATGTAAATGTCAGTCTTGTTGTGACTGAGCTATGTTTTATTTTTATAGATTAGTGTCATGTTTCAGGGAAATGCACGTTTGGAACCCTGATTTTTATATATTACTTTATTACCTTTTTATAAGATGGGAAAGAGGGAAATAATTAGGTGTAGATGAGGATATATATGACTAAAGGTAACTGTGTATTCCATTTTGGTACAAGATGTAGACTCTTTTGGCATGAAGGCTACACAACCTAAAGTTTGGTCTGGGAATAGAATTTAGCAAGTTTTTTTTTTTGCATGTAGCACGTTTACAGGAGTACATGGCAGTGATAACCAACGTAAAAGTGCACCGTCGAACTAATATCTTCTAGATCCGCAGATAGAACTAGCTAATTGGTATTGAGTTATGTTTTTACGAGAAAAAGGCAAGATTAGCCTGATACTGAGATTACAATGTGTGTTATTACACGACGGAAGTGTCTAAAAATGGATACCCGGAAAGATACAATGGTGTTAGCTGCATGAAAAGAGAGAGGTTTGATTTGCCTCAAGTGTTCATTATGATTGTGAGAATCAAACTCACGGACCCCAAAGTGTTAGGCCAGATGTGTTGAGTATCATATCTGCAAGCCGTGTTATATTGGAATATGTAGTTAAGGCCATAGGAATGTGTATGGGTGTCATAGTTTGAGTTCGAGGCCTTGTGTTAATTAAATGAACAGAGAAGTGAATGGCAGGGTAATTTATGTTTTCAAATATATTAGAATTTCTCAGGCAAGATTTACCAAACCAATTAGTTAGAGTCTTTTCTGGCGAAGTAAGATGTTTCATAGCTGGCGCATTAGAAGTGTTCCGTGATTTATATTACAGCGTGCTAGTGAAAGATCAACAGACGGATAGCTCAGCCTGGAGTTAGGTGTTCTTTTTATATGAAGGAGTCTAGTATCTTATTGTTTATATTTCAGATATTGAATACACAGATGATATTATTTTTTTATTGCATGTCATTACAGGTTTCTCCGTGAGTGTATTTTGTATTAATTTGTGTTACTTGGTTTGTTGTTGATTATGTCATGGCCAGCGTTGAAAAAGATTTGTTCTTAAATATGAGTCCGAAACTCATTCTATTGGGAGGCAGGCTTTTAAGCCATCCAATTTATAACAGAACGGTCTGTTAAGTAAATTCAGTGTAGATGTAAGCTAAGGTCCCTGAAATATTGATTTGATGATAAGTGATGTACATATAGTTTTATTATGGATCGGATTTAGCATAATTTTATTCTGTCGCGGTATGCCCTGTAATTATAATTTGAATGATATCCGTCAGGATGCGTTAAAAATGAATTTAACTGCGTAAGTCGAAGCGAAGTGTGAATTTCTTCCCCAGGTCGTTGCGTTTATTTTGTAAGTGTTTTCATTTTGAAAGTCCTTTGTAAATTGGTGTAATTTATGTTAATTATGTGCCCGGCACATATTAATTTTTTGGCATTTATTTGAGCCATATTTTAATTATTTTCCATTTTTTGTTTATCTCGAATTTCAATAATGTTTATTAGTCAATAAATCCATCTTACCCCTTTATTTTGTATTTTATTTCGGAAATATGATACTGTTTCCCGTTCATATACCCATGGTATTTATTTTATCCTGAGATTTTTAATTTATTTTAGCCCGATCAATTTTTAAGAACCGAACACGCAGCTCTCCGATTGGCGCCGGTAGACTGTATTTCAGACGGGAACGGTACATATTTATCTCTGGCTTCCGTACGTGGGGCGGATTATCATGTTGATTGGGTAAGCTCCATAGCCAGGATAGCGCATTGTTGTCGCCCATCTTCATTGCTATGTCCGGATATTATTATTCAGGAACGGAGTAGTATATTATTTAAATTTGTATTGTTAACCCTGAATGTGCGATTTAATTTTAAAGTAGGCAGACGTTATATATATGTTAAGGCTATTATATGGAAATTGCAACCACAAATAGTGAAAAACGTCGCACCTATTTGGAGCCAACAGAATGATGCTCTTCGCACACATAGCAAGTTGTTATATAGGCTTTTATAGGATTTTGGAATTCGAAATTTTGGGAATGTCCATAATGGATGCCTGAGCTTTAATATTTATAAATTTAGATAGGTAGAAATAATTTCGAATGGGCGAATGGTAGATGATGTCTGAGATTCTTATTCGATACCCAGACGGAGTCATGTGAACTGGCAACCTAACGTAGTAGACAGTTGAGTCTAAGGTACTGTGTTCAATATTACTAGTTGGTATGAGAATACAAGAAGTCAAAATATATTTAGAAAAAGTTAGTAATTACTAAATATATTAAATTACGTTGGGTAAATGTCGGCATTTATATTTTTTATATGGTAGATATCGTGCATAGAACATGTTAGCCGATGAGAAAGGCATGTCAAATATTGAATGATTCCATTGGAATTCGTGAACAATAAAATGATTTCACGTGAGGCAGATGCTGTTATATCCTTCAGATATAATTGAGCGTAGACATAGCCTGAATAATTTGTTTGTATAGCAAATTTTAAATCGCCAGTGCGTTGGTAGTTTTGTTATTTAGATTCAGTTAGGGACACGAGATAGCCTCAATCTCGGATGGAAAGAGATAACTATAGTGGCATTGTTATTGAAGGTTGAAGGTGTATGGACCATTGTAACGGGAAGTATCATCCTTTAGCTGGAGATGATATGCAAATATAGTTAGGCATTGTTGTCTAATGCATAGATTTGAGCCCATATTAGGAAAAGCCTATATTTATTTAAAATATTTGGGGCTATGGATTAAATTATTTTTTAAAATACTTGAACACGCGTGGATTTTATATTGATTGCGCGTGATGAAAACATTATTGACATTCGGTAGGTAGTTTCTGCATGGCGTATTGTAAAGCCATATTGTTTGTTTTCCTTGAGTAACGTAAATCGCAGAAACTGATGAAATTAATTTATAAAACCTGGGGAACCCACTTAAAGCTTTCGGAAGTGATTCTAGGCCGCGTAGTCGTATTTGGTTTGGTATTATGGCGGTAACCTTAGATGACCTGTTGGCTAAGATGGACTTGGCGGAGAAAGAGGCGAAGGAGCGTGAGCAAGCAGCTGAACGGCGGGAACAAGAGGCGCAGAAACGCGAACAGGAGCGTATGCAACAAATTAAGGAGAAAATAGACTTTGTGACTGCGGAAGTAGACGGAAGCATGACAGGGATTATGGAAACAATGGAGTTAGCAGCGGTTGAAGATGAGAAACGTGAACAGGAGCGTATGCGGCAGATTACGGAGAAAATAGTACAGGGGAATGTAAAATTGGAGGAAAAGATTGATCATGTTCAAAAGTGCTGTCAGGAAGGCATGATACGTTTAGAGAAGCGTATGGATGATATAGAGAATAGAAATGAGGAACAGGTAGACCGGATTAGAAAAACCGTTGAGGAGTTAACTGGCAAAATAACAGATGGAGCCGTAAAGACTGAAAAGCAATTGGAGGAAATGACACATAGCTTAGAGGAGGCGCGAACTGAGATAGGCAAGAATCGAAGCGCGATCGACCACTTAAGCGAGGCTACAGAAGAAAGATTTTCTAATATTACGGAGGAAATTAGTGCCCAGATAGCCGAAGTACAACGGAAGAATGCGGATCAGTTGGAAGCGAAGTTAGGTGAAAAACAACGGGAAACTGAGTCGAAGATGAGGACGATGGAAAAGGAATTGAGAAAAGAGGTTGTAGGTCAAATTGCAGGCAAGGGTGAAGAGATCAAGAAGATGATTTGGGTAGATAGAGAGAATGCTAGAGTCAATATACAAGAAGTAGGTGCAAATATTGAGGCATGGGCTGAATCTTCGCAGAAGAATACGAATAAGTTGATATCTATGGAAAATGAAGTACAGTATTTGAAGGATAAAATAGAATTACTTGATCTAAGAACAAATAAGGAGATGGATAAACTGAAGTGTTCAATGCAGAATCATAGCGTTGAAAGAGAAGCGAGTCAAGCTAGTGAACCAGCTCTACTTAGCGATCTGTTAAATTTACCAAGACCGGAAGAAAAATCATCTAGGCCAAGAGAGGCGAATGGAGGCCAAATTTACAACATATTTCGTACATCTTCAGAAGATAAACCCCGTAAATTTAGTGGGTTAGATGATAGAACACGAAGGGCATTTCTTCGAGAGATGGAAGATTATATGATAGATGCGAAGGTACCAACTGATAGAAGATTACGTACAATTAGCAAATTCTTATCTGATTCGGCTTTAGAATGGATGATGGCATTCCAATATACATTCAGTACGTATGAGGAATTTATGGTAGCATTCTTAAAGAAATTCTGGGATGTATCTATACAGCAGTCATTACGTATGGAGCTTTATTAAAGAAAATATCCTACTACTATTCCAACAACGTTTGCTAGTTATTTTATTTCCCAAATTATCAAATTCAGAGATTTGGACACACCACCTTCCGAGTCCGAGATGATCGTAGCGATATCTAAACAATTACCGTTGGAAGTGCAGAGAAATCTAATAGCAGAAAATGTTAGAACAGTGACTGAGACGGAAATGACTTTACGTCAGTTGGATTTAACTTCTACACAAAATCAACCAAGGATCAGACATTCGGAGGCTTTACATACGATTGATTTAACGGAAGATAGAAGTCCACCACCTAAGATTAGGAAGGGAGGTAGAGTGCAAAGTTCAGGAACGCAGACGATATCACAGCAAGCTAGACCAGTTGAAAATGAGCAATCACGGAGAGGTGAATGGAATTTCAATAATTATCCAGATGATAGGAGAGGACAAGGATATACCCACGATAGGAATGATAATAGAGGAAATAATTTTTCATATGGAAGGAATGGACGAACATTTAGATATCGGCATAGAGGTTATGCAGGTCAGCGGCGACCTTATAATAGATGGGAGAATAGAATGGATTCGGAATGATTTCAGACAAAGATCTTATTATCAACAAAGGAATGCTGAGTCACAGAGGTACGTGACAGATTTGAGAAATAAACGACAGGACGGAGATCAATGGCAACAAACAATACAGGGAAATACAAGTAACCAAAACCATGGTGCTGAGAACGTTAATTTCTGTAATTTCAAGGAAGCAGAACAGAATGGTTTGAATCCACATGCAGCAGATTACGATATGAGGAATACTGGAGCCATTAGAAAAAGGACTGAAATATAGCAGTTGGATGAAGTACAAGAAGATGATGACTTAGGAGATGACGAAGATGATGATGACATTGACGAAGAAGATGACCCAGTAGAAGAAGAGCTGGATCAAGAAGACGAAGAAGAAGCTATAGAGGATGTAAACATGGCAAATATAGAAGACACAGACCCATTACCAGCAGAAATTTGTCATCAATGTGACGGAAATGAACGCAAGTTTCAAGCTCTTTTGGAAATATTTTTCGAAGCTCGGAAAGAGAAGGAGAGATTGCTAGCTGAACGTGAACTATTATTATCCGGAAGAATACCTGAAGTGGAGCAACAGAGTGTATCATAAAAATAAAAAAATACGTTTTCACATATTTTTTACGGGGTATGGGGAGAATGTGCCATATCATATATGCCCCAAATATTAATTATATAATATGGTGTAACATTGTGCATCTAATACAAGCAGGAGTCATGATGCGACCTAGAAGTTGCGTAATGCAGTATTCCGTCATCGCGTGACATCAGTAATAGCTTCTTATCTAAGCATAGCAACAGTGAATATCTGGCGTACTCCGTACGAGTCAATCGGGGATGCACGAGAGTGTTTGAGAGCGGCCGATTATAAAAGGACCAATCACAGCCCTGGAAGCGATATGGCAGAATGAAGGGATTTACAAAACAAATTAAGTCAGTCTTACCAAATTCTAAATTTACAGTGCTGTACTACTCTTTATTTTATTAGACAATTTGTTATAAAGCTAGACTCCACGGTTTTAATATGAAATAGAAGCCAGTTAAACATTAAAAGAACTACCTGTAAACAGTTGTAATACTTAAATTGAATTAATAAAGTAATTAACATATTTTTATTGAATCAGCGCTTTTGCAGAGTAGTGGGTGAGCAGTAATGTCATCGCGCCAGTGGAATCCAATAAGATATGATTAATACCGGAGTGTGGTGTATATAGCAGCCTCTGGAAATGAAAAGTCACTCTGCTTTTGAAGTGTGGACCGCGCGGGTCGGTGTTTTTGATATTAAGCCAGTGGTATAGGAAAGTAACTTTTTTGTGACCAGTTTTGAACATATAAGTAGTCAATTTGTGAAGCTGAAACGTTTCCTTTATGAAAATATGCATTACATGAATGCAAGTGATAGATTGCAGTTACGAGTGTGCATAGTATATTAACAGAGCAATTACCTTTGCTATATAAATAATATCACGTATCACGTATGTCAAAGTGCGGCGGTGACACGGGATAATAACAATAAAAACGATAGTTACTGTCGATATTTCCGTACCCGTGTATGCGTAATTTGCACACGGTTTGTGCAAATACCGTGTTCGGTACGCGTTCGGTTTCGCGAAGAACTTGTACGAACCGTCGTCATCGTATCGGTACAATTTAATGGTGTGTGCGAAGCACTATTACTACATGATGAAGAGAGAAGAAAAGACTTGTAGAGTATTTGATAACGCCATGCAGTTTGGTGCAATAATGGCGTAATTTGCTGGACGCTGTGGCCTGGAATCATGAAGAAACTGAGACGCTACCAGTTAAGTTCATTTTAATTATAGGCATGCTTAGATAGAAGGAATTAGGCTAATTCGATCCCAGTGTAATGTAAATGTAAATGTCAGTCTTGTTGTGACTGAGCTATGTTTTATTTTTATAGATTAGTGTCATGTTTCAGGGAAATGCACGTTTGGAACCCTGATTTTTATATATTACTTTATTACCTTTTTATAAGATGGGAAAGAGGGAAATGATTAGGTGTAGATGAGAATAAATATGTCTAAAGGTAACTGTGTAATCCATTTTGGTACAAGATGTAGACTCTTTTAGTATGAAGGCTACACAGCCTAAAGTTTGGTCTGGGAATAAAATTTAGCAAGGTATTTTTTTCCTGCATGTAGCACGTTTATAGGAGTACATGGCAGTGATGACCAACGTAAAAGTGCACCGTCGAACTAATATCTTCTAGATCCGCAGATAGAACTAGCTAATTGGTATTGAGTTATGTTTTTACGAGAAAAAGGCAAGATTAGCCTGATACTGAGATTACAATGTGTGTTATTACACGACGGAAGTGTCTAAAAATGGATACCCGGAAAGATACAATGGTGTTAGCTGCATGAAAAGAGAGAGGTTTGATTTGCCTCAAGTGTTCATTATGATTGTGAGAATCGAACTCATGGACCCCAAAGTGTTAGGCCAGATGTGTTGAGTATCATATCTGCAAGTCGTGTTATATTGGAATATGTAGTTAAGGCCATAGGAATGTGTATGGGTGCCATAGTTTGAGTACGAGGCCTTGTGTTAATTAAATGAACAGAGAAGTGAATGGCAGCGTAATTTATGTTTTCAAATATATTATAATTTCTCAGGCAAGATTTACCAAACCAATTAGTTAGAGTCTTTTCTGGCGAAGTAAGATGTTTCATAGCTGGCGCATTAGAAGTGTTCCGTGATTTATATTACAGCGTGCTAGTGAAAGATCAACAGACGGATAGCTCAGCCTGGAGTTAGGTGTTCTTTTTATATGAAGGAGTCTAGTATCTTATTGTTTATATTTCAGATATTGAATACACAGATGATATAATTTTTTTATTGCATGTCATTACAGGTTTCTCCGTGAGAGTATTTTGTATTAATTTGTGTTACTTGGTTTGTTGTTGATTATGTCATGGCCAGCGTTGAAAAAGATTTGTTCTTAAATATGAGTCCGAAACTCATTCTATTGGGAGGCAGGCTTTTAAGCCATCCATAAGAACGGTCTGTTAAGTAAATTCAGTGTAGATGTAAGCTAAGGTCCCTGAAATATTGATTTGATGATAAATGATGTACATATAGTTTTATTATGGATCGGATTTAGCATAATTTTATTCTGTCGCGGTATGCCCTGTAATTATAATTTGAATTATATCCGTCAGGATGCGTTAAAAATGAATTTAACTGCGTAAGTCGAAGCGAAGTGTGAATTTCTTCCCCAGGTCGTTGCGTTTATTTTGTAAATGCTTTCATTTTGAAAGTCCTTTGTAAATTGGTGTAATTTATGTTAATTATGTGCCCGGCACATATTAATTTTTTTGGCATTTATTTGAGCCATATTTTAATTATTTTCCATTTTTTTTTTGTTTATCTCGAATTTCAATAATGTTTATTAGTCAATAAATCCATCTTACCCCTTTATTTTGTATTTTATTTCGGAAATATGATACTGTTTCCCGTTCATATACCCATGGTATTTATTTTATCCTGAGATTTTTAATTTATTTTAGCCCGATCAATTTTTAAGAACCGAACACGCAGCTCTCCGATTGGCGCCGGTAGACTGTATTTCAGACGGGAACGATACAATATTGTGTGAATATTGTCAAGGCATTCTCGCTCTACATAACATATGTGCTGCGGGTCAGTCTATCTCCAAAAATATTATCACAGGAGGTTTTGTCCCAGCAACGACAATTTGGAACTTCGCATAATAATTTTGTTCTTTTCTCTACGTCATAATAATCTCTGCCATTACTCTCAAATCTGTATATTAAAAAAAATTGAAAACTAAAGTCAGTCAGTCCGGCCATTCTATCCGGTCGATTTCCTTCATTTTTGTTTTAACTTAAAGGTATTCATGTACAAATTTGTCATCAGGTACTATAAATTACTTAGCTTCCACCTTCCTCACATTATTTCATTTTTTCAATTTTTGGTATCTTTGAAGCAATCATATCTTTGGTTCTAATTGAGGTACGGAGTTCGGTTTGGCCTAAGAACACTCAGTGGATCAGGTTCTTTCATTTCAGCTTTTGACTATTCAAATTGATTCATTCTGAGCAAAGTTATGAGTGCACATTAAATTTGACGTCTCATTTCTTCAACATTTTTTCTCATTGAACCAGTCATATATTTCGTTCTAATTGAGGTACGCAGTTCATTTTGGTCTAAAAACGCTCAGTGAATCAAGCGCTTTCTTTTGAGGTAATAAGTACTTACATTAGTAGATTATTAGAATAGTTATGAGTACATTTGTCTCCATGACGAAGATCTTTGAAGGACTTTTTAATAGTTCGGCGCGTAGTGTTGTTCCAAGGAAGGTTTAATTCAATTTCTTTGTGTAATGTATTTTCAAGTGTTTTCTTGACACAATATTACATTCTATTATCGCAGCAGATCATGTGCTTTATTTCATTAAGTAGGAACTTTGCAAATACATCCGTGAGGATAGTAACGAACAACACCATACACTGTACATTGCGGGCGGAGCCAGCGGGAAACTGCTAGTAAAATTTTGAAATTTTCGTGCTTTATAATCACTATCACTATCAGCAGCGTCAACCGTATCTTCGAATAGTACAGTTAACACTCAATTTTAGATTCATCAGTAAAGTTGCCATTATCTTCCGTCAAAATATGAATGTACTTCCGCTTTCCAAGGCAAGTAAATTTTTACTGATTGTCATTTATTCCATGAAGAGTTTCACAAGAACATACACATTAACCAGCACAATTTCACATAAATACCATTTATTGGCTAACACAAAAATATATAGATATTTTGACATAATGAAGATCACATTGCACATAAAGTACAAAATATTTCAGGAAGGCAATCCAAAAATTCTAGGATTAGAAACCAATGAATTTGTCTTAAATACGATCATTTGCAAGAATTTAGTTGAACATTGAACAAACAGCAGGCATGAAAGTCAAAGTCGCATGCATTTACTCCCCAGTAATTGTTAAGGTATTGGTGATAATGACAAAAGAAAGGGCAAAGTGGTATAATTCGCGCTTTTAGAAATTCATAAACGTAATGCCATGTAGAAGGCCATTTTCCATAATTAAACCATTCAGAAAAAAGGACGAATACGTTTTTGAAAAGTGTTTATTTCCATTACAATCATGATATCATTCATTACAAATGTCTTGTGGATTTTCATTCCTAGAACAATTTATGGACTGTGGCAGAGATCAGTTTATGAAGTTGAGAGGTCCAGGCTCTGTATGATGAATCGTCTCCTATATCACCCATACTCACATATTCTAAACATCCTTCATATTTGAATTATTACCCGAATCACTCTGACAATAATTAACAATAAATTGGTATTGGCATACCTTGCTGTTGTCTGCTATTTGACTTCGATCATACAGTAAATACCATGAAACTGCATGCGTAGAATGTTGTAATGCATTACTGAAGGTTGTGTACTTGTGTAAGTAACTCTACCTATTGAAGGAGATGTCCCTGAATTTGAGAGGGAAATGTCCTAGAAATGAAGTGTGATACTCCAGGTGAATTTTCATCAAAATAATGTAGGCGTTAATCCTAGAAAACTGCTTAAGACTGGATCCCCGTTACACCCAAACGGGTAGCTTATCAAATGTGTTTTGCAGCATGTAAACGAAGACGTTCATTTTCGTAAGTATACTTTCCATTCCTTTTGGATACATTTTAATTTTCTCAGCATTAATAAGGTGGAACATCGTACATTAACAGTTTTTCATTATATCGCAAGTCCTATTATTGGCACCCGTAATGATGATAGTATTATGAGAAGAACCTCTAGCCAGTGGTTAGCAAAGTTAACGAGAATCGAAGCACTTAACTTAACTGACAGTTTTTGTCGTGTATTGACCACTTCGTAAATCTTTTATGCATACTACGTTCTACAGATAATAAGCTCATCGGACAAACAAATTAGTCACCCCTGCATAAAACATTACAAGCATCATCTATTACACTCGGCATCTGGACTTGATAATCGCTTGGAATAGGTTAGGAAGAGAGTCCCCAAGATTGTGCAAGTACGCCACATCGAAAATTTACGCCACTCGTTTAGGATATGATCACACAATTCTACAAAATTGCGGAGATATTGACGACGGCATTTAATCCCTTTCAACATGTCCCACAGATTTTCAAAGGGGGTTCAAGTCAGGTGATTTTGCAGCCCAATCGAGATATAATAGGTTGGGGGAGCGTTTATAAAACCAGTCACATACACGTCCACCCCAATGAGCTTTGCTGTTATCATCTTGAAAAATCGGGCAATCAATAGCACACACATCATGCAGATGTTGACTGAAAGGCAACACCTAATCATACAGAATATTTAAATAAACATGCTGATTCATTATGATAATTATTTGGGGACTGCATATACATATGTGGCCGGGAGGTGTGGCCAGCCTTAAGGAAAATAATGCGTAGGAAGAGTATCGGGACGCACGAGGTTTTAGAAGTAAGCCGTCGATATACAGCATAAAATTTGAATTTTTACTTTGAAAAAGGGTACTACGTTTACAAATAATTTCATTTTTTCTATTGAATAACTTGTTATGAACTTAAACTAAGTACTATTAATTTATAAGTATTGGGAAACATAAATTAGTATTTTAATAAACCTTTGCGAAAAATATTTTCATGATTAAAAACCTCATCTGTAGAAGCTATTTCGGTTCGATTTCCACACGTATTTTTTTCATATTCGAAATTCTCAAAATACTGTTGCATTGAATAGTTCAGAGAATTTGCCCGTTACCTTCGATTAGTAGTTATACCTTGATTTTCATTCACTACAACACACTCATTGTAGGTTTCCGCACGAGAAATAAGCCAGTGGCACGGCCGTAAAATGAGAAAAATATCGGTTGGGACAAACCTGATTTTCACTGTACAGCGACGGTGGGAGCTCTGACTGCACTGTCACGCCCAGGTGCCGGGTCAGTATGAACACCACCATTCAGTCTCCTAGAAGAATATTTTCAGGCTCCCCGGTAAAAGCACGTGCCTATCATGCCACGGTAACGTCACTCCTGAGTGAAGATTAAAAGGTACAAATTTATAAAACACATATATTATTTGAGAAATGAAACAATTTTTCACCCGGCGAGTTGGCCGTGCGCGTAGAGGCGCGCGGCTGTGAGCTTGCATCCGGGAGATAGTAGGTTCGAATCTCACTATCGGCAGCCCTGAAGATTTTCCGTGGTTTCCCATTTTCCAACCAGGAAAATGCTGGGGCTGTACCTTAATTAAGGCCACGGCCGCTTCCTTCCAACTCCTAGGCCTTTCTTATCCCATCGTCGCCATAAGACCTATCTGTGCCGGTGCGACGTAAAGCCCCTAGCAAAAAAAAAATTCAATTATAGAATACGTTCCGTTGCATAATAACATCCTCAGATCCTATTAATTCGCTTTCATATCACGCGAATATAATTTAAGTAAAATATTGTTTACATTGTGCAAAACGGTCACTGATTATGGAAGTTGATTTTTAAAATGTAAAGTCCATAAAAGTTAAAATTGCTTGTTCCGCACCTTGATAGTTCTGAAAATGTTTTCTGAACTGATATAGCGTATTCAAATCACTGTACGTCTGCCACTCTGTGGGGTTCCAACTTATTTTTCAGTTATGTACTAGCTTTTCCGAAAACGTGCTTCGATACCTTGAGGAAGTGGAATTTTATAGTGAGTAGTTGCCCGACATTCGACGCAGTGAACCTAGTCAATAAGGCCATGTTATTGGTTGAAGAAATCATAATGTTGACATGTGACGCCCGAAATATGTACAGATCATCCGAGTGGGTAACTTTTCTCTTAACTGATCCTTAATTGGCTGCACGTGGTGGGGGTGTAGTTTCACTTTAGATCACTCGATGGGAGAATGATTTCTGTTGTTATTGTATTATTACAATCCAGCGTTAATTTCAGTCCATTACGTTATCTCTTCATGTCTTTGTAGTCTCTGGTTTGTTCGATGCCTGGTGTAATTCAAATCCACGCCTGTGGAAAGAAGATTAGGCCACCCTCTCTGTACACTACACCGTTATGTTTCCCTCTCACGTTTATTAAAATTTCTACCCTCTGCTATTTCATTCTTATGCTCCCTGTCATATATTCATTCCCATGCACAACATTATTCTCTCACCATTGTCCTCGAATTCTGAATTTCAGGGATGTACATAACAACTATTGATTAACTGAACTTAACAAGGAAAACAACCCACACCCACTGGTTACCTGAATTTTCCTTTTGCAGGTTAAAGGCTATGGATATCTGATCTCACTCACTTCTAACTTGCGAATAAAATATCCTGAGTCTATCGAGCTTTAATAATATAGATTATATGGGCCCGCCTAGTCAATACTTATTTGTGACAAGAAATTTTTATCTAAATTTAATTTATTTCTGTACTTGCTTCGAGGTTCTATTCCAATCCGCTCATAAGCCTTCCTACAAAACATTTTTAGCATATTGATACGTTCCATTCTATTTCTATTACATTTTTCCTAGAATAATTGAAATACATAACCTTAAATATAGGTTACCGGTACAATATTAAAAAATTATTTTATTTCATGTGCTTGTTATTAGACAATATTATCGTGATATATGATCGCTGCCGCCGGTAGACGTTCGCATGAGCTTCATATGTATTCGCAGTCAATAGAGATTGTTGGGAAGTCTGGCTGAATAATAATTTGAATTTTAAATTATATATATTGAATTTAGACATTTTTAATGCTATTTGTTCGGGGCGTCGACGTAGAAAGATCTTTTGCCCCTACTTGCAACACATGTGAGGAACCTGCGTGTATTTTGTAAATGGCGGAGGTGTAAAGTGTTGAATGTGAGGAAAGGAACATTACGGACGACACAATTACCCAGTCACCACGCCAGGGATATTAATCATTTCCTATTGAAAACCCCTGGCCCGGCCAGGAATCGAACCCGGGGCCGCCAGGTGAAAGGCGGACGCGTTGCCCCATACGCTGCGGGGCCGCACAACTTAGACATTAGTACACCAATAGAAGAACATTTCAATGGATCGGGACAAGAACAAAAGAAGGGACTGTGCAATAGAGACGTGATAGTCTAGTTAACAATTTTAAAACAGTGAATAAGTAAGGTTCCAGTTGCGAACGTCTGTTTTGTTTCATGACAATTGTGTCTAATGACAAGCACATGTAATACAATAATACTAGAAGAGCCGTGCACTGCTCCACAGTATTCCTTAAAAACAGGTCAGGTAACTCGTCTTGATATGCCTGCCGCAATCGTATTGTTTTACCTGCCATTTTCAGTAGTTTTACGAACATTATTACAGGTACATGATAACTGATTCGTTCGCAATGTAGTTTATAACACTGTCTTCTTTGCATACAATATTCTCTGTGCTTCGACCATTTGGGCGTATCAAGATCTTAAAGTTTTCAAACAATCTTGCCCGAGATAGTGCAACGTGCAGTTGGCAGTGGCTGAATACTGGTTGGAGTAAGTGGACTACCCACTTTTTCAAATATTTATCCCTGCGTTTTGTTAATGGTCATGCTGAAGGCTAGTCGACTTGATACCTTCCCGACTGTGTGTGCGTCAAAGTTTTCTATTAGGAGTAAGTACGTTATTAGGAAAGCTCTGCCATCTGTTGAGTATATTCAGAAGCTGGGGAAGGTCAGAGAATCAAAGAGTATCTAGCAGAGAATAGTATTCTTCCATCACCAGGGGAAGTATATACTCTCTGGCTTGACAGGTAGTAATAATTAATGAAAGTGTTAGTCGCTTAGCAACCTGCTAAGTATAGAATGTATCGCGGCTTAGGGTAAGTCCTCGCCTGCAATTACTGAAGTGATCATTTCATGACTTTAACCTGACACTAAATATATTTCCGTTGACCTTGCAAGAAATGCAAGATTTCTCCTGTACTTTTGAGACGATTTGGACAATTTCGGTACAAACCGCAACTTTTAATTCCCTCTGGTTTAACAGCTTGAGTTTTGTGGAACACACACGTTAGCGTTCTATATATCGTCGCTGCCGGGACAAAACCTCCTATGTGAAATGTTTTTGCTTAGAACTTTGGCCGGTAAGGTTCTGTCATCTAAGGTGCAATGTTGTGTGCATATTGTCAAGGCATTCTCGCCCTTCATAATGTATGTGCTGCGGGTCAGTATACCTCCAAAAATATTATCACATAGGAGGTTTTGTCCCGGCAACGACGATATATAGATTTTAACAGTGTCCCGATAACCAATATTTTAAGGGGAATGTATTTCAATAACTTTACGAAACATGTAATAGCAATAGAATTAAATGTTTTAATATGCTAAGAGTATTTTGTAAGGGATTAGAATAGAATCCCGAAACATGTACTGAACTAAATAAAATGTTGATAACCACTTGTTATCACAAGTAAGTATTGACTATAATGTTACTGTATTTTATCAATACTGACAAATCGTCCTAAAAATGATCAAGATTAGAATAAGGTATATAATGGCAGGGAGGGATTCAGTTAGGTGGAAATGTAGTAAGCAGTTTGGCCTATGCTGACGACTTGGTCTTAATGGCAGACTGTGCCGAAAGCCTGCAGTCTTATATCTTGGAACTTGAAAATAGGTGCAATGAGTATGGTATGAAAATTAGCCTCTCGAAGACTAAATTGAATGTCAGATTGGTGATACAAAGCTAGAACAGGTCGATAATTTCAAGTATGTAGGTTGTATGTTATCCCAGGATGGTAATATACTAAGTGAGATTGAATCAAGGTGTAGTAAAGCTAATGCAGTGAGCTCGCAGTTGCGATCAGCAGAATTCTCTAAGGAGGAAGTCAGCTCCCAGACGAAACTATCATTACATCGGTCTGTTTTCAGACCAACTTTGCTTTACGGGAGCGAAAGCTGGGTGGACTCAGGATATCTTATTCGTAAGTTAGAAGTAACAGACATGAAAGTAGCAAGAATGATTGCTCGTACAAACAGGTGGGAACAATGGCAGGATGGTACTCGGAATGAGGAGATAAAGGCTAATTTAGGAATGAACTCGATTGATGAAGCTGTACGCATAAACCGGCTTCGGTGGTGGGGTCATGTGAGGCGAATGGAGGAGGATAGGTTACCTAGGAGAATAATGGACTCTGTTATGGAGGGTAAGAGAAGTAGAGGGAGACCAAGACGACGATGATTAGACTCGGTTTCTAACGATTTAAAGATAAGAGGTATAGAACTAAATGAGGCCACAACACTAGTTGCAAATCGAGGATTGTGACGACGTTTAGTAAATTCTCAGAGGCTTGCAGACTGAACGCTGAAAGGCGTAACAGTCTATAATGATAATGTATGTATGTATGTATGTATGTATGTATGTATGTATGTATGTATGTATGTATGTATGTATGTATGTATGTATGTATGTATGTATAAATTCTATCGAGCTTCCACTCATGTACTGAAAATTCCGTCTTAAAATAGGTCTAATGTATGTAAAAGATTTTCCTAAAGATCACTTATTTCTTAGTGTGTTAGCTTCAGTGCACTTCTATTCAGTTTCGCTTGGTATATAACCAACGAAGGAAAACACACATCCTAAATTCATGAAATGCTCCACCTGTTCCATTTTTTATTCCTTACTCACTAGAGAAATACGTACTCATGTACCGACTTCGTTGGTGGGTTTATTAATAATAATAATAATAATAATAATAATAATAATAATAATAATAATAATAATAATAATAATAATAATAATAATAATAATAATAATAATAATAATAATGTTATTTGCTTTACGTCCCACTAACTACTTTTTAAGGTTTTCGGAGACGCCGAGGTGCCGGAATTTAGTCCCGCAGGAGTTCTTTAACGTGCCAGTAAATCTACCGACACGGGGCTGTCGTATTTGAGCACCTTCAAATACCACCGGACTGAGCCAGGATCGAACCTGCCAAGTTGGGGTTAGAAGGCCAGTGCCTTAACCGTCTGAGCCACTCAGCCCGGCGGTGGGTTTATTTGAGCCGAATAGAGGAAGATAGGTTTTTCTGAGAGAATAATTGACTCGGACATGGAGAGTAAGAGATTTAATTGGAGGCCAAGGTAACATTGGTTAGACTCAATTTCTTATCATTAAAAATTGTAAATGATAAGAAGTAACGTCCTGGTGGCCATGATCTTTAAGCCGCGAAGTCTTTATTGTCTGATACCGTGGTTAGCTGGTTCCAGTCCTGTTGGATAAGTGGCAGGATAATTTCTAATCGCTACATTGCATGACAAAAGGCTGGATTTGGTGTCAAACCTCTCCACAGTGTTCATATTGTACCCTTGGACAATACTCGGCTTATAGGTACAATGAGGAATGAGGTCATATGGCACTGTTGATATGTGATTGGTTCGTCAGATGGAGACGTCAAGTTTTGAGCAGTCCCCTTGACGTTGGTTGATAGGAGGATGTTATGTGCTGACAATGAGTTTCACTGTCTCCTTACCACATTGTCCACCTCCGTAGCGAAACGTTTAGCACTATTAGCTGCCGTCTACAGCGGGCCGAGCTCGATTCCAAGTATTGCCAGAGATATATGAATGGCAGGAGGGCTGGTATGTGTTTAAAATTGTACATGCAGCTCACCTCCATCGGAAGTGTGCCTGAAAAAGAACTACATCATTTCATGGTGAGCACACGAGTTTACTTTGCATACCACATCATCGCCATCATCATTACCACCTCCACCACCACACTCTAACACGCGCAGATCACCCATGGGAGTCAAATGAAAATACTTTCACCATATTTCTCTGGATGTCACATTCAATCAACCAATATATCAATGATAAGAGGTGTGGACTACAGTAAACGGAGTTAAAAAGCTAGCTGAAAATGGAGAAATGCGGAGACGCATGGTTAATTCAGAGAAGGCTGCAAACCGAAATGCATACCAGTCCATAATAAAGACGGTATGTATTTTTAAATTCTAATTATTCGGGACGACGACTTAAGAATAGCGTTTGCGCCTACTTTACATCATATCGTCGCTGGAACGGTAAAAGGTTGTATCCCGCAATACTCTTCCTATCCATTATTCTCCTTAAGACTGGTCACGCCTCCCAGCCACATATGGATACGCAGTCCATCAGAACAATGTCCGTTGTGTTCGTTTTCCTATGTCGACAATTAAACGGAAATGAACCTTACATGCATTGTACACTAGGAGTGCGTAAATACGTAATGCAACCGTACATTCCTACAGTACGGTACTGTAAGGTTCATTTTCCTTTACATATGGGCATAGGAAAATGAACACAACAAAATTTGTTCTGACGGACTGCATATACATACGTGGCTGGGAGGCGTGACCAGTCTTAATGAGAATAATTGATAGGAAGAGCTTTGTGGAATACAACATTTTACCGTTCCAGCGACGATATGTTAGTAACCTGCGTGTATTTAGAAATTGCGGAAGTGTTGAATGTGAGGAAAGGAACATTAAGGGCGACACAAACACCCTGCCCCCAGTCCAGGGTTATTAATAATGTACAATGAAAAAACCCTGCCCTGGCCTGGAATCGAACCCGGGGCCACTGGGTGACAGGCGGATGCGTTGCCATCTACACCGCGGGGCCGGACAAGATGGTATATTTATTTATTTATTTATTTATTTATTTATTTATTTATTTATTTATTTATTTATTTATTTATTTATTTATTTATTTATTCATTTAGTCAGTTAGTTAGTTAAATATCTAATCTTCCACAGTGGGACTCAATCTATAAAGCCTCCCTCAATAAACTCTTCCAGATTACAATAGGATGCGAGTAACCAATTTCATTCACAATTAAAACAAATTGATTTTAACATAACCTAACATTAAAATAACTGTTCTATATTATACTGTATACTGCTTTATTGATATGCTAAATTCTATACTAGTGAAATCCACTGAACTGATGAACACCGAACTCCTGCATTGCTCCTAGTAGTTTGATAAGCTCGACAAACTCCTAATTTTATCACGTAGGGAATTCCAGATGTGGCTTGCGGAACCAAATGACTTGCTGTACGTCGCTCTGCTGGAGATAATTATAAGAACACTTTTATGCTCATTTTTGTTTACTATCTATCGAGCTACAATGTTTTAGGCCTATAAGCAAGTTGAAATGATTCAGAAAATCAACACCCGTTGTTTACTTGAGCAAAAATAAATGGCCATTGGAACTAATGGTGGAGACCTAGACCGATATTCATTATTCTAATACCAAAAATAGGAATCTCCTCTCCGTTCACTACAAAAAGTTAGATTCCCTCGAAATATTATTTTGATGGGCTTAAACATCAGTACTACTATAGACTAAGAAACGCATTCCCGAGTTTCCTCCGGCAGCAAATAAGCAGAATTGAGAAACCTATCTACAGTTTGTGTAGCAGCATAGGCCTTTATCACTTTTCAGGTCGGCAACGATTGTCAGCACGGTAATGAAAATAGTAAAATAATCCTCTTGGATTATTTCTCTGACGTCTGTGGCTAGAACTAGAATTGCGACCAGACCGACTACTACTGAAGTTATACTTTATTTCTAGAGAGACCGGGTGAGCTGGTGGTGCGGTTAGAGGCGTGTGGCTGTGAGCTTGCATCCGGGAGATAGTGGGTTCGAATCCCACTGTCGGCAGCCCTGAAGATGGTTCTCCGTGATTTTCCATTTTTACCCCAGGCAAATGTAGGGACTGGACCTTAATTAAGGCCACGGCCGCTTCCTTCCAACTCCTAGGCCTTTTCTATTCCATCGTCCTATTAAGACCAATCTGTGTCGGTGCGACGTAAAACAAGTACCGAAAACAAAAGAAAAAAATTCTAGAGACTCCACGATAGTAAGTAACTCGTAGTTTCAGATTTTCTAAAATTTAGGCATCGTGAAAGTTTGGCGTGTCAGTGATTTCATCTGCCATAATCGCTAATTTCATCGTTTGAAATAAGTACCGATATAAAATCTAAAATTGATTCAGGAATCATGTAAAGCCATAATATACGAAGCACTTTAGGTGAGAATTATTTGACGATAATCGCTGTATTTTTCATAATAGCTGACTGGGTGCCGCCCACCTAGCTCAAGACGAGCGAGTAATCTTTTAAGCTGTCGATCGTTCTGTTCTTCTCCTTCCTATTTGACTGACTGTGGACCACGTTAATTCGAATTCAGATTCATCTGTTTCTAGTCTTTAATCCTTTTCCAGTACACCTTCATTCTTTCACTCTGCAATCTCCTCCTTTCTTCTGCCCACGGCGCTTGGGTATGAGATCTAACTTTCCTTGAAAACACTCGATGAGCTTTATCCTCGACTTGTAAGCATCCCTGTTGCTGATTTTCTTTCCTTGTATTCCTATTTCCTTCACATCCTTCGTCACCTTCTGATATCAGAGAATCATAGTATTCCTGATCTCAAAATATATTTTTATCTGATTGGTCAGTATTCCCGCGTTCATTCTGTAGATAATTCCGAGGATCATGGCTCCTCCTGTTCACTATATAAAAATGAATGTCATTGCTTTGTGAGGTTGTATTTATTGTCCTATTCTGAATCCAGTAAGACCAAGGTTTCAGCTACATATTTACGTTGAAGTTGATGTAATCAAACATTGTATATTCCTTCTTGACTCCACTAAGTTTGAACTGCATGTCAACTTGCCAGAACCAAATATCAGGAAGTTCTAATCAAAACGGGGGTATGTTAACGCTCACCTCATTGGCTTCCTTCGTTTCTTCTTCATTCTTCGTCCTTATGTTGTTTCATCGTCTTCCTTGTGGATTTTCATAGATATCATTAGATGATGCTTACCAAAATACGGTAAAAGTCAGGTCGATGTAATTACAGAGCTCCTCATTACGCAATGAATTCACATCACTACTTTCGGTTACGCATTTTTAACACTTCGATCACGTCAGTCCCACTACTTATGACGTATTCTGTTAGACCGTGATGCATCTTTAAAACTCCACTCATCAGAAAACTTTGGTATCTTTTCTTATTTTTAACCTCATATGTTATTTACATATCACCACACTTCGTTCAGGGCTGGATGTTTTATTTCAATCAGCGCACCCACTGTTGACGTCATGGTGGATATCTCAGGGTCACATCAGAGCATTCGGGATTCAATTCGACAGTGGCTTGACGCATATATCAATGCTAACCGCGGGCATTTTGTGCATTTCACGCAAGAAAGGGGTTTATATTTACAATCAGCTTTACGTCACACCGACACAGATAGTTCTTACCGCAACGATGGGATAGGAAAGGGCTAGGAGTGGGAAGGAAGCGCTCATGGTCTTTATGAAGGTACTACCCCAGCATTTGCCTGGTGTGAAAATGGGAAAACACGGAAAACCATCTTCAGGCCTGTCGACAGTGGGGTTCGAACCCACTATCTCGCAAATGCAACCTCACAGCTGCGCGCCCCTAACAGCACGGCCAACTCACTCAGTAGGAAGAGTTCCATGTAATACACTGGCGATGTGATATACTGGTACGTTCAATTACTGTGTGTTTCCCATGATTAATGTACAATGTTGAGGAAATTTGTTCTAACACGGAAATGAAGCGTGTCTGGACCCACATCCATATAACACATATTTTTCTTCTACGTGTGGTGAACGTGTCCTGAAAATTTGGTCATGCATTATTGTTACACTCTATATACAGTAGAGGTACACGAATTTGAACCCGTTTAACTCAAAAACTCGTTTAATCCGAACTAAACTGCTTAAGGCACCAACTTTGTATCGAAAAGAAAAATGCATTTCTGAACGAAAAATATTTGTATTTTGATTATTCATGTATGTGTCCGACTCGTTGGCTGAATTGTCAGTGTACTGCCCTTGGTTTAGAGGTCCCGTGTTCGATTCCCGGATGGGTCGGTATTTTAATCGTTTCTGATTAATTCTTCTGAGTCGGGGACTGGGTGTTACGTGTCTTTCCCAACATTCTCCTCTTCATATTCAGACAACACACCACACTACCAACCACCACAGACAGACGGAATAGTGATAACATCCCTCCATATAGGGTTGGCGTCAGGAAAGGCATCCGGTCGTAAAACAGGGCGAAATCCACATGTGCGAAGCAATTCGCACCCTCGACCCCACAAGTGTGGGAAAAGCGGTAGTTGAGGAAGAAGAAGACGAATATTCACGTAAGAAATCAGAATAAAGTGAACAGTAAAAATGGAAGAAAAGTGTGAAAGTGCCACAATGGCGAGTTGTCTTTTTCTGCTCGGAATTACCTGAGAGGACCATACAGCCTACCACAGTGAAGGCTGGAAGTCTGGAGACGCATAATATCAATGTCCAGCTTTCACCATCTTAGGCCGTATGGCCCTTTCAGCTAATTTCAAGCAATAACGACAATTCGCCATTGTGGCAATTTCACACTTTTTAATTTTTATTCTTCAATTAATATCACACTCTGTACTGCAATAGTATTTTGAGACAAAAGAAACTGCACTACTAACAAGTTTCCACTTTGTATCTTCGAGGCTCTGGGTGTCATAATTCGGCGCGCTGTCAAAGAAATACCGGTAGTCGGTCTTCCAGACGGAACTCTTAACGTGTTGTACGCTCCATGAAAGTGGCGTGGACTTCGTTTAATAAACTGCACGTGAGAAGCAACATTGCAGAACCTGTGTACCTCAAAAACAACATTTCCAAATGTGACGATCCTCATTTTCTGAACGTGTTCAGTTATGAAGAAGAACTTAACGAATGTCTCGTTAGATAAAGAAACTGGGAGTTAGAACAACGACAACAACAACAACAACATACAAAAACAGTAGGCAGCTACGTAAGCTGTTGAGAGTACCTCGGCAAGGCACAGGGGTGTTGCACTCTAAATAATTCGTGTCAACTAAGAGCTTTACATCAGATAATAGCCGCCTTACTTCATTACATTGGACGACCACATTCATACTTAACGTAAGTTATGCATGAATTATTTTTCGTTTTCGTTTGGTGAAGAAAATTTGAAGCTTCAATGTTCAACTTACGTTCAGTGTTTTAGATTTACCAGCAATTCTTAACTGGAGCTAATAGCTTAACACTCGTATGTGATGTGGATTGCCAAAACGGTTTATATATACGATTCTTTTAACATTTAAAGACCGAACAATACTGCCTACTGGCCATGGGTACGTTTTGCAGGGCGCAAGTATACTTGCACGACCATAGGTCGGTAATACCTTTGAGGTTGAGCCAGAGGTCCTCCTGAAGCCTGTAGTAATGTGATGGGGAGGGCCCACGTAACATAAACGGTGGTTGGTACGCGTGGATGCTGACGGGGTTGTAGGACTGTTTTGTCTTATGTTACGAAAAAAAAAAAAACAAGGCATCACTGGTATATGTCTTTAAATGACTGTACAGTTGAAGGTGTGCCGGAAAAATACCTCTGTCCATTTATACAGGTGAAAAGTGGTATGTTGCCTGAGGGCAACAGTATGCAGTAAAGGGTTAACAGGTTATGATAGTGGGATGAATGGAACGTCCTTTCGCAGCAGATGTGCAATCAATCAATCACTACTGATCTGCATTAGGGAAGTCGACCAGGTGGCAGATTCCCTATATGTTGTTTTCCTAGCCTTTCCTTTAAATGATTTCAAAGAAATTGGAAATTTAATGAACATCTCCCTTGGTAAGTTATTCCAATCACTAACTCTCCTTCCTATAAATGAATATTTGCCCCAATTTGTCCTCTTGAATTCCAACTTTATCTTCATATTGTGAGCTTTCCTACTTTTAAAGACACCAACAAAAAGGAACACATGGCACTATAGCGCTTGAGCGGCCGTGGCCTACAAAGCGACCGCTGCTCCCGAAGGTCTGCAGATTACGAGGTGTCGTGTGGTCAGCACGAAGAATCCTCTCGGCCGTTATTCTTGGCTTTCTAGACCGGGGCCGCTATCTCACCGTCAGATAGCTCCTCAATTCTAATCGCGTAGGCTGAGTGGACCTCTAACAAGCCCGCAGGTCCAGGCAAAAATCCCTGAACTGGCCAGGAATCGAACCCGTGGCCTCCGGGTAAGAGGCATGCACGCTACCGCTACACCACGGGGCCGGCACTTTAAAGACACCACTCATACTTATTCGTCTAGTAATGTCATTCCACGCCATCTCTCCACTGACACCTCGGAACATACCACTTATTCGAGCAGCTCGTCTTACTTCTCCCAAGCCTTCCCAGCCCAGACTTTGCAACATTTTTGTAACGGTACTCCTTTGTCGGAAATCACCCAGAACAAATCGAGCTGCTTTTCTTTGGATTTGTTCCAGTTTTTGAATCAAGTGATCCTGGTGAGCAAAGGAAGAAGAAACTCAGTTCATGTACTAGGGTCATACCCGTTCTATTGAATGCTTAACAACCGAGGAAACCATAAAGTGAATCATGTACTTACCCAGCAGTTGAAAGATAACGGATGTGACACCCATGAAAAAGTCCATGCCTTAGACGGTAGGGGAGCGAATCGATTTGTAGATATTGTGGTGATGTAAAAACATTCTACCACAGTATAACTCTTCACCGAAAAATACGCTATAAAACAAGCACAATCAATCAAGCTGTAAATATCAATAAGGAAAAGAAGCACATCTGAAGCGGTATTCCTCTTTGAAGGAGAATTGTGGTGTTAGTTACGGCGGTAAGGACTTCGTCGGTTATTGCTTCTCTTGGTACGAGAGGAATAATTGATCGTTTGGTGGCAAATGTACTGTTTCCTTAGTGAGAAGTATTATCGCTGACTCTATTGCGATTATTCAAAATAATATTTATACAAACGATTAGCAAACTAATTTCGGTTAACACGAACTCTTTCTTAGCCCCAAGCTTCATTACAACTCATTTAACACAAACCATCGGCGCTATTCATTGTTCTCCTTCTTATCAATGCAAGGAATATTTATTCAAGTGCTAAGTTGAAGGAAAGCTATTGTCAAACTATCGATTATTTGGACGTTAAGGTACGAGTAATTGGATTAGCATTGACGTTCCTCGATGCAGAGTTGACTGACAATCGTGAACATTACCGAGTCAACAATTAGCTTGTATTCCTAGCCTATAAACTCACTTCAATAATGTTTGCATGATACGTAAGGCAAGAAAGAGCACAGTATTCAAATTCAACTTCTGCTATTGTTTGAAATAGTGACAGTGATCCGTGTAACCACATCAGGTCTTAAGACTTGTCAGGAGTAACATTCGAGCCGTGGCTAGAAGGAATAGACAGTTACAGATCTGCAGACAAAACTGAATATTCTAGAGGAAGTAGATCGTGATATATTAAAGAAAACTATAATGGATCAACAGTTTATCTACTGTGATTTAGGATCGTGAGAAAATCACTAATGCTGCTGCAACAGGTTCCGGGAACAAATCTAAGCGACTTCGTAGTGCAAAGTATGAAGATATAAAAACGCTCCTTTTAAAATAGTTAAAATCATATGTGCGTTTGCAATGTACCTTTAAGTAGACCTATAATTCAGTCAAAAGCAAATGACATCGCCAGGGTTTTAGGGGTAAAAATCTTCAATTGTTCCACAGTTTGGCTGTACCGTTTTCAGAAGAAACACCCGATTTCGTCATTATTGATTTGTGGTGACGCAAATAATGTTGACAAAGAAGGGGCAAAGAGCTGCTTTGATGAATTTCATCGTGTGAGAGAAAAGTATGCTTCAAGTGATGTGTTCATTATGGACGAAAGAGGACTCTTCTACAATCTCATTCCCATTCGAACTCTTGGTAATAAAGGTAAAATGTGTCTCGGTGTAGCTCACAGTAAACAAAGTTTAACAGTTGTACTTGTGTGCAGTACTGACGGCAGTGAATAACTCTGTCCACAGGTGATTGGTAAGTCCGAGAAAAGACGTTGTTTTAAGGACATAAACAAGGAAACGCTACCTTGCAGCTACTCTAATCATAACAAAGCTTGGATCAACTCATTTCGTAATTGGCGTCTTCGTTACAACAGTCGTGTGATAGCTCAGAATAGAAATGTCCTACTGACATTGCACAATGTACAGCCCACAATGTACGTGAACTGAACTTCTGTTGACGTTGTTGTTGTTTGAGTCATCAGTCCATTGACAGGTTTGATGGAGCTTTCCACGCCATCCTATCCTGTTCTAACCTTTTCATTTCTACATAACTACTACACCTTATATCTGCCCTAATCTGCTTGTCCCATTCAACCTTGGTCGATCCCTACCATTCATACCACCTACACTTCCCCCCAAAACCAACTGCATAAGTCCTGGGTGCCTTATCTCTTCTTCTGATCATGTTCAGCCAAATCGATCTCCTCTCACCAATTCGATTCAGTATCCCTTCATTCGTGATTCGATCTATCCATCTCACCTTCAGCATTCTTCTGCAACACCACACTTCAAAAGCTCCTATCCTTCTCCTTTCTGAAGTACTTATCGTCCAAGTTTCGCTTCCATATAATTCTGCGCTCTAGAGGAAAGTCCTCAAAAACAACCTTCAAATTCCAATAATAATAATAATAATAATAATAATAATAATAATAATAATAATAATAATAATAATAATAATTTTGTGTGGCTATTTCTAGCCGAGTGCAGCCCTTGTAAGGCAGACCCTCCGATGAGGATGGGTGGCATCTGCCATGTGTAGGTACCTGCGTCTTATTGTGGTGGAAGATAGTGTTATGTGTGATGTGTGAGTTGCAGGGATATCGGGGACAGCACAATTATCCAGCCCCGGGCCATTGGAATTAACCAATGGAGGTTAAAATCCCCCGACCCGGCCGGGAATCGAACCCAGGACCCTCTGAACCGAAGGCCAGTACGCTGACCATTCAGCCAACGATTCGGACTCTAATTCCAATACTAATGTTCAAAGTGAGCAAATTTTACGTCCTCCTTACTTCTGCCATCGTTCGTTAATTTACTACCCAAATAACAATATTAATCTACTTCCTTTAAGACTTCATGTCCTAATCCAATATTTCCTGCATCACCTGACTTCGTTCTACTAGACTCCATTACTTTTGTATTGGACTTATTTGTTTTCACCTTGCACTCCTTTCCCAAGGCTCTGCCCATAACATTCAGCTATTTCTCCAGATCTTCTGCAGTCTCAGATAATGTAACAAAATCATCGACATGATCTCAGGGTTGTGATATCCACTCCTTGGACTACGAATCCCTTCACAAATTTTTCTTGGATTTCCTTTACTGCCTGCTCTGTATAAACATTGAAAAGGACGGGGGACAAACTGCAACCTTGCCTCATTTCGCTCTGGATTGCTGTTTCTTTTTCAAAGCCCTCAACTGTTATCACTGCAGATTGACTTTTATACAGATTGTAGAAAATTCTTCGTTCTTGGTACCTGATCCCGATCACCTCCAGAATCTCAAATAGCTTGGTTCAATCAACAGTAGCAAATGACTTTTCAAGATCAATGAACGCCACATATGTGGGCTTGTCCTCCTTAAATCGGACGTAAAGTCAGGATTGCTTCACGTGTTCCTTTATTTCTTCTGAAGCCAAACTTGTCTTCTCCCAACTTAGTTTCAACTTGTCTTTCCATTTTTCTGTAAATAATACGTGTTACAAATTTTCAGGCATGAGATAATAAACTAACAGTGCGTTAGTTTTCATACTTGTCAACATCGGCTTTCTTGGGAATAGGTATGACAACATTCTTCCGAAAATAGGATGTCACTTCTCCTGTTTCATACATCTTACACACTAAATGGAATAACCTGGCCACGCTAGTTTCTCCTAACGCAGTCAGTAATTCAGAGGGAAATCTTGAATTCCAGGTGCCTTGTTCCTACTTAGGTATCTCAAAACTCTTGCAAATTCTGACCTCAAAATCGTGTCTCCCATTGAATCAGCATCAACAGCTTCTTCTTATTCCAGAAGCATATCATCTACGTCTTTAGCTTGATACAGCTGTTGGATGTTCTTGCCATCTTTCTGGGTTGTCTTATTTCCCTAGAAGTGGTTTACCATCTGAGCTCTTAATATTCATACACCTACTTCTCCTTTCTCCAAAGGTTTTCTTGATTTTCCTTTTGTAGTACCACACAACCTATAACATCCTTGCACTTCCCCTTCAGCCATTCTTCCTTAATTGCCCTGCACTTCCTAACCACTTCATTCTTTGATCGCTTGTATTTCTTTCTGCACTCTTCATTTTTTACATTCTTGTATTTTCGTCCTTCATCAATCAAGTTTAGTATCTCCTGAATTATCCATTATTTCATAGTTGATATTTCCTTTCTTCCTAACGCTTCTTCAGTAGCCCTTGAATCCTCATTCTTCACGACTGCTCATTCTTTCTCTATTGTGTTTTCTTCAGCCGTTTCATTTACGACTTGTGCATCATGTTCTTTTAAACAGTCCCTCACAATCTTTTCTTTCGACTTGTCTAGGTTCCATCTCCTTGCCTTCCTTCCTTCAATTACTTCAAATTCAGATGGCATTTCATATCAATCAAGTTGAGGTCAGAGTCCACGTCTGCTACTGGGAAAGTCTTGCAATCCAACACCTGTTCTCTGAATCTCTGCCTAATCATAATGAAGTCTATTTGATACCTTCAAGTGTCTCCACGTCTCGTCCAAGAATACAGCCGTCGTTTGTGGTGTTTGAACCAAGTATTAGCAAGAACTAAATTATGAATGGTACAGAACTCAACCAGCAGATTTTCTCTTTCATTCTTTTGTCCCAATCCGAATTCTCCTACTGTATTATTTTCTCTTCCTTGGCCTACTACTGCATTGCAGTCTCCCATCACAATTAGATTATCGTCACCTTTTACATATTGTATTAAATCTTCTATCTCTTCATATATTATTTCGTTCATCATCTGCTGAACTAGTAGGCATATAGACCTCACTATTGTGGTGGGAACTGGGTTGGTGTCTTTCTTGACAACAATAATCCTTTCACTGTGCAGGTAGTAGTAGCTTTCCCACTGCCCTATTTTCTTATTCATTATTAAACCAACTCCTGCGTTTCCCCTGTTCGATTTTGTATTGATAATTCTGTTGTCAGTTGACCAAAAGTCCTGCTCTTTCTGCCAACGTAATTGACTTATACCAAGTACATCTAACATTAGTCTATCCATCTCCCGTTTCAGATTCTCTAACCTACCAGAACGATTCAAACTTCTAACATTCCATGCTCCGACTTGCAGAATATCTGTGTCCATCTTCCTGATGATCGTCCCCTCTCATGTAGTCCCCACCCGGAGATCCGAATAGGGGACTATTTTACCTCAAGAATATTTTATAAGGGAGGATGCCATCATCAGTACATCATTCATACAGAGAGAGCTGCATGTCGTCGGTAGTTACGGCTATAGTTCCCGTTGCTTTCAGTCGTGTAGCAGTACCAACACAGCTAAGCCATGTAGAGTATTATTACAAGGCCATATCAGTCAATCATCCAGACTGCCGCCCTTCCTGCGCCCCTTTCGATGAAGCACTCGTTAGTCTGGTCTTTCGACAGATACCCATTCCATATGATTGCACATGCGGCTCGGATATCTGCTTCATTGGAACACGCAAGTCTCCCCACCACGGCAAGGTCACATGGTTCGCAGGGGAGGGACGTGAACTTAACAAATGTTAAAGTTTTTCTTTTCTCCCCACTAAATGCAACAAGTCGCCTTCAGCCGTTTGACCAAGACCTTTTCGCTGTCATGAAGCTATGAAAGGGTGAAGAGGAAAGCTATGAAATAGAGCCGAATGTAGATCTGCCACCGACCAATCCATGAATTTTATACTTAAA
Organism: Anabrus simplex; assembly: GCF_040414725.1. Taxonomy (NCBI): domain Eukaryota; kingdom Metazoa; phylum Arthropoda; class Insecta; order Orthoptera; family Tettigoniidae; genus Anabrus; species Anabrus simplex. The sequence continues at coordinate 79,844,518 of NC_090265.1, read as the reverse complement.
AAGAAAAGGAAGAGAGCATATCGCAAACGAATTGTAAGAGCTTCAATTCGTGCATGTGAAAATAATGTGCCAGCACCAAGCTGGAATTTACTGGATGCAATAAGAGCTATAGCTGCTGCCTAGAAATATGTTTCATCACAGCGTATACAAAAATGCTTTAACAGGGCCTGGAGACTTAGTGATGCTACAAATGTACAAGAATTAGAGGGTGACGTGGATACCACTTCACCTGAAGAATGGGGTATTCTACACGACATGTTGAACACTGGTGTAAGTTTTGAGTAATTCGTTAGTACATGTGACTACATTGCCGTATGTGCTCCAGTATAATCTGACGTACAAGCAGCCGCAAGATCCGTCATTTGAGAAACAGAATGGGAAGGAGGATATTATTCCACCCGGCCGCCAAGAAATTTTAAATTCAGTGAACATTTTAGAAAGTTTTTCTGCAACATCCAAAGTGACCATGGAGTTTACGGAAGCTATGTATGCAATTGGCCGTGACGTTACCGGTCATTTCCGTAATCTTGAACGACATCTTGAAACATACTGGAACTTTTCTCGCACGAACAATACTTGTGAATACCTTGGAAATTTCTTATGTAGTGTCATATATTATGTACCATTAGCCTAAAATAAGTTGTTTGATATTCCAACTCCAAAATTTGGGTATTAATTTAACACAAATTTTTAAACATGAACTCTAGATTTTTCGGTCCTTTGGAATTCGTGTTAACGACGTTTTACTGTATAAGCATTTAGAAATAAAAATTGTACCAGATATGGATGAAATCACGGTATTGTTTATGGTCCAAAAGCATAGTTTGAACATGTGAAAATGGAACCTTTAAGGATTGTTATCAACGGTGTGTTTTGAAGACTTTGGAGACCTTATACAATTTAGAAAATTAGGAGAATATAATTAGAAATGATCTCACTAGCTCCAGTCAATAAACCAGCCGCAGTCGTTGATTGTTTCGTTCAAGAAAGTAAACATATTTTTCAGACAATATGAATCACTTCCTCCCCTGCGAACCATTTGACCTTGCCGCGGTGCGGAGGCTTGCGTGTCCCAATGATGCAGATAGCCGAGCCGCAGGTGCAACCATATCGGATGGGTATCTGTTGAGAGATCAGACTAACGAATTGTTCATCGAAAGGGGGGTAGCAGCTTTTCGGTAGTTGCAAGGGCGGCAGTCTAGATGATTGACTGATACGGCCTTGTAATAATACTCAACATGGCTTAGCTGTGTTGATACTGCTACACGGCTGAAAGCAACGGGAAACTACAGCCGTAACTACTTCCCGAGGACATGCAGCTCTCTCTGTATGAATGATGTACTGATGATGGCTTCCTCCAGGGTAAAATATTCCGGAGGTAAACTAGTTCCCCATTCGGATCTCCGGGTGGGGACTACACGAGAGGGAGCGATCATCAGGAAGATGGATACTGACATTCTGCGAGTCGGAACATGGAATGTTAGAAGTTTGAATCGTTGTGGTAGGTTAGAGAATCTGAAAAGGGAGACGGATAGACTAAAGTTAGATGTAGTTCGTATAAGTGAAGTACGTTGGCAGGAAGAACATGATTTTTGGTCAGGCGACTACCGAATTATCAACACAAAATCAAACAGGGAAAATGCAGGAGTTGCTTTAATAATGAATAAGAAAATAGGGCAGCGGGTAAGCTACTACGACCAGCATAGTGAAAGAATTATTGTCGTCAAGATAGACACTAAACCAATGCCCACCACAATAGTGCAGGTCTATATGCCTACTAGTTCAGCGGATGATGAGGAAATCGAAAGAATATATGAAGAGATAAGAGATTCAATACTACACCCTTCCGGGCTTCGAATGGATGACCCACGCATAAGAATGCCTCCACGTAACAGGGTAAACACCTACGGATGAGAATGGACTGAAGAGCGGGTCGAATTGCTTAACGAGCTTCGAACCGCTCCCCTTCCTACTTTCTGTGCTGGCCCGGCAGCCTGAGCACTTGGGGAGTGGTACGTTCGAAAGAAAGAAAATAAAAAGAAACAAATACTTAAGATGGAGCCTTATGTATATAATATGAAAGTAGGATCTCTGGGTTCAAATGCCTACTGGATACTGCTTAGCACTGCTACAAATGACAAGAATAATAAAATAGGGGTTACGAATACTCATTTATTCAAATATGACATATTAAAGAAATTGATACAACTCTATACAATGAACTCTCCGCATATGGGAGGAAAAGAAAATAATGATCACTTTAAAATATGAATCGCCCATGGGCGTCGTCTGCATAACGGTGTAATTGAGGTTTTGCGATTGCTATCGTTCATCTTTCCTCATTAGTTCATACCGTTCATGACATTTTTGTATTATTCTGTCGATCACACGGTGAGATGATCTGATGTCCCTACTCACATATTACTTCCTGTTCTTAGCACGAAAATAACCGGGGCCTACGCTACATAATTACCATATTAAAAGAAACATTTGCATAATACACAGACAAACACACATACCATTTAGCTAAACCCCGGACTTCCTCATCTATCACCAAGACCACGCAACGTTGTACAAAGGTTCTGTTTGAACTCAAAAATATATGCACATAATTACGAAACATACACACATATATATATATATATATATATACACTTCATGCATAAAGGAGAGCCATTCCTAGAAAGAAACAGCATGGTTATCACTGTCTCCGGCCCAAGGCGCAAGCTTGGGGCAGCTCGCTCAAAGGCGCCATCATGATCCAGGGTCGAACTGGCCGACTCCCTACCGAGAGGTACTGTGGATTTCTGAAAATCCCTAGACTAGCTACAGTCTCATATCACCGGATATCTGGGGAGATCCCTACTCATTTATTAAATACCTTCTAAATCAGCGTGATATTATCATTGCCGGCAGTGTTTTAGTTGGACCAGTGAAACAACAGTAACTTACGGGGGAGGCCCATAGCCTCAAACCTTAACTATAATAGCACAGCGGGACCAGCTCTGTCGTGAGAGGCGAGGAGCAGACACTCACAAAAAAAAGGGAAGGTCATTCGCTACTTCAGCCATCACTCATTCATTAGCCACGGCAGATTCTTGACCCCTCTCAATTACCATGGCCAGCCGGGGCACATATCCCTGGCCCATTTTATTTGTTTACATCATCTTACGCTGAGTTCCCAAGAAATACACTTTTATTCTCTCCCTTCTCATTATTACCGCTGAACGCCGACTGTGGGCACGATCACTTCTAACTCATCTCATCGTAAATTCCTCGGGCATTCGGCCCTCTCATTACGTCTCATATCGCGTATCTTCTTTCCTTGGGCATAGGGCTCTCATGACTCCTCAGTCCACTTTTTCCATACTCCTCGCTCCTCGCACAGGAAATATACCTATATTTAAATCTTTTGACCAAAGATTAGAGACTCCTGCCTCTGTGTCTCACCCCGGCTATAGATAAAATAAAGAAAAAACACTCCAAACCATTCTGGCCAATTAATCAAAAATCACGGGAGACTTGCACATGGTCCCTCACAACTACCTAAATAACACAGCATATACCTCTCCCGGTCGGGATTTCTTCTCTCTTGCTGTACATGCACTGATTATATGTGTAAGCTAGGCATGCATTGTCTGACTGACCCATGAGTTTCCCCGGCATATACGATAGCCACGTGGGACAGTAACTAACAACATTTTGACATGGTTTTCCCTGCTCGCCAGCATTATTGTTCCAGCCACCCCTAAGGGGAACTCAAATATTCTCCTAACCTTGTTCCCATATTTGCTAGGACATTCTACATATTACTAAAAATATAACCCTCACGATAAGCTAATCATTAAGAAAAAATGGGTCGTCCGGGAATTCAGCTCCCTTGAATTTACTTCAACATTATAAAGATCAATAAAATTTACATATTAGGACATGCATTATCTTACAACATTTTGATATTTACAAAAGAAAGCTAATCCTATCCCCGGTTAGATTATCATGCTTAAGAAATTAGATTTGGACATCACTCATCTGTTTGGTGGCCGTTGTTTTTCCTTCCACGGGAGACCCATGGTGGAGTTTAGTGCTGCATGACCCCGGGGCTGGAGGCGGGCGTGCAGTCCTTCATCCCTGGTCCATACAAGTCCGACATCCTGGGGAACTCGTTCACAGCTGAAATATTACAGTAATCCAAAATGGGTAACATTTCACCACTCGTCACACGGCCTCTATTTCCAGAGTTTACACCACGAATGAGCCGGTCTTTCAAATCACAGCGGGCGCGTTCACAGCAGGGATCGGGTGGCTCACGAGACTCGAGCACCCGGATTCAGAATAACACTTTGGGTGATACCAATTTTATTAATATCATTGACTCATTTAAGCCGGCACTGTCCCAGCCGACTTCCGCTATTCGTTTGTGAATTATGCTCGCGGATTGACTAGTTTGACACGCGGCACAGAGACAATTCACCTATGCTCGTTTGGCCTCCCGTTTACACTTCACAAAGGCTTTGTACTTCATTGCCGCGACGGACACAATAACACTCTTAGTAAGCGGTAAATGGGTTCGGACTGTAAAACTGGAGCACCACGGGACACGCTGTCCCATCTCAACGACCCGCAAAGAACTGTCTTCTGCGATGGCCAGCCCGGCCTATATTATTTTCCCCGCCGGAAGCCTGGGGGCGTAAACGTTCACGGTTCATTAAGGACAAGAGCTCCTTTCATACCCAGAATTGAAGACATTTAAATAGTGCATCTTGTGGCCCTCTATCTCCTCTTTCATTTGACCAAGGCGTGCTGGACCTACGATCGGCAGTTTTTATGCAATTTGCTTCCCGCTTTTGATTAATTCATTAGCGTCCCTTGGGGGTGGAGTCATCTTTTGAGCGCGACTCTTAGCTTGGGTGACGCTGTTGTATTCACATGTGTTTGCAATCTGTTACATCTGGACATTCGGTGACCTCCTTTCTCCCCCTGAATATTACATATTTTTAGTCTGGGAAACGCAGAAAATTCAGCTCTATTCATTGGTGTGTCTCACATAATTTTCCTATGTCTGGATCAAAATATCATCCCATTTTTACGCGCCAAAATCCGACGTTGGCACACGTAACACGTGCATAAAAAACCGGAAGTTCCTTATGTTAGTTTGGAACTCTGGGAAGCTAAGCCACACCTCGGGGCGTATCTGACTACCCCAGCATCGCGTCCTCTTCTAGCTCTCTCTGCAAGTTGAGAGGGTATTACCGCGGGGGCTTGGCTCCTGCTCTGTCTTCCCTTTGTTTTCCAGGCGCTCTTTCGGGGGTTCCATTCTGGCCGGACGCCGCTCGACCCCCATCGCCCATACTGCTACCAATGACGCGACCTTTAGGAGTGATTTTAATGAAGTAGAAAGGCACCTATAATTCCAATGAGCTGTACAGGACACTGTACGGTTTCAATACAATATGTAAAAGGCGACGAGAATCTAATTGTGATGGGAGACTGGAATGGAGTGGTAGGCCAAGGAAGAGAAGGTAATACAGTAGGAGAATTTGGATTGAGACAAAGGAATGAAAGAGGAAGTCGGCTGGTTGAATTCTGGACTGATCATAATTTAGTCCTTGCCAATACTTGGTTCAAACACCACAAACGACGGCTATATACGTGGACGAGACCTGGAGGCACTGGAAGGTATCAAATAGACGTCATTATGATTAGGCAGAGATTCAGAAACCAGGTGTTGGATTGCAAAACTTTCCCATGAGCAGACGTGGACCCTGACCACAACTTGTTGATCATGAAATGCCATCTGAAGTTGAAGAAATTGAAAAAAGTAAAGAATGCAAAAAGATGGGATCAAGACAAGTTGAAAGAAAAAAGTGTGTGGGATTGTTTCAAGTAACATGTTGCACAAGGGCTAAATGAAAATTCTGAAGGAAACACAATAGAGGAAGAGTGGATAGTCATGAAAAATGAAGTCAGTAGGGCTGCTGAAGAAATGTTAGGAAGGAAGGAAAGATCAAGTAAGAATCAGTGGATAACTCAGGAGATACTAGACCTGATTGATGAACGACGAAAATACAATAATGCTAGAAACGAAGAGGGCAAAACGAAATACAGGCGATTATGAATCAAGTGGATAGAAAGTGCAAGATAGCTAAGGAAGAATGGCTGAAGGAGAAGTGCAAGGATGTCGAAGGTTGTATGGTCCTGGGAAAGGTAGATGCTGCATACAGGAAAATTAAGGAAACCTTTGGAGAAAGGAAATCTAGGTGTATGTATATTAAGAGCTCAGGTGGAAAGCCACTTCTAGGGAATGAAGACAAAGCAGAAAGATGGCAGGAGCATATCCAACAGGTGTATCAAGGTAAAGATGTAGATACTTTGTTTCTGGAACATGAAGAGGCTGTTGATGCTGATGAAATGGGAGACCCAATTTTGAGGTCAGAGTTTGACAGACCTGTGAGTTACCTAAATAGGAATAAGGCACCTGGAATTGATGAAATTCCCTCTGAATTACTGGCTGCCTTAGAAGAAACCACCATGGCAAGTTTATTCCATTTAGTGTGTAAGTTGTATGAGACAGGAGAAGTCACATCCGATTTTCGGAAGAATGTTGTTATACCTATTCCCAAGAAAGCCGGTGCTGACAGGTGTGAAAACTACCGCACCATTAGTGTAGTATCGCATGCCTGCAAAATTTTAACACGTATTATTTACAGGAGAATGGAAAAACAAGTTGAAGCTGAGTTGGGAGGAGATCAATTTAGCTTCAGAAGAAATGTAGGAACACGTGAAGCAATCCTGAATATACGTCTGATCTTAGAGGATCGAATCAAGAAGGACAATCCCACGTACATGGCATTCGTAGATCTAGAAAAGGCATTCGATAATGTTGATTGGACCAAGCTATTTAAGATTCTGAAGATGATTTGGATCAGATACCGAGAACGAAGAATTATCTACAATCTGTATAAAAATCAGTCTACAGTGATAAGAATCGAAGGCTTTGGAAAAGAAGCAGCAATCAAGGAAGGAGTGAGGCAAGGCTGCAGTTTGTCCTCCCTACTTTTCAATGTGTACATAGAACAGGCAGTAAAGGAAATCAGGGAGAAATTTGGAAAGGGAATCCCAGTCCAATGATAGGAAATCAAAACCTTGAGATTTGCCGATGATATTGTTATTTTATCTGAGACTGCAGAAAATCTCGAGAAGTTGCTGAATGGTATGGATGAAGTCTTGGGTAAGGAGTACAAGATGAAAATAAATAAGTCCAAAACAAAAGTAATGGAGTGCACTCGAACGAAGGCAGGTGGTGCAGGAAATATTAGATTATGAAATTAAGTCTTAAAGGAAGTAGATGAATATTGTTACTTGGGCAATAAAATAACTAACGATGGCAGATGTAAAGAGGACATAAAATGCAGACTAGCACATGCAAGGAAATGCTTTCTTAAGAAAAGAAATTTGCTCACTTCAAACATTGATATAGGAATTAGAAAGATGTTTTTGAAGACTTTCGTGTGGAGCGTGGCATTGTATGGAAGTGAAACATGGACGATAACTAGCTCAGAAAGAAAGAGAATAGAAGCCTTTGAAATGTGGTGTTACAGAAGAATGCTGAAGGTGAGATTGATAGATCGAATCACGAATGAAGTGATGCTGAATCGAATTGGTGAGAGGAGATCGATTTGGCTAAATTTGACGAGAAGGAGAGATAGAATGATAGGACACATCTTAAGACACCCAGGACTTGTTCAGTTCGTTTTTGAAGGAAGTGTAGGTGGTAAGAACGGTAGGGGTAGACCAAGGTATAAATATGACCAGCAGATTAGAGCAGATGTATGGTGCAATAGTTACGTAGAAATGAAAAGTTAGCACAGGATAGGATGGCATGGAGTGCTGCATCAAACTAGTCTATGGACTGATGGCTCAAACAACAACAATCACTTAATTCTGTACAGTGAACTTACAAGAGATGTCATAAACAGATACACACATTTAAATGTGCCAGATGCAGAGATGTCAGAGAAGGAGGAGTCATTAGTTAAACAAGTTGACATAGGCCATTCGAAACCTCCTTAAATGGTTACTAAATAAAAGTAACCCAAAATATTGCGGTAGGTATATGTTGTTACGGAGTTCCAATGAAATTTGCATGTTTCATTTTTCTCTTTAAAGAAATGACAAGGTCTTTATCATTATCTGTTATGATTTCTTATTAATGTACTACCTAAAGACAAGGAAAATATTTGATTATACATCATCTAGCAGTTAAGAAAATGATTGGCCACTTTAAGAGCCATGAAGTACTTTGGCTGTTTGCTAGACCATCAGACGTCGTTTGCTTTGCATTCATCTCATCAGTGAGGTCAGTTTCAGAATGAGTCATCTTCCCTGCTAAAGTTTATTCTGTTATGGTGAATGAACACACTAAGGACACTAATTTAAATAGCACAATGGAATCAATAACATTTAGCAGTGTATCTCTGACCACGGAGGTGATGACAGTCTTAATTGCCTCGAGCTCTGCACTCTGTTTGAGGAAGACGTCACCGGATTGTACACATGGTTACCAAAAGCAAATACGTGAGTCAGCGGTGGGATAATTGGCTCCAATTTGAGTATGAAGAAACGAGGGAGCTCTCGGGAACAGGACTAGCGGGCATGTCGAGGAAATGATGATGATAAAATATATCGCTTCTAATACTGCTAACGTATAAACGAAGATGCATTTTTCTTTCCTAATACTTTTACGTCACACTAACACATCGATGGATTTCGGTGACGCGAGGATGGGAAAGGGATAGGACTGGGAAGGTAGTGGTGTGGCCTTAAAGCTCCAGCATTTTCCTGGTGTGAAAGTGGGAAACCATGGAAAATATCTTCAGAGCTGCCGACAGTGGGATCGAAACCACCATCTCCCAAAGGCAAGATCATAACTGCGCTACCCTAACCTCACGGCTAACTCGGTCGGTAAATATAAACTGTGCAGCATACTGTTGTTTCACAACTTCGAGTGATTCCACTTTATAATGATAATAAATAAATAATAACATATTCATTCATGTCGTATCGGCCAACTTTGGATTTCAACTGGCTAATTCTGACTTCGATGTCTGCTCAATAGTTCCGCATGCGTTCCGCCCTCTCCTGCGTCCATGCCGTTCCAGTTTATAATTTTGGCTTCTCGGATGCCCTGTCATGCTTGATGTTTCTTCATAAGTGGGACACACTCCTGGATATCATCATGTGTGATTCCCACCTATTATTATTTTATTTTATTTTAATAATAATAATGTTATTTGTTTTACGTCCCACTAACTACTTTTTAAGGTCTTCGGAGACGCCGAGGTGCCGGAATTTAGTCCCGCAGGAGTTCTTTTACGTGCCAGTAAATCTACCGACACGGGGCTGTCGTATTTGAGCACCTTCAAATACCACCGGACTGAGCCAGGATCGAACCTGCCAAGTTGGGGTTAGAAGGCCAGCGCCTTAACCGTCTGAGCCACTCAGCCCGGCTTATTTTATTTTTATTGGCAAAATAACCACTTAGGATCACACTACAATTTTATTTTGTCTTTGTCTGAAGTTTCCTCTTCATCTCGTACTCCTTCATATAGGCGTTATGCTGTTTCGTCTGTTCATCCATCCAGGCTCTTCCCGTCTTTACAGTTCTTTCGACTTGAAGCCCTTCAAAATTTTGATTCATGGTCCAAAATGTTTACCTGTCTAACATATTGACGGCTTACTTCTAAAACCTCGTGTGTCCCGATGCTCTTCCTACGTATTATTTTCCTTACGGCTGGCCACGTCTCCCGGCCACGTATGGATATGCAGTCCATCAGAACAATTTTCATTGTGTTCAATTTCCTAAGCTGATGTGTAAAGGAAAATTGACCTTACCATACCGTATAGTAGGGATGTTGTTTGCATCACGTATTTACGCACTCCTACAGTATAATGCATTTCAGGTTCAATTTCCTTTACACATTAGCATAGAAAATGAACACAACGAAAATTGTTCTGATGGGCTGCATATCAATATGTGGCTGGGAGGCGTGACCAGTCTTAAGGGAAATAATGGGTAGAAAGAGCTTTGCGAGATACGAGGTTTTAGAAGTAAGCCGTCGATATATGAACTTCATGGATATTGGACTTCCCTAGATCATTACGAACTTCCTAAATCCATGCAGTCGTTGTCCTCTTATTACATAGGTAGTCGAACAACTTTTTGGTTAGTCTCGTTTTGTCCATTCTGTACAAATGTCCGAGAAATGATAACCTCCACTTTTTCAAGGTGTCTAAAATTTTTCCGCATTTTTGTATACATTATTGTTGAAGATTATAGCAAGACCATATAAGTCAGTCATTTAGACTTCCAAAAGGCTGTTACCCCCTTTCGATGAGCCATTATTTAGTCTGGTCTCTCGACAGAAACCTGCGGCACGGTCACATGGTTCGCAAGGGAGGCATTACATTTTATTCAAGAATAGAATTTTGAATTGAGTGTAATAGGAGAGTATGGCCCGCACAGTTTCCGGCTCTGACATTATGTGACTTTTATTTACGATGGAACTTGAAAAACTGACATAAAATAACCTTAAATACATTATATTGTAGGAGTGTGTAAATTTACCATGCAATCAACATCCCTAAAATACGGTACGGTAAGGTCCATTTTCCTTTAGACATTAGCAAAGGAAAATGAACACAGCGAAAATTATTCTGATGGACTGCATACAAATATATGACCGGGAGGCGTGACCAGTCTTATGGAATATAATGGGTAAGAAGAACATTTGGACATACGAGGTTTTAAAAGAAAGCCATCGATGTGTGGGATTTTCGTTGCGGATATATTTATATCCCATTGCTCGGGAGTAAGAGCTCTGCCTGCGGGCACCAGATCCACCACGTGGCCAGCCTACTCGTACGTGAGACTCACTGTACACAGCAGAAGGTTGTAAATTACGAAGTAATGCCGAAATATATCAAAAAATAGAAAATATATCAGATGTAATGAGGAAAAGGAGACCTATGTTTTCTGGACATTTATATCGAATGCAAGATAGTAGATTAACCAGTAAGATTTTCAGATATTTGTGGGGTAAGAAATCAACGACAAGCTGGGTCAATGAAGTAAGAAAGGATTTAGAAAAAAACAATATAACAACAGAAGAAATAAATAATAGAGAAGGCTTTCGGGAAAAAGTATTGAAAATAGAAGGATTCCAAGGAAGGAAAGTAAAAAAGACTGGTTCAAAGTGGTCTGAAGACAGAAGGAAGAAACATAGTGAACAGATGAAAGCGTACTGAAAAAAAAGGAAAGAACAAAGAGGAAGGAATTGAAATTGGGCCATTCGAAAGAATAATAATAATAATAATAATAATAATAATAATAATAATAATAATAATAATAATAATAATAATAATAATAATAACAATAATAGTTGCTAGAAAGATGGGACTTAGGATCTCGAAAGAGAAGACCAAGTACATGATGAATGACAGACATGGAACACAATTCCTTGAAAGAGAATTTGGACGGGTTCATAAGGTTAAAATATTAAAGTAACTCGGTGAAATCACACAAGAGAACGGACTAGAGAAAACCATTCAGAAAAGTGCTAAAATGGCATGCATTATCAAAATACAAGCACTATTCAATCACATTCACCGCACGAACGTTCACAGCAACTGATTTTCGTGACAGAAACAAGTAACTCCTTTTCTCCATAATCAAATTAGTATATACAATGCAGTTCTTTATTCTATGGCCATGCAATTTTCGCTGAGGATGCTGGTGCTTTCAGACATATTGTGTGCAGATATTTAGTTCCGTTGTAGACTTTCGAATTATGTCCATTGCGACTTAAAAATAGCCATCTTCCCAACGTAAGGAAGGTCCGACAGATACTACGAGACAGAAAAGTTCAGTCATGGACGAAGTTGCCGCACAAAGGAAAGGGCGTCGGACTCTTCCAGGAATACATGCCAGGGAACAAATGGATAAGAGATCACCGAGGCTTATCCTGTGCGGAATGGAGAGAGGCCATCAAGATGACAGCGAATGTGTGCGCCGTTCGCTCCGTGCCAGGAAGGTCCCAGGACAGCACCCTCTGTCGGCGTTGCCACAAAGAGCACGAAACTCTTGCCCATGTCCTGGGAGCCTGCCTTCACGGGGAGGTATAGAGAAATTCTCGCCATCATACAATACGACACATGATTGCGACCTCGCTGAGGGATCACGGTTTCACGGTGCACGAAGAGGTCTCTGGCCTAGCTACCTACGGGAGTAACAGACGTATTAACATGATAGCCTTTCAACCAGCTAGCAAGCAAGGACTAATCTTAGATCCCACAATACGCTTCGAGTCGCACGTTGGCCAGGCCGAAGAGGTGGACGCCGAAAAGAAGTCAATTTACCAACCAACTGTAAACTACTATAAAGATAAATATCACCTAGACAATATTTCCGTCCATGGACTCATGATCAGAGCTCGAGGCACAATCCCTAAATTTCTTGTACAGCTATGGGATTCTCTCGGTCTCAGCCGGACACGACTTCACGACATCGCTATCGCCGCAATACGAGGTTCAGTGACCATACTCCGCAATCATCCTTATAACATCTGAAGAACCGTACTGCAAATCTATTCCTGAGGCTTTTGGTGAATCTTTTACCTGGCACACTAGCAAAGTCAACAGTAACTTAGAACACAAAATACTGTGTAGTCGACATACTTTGTCCTTGTGGCAGCTTCCGCATGGCGGAAGTTGTAATAATAATAATAATAATAATAATAGTAATAATAATAATAATAATAATAATAATAATAATAATAATAATAAATTGTATTTTTGTGTTTATAAATTGTTTATTCGTTCCAGACATACGGCCACAATTTCGAATCGACGTACAAGAAACACGTCAATGCACTTGAAATAACGCAGATCAAGAACTCACCAACCAGTTTGCTAAACACACCTCTTTGCAAGCTGTCCACTTCATGGCCGTATCGATGTGTTTAATCAACAAATTAATCTAAAAAGCCACCTAATCGATACTTTATTTCTTTTGCCTTTGGCAAACTTAAAAATACATTAACAAACACAGTACATGTTTCGACCACTTAGTAGTCATCTTCAGCTGTATATAAAAAATCTTAGATGATAACATGTAAAAGCAAGCACATTGGATCTTAAAACTATATCCCATGGGAATCCAAAAACTATTGTTCTAGATGCTTTAAATGAATTGGAAGATGGGGGGGGGGGGTTGGGGGTAAGGAGATTTATGTGAATGATACTTAAATTACAGTATCGTTTACATTTGTGTTTAAAAAACTTAAATGATGATGTATGTTTATTAAAAACAAAGTGTTTAACAGCACCACAGCCGCGAATTTTAATTAAGTTATTATTTTCTCACAAATGCCTGAATATTATTACAAACACGAACTTTTTATTCACGCCACCTAATTTTATCAAAAAGAATTTTACCATAGACGCTTTTAAATATTTTAAATATGTTTTTCATCATTTAAGTTTTTAAACACAATTGTAAACGATACTGTAATTTAAGTATCATTCACATAAATCTCCTTACCATCAACCCCCCCCCCCCCATCTTCCAATTCATTTAAAGCATCTAGAACAATAGTTTTTGGATTCCCATGGGATATAGTTTTAAGATCCAATGTGCTTGCTTTTAAATGTTATCATCTAAGATTTTTTATATACAGCTGAAGATGACCACTAAGTGGTCGAAACATGTACTGTGTTTGTTAATGTATTTTTAAGTTTGCCAAAGGCAAAAGAAATAAGGTATCGATTAGGTGGCTTTTTAGATTAATTTGTTGGTTGAAACACACCTCTGATAGACACTTCTTAGCTCTCCAGAACAATACAGAAAAGTAACACAGTAAATCTCAAATCACAAATATTATCAAACACAAGCACACTAGCATCACCGCACGATATGAAACAAAACGGTCCTCCTAACTTCAATGTTCGTAGCGGACACGGTACATCAGGTGTTGCTGTTCCGAAGGGTGGTTGATGAGAACAAGCATTTGAAATAGCCCTTGAAAACGGCCCAGTGAGTTAACCCACTTACCGTTTAAACAGTCCTGAACTATTGAAGTCAGAGTAAATCACTACAATGAGGGAACGATTTTTAAATGTCAACCTTCCAATGTGAGTACAGTAAATTGCGCTTCAAAACTCAATTACACTACAGCTAATACGGAGTCTCCAAAGTAAAACAAATGTCAAGTTCACGACACAAACGTATACTGAGTATTATGACGTTACAGGAAAGCAGGTAATTCTGTATAGGCACGGACCTCCTTTATTTATAAATGAGAACAAGTCATGAAATCTTCAGTAATGAATTTGTAATTGCTTGCTCACTAGCAGCATGATAATGCTGATGAAGGATGTAGGCGAGTTGTATTAATGCTTATATCGTGTTGGCGTGACGAAAGATCTCGATTTATATCTTGAGCGATAGCGTTTCTCTTATCTTTAACCATAACGAATAACGTACGAAGAGAATCACGACCGGAAGAAACTCTACTGACCTTGTAATATGCTTTCTTGCAGGTGACCGTCAAATTGTTCCTGGAAATAAGAGCTTTTCCGACGAAGAATAATTTTTTTTTTTTTTTTTGCTAGGGGCTTTACGTCGCACCGACACAGATGGGTCTTATGGCGACGATGGGATAGGAAAGGCCTAGGAGTTGGAAGGAAGCGGCCGTGGCCTTAATTAAGGTACAGCCCCAGCATTTGCCTGGTGTGAAAATGGGAAATCACGGAAAACCATCTTCAGGGCTGCCGATAGTGGGATTCGAACCTACTATCTCCCGGATGCAAGCTCACAGCCGCGCGCCTCTACGCGCACGGTGAGAATAAATCTAATTACTGTATAATCTGATAAATCTTAATTAACATAGTCAGGAATAGGCTATTAAAACTGAAAATCACCGGGCGAGTTGGCCGTACGCGTAGAGGCGCGCGGCTGTGAGCTTGCATCCGGGAGATAGTAGTTTCGAATCCCACTATCGGCAGCTCTGAAGATGGTTTTCCGTGGTTTCCCATTTTCACACCAGGCAAATGCTGGTGCTGTACCTTAATTAAGGCCACGGCCGCTTCCTTCCAACTACTAGGCTTTTCCTATCCCATCATCGCCATAAGACCTATCTGTGTCGGTGCGACGTAAAGCCCCTAGCAAAAAAAAAAAAACAACAACTGAAAATCACAGCTATTTAAGGTGGTGTATTACGTAGCCTATTACAGTGGGTTACGTCACACTGTAATCAGTTATAAGATGGATTAGTATGAACCAGCGTTGCCATTGCTAAATACAGGTTGGTCGCAAACAACGTGAACCAGGTATTTGAGCGCTTGAGCGTTGGTCATACTGATAAGTGATTTGAAAACGTTCCATCGATATCTTGCGCCGTTAACATTTTATCAACTGCTGAAGTTAGCCAATCAGATCGCTTCGCGGGAGAATTCAAATTGGCTTTAGGAGGCGGTGTTGCTAAATCTGTACGTGGCTTGGTCGGGCTGGAGAGTCATGCCGAGAAATGAGCATCAAACACTTAACACACCGCGGGTTTTAGCCAATCCCACCGTAGCGTGCTTGCTGTGGGCCGAGCCTATCAGCAGTGAGGTCCTTGTTCAAGCCCCTCCCCTGGAGAAGTTTATTTCTTCTATTGGCGCTTCCGAGCCGGCCAAGAAAACTGAAAAAAAGTCCTTCCACATGTGAATTTATCAGACTATTATCAAATCTTAAATTTTGTATTGTGGTTTCTCTTGATAATACATAAGCATCGCACAGCCGAACTAAGAGTATATTTTTTTCTTTTTTTTTTTGCTAGTTGCTTTACGTCGCGCCGACACAGATAGGTCTTATGGCGACGATGGGACAGGAAAGGGCTGAGAGTGGGAAGGAAGCGGCCGTGGCCTTAATTAAGGTACAGCCCCAGCATTTGCCTGGTGTAAAAATGGGAAACCACGGAAAACCATTTTCAGGGCTGCCGAAAGTGGGGTTCGAACCTAGTATCTCCCGAATACCGGATACTGGCCGCACTTAAGCGACTGCAGCTATCGAGCTCGGTACAATTTGTTTAACGTCGCACCGACACATATAGATTTTATGGCGACAATGGGATAGGAATGGACTATGAGTGAGAAGGAAGCGGCCGTAACCTATTGAAGGTACAGCCCCAGCTTTTGCTTGGTATGACAATTGGAAACCACGGAAAACCTTCTTCAGGGCAGCCGACAGTGAGGTTCAAACCAACTATCTCCCTCATGCAAGATCACTGCTGCGCGTCCCTAACCGCACGGCAAACACGTCCGGTACCGAACTAAGGTACAACTCTTTGGCTAAATGGTCAATGTACTGGCCTTCGGTTCAGAGGACTCTGGGTTCGATTCCCGCTCGGATTGGAGATTTTAGGCTCGGCTGGTTAAACCTCTGGTTCGTGGCTGGGTGTTTTTGTTTGCCTTAAAACTCATGCTCGTTTACATACAACGGATCAAACTACTGACCGCCATACAAATACGCAACATTCAATGCTTCTTTCCACATTTCGTTGGAGCAAGGAAAGACTCCCAGCTGTAGAACTGGGGTTAATACTTACGAAGTTTTATCCCTAATAAATTGAAAGAAAAAGTTGTATTTATTTATTTATTTATTTATTTATTTATTTATTTATTTATTTATTTATTTATTTATTTATTTATTTATTTATTTATTTATTTATTTATTTATTTATTTATTTACTTTAAATTTAGTTCGTTCACCGTCTAGGCTGGATTTCTCTCCAGCAATCAGCGAGGGATTCCACCTCTACCAACTCAAGAGCAGTGTCATGGAGGGTGAAACATTTGGTCGTGGATATTCCTGGATAGGAGGACCAGGTGGTCTCACCTGGTATGCTGAACAGGGACCTTGTGACGGATGGGAAGAATGAAAGTGCGAAGAGGGAAGGAAACGGCCGTGGCTTTACGTTAGGTACCATCCCGGCATTTTACTGAAGAACAACTGAGAAACCATGGAAATCCACTTCCGAGGATGGGTGAAGTGGGAATCTAAACCCCTCTACCGAGTTGACCCCTCCCCTCCCAAGACTGAGCTGACCACGTTCCAGTCCTCACATCACTTTTCGAATTTCGTGGTAGAGCCAGGAATCGAACTCGAGCCTCCCGGAGTCGCCGTTAGTCACACTAACCACTACACTACCGAGGCGGCCGGAAAAAGAAGATACCCCCAAATAAAGTACTGTAATATTTTCCTTAAGTACAAGTATGAAGGATGAGTTCTCCACCTAATCAATACTTTATTTTACATAGAGTCAATTGTTTACATAAAAACAGTACCGGTTTCGACCCGTAAATAGGTCATCTTCAGCTGCTAGAGAACTTACTTAATAGCGACTGTACAGAATAAGCACTACTAAAATTAAAACTAAACAAGAATGCCATTAAATAAACATGATACCACTATTCTAAAATTACTTAATGTTAACACATATACATATGGTACAGTTTTGGGGTTAAGGGTGTTATTTTCAAATATTACATATATTGAGGCTGGAATCGGATACATTTCTTGGAGTTGATCAACTAGCAGCTGATGATGACCTATTTACGGGTCTAAACCGGTACTGTTTTTATGTAAATAATTGACACTATGTAAAATAAAGTATTGATTAGGTGGAGAACTCATCCTTCATACTTGTACTTGAACTATCAATACGGACTATGAAACTAATAGATTATAGTATTTTTTTAAAGAAAATATGTAATATGATCAAAACAAAATGGCTTTATTTCGTCAGAAAACGGAGTATTAAATGGACTACGACTGGATCATGAATGAAATTGAGGAAGTGAAATGGTTCTCGTATTTCCAGTCTATTCAACATGGTGGAGCTCTCAACCTAAGCAAGAGAATGAAACTCTTTTGCCAATAAGCTGGGAACGAGCTCTCATCTACAGTCAATCAGCTGATTATCTCACTGCTTTCATCACACCAGATTCCAAAACGTAGAAACTGGGAAACTATACAATGTAAACTTCTATCGTAAACTAATACGGTAAGATGAGTGTTACCATCATTGTGGAAAGTGACTCGAAAGATAAATTACAAAATAGTTCACATGTGGATGAGTGTAAAAGATGTGAAATGAAATGCAAGTGCAAAGGAATTTGTGATTTGCGGCGCAGTGAGTGCGTTAACATGGGGATGAGTGTAAATGACGTCACAGTAACTTTCATAATAATAATAATAATAATAATAATAATAATAATAATAATAATAATAATAATAATAATAATAATAATTGCTTTACGTCCCACTAACTACTTTTCCGGTCTTCGGAGGCGCCGAGGTGCCGGAATTTAGTCCCGCAAGAGTTCTGTTACGTGCCAGTGAATCTACCGACACGGGGCTGTCGTATTTGAGCACCTTCAAATACCACCGGGCTGAGCCAGGATCGAACCTGCCAAATTGGGGTTAGAAGGTCAGCACCTTAACCGTCTGAGCCACTCAGCCGTGCATACAGTAACTTTCAATGCTATGAGGACAAATGGATGGCATTTTTCCTGATCCTGCATCTGTTACAGAAATCGACGATGTAATCTGACAAATGTGTGATTTTTCATAATTTGTAAGTCATGCTTTTACGAAGCGTAACATTTTCGTAGATACAGTGTTCAATCAGTCACCATTGAACTACATTTAGGGGAATCGCAATGAAATACATACTCTAGGAGGGGTTTATGTCATGAAAACATACATTCCTGCAGTACGGCTCAGTAAGGTTCATTTTCCTTTACACGTGCCCTGAGGAAAATTAACTCAACGAAGATTCTTCTGATGGACTGCATAACAATATGTGGCTGGGAGGCGTGACCAGTTTTAATGAACGTTATGGATAGAAAGAGCATTGTCAGATACGCGGTGTTGTTCGTTAAGGGGTGGTATGTTTATGACTATTGTAAGCTATTGATGTATAAATTTGATGCAGGATCCTTGCAGTCACCTATAATTAAAGGTACATTAATAAAAATAAAACATTTTTAGCAATCATAGTACAGTAAGTGAGATAAGTTGTAATGTCCCAATCTGTCAAGTCATGCACAGAAGACGATATAGTCATCTCTACATTTACCTAAGAAGCAATTAATTTTACATTTCCGTTTGAAGTTACCTGAGACCATCAATCTTCTCTGATGATGGTTATGATGAAATGCGTCTCTAAAGAAATTTTAGTTATATCCTAAACGAATTTGGATGACTATTATACAACCTAATGAGCTTGATAACGAAGCAAACCGCGAGAGAGCCAGAAAAATGGAGCTTGCATTCCACCTTACAAAAAACACATACAACAAGAAAGCGATCTCTATTAGGAGAAAACTACACCACTATCAGGCAGTAATTCAACCAGAATGCTTGTATGCTTCAGAATGCCTGGGATTAACAACCAGGAAAGACATTGAAGAAATTGAGAAGAAGGAAAGAAAGATTCTAAGAAAAATCCTCGGTCCAAAGAAATGTACTGACACATATCGATTACGCAGTAACAAAGAAATATATAAAACATGCAGTAGGATTTCAGATGTCATTCGAAAACGAAGAGTTAAATTTTTTGGACATATTTCAAGAATGCCTGATCACAGACTTGCCAAGAAAATCTTTAACCACTTCAATAAGCCCAATAGGAAAGGCAGCTCTTATGAAAAATGGTTTGTTAACACGAAGAAGGATTTGCAGGAAATGAACATCACACAGCAAGACATCCGCAATAGAACCACCTTCAGAAAAAAGCTACACTCATTTACGGGTTTCCTAGAGCCAGAAACAGCGACCAAGAAGAAAGAGCAATGGACGGCTGAAAGAAAAGAAGCAGCAAGCAGGAGGATAAAGGAGTACTGGCGCCAAAGAAAGTTTAAATCATGAGGAGTTATTTACGTAGTCCACAGCTGGCCAAAATCGATAAAAGAAGAAGAATAGGAATGATCATTAATATTTCACGATCAGCTATACAGAATGGATAACTGTAGGCCAAAAAGGAACAATCTGAACCTAGAATTAACACTGAAAAAACGCAGTACATGGCTAGCAGAATTAACAAATCGACAGCTTACTTCTAAAACCTCGTATCTTCCGATGCTCTTCCTACGCATTATTTCCTTTAAGGCTGGCCATCCCTCCCGGCTACATATGGATATGCAGTCCATCAGAACAATTTTCATTCTGTTCAATTAACGATGCTGACCTTACCGTATAGTAGGGATGTTGTTTGCATCACGTATTTACGCACTCCTACAGTATAATGCATTTAACGTTCAATTTCCTTTACATTATTATAAGCATAGAAAAATGAACACAACGAAAGTTGTTCTGATGTACTGCATATAAATATGTGGCTGGGAGGCGTGACCAGTCTTAAGGAAAATAATAGGTAAAAAGAGCATTGCGAGACACCAGGTTTCAGAAGTAAGCCGTCGAAATGACTGCAGCAAATTGGTATTAATAAAGAAACCACTCAAGATATAACAAAATTCAGAACCCTCATTCATAAACACGAATTTGCTGAGAAAAAGAACTTAGACGAAAGAAAGAAAAAAACGTTGGTCAGAAGAACATGAATAGAAACTCAAAGAATGGATGAAAGCTGCTGGGAAGGAAAAGTATGCTAAATATGTTCAAACGCACTTCGTAGTTAGACATAACGAGTTACATAAATAATAATAATAATAATAATAATAATAATAATAATAATAATAATAATAATAATAATAATCTTCATCACCAACATCATCAAACTCGTCATTATATGGATACTTGGATAATGGTTCGGGGGGGTCCGGATTCGATTCTCAGTTTAGACGGGATAATTGCGCCTGCTAATTCCTACGACTCGGGATCTCGGGTTTTGAATCTGCGTGGATCCTAAGTTGGAATTTTTATTTCAAGAATCACATGACATTGGGAAGAGCATCCAGCCTTAAGGGAAGTTAGAAAATTAGTTTTCTTTCCTCCTTCCGCCACTTTCCTTTCACTCTGGTGGAGCCGTGCTTACGAAATCTATAGCACATTTGGACTTGGCCCTGCTTTGCAACCGTATGCCCTACGTAACGTCATCCTTATGTGAACGGATATATTCACTTTTGTTCCTGTTGTGGCTGGTATTGTAATTTATTGTCGGTGTATTTAAGGAGAATACATTAGAGAAAACACAATTACCCAGTCCCAGAGTCAGAAGAATTAACCAGACGCCATTAAATTTCCTGACCCGCCTATGAACAGAATTCGGCTCTCTTGGTGCCGAAGACTTCGTTGCTGATAATTCAGTCACGGAACCGGAGTAAGAAAGTTAGAAAATCAAACGTATAAAATGACAGTTTAATATTTCAACACACGAAATATTTTTAAAATGTATTGATTAAATTGACGCATTGTTTGATCTGACATTTATTTTACAAACATGTTTTTTGACGATTATTTTTACTGTGATATTAAATAATTTTACACATAGCCTCCCTCTGTGGTGTAGTGGTCAGTGTGATTAGCTACCACCCCCGTAGGCCCGGGTTCGATTCCAGGATCTGCCACGAAATTTGAAATATGTACGAGAGCTGGAACGAGGTTCACTTAACTTCGGGAGGACAATTGAGTACACGGGGTTTCGATTCCCTCCTCAGCCATCCTCGATGTGTCGTTCCTTGACTTTCCTCCTCTAGGCAAATGTCGAAAAGGTACCTGACTCAAGACCACGGCCGCTTCCTTCCCTCTTCCTTGTCAATCCCTTTCAATCTCCCCATCGCCCACAACAACCCTGTTCAGCACAGCAGGTGAGGCCAACTGGGCCAGGTACTAGTCCTCCTTCCCAGTTTTATCCCCGACCAAATGCCTCACTCTCCAGGACACTGCCCTGGTAGAGGTGGCATCCCTTGCTGCGTCCGAGAGAAAAACCATCCCTGGACGGTAAACGGATTATATAATAATAATAATAATAATAAGAAGAAGAAGAAGAAGAAGAAGGAGATAATTTTACACTTTTTTGTATTAAAATCAATGCATTTTTGCAACAATTTACATAAGGTTCTAGTTTCCAAGTATCGATTGAGAAACCTTTGTTGTTACATGGGTAGTATTGTCACCAAAAAAGTGTTGTTCACTACATGTAATTCAGTGCTTCGTTGTGTGAACGTTCACTGTGTGAACTACAGTGAGTTGGAATTTTCTATACACTACGCACTTACATTTTACATAGTATAGAACGGATAGTATTTAAGCTTAAGTACTTAAGGCAATTAAGGCTCGAAACTGAAATTGTTGCAAAATCTATTTCCCTACCTTAATTAATTACCCTTGCACATTTGTTCCCAGTGACAAGTCTGTTAGTAAATATAAATAAATCATCCAAAAAACTTCCATCTTATTAAGTCGCGTTCCGTACGTATAGTACGTACTGAAGAGACGTTATGTACATAGCAAGACTGGACACTCACGACCGCATTGTTCTAGGAATAAACTTTATTAATTTATTTAATCCATTTACTTTCCAGGGTTGGTTTTTCCCCCGGAATCAGCGAGAAATCTCACCTCTACTGCTCCTAGAGCAGTGAGACATTTGGTCGGAGATACAGGTGGAAAGGGGGACCAGTACCTCGCCCAGGGGGCCTCACCTGATATTCTGAAGACGGGCCTTGTGCGGGGATGGGAAGATTGGAAGGTATAGAGAAGGAATACCGAAGGAAGCGGCCGTGGCCTAATTTATGTACCATACCGGCATTTTCTTGAAGGAGAAGTGGGAAACCACTGAGAACCGCTTCGAGGATGGCTGAGGTGTGAATCGAACCTCCTCTACACAGTTGATCTTCCGAGGCTGAGTGGACTCCTTTCCGGTCGTCGTACCACTTTTTGAATGTCGTCGCAATCGCCGGAATCGAATCTGGGTTTCCGCGACCGGCAGCTAATCACAGTGACCACTACACCAGAAAGAAGAACAATATACTTAATAATAGAACAATATTGGCCAACCGGACACCAGTGGGATCGGAACCCTCAAACTTCTGATTCTGCGTCGATTGCTCTGTCCATTTGAGCTATTGTGGGCAAGATCATATTAAGTTTGTTCTCTTGGAAATGATCTAAGCTACAGGTCTGTCACTACCACCATTACACTGTAAAGTGCGTGCAATTCTCCCGTTGTGGGTGAAGTCAATGAATGGTTGTGGGTTTGGATTCCACTACTGTCCGGTTGGCCATTTTTGTTCTGTACTTAACATCTCTTGTCCACCTCTGTGGTGTAGTGATTAGCGTGATTAGCTGCCACCCCCGGAGGTCCGGGTTCGATTCCCGGCTCTGCCACGCAAATTTGAAAAGTGGTACGAGGGCTGGAACGGGGTCCACTCAGCCTCGGGAAGTCAACTGAGTAGAGGTGGGTTCGATTTCCACCTCAGCCATCCTCGAAGTGGTTTTCCGTGGTTTCCCACTTCTCCTCCAGGCGAATGCCGGGATGGTACCTAACTTAAGGCCACGGCCGCTTCCTTCCCTCTTCCTTGTCTATCCCTTCCAATCTTCCCATCCCTGCACAAAGCCCCTGTTCAGCATAGCAGGTGAGGCCGCCTGGGCGAGGTACTGGTCATTCTCCCCAGTTGTATCCCCCGACCAAGAGTCTGAAGCTCCACGACACTGCCCTTGAGGCGGTAGATGTGGGATCCCTCGCTGAGTCCGAGGGAAAAGCCGATGATGATGATGATGACTTAACATCTCTTTAGTATGTACTCTAAGCATTGAACATGATATAATATGTTGAAAGATTATTTTGAGTACAGTGAAGTCGTAAAGATATACCTGTGGCTTGGTTTCTTAAAGGGCCAATGTCAAAAAACCTATTTTTGAGCTATGAGCATTTGAAGTTTTGCTTATAGTTTTCCAATTATTGTTTTCAACAACTAACTTTAAATAACTTTATACTTTCTTTGTGGAAATCACCTTATTAAACGCTAATTTTTTCTATCGTATTCTTTAAAAATGTCCAGGTCCCTAATCTTTATTGGTAATCTAACATTATTGGCAAAGGCTTATTTAATTAAACGTTAACTGTTCGTTTAGTACTCAACAGAGACATTGGCCCTTTTAACATGTTGCGAGCCAGGATGAAACGCGTTTGTATCAGTTAATATCTCAGTTTCGATAAAAAATGGCATTGGCCCTTTTAGAACCAAGCCACAGATATATTCAAAGAAAATCCTATTCACAACGTAAGGATCATTTAATAATAGTTCGGGGAACTTATAATAGATATCAAGCACATACGTAAAAATGTCAAAAATCTTACATGCAGAGGTTTGAGAGATAAAGGCAATTTTAACATTGGCAAGATTGCGTATTCCAGCTCACCTTAAACCCCTGACCTGAACCACACATGAATCATGGTGGTTCATTAGGTTTCGGAAGATTATGATCTAAAGAATACAAAATACGTAAGCAAATGTGGCCAAAAACTGGATAAGTATGACCTAAAACTAGGAAAATATAAGTATTTTAAGAATAGATAGCAAGTTTTAGAGTACAACTAACAATAAAGAGTCAGAAAGTTATAAGTGATAATACAGCGGACACATTCAATCATGCAAACTGGCAGAGCTCTAGAAGATAAATTAAAACTTCATACGTTCATTCAGTAGCATAGCCCTGAGGCACAGTTCTCAATCTCTTTTCCAAAAGAATTACCAACAATGTATTAAGAGGCTTTTCGGTACCTGCCAGCGTACGTTCGTAGAGCCTCTCTTTATCAGAATCATGTCTTTTTTTTTTTTTTTTTTTGCTAGGGGCTTTACGTCGCACCGACACAGATAGGTCTTATGGCGACGATATCATGTCTTTTAAACCTGCCACCGATCTGTTTCGGGAAAAAGAGAGAAAAATACATCTACCGACACGACAGTATTTTGAAATCCTGTGTATTAAAATTGACGCAGAAAACATGCACCTTGTTAAAATGACGCCTCAGTTTAAACACAAATGCTCAAAAATGCCGGGCTGACTGGCTCAGGCGGTTGAGGCGCTGGCCTTCTGACCACAACTTGGCAGGTTCGATCCTGGCTCAGTCCGGTGGTACTTGAAGGTGCAAAGATACGTCAATGTTGTATCAGTAGATTTACTACTCCCGCTGGACTAAATTCCGGCACCTCAGCGTCTCCGGAAACCGTAAAAGTAGTTGGTGGGACGTAAAGCAAATAATATTATTATTTATTTAAAACTGCTCAAATAAATCGAAATATGACCTTATATCACTAAAATGAGTAAAATATGACCTTATATCACTAAAATGAGCAAAATATGACCTTATATCACTAAAATCAGCAAATATGACCTTATATCACTAAAATGAGCAAAATATGATCTTATATCACTAAAATGAGAACAATGTGACCTTATATCACTAAAATGATAACAATATGACCTTATATCACTAAACTAAGCAAAATATGACCTTATATCATTAAAATGAGCAAAATATGACCAAAACAATAGAAATCTGCTAAATATTCATTTATATGCAGCATAAAATTGTTTTAAACGAGGTTAGTGGCACATCATTCACAGTTTTGTTACAGATTTCGTGTAAAATGACCTTAGGAATGAAATATAAATTCCTTACCATCCGAACCTTAGTGAACGTAACGGGCGTGTCATCCTTTTAAATTATTATTAATTAAAGCAATGTTACATTGATTACAAGTGACACAGTCTAGTAGTTAGTAAAGAGCTGTTCGACTGATGGAAAACCTCTTCAAGACAGACTCCAGTCTCGATGAGTACGTCCTTCACATAAATAAGTGTTTGTTTTACTGATGACTACTGTGAGATATTTGTCGAGGGTTTAGAATAAATGTTCGCTTGTTATGTAATTACATTTAATTGATTGACTTAGCAATAAGGGAGGAATTGGAAGAACATATTCAAGGTGTCAAGATTGTTTGTTGGTACAATTATTTACGGAAAGAGGGCGACAATTATATTTAGGCCCAGAATTCGGAGTTGAAAATGAAAACTTAGGGAGATGAGACATATCTCCTTTCAAGCAATGAATTTAAATAATTTAATAAACATCTAGATTAACAACAGATAAGATATCTACAAATTTGGCGACAGCTCAAAATGAAGATCAGTGGTGATTGATTGATTGATTGATTGATTGATTGATTGATTGATTGATTGATTGATTGATTGATTGATTGATTGATTGATTGATTGATTGATTGATTGATTGATTGATTGATTGATTGATTGATTGATTGATTGATTGATTGATTGATTGATTGATTGATTGATTGATTGATTGATTGATTGATTTAGGTCGCTAGAGGACGGAAAGGTAAGGGCTTTCACAATTCCCAATCCCACACTAAGTGGAATGGGGTTCTTAGCTCTGTCTGGCCTCCATGCCCCCCAGAGATTAACCTGTTACTTATTTCTTCTGTAAGCAGAGTGAACCCCAGGGTGCACTAATCCAGCAGTACGTCTAATTTCTAAAGTTTTAGGCTTCCTGACCAAAAATCGAACTCACGTCCTTTCGAGTCATTTACTGCCTTATTCTATAGCACGAACTAGCCTACCTGGCGTTATTATATAAGGCGAAAGGAGCAGTAAGATTACCAAAAAAGAAGACATTAGGAGAGTAATAATAATAATAATAATAATAATAATAATAATAATAATAATAATAATAATAATAATAATAATAGCGCGTGGCCTCCGAAAAGGCCTGGGGGAGGTCTTTCGAGTTGACGCCGTACGGGCGACCTGAGCGTCTATGAAGATGGGGCCCTACCTATGATGAATTCTAATGAAGAAGACGGTATACAAATCCAGCCCCCGAACCATCGTAATTAACCAATGAAGTTTAAAATCCCCGACCCAGCTGGGAATCGAACCCGGGGCCCTCTGGAACATAGGCCAGCGCACTAACAATTTATCCATGGAGCCGAACGTTAGGAGATGATTAGACACTTTATTTAATGATGTGAAGACGAAAATCTATCAAGTCCTAGAAACCTGTGTGATAGATACAGGGAGGTAAGAAGACACCTGAGGCATTTACGGAAATATGAATAGTTAACAGTCCACAATGAAAATGTGTTCATGGATGCAATTTTATGGAATGGTCGCATGGTTATACTTCCACTTGAAGAGGTAGAAACCACTCAATCACCACGAAATTTTACTTTGTCGATTTTGTCAATTTCATGCCTTGTAGGCCTACATCTAGTTACGTATATCGTGTGTCTTACGTGCACTGTTGGGATTTTATCCGATGAAATTACTTATCGAAATAACTTTTTTTGTCATTAATTTACAATATTGATGAGGGGTGATTAGGGTCGTGGTTCAGCTGCTGGCATTTCGTCCAGATGGTCGAGTTCTGCGTTCCGGTGTATACTGAAAATTGACGTGGCCTGGAAATAGCTGAAGAAAGTTTAATTTAATTTACCATTTGAACTTATTTGTTTCCGCGAAGTATTCAACACTAAGTCACACATAAATACTGCCCACGCTACTGCAGCTACATGGGCATTCCCCATTCTGAGAACACGAACCTGTAACTCCTGGTGAGCGAGTTGTGTTAAACATAATACTAGTGAGGCAACTGTAAAGTAGAACTGATTTTGCAGGTTGAATATGACATCCCGCCGAAACCTTTTTGTTTTATTGCTGAATACAAACAGAATTCTAACTGGATAGAGCTATTTAACTTTAATATAATCTGTGCATTAATTCGTTTGTATTGCAGAGGAAATAATTACCCTTTGCCATTTGAATCACTGCCATTGCATTAAAAGAGTTTCGTGCTTTCAAATGAAATATTTATCTGGCAAAAAATGCATTTAATATGACTGAATTTATTTGGTTACATACAAATGAATATTGAATTCACTTTGAAGAATGGAGCAATTTGCAGTTTAAACATGTGGCTTTATTTTACATCTCTATACTTTATAAATTGCCCTCGCATGCGACTGGTACTTTATGAGGACTATGTCACTTTTATGAATTTGTATTTGATTTTCCATTGATGCTTTCACGGCCTGTACCTATAGACATGATACTGTATATGCTTTTAGGCTATGCTACGTCAAGAAAATAAGGTGAAATTCCTTACGTTTCACAGAGAACTCTGTTCTGCGTAATCAGAAGAAAATCTGTACTGTTCACAAGAAAGGCTTCTTAAACAATGACTTTTTTTAAACTTAGGTGTTATAATAGAAGGGGGAATGGTACGTTCATTCGCCACCAGATGGCTCCCCGGACGTGGCAAAGCGCTAGTGTTTGAAGCGGAAGCTGACCGAACCATCAGAGTCAGTCTAAGAGGGTCACATATTATGTGTACGTAACATATGACGTTGACAGTTGAATAACACTGACACAAGCCTGGAATGAAACATCTGCCGATGAGGAACATACGAATTTGGAAAACACCGAGACGAGGAAACAATAATGAATGGCTGGCAATCAGGTATTACTTAAATGATAGTGAGTGTCCCTGATGAAATTGTTAAGATTTTTACGTATTTCCACAGCTTCCCGTATAATCCTGGACCTGTAGTGTCTAGTGTGGTTAAGAGCTCAAGCACCTTGGAACATGACATCATGACCCGACGGTAGAACGTGCTCAGCTATTGCCGATTTGTCTGGCTGGTTGAGACGAATATTACGTTCATGTTCCTTGATACGGGTACCAATGGATCGGCATATTTGGCTGATGTATACCTTACCGCAAGTAGAGGGAATTAGTATTTGATTAATCAAGAGCTAGAAATGTAAACTGATTTCAGGTCACAGGAACCGTACCGAAACTAGCTGTATGAAATTAAATAACTGTTCACCAGTAACTATACTCACCATCATCTAAAAGTGTGTGTATGTTCAGTCATCATCCCGAAGGCTGGTTGGATCCTCAACAGCTCAACCATCATAGACGCCCTAAGCTTCGCTGAAGAGGCGTACTAGGGAAACGAGGATTGAGGTAGTTTTCCGTTACTTTCGTCATTGAGCAAGTCTGTCAAGCCCACTGAAATGCATGCACCATCCGACTCTAGGAGCAACGCTTTTACACCATTAATGGCAGGGACTGGCTGCATAAGGAATGGCATTACTAGCATTGATCATACCTGTTACTTTGATATTGCCAAAGCCCAGAGTAAGACTGAGAAAGGTCAAGGAAGTAACAAATTTGCTCTAGAACCTACAAGAAGACATAGTGCACTATAAAAACTAGCCAACGTTATGATCTAGTTAAGTCCAGGTCCACCCATTCACCCCTCGCTCGTCATCCACCTCTGGGGCCCACGATATTTCCTTAACAATAATAATAATGGCAATGCTAAAAACCCGGACGAACTAGTGCTGGTATACTAATAACCAAAAAAAAAAAAAAAACTAAGGAATGTCTCTCCCGCAGTACCAAACTCAGATACAACCATTCAGTCATCAGTACAAAAGCCGTGTACGCCACAGAGTGTCTGACACTTAACAGAAAAGGGCTGACGGGCAAACTGGAGGTCCAGAAGAAAAACATATCGTTGGCTTTCTTTTAAAACCTCGTATGTCTCAATGCTCTTCCTACCCATTATATTCCTTATGACTGGACACGCCTCTAAGCCACATATTTATATGCAGTCTATCAGAACAATTTTCGTTGTGTTCAGATTCCTATGCCAGTGTGTAAAGGAAAATGAACCTTAAGCATATTATACTGTAGGAGTGCGTAAGTTACCCATGCAAACAGCATCATATTATTATTATTATTATTATTATTATTATTATTATTATTATTATTATTATTATTATTATTATTATGGCGTCAAAAATGGATCGCAAATTTTCTGGGATGGTGCCATCTAGATGGCCTGCGTGCCAATTTCAAATGACCGATAATCTGCCATCTAGCAATGAAGTGAAATTCCACTCGAAAGTTCCTATGGCTAAGTTAATTTCAGTTGTGTTGCCCTAGTATGTCCCGTTTACATTCAACTATAGGGGAGTTTGAAAGGATTCCATTCCATATTATAGTGGGTAACACCACTAACTTTATTCACATGACTAGCAAATGTACCCGTGCTTCGCTACGGTATTCTACATTGTATACGGATATCGAAGTAAATTACTGTACCTAAAGTGAATGAGATTTTTCACACTGCATGTCTCTTGACGTTAGCCGAGAAACAGCATAGGGAGGTCCGCAGACGTTGTTTCCAATGTAAAGTGCGAGTTGCGGAGTTGTGTTGATAGCGACAGGTCTACTTGTACACCGCAATTCACTATGCGTAACGTCAGTCACATTTTGATGGGTAAATTTTTTAATAATCGGGGTCACCCTTGCAAGGGGGTACCTATTCCTGATGATAAAGAGAATCAGCTAAAAGAGTTTTGAAAAAATGTACGCTCCCTTGCCGTCTGCTAGTCAAATCGAGAAGGACATTATTCATTACAATGGCACATAGTGTAGGAGGAGGACCCCATTCCTACTGCCAGTTAAAATTCAATGTGGGGAGTACTGATTACAACAGCAGACGCCCTCCAGCTGACAGTCACTATTGATTTGTAAAGTATTAATTACAATGTCAGACATATCCCCTTCTAGATCGCTACAAATCGACTTCAGCGAACAAACGTAAATCGACATACGGAAGTGTATGCATGTTCACCTTCATTTACAGAATAACTGCTGCTAATCGGCGCACAATATCGAAAAGCGGATTGTACGGTAAAACGCCTCTGGCCTCATTTAGCGATGTAAATGGCTGGCCCTATGATATTTCCTCGTATCACATCTATTTAAAGGTAAGGTTGTTGTATAAAGGTTGAATAGGGTGAAATTTGTGTAAGATTTTCACACAGTGAATTACTTTTCATATACTTATGCGACAGCTTCAAACATAGAATTTGGTTCACATATGGCTACTGGGTGGGCCAATATTCGTGTGGAATTTGATGATCCCATCTTTCCTATAAGTGAATCAAACCATCAATTATACCTGTACAAAGTGGAAAAATTAGGTAAATCCGGAAATACAGCCAAATTTAACGTATAAAAAAAGCTATAATTTTGCCTAATTTCATTTTTCTAACTCGTCTGGGAGATTGTGCCGCCATCTTCATATGGGGGAGGGGGTTAAAATTAGCATTTTCAGGAAACTTTTAAGCCCATGAAACCTACAAGTTATACTTTAGGATAAATATCACCGACTATGTTCTTATGCAGTTTTGAATTTTAGATTTTTCTAGGGATCCTGAAGTCATCAGCTTGTCTGGTACCAAGTTTTAAGTTTCTAAGATTCCTAGAATGGTCTCATAAATTCACGCCTGTTTTCAGTTTTATGTCTTAATTTATATATATCTCACTCCCCCCTCCCCCCCTAAAGGGGGCCAAACTTTGATTCTTAAAAATTCGGAAGTGTTAGTAGTCATCTCAGCGACACCAATAACTATGGATTCGACACTATTTTCGATTATTTTTATGTCGCCATCCCCCTCGCCCCCACCACAAAGGGGGATGAACTTGGACTTATAAAATATCCGGAGTCTCACTAACCATCTCAGCGACCCCGACAACTCTGGATTAGACACTATTTTCGATTATTTTTTGTATCACTCTCCCATCGCCGCCCACCACGAAGAAACTTTGAAAAATTCCGGAGTGTCACTATTCATCTCAGCTACCCCAAAACATATGGATTTGACGCTACATTCGATTATTTTTATATCTCAGCCCCTCTCTCCCCACCCCTAAGGGTTCCTGGGGTGTCCTACCCCCACGTGGTTTGTCTTCTGATACTAAAAATTCGAAGTGTACAATTCACGCCGGCGACCCCGAAAACTATGTATTCGACACTATTTTCGATTAATTTTATATATCACACCCCCTCGCCCACCATCCCAAAGGGGGATAAACTTGGACTTACAAAATATCTGGAGTCTCACTATTCCTCTCAGCGACCCCGACCACTATGGATTCGACACTATTTTCGATTATTTGTATACAGTATATCACTCTCCCATTGCCCCCCACCAAGAAGGGGCTGAACTTGGACTTTAAAAAATCCCGGAGTGTCACTTTCCATCTCAGCGACCCCGAAAAGTATGGATTCAACATTACTTTCGGTGATTTTTATCTCAGACCCCTCGCCTCCCCCCGCCCCCTAAGAGTCCCTGGGGTGTATTACCAACACGTGCTTTGTCTCCTGATACTAAAAATCTGTTGTGTCACTGTTCATCTCAGCGACCCCGAAAACTATGGATTCGAAACTATTTTCTATTACTTTTTATATATTCCCCCCATTGTCCCCAACCCGAAGGGGGCTGAATTTGGACATTAAAAAATTCCGGAGTGTCACTATTCATTTTAGTGAGCCCGAAAAGTATGGATTAGACACTACTTTCGATTTTTTTAATATCTCACCCCTCGCCGCCACCCCCACCCCACTCTTAAGGGTTCCTGGGCCGTCTTACCCCTACGTGGTTTGTCTCTTGATACTAAAAATCCGGAGTGTACAATTCACCTCGGCGACTCCGAAAAGTATGTATTCGACACTATTTTCTTTTTTATATATCAATCCCCCTACCCCCACCCCAAAGGGGGCTGAACTTGGACTTTAAAAAAATCCGGAGTGTCACTATCCATCTCAGCGACCCCGAAAAATATGGATTCGACGCTATTTTCGTTAATTTGTATATTTGACCCCCTCGCCCCCCCCCCCCCCCGCCCGTAATGATTCCTGTTCTGTCTTACCCCCACGTGGTTTGACTCCTGATACTATAAATCCGGAGTGTATAGTTCACCTCAGCAACCCCAAAAACTATGTATTAGTGTTGGCTACTGAATGCATGATTCGAAGCAGTGTATCGATTCATTCATGTGTCCGAGTGAATCGATTCACAGGAAAGGCGAGCTCACGGTACACGATTCAGCTTACTCCCAGCGGACAGTGCTGAGTGGCGCACTCACTGGACGTTGACGGGGAGCCGAGCTTCCGCTGCAGCGAGACAGTGTATCATGGCACATCGAAAGAATCGTGAACGAGCGCGGCTCAGTGAGACACATGATACACACGGCTCCTTCGGCTCACTGGACACGCGGAGAGCCGAGCTTCCGCTGCAGCGAGGCATACAGTGAATCACGGCACATCGAAAGAATCGTGAACGAGCGCGGCTCAGTGAGACACATGATACATACGGCTCCTTATCGGCTCACTGGACACGCGGAGAGCCGAGCTTCCGCTGCAGCGAAACATACAGTGAGACATGCTAGACTGAAAGAATCGTATGCTATAATGGACTCTCGAGCTCAGCTCATTTGAAAATAATACCCATTTGCATTCACTGTCCTCTTCTTACAGGGAGGTTTAAATAATAGATGGATTTATTTGCAGTGTTAAAAAGGTAGTCACAACATAATTCTGAAGTAGCTAGTAAGTAGGTAGGCTATTACGTTATACTATTTATTAGTTTAATGAATCTTAGTATTATAACTTAGTTGACATTTGACAGTTAAACTCGACTCTAGCCTGCCCTATGACTATGAGTCATGCTCATGAGTCATGACCACTCAAAAGTACCTGTTTTATATTGGGAAGAACGGCTCAGTATTCTCTCAGTTCATATGTCACATCGTTGCACAAGACTTCAATCATATGTGGACAGACGCAATAACAGTATGTTGAATCAGAAAACCAGCGGGCTACTGTACTTCTCGAGTAGCCTATACAAAATATGACGATTTAAAAAATCCTCAGCTGACAGAAAAATACTTTTTAAAAAAAGACTGAGCGAGTTGTCGTGCGGTTAATATCGCGTGGCTATGCGTTTGCATTCGGGGGATGGTGGGTTCGAATCCCACCGTCGGCAGCCGTTAAGATGGTTTATCCGTAGTTTCCCCATTTTCACACCAGGAAATGCTGGCTCTGTACCTTAATTCAGGCCATGGCTGCTACCTTCCTAATCCTAACCTTTCCCACCCTACGTTGCCGGAAACCTTCGATGTATTAGAGTAACTAGCATTTTTTCTAAGAAAGGAGTTCATAGTATGAAGACCAGATGGCAACTGCGAGCACTGAATGCTGTTGCTGCTGTTTTACCAGCACATACTACACTGATGCAGTAGGAGCGGTGACCAATGAGCCGTGAATCGGATCACTGTATCGATTCAGTAACGTGAACGGAATCAAATGAATCGATTCAGTAAAATGAATCGAATGTCCCATCACTACTATGTATTCGGCACTATTTTCGATTATTTTTATGTATCACTCCCCCATCGACCCCACACCCCAAAGGAGGCTGACCTTGGATCTTAAAAATTCCGGAGTATCACTATTCATTTCAGCGATCCCGAAAAGTATAGATACGACACTACTTTCGATGATATTAGTATCTCACCCGCTCGCCACCCCCCCCCCGCCCTAATGGTTCCTGGGCTGTCTTACCCCCACGTGGTTTGTTTCCTGATACTAAAAATCCGGAGTGTACAATTCACCTCGGCGACCACGAAAACTATGTATTCGACACTATTTTATATTATTTTTATATATTACTCCCCCTCGCCCCCCCCCCATCCCAAAGGGGGATTAACTTGGACATTAAAAATTCCGGAGTGTCACTATTCATCTCAGCGACCCCGAAAAGTACGGATCCGACACTATTTTCGTTAATTTGTATATCTGACCCCCCTCACCCCCCCTAAGGGTTCTTGGGCTGTCTTACCCCCACATGGTTTGTCTCCCGATACTAAAAATCCGGAGTGTACAATTCCTCTCGGCGACTCCGTAAACTAGTATGTATTCGGCACTATTTTCGTTTAATAATATATCACTCCCCCCTCGCTCCCACCCCAAAGGGGGCTTAACACTGACTTCAAAAAATCCGGAGTGTCACTATTCATCTCAGCGACCCCGAAAAGTATGGATTCGACACTATTTTCGTTAATTTTTATAACATCTCCCTCCTCGTCCCCCGCCCTTAAGGGTTCCTGGGCTGTATTACCCCCACATGGTTTGCCTCCTGATACTAAAAATCCAGAGTGTACAATTCCTCTCGGCGACTCCGTAAACTAGTATGTATTCGGCACTATTTTCGTTTAATTTAATATATCACACCCCGTCGCCCCCACCCCAAAAGGGGCTTAACACTGACTTCAAAAAATCCGCAGTGTCACTATTCATCTCAGCGACCCCGAAAAGTATGGATTCGACACTATTTTCGTTAATTTGTATAACATCTCCCCTCACGCCCCCCGCCCTTAAGGGTTCCTGGGCTGTATTACCCCCACATGGTTTGTCTCCTGATACTGAAAATCCGGAGTGTACAATTCACCTCAGCGACCCCGAAAACTATGTATTCGACACTATTTTCCTTTAATTTTATATATCACCCCCCTCTCGCCCCCCAAAGGGCAGCTGAACTGTGACTTTTAAAAAATCGGGAGTGTATATATTCATCTCAGCGACCCCTGAACACTGTGGATTCGACACATTTTTCGATTATTTTTATGCACTGACCCCCCTGACCCCCGCCCCTAAGGGAGCTATGGAAGGCATACCCCCACAGTGCTCGCCTCTTGATAGTAATTCATAAGTGTACCAAGTTTGGTTGAAATTGCTTCAGTGGTTTAGGAGGAGATGTGTCATTTACATACATACAAATTACATTCATTTTTATATATATAGATGTAACCTAACAATGTGTTGACTTGACACTATTCACGTCGTTCCAGTTAATAATTTATTTTATCTTTTATCCTTTCTGCTGACTTTTAATCTTCTACTTACATTATTGGCGTTTTCCTGAGTATGAGTGTACTCGAATGTGCTTTCATTATTAATGCTGAATTAAGAAAAATCTTCAACTATACTTTCTAATTTGAATGTAGTGTGGGAGAAAATAATAATAACATTAACCTTTAACTTTAGTTGCTTATCCTTTTCCTTATGAAATGCAACCTGTGACAATAAAGTTCGGTGACTGAAGTCATAACGGTCGATCCGACACCACTGGCGACACACAACGCTGCATCTGCGTAGCAGCAGGTTTTGACCACCTGCTCCCAACGTTGTTCAGTTGAGCATTGTGTGCGTGCCGTTAAAACCTGTTTGACATAGTGCGTGTTTAGTGCGTTGGTTATGAACTGCGAACAGGAACATGAACGACCAAAAGATCAATGTACAGTTTTGTTTTAAGCTTGCCAAGACACCGAAAGAAACGCATGCGATGCTGGTACGTGTTTATGAAGATCAAGCACTGTCCTTGAAGTGTGTGTACGAGTGGTTCGCCCGTTTTTGAGAAGGCCGGGAAAGTGTTCCTGACAACTCCCGTAGCGGAAGACCGGCGACCGCCTTCAGTGACAAAAGCATTGAGAAAGTGAGGACATTAATCACGGACGATCGGCGATTAACTGCGCGCATGATAGCGGATAAAGTGCAGATTAAACGTGAATCCGTGCGACAAAACGTTACCCAGAAGCTAGGAAAGAGGAATACGTGTTATCGTCTTGTGCCACATCACTTGACGGACGATCAGAAGCAGCCACGTTTAGAGGCTTCACAGGATTTTTTCTAAACGGCCGATGCGACACCAAATTTCTTGAACTGTATTGTATAATATAATTTCGTGTGGCTATTTCTAGCCGGGTGCAGCCCGTGTAAGGCAGACCCTCCTATGAGGGTGGGCGGCATCTGCCATGTGTAGGTAACTGCGTGTTAGTGTGGTGTGTGAGTTGCAGGGATGTTGGGGACAGCACAAGCACCCAGCCCCAGAGCCATTGAAATTAACCAATTACTGTTAAAATCCCCGACCCGGCCAGGAATCGAACCCGGGACCCTCTGAACCGAAGGTCAGTACGCTGACTATTCAGCCAGCGAGTCGGACTTGAACTGTATTGTCACTGGGAATGAAATTTGGTGTCTCATGTACGACCCTGAAACGAAACGGCAAAGCATGGAATGGCCTTCTAAGGGATCCCCTCGTAGGAAAAAGGCCAGAGCCGAAAAATCACACATCAACACGATGCTCATCACCTTTTTCGATAGTTAAGGCATTATCCATAAGGAATTGCTACCTGAGGGAACGACGTTTTGAACACCATCCTAAAGGAAGCCTTCTTCCATAGTTCCCAGGACATGGTTTCGCCGAACTCAGCAGTTCATAGTTATGGGAAGGGACTATTTCGAAGGACAGTAAAGTCACTGTCGTGTATTGCTCATCTATGCTAATATTCCAGGACTATTCACCAAACTTTATTGTCACAGATTGTATGTCTAGTTATTTGCGACTTTAAGCCATATAATTATATTATATTTATTTGAAGGGTGGATTATCCCCGAAGTATGTTCTCTAGTGCATTTTCTGTTTTACTGACTCTAGGCATATTGGATTTTATTGCTGATTATTTAACATACCTTGTTCCTAATGTACATCAAGTAATTTAAAGGCCACTTCCGGTTGCTTACGTATTACCTCATGTTGTTTATGTCTACGTACCTTGCTTATCAGCGAATTTATATTAAGAACATGCCTTCGTGTACTAATGCGTGCAATGTTTCTGTTCCGTTAATTATGTATTTATCATTTTGATCGCAGATAGTTTCCTTACCTCGCAGTGTTGTGAATTGTGTTTTCTTGGTCAGTAATTCATTCATTCTCCCTCTTGATTTAACATCTATGTGTTCTTGAAATTCCAGTATGGGTAAGATAACTGAATTTCCTGAATTTTCCTACTCTTGGTAACTCTTACATTAATTACCATTTCATAACCTGCAAGTAGTTCAAGATTGCCCAATCTACCTTATTAACCTACCCTGCTTAATCTGCACATATCTTCCACCTACTGATTGTATTCAAATTATTATTATTATAAATCTATTTTGATTAATTTTGAATATCTGGTTTCATTCAAGTAGATTACCGCAGTACCTCGTTAATTTAACTTTCGCGTTTCGGTAGCAATTTAATCCACTCTCTGGAGCCCAGCTTCTTCCATATTTGTTTTGATTAATAACTCCAGACGGGGTGCATTACATGTAAGTTGCTTTATATTTGTTCTTGATCTGTATTTACTTGTGTGGTGTTTGATTTCTGTATCTGTCCGCTCTGGGTTGAAATTGTAATTCAATTAGGGCTATTTGAGAGCTAGCCCAGTGAATACTTAGTCGTTTATCTTATTGTATTACACACTCTAACTATGATCCACTAGGGCAGCCGAAATAAATATTTGCGACAGACGGAACTGACTACGTCTAAATATATACCGGTTCTCATCTCTCAAAATGGTAAGCAAACATGGAACAACTTGTAAGAAGTGATACAAGGAAAAAAATGCTTCTGTGATTGTGTCATTGTACTTCATTTACAAATATTATTCTGAAATTATACATTACAGTGCTCGATGTAAATTTATTTTTGGGGCCTAAGTCATGGGTGAGAAAGTGCCAATTCATTTAGTCTGTTTGAAAACTTCACTCTAACATTACATATTAGTTTCTCAGCACAGTCAAGCCATCTGAGGCACGTAGAAAGGAATAAGATGGTCAGCAGAATAGTCGTTGATATGCATCTGTTGGCAAGGCATTGTGTAGTCTACGGAAGTATAAATGTAAAATATTATTTGGGTCTTCGTTTGGTTTTGGCATCTCAGAACTTGAAATATAATAACATCCCATAAAATTATCCATAACGTACCTATTCTGGAATCTCTGTAAGCGCTGTGATTAATACATTCCACAGAAACTACCCATTTGTATGCAAGAGTGGGAAATAAAATCGCTCGTCTGCATAGAAAGGCGACAATTTTGGTGGGTTGTTTTTTACTCCGATCAAGAAACAGAACAAACCTCATGGTTCTACAGCTCTGACGGGTCTTGGTCTGCCAAACGACCTCTGCCTGTAGATTATGAGGTGATTCGTGGTCACAGTGGGAAACCTCTCTTCCGTTATTTTTGGCTTTGTAGACCGAAGCCGTTATCTGATCGTCATATAGCTCCTAATTTCTTCTAACTAAAGCTGGAGGTACATTTAATCGACTCTCGAACCCAGGTAAAAATATTTGATATGGCCAGAAGTAGAATCCAGGGCATCTCGGAAGGAGCCAGCCAGGCTTGCCCCTCGTAGTCCGTAGACCGACCTATTCACTTCCAGACAAACTTTCTTCACCTTATCCCAGTTATTTTTTGGGGTCAGTTTATTTTTTGTCCAGTGGTATAAGCCCGGATGCTCTTCCTGATGCCACGTGAGTTTTAAGATGAAAATCTGAATCCAGGATCGACTGGGAAGACAATTTACTTCCAACTACCAACAAAACAAAACAGGTGGCCTAACTGAGATAATTATATTTTGATATTATGAGGAATGAAAGTATTCGTGAGGATATGAAAATACACAGCCTGTTTCCAGTCATTCGACTTGGTCAGGAATCGAATGAATGAAGCGGCAGGGATAGGAATTGTGCCGGCTGCCGAAGTCTGTCGCACTCCTCTGGGTTAATGACTGAGAAATAGAATGAAATGAAATTATATTGGAGAGTGTTTCTGGAATGAAAGATGACAGGGAAGATCGGAGTACCCGGAGAAAACCTGTCCCGGTTCCGCTTTGTCCAGCACAAATCTCGCACGGATTGAGCGGGATTTAAACCACGAAACCCAGCGGTGATAGGCCGGCGCGCTGCCGCCCGAGCCACGGAGGCTCTGTTCGTCAAGACAATACTGAAATAAGTGTGTGAGAGGACGTTCTGGAACTACGGACGATATAAATTTCATCCTAATTATTATAAAATATGCCTTAAATTTACGCCTGGTAACAATGCATATTTCTAACTTTCATGTTGTAACTAAGCGCCGATGGTATGTGCACCGGGACGTTCACCTCCAAGCCGCGCATTCAAAATTAGAGCCTAAAAGAACTCCTCTATCGAGCGAAAGTGGAAACTACTATCACAGGAACTTAGAACTTGAATCAGAAGATGTCATCACTGAAAAATCAAGTAATTGTTTTGTTGTGAAGTTTCCTAAATTGACTGAATTTCTCCTTGTTTTGTTTGGCTATACATCAAGAAATTTGGACATTCTTCCATAGATGACACTCCCAAAAACTATTATCATGCACCCTGGTGCGAGGTGTAAGAAGTTATAATTTAAAGAAGTTTTGTATTTCTAGGTTTTTGTTACTGATTGATATTCATTTATTTTTGGGTTGACAATTTTTCCTTTTTCTTTCCGCCAGTTTTGAATCTGGCCAATGAAAAATGTCTGTAATTAATTTTTAACCTATCACAGGCTTCTTGTTCGATTCTGGGTGTAACATTGAGATTAACCAATTAAATTGAGAGGGTGTGGCTGGTTTAGTCTTGAATGATCTCGAACCTTCCCTGAGGGTTTATAAATTGCGGATCTTCACGTTTCTTGGCCAATTGATCGTCATCTATCTGAGTGTGTGTGTTAAGCGGGAGGCCTCTTTCGTCGGCAGAAGAACATCTATATGGTAAAGGCCACATAAATTATATCTTTTGTTGTAGCTTCCTCCGCAGCTTTACCCGAGGGGAAGGGTCGGAATTTTTAACGAAGTAACCGACTTTCCTAAAATGTAAATTTTCTTCTGGCTAATGTAAAACTTCATAAAGCTTTACTGTAAATCGGGGATAAAGAGTGAGCTACCCTCTTGAGCTCCCTTTCATCTTGGTTTGAGGTGACTTCGTTCACGTAACTGTTCTCTTCCTGCAATGTGTTAAAGTAATTTCCATGCGAGCCACCTCAGTAGTTTGGGAATAAGCCCTGCTTCATCGGCCGAGAGCCCTATAGG
Organism: Anabrus simplex; assembly: GCF_040414725.1. NCBI lineage: Eukaryota > Metazoa > Arthropoda > Insecta > Orthoptera > Tettigoniidae > Anabrus > Anabrus simplex. The sequence goes on along the minus strand of NC_090265.1, from coordinate 79,803,648 downwards.
TCTCTAAGTTTTCATTATCTTGGAGCGCAGTGTACGCCTCCATTCCTTTTGTGTTTGGGCCAGTATTTAACCTGTTCTTTTTCCATGAATGCCCCGTGCGTTGGGTAATAAATACCCCAGTAAAAAATTGTGTTTTACCGGACGAGTTGGCCGTGCGCGTAGAGGCGCGCGGCTGTGAGCTTGCATCCGGGAGATAGTAGGTTCGAATCCCACTATCGGCAGCCCTGAAAATGGTTTTCCGTGGTTTCCCATTTTCACACCAGGCAAATGCTGGGGCTGTACCTTAATTAAGGCCACGGCCGCTTCCTTCCAACTCCCAAGCCTTTCCTGACCCATCGTCACCATAAGACCTATCTGTGTCGGTGCGACGTAAAGCCCTAGCAAAAAAAAAAATTGTGTTCAAATTGTAAGTCGTGCCTTGAGAGGCCAGTGATTGTAAGTTAATGTTGCCTTAAGTAGGCAGTAAGGAACTGAGAGCCTGTGTGCTCTTCTTCAAAGTTTTCTTAAGGTTTACGAGTGTCTCTGGAAGGCTAGAAATTGTATTTTGGGAGCGAGTGCTCTGTGAATTAGGGGATTTCTTCCCTTGAATAAATTTGTGCTCTTTTTGTAAAATTGAGCTGGGAGCTCAGGAATTTTAAATGAGGGGCTTGAAGCCCAGAATTTGTAAAATCTCTAATCTTGTATCTTACTTGACTTGTGTCAAGATTGGCATTGGTACCTGATGTTTCATTATTATGAAAAATTGTTAAGTTTGAAGTTCTAAAAAAGAGTAAAAAATTAAAAAAATCTTAAAATTTTAATTCAACTCTTAATATTGTAGTTAGACCCATTCAAGCCCGCACCTTCTTTCACCTCTTCCTGCTCCACGGGTAACCCCGTAACAGCATGCGAAGTGTAAATTAAGCTCAATGGGAACGATGTCGGTTCCCGAGCACTTGCGAGGGTGGTTTTCATAAGAAGCGAATCAATGCCTGCTCATTGTAACATCTGCTACAAACTGAACACGTGTGTTTGGTCGGAAGAACTGACTCCAAGCATTGATGGTTACCTCTGACTACGTATGAAACTGCATCTGATTAAATGCAAGTTATATAATTCTCGGCCGCCTCGATGGTGTAGTGGTTAGTGAGATTAGCTGCCACCCCCGGAGGCCCGGGTTCGATTCCCGGCTCTGTCACGAAATTTGGAATGTGGTACGAGGGCTGGAACGGGGTTCACTCAGCCTCGGGAGGTCAACTGACTAGATGTGGAATCGATTCCCACCTCAGCCATTCTGAAAGTGGTTTTCTGTGTTTTGTCACTTCTTCTCCAGGCAAATACTGGAATGGTACCTAACTTAAGGCCACGACCGCTTCCTTCCTTGTCTATCCCTTCCAACCTTCCCATCCCCCCGCAAGGCCCCTGTTCAGCATAGCAGGAGAGGCCGCCTGGGCGAGGTACTGGTCATCCAGCCCAGTTTTATCCCCCGACCCAGGGTCTGAAGCTCCAGGACACTGCCCTTGAGGCGGTAGAGATGGGACCCCTCGCTGAGTCCGAGGGAGAAACCGACCTGGAAGGTAAACAGATAAAGAAGAAGATATATGTATCAACAGGTTATTTATTCAATTATAGACATTTCAATAAAACATTATATACAATAAATACGCCTTAAATTAATAAAACTAGTTTCCTAAATAATTACTAAGTTTAAACCAAATTAAATTAACTGATGTAAACTAAAGTCAAAAGGAAGTTCAAAGGTGACATATCACCCTGTTCAGAATTATTTTAAAATTCCCTCCATTTTCTTCTTATATAATTGCAAACATACACTCTGGCCAAACTGCAGGTTTTAGATCAGATTCATTCCCGTAACAAAATCACGAGGTCAATACATAATATGCGGTGTAAGTGGCTCAGACTGTTGAGGCACTGGCTTTCTGAGCCCAAGCTGGCAAGTTCGATCCTGGCTCAGATCGGTGGTATTTGGAGGTGCTCAAATACATCATGTCAGTAGAATTACTGGCACGTAAACGAACTCCTGCGGGATAGAATTTCGGCACGTCGACGTCTTTAAAAGCCGTAGAAGAGATTAGTGGGTCGAAAAACCAATAATAATAATAATAATAATAATAATAATTATTATTATTATTATTATTATTATTATTACGGAGTTATCCGTGGTAGTTGGAGGTGAAAGACGGTGCGGGCTGGAATAGGTCTCAACTACAAAATTAAAGTTAATTTAAAACTTTAACTAAGGTTATATTTTATTTTCAAAATCAACAAATAACAACAACAGAGTAACAGGTACCAAGTAGCAGGAAAACAAGTTAAGAAATTACAATTCGTTACAAGATTTCTGCTTCGAGCCCCAAGATTAATTTCTGAGCTCTCAGCTCACCACCACAATTGCTAAAGGGCAGAAAACCCCTAAGTACGAGGAGCACTTGCTCCTAATTACAACGTTAAGAAAAAGATCAGACCCGCTCTCAATTTTACAAGCCTATCAAAGGCTACAACAAACTTCATTTCTATCTGCCCTCAAGGCGCACAAGGAAACAGGGGTAATTAATACCAAACCTACGGGGCCTTCGCATGAAGAAAACAAAACATCAGGTTAAGTTACTGGCCCAAAGTACAGAAGAGATTGGAGGCGTGAACTTGCACTCCTAAATACACTTTTAAAACCTAAGTGGCTCTAGGTCGAAACACAGGGGCTAATCCCAAGCTAAGGAGGTGACCCTATGAGAATAATATTTTAAGGAAGAGAAGAAACGGTTATGAAAACGTAGTCACCTCAATTTCCAAATGAAGGGGAGTTCGAAAGGGTAAAGCACTCTCTATCCCCGCTTTACAGTAATTTACAGATTTATAATTTATAGATTTTACATAGACAGAAAATAATTTACATTATAAAACGGTAGGTTACATACTAAAGGTTTCGAACCCTCCCCGAGAGTTAAACTGCTGAGCTAACAAGAAATGAAGGTGTTAACAGGCCATTACCTTGTAGAAGAACTGCTGCTAGAAGAAAGAGGCGCTTCCCGCCCCCTGCTACATATTCACACACTAAGAAAGATGTTACTGAAGTGGCACCGAGACAAGAAAATCAGCAGCAGTTTATATACCCTCGTGGAACATTCGAGACCTTTCAGGAATGAGTAGACACACCCTTTCGTTTTTATTGGATAACAGCAAAACCTAATACACAAGACGAGGAAGAAACACCTCATTGGTGGAAAATTAACTACGTAAATTCCCGATTGGTTACATTCAAAACGGGCGGAAAGAAAGGATTTATATTGCCAGCCCACAAACCACAGAACAAAATTTAGTAAAAATAAAACTTAGGAATACAATATTTCTTCAAGAAAGTTCATTCCATTGCACCAGAGGTGTTACCATAGTTTTGGGTAGAGACATCTGTTAGAGATTGTCCACGCCTCTTAAGGGCACCAGGAAGGGGTGAAATCGAAAAAATTCATTTTTTTATTTTTTTGCAGTTTTATATACCCGTGATTTTCTTCTTTCGAATACTTTTTGTTTCAGACCTCTGCGACGTTTGAAAGGGTGTTAATGTTTATATTACCTGGAGTGCTCCAGATGTCGGGCGTGACATGTCCTCGAACTGATGTGACATAACATTACTTTCCATTTGTAAGCGGTGACAAAGACTCTGTTGAAGGTTTTTATGTTTCAGAACGTGGTCATTTTCTGCGAGAGGATATCCCTGCTGCAGGAAAGTGCAACTTGCAATTGTTGGCCAACCTGGACGGCAGAATGATTGAGAACATAACTGCATGTGTTTATTGTTTGTTTTGGCGGCTTCTTTTACAACAGTATTCAGCTACTTTTTTCGTTTGGTTTTATACATTGAACAAGATGCGTAGACATAGGAATAGGATTTTCAAGGTGCGCAAGAATGTGGGAAAGAGGAAAATCACTGTTGTTATTCCGAACGATACAAGTGAGTGTGCAAATGTGTGTTCCCCAATTGACTACAAAAAAGATGCAGAATGAACAACCACAGCATGGTTTGTTACCAAAAGGGGAGGACACGTGGTGCAAATACTACAAAAATGAAGGAAACTGCGACCACAACCACAAGCACAGTCTCCCACATGCAGTCGCGGAACCCATAAGGCCAGTCTTCAGAGACTTATCCTTTGAAAACCTCCTGCGGAAATGCCTTCTCAGTAAAACCCAAAACCCTAACGAATGCTTAAATCATTTGATCTGGACTCGGGTACCCAAGAGAGAAATTGTGAGTATAAAAACACTCCACTTTGGTGTTTATGATGCCTTGGCAATATACAATGGGGGCAATATCTCGAAGAGCGAAGTTCTACAAAGACTTCGTATGCCGGTACCTCTAGAGCACAACACTGAAATGAATGTCAATTGTAGATAAAGAAAAAGGAAAGCAGATGCAGCAGAAAGGGATATGGTGAAGCTTGGAAGACAGAAGAAAGGAAGTGTAAAGAGAAGATTACAAGATGAGATGGAAGAGAACCCAGATGATCCCCTGTACGAATGTGGAATGCATAAGGAACTTTGAGCCTCGTTTCCTGAAAAGTAGTTTTTTGTGTATCTAAGGAACATTTATTCGGATACCACTGAACGCACATTAATCAAACTTGTAGGTGGTATGTAACTAATCATTCTACGTATTTTAACACGAGATTTTTAAAATCAAAGGTACAATTTCTGAATTATGGAACAAAATGTCTCCTTTTAGAACCTAAAATTTTGATGTTCACTTAAAAAAGTATATTTTCAAAAAAAAAACAGAAGATATTAAAAAATGATGTCGTCTATCTACGTGCGATAGTCTAATAAATATATATATACAAAAAAGGAATTTCCTTGGTTCATAACTTTATGAGAAAATGTTCCTTAAAAACGCCCATTTTAACATGGCAGACATAGCCCCTTCCGGCTGCCCTTAATCGTTGAAAAACAAAAGGCAAAAAAAAAAACCACTCAGTGACATCTTATGAATAACAGTGGAATTAGTTCAGTAGTTAAAGTTCCAAGTTTCTCCAGTAGAGAAGTTTCAATGGGAGCAATATTTGAATTAGCGGCATGGAGGTGTACCGCCCGGTACAATAATAATAATAATAATAATAATAATAATAATAATAATAATAATAATAATAATATCAACATACAAAATTTTCTATAACTCATAAGTACGTTAATTTAAAATGAACGAAGCTGACCCAAAATAAACTGTAAAACAAATTTCACATTGTCAGGAATAAATGTACTAGCAAATTGTACACTGAGCCATACGAGCCGGAGGAGTGGTTACTACCATAGGTATCCCATAAAGTAACATACTGCAATTCGCATTAATGTTAACATTTTAAATTATATAAATCGATTTTTTTTTTTTTTTTTTTTTTTTGCTATTTGCTTTACGTCGCACCGACACAGATAGGTCTTATGGCGACGATTGGATGGGAAAAGCCTAGGAGTGGAAAGGAAGCGGCCGTGGCCTTAATTAAGGTACAGCCCCAGCATTTGCCTGGTGTGAAAATGGGAAACCACGGAAAACCATTTTCAGGGCTGCTGACAGTGGGGTTCGAACCCACTATCTCCCGATTACTGGATACTGGCCGCACTTAGCGACTGCAGCTATCGAGCTCGGTCGCATTTCATTTAGGATCTAAAAGGTGATGATAGTTTTGATAATGTGGTAAAGAGAAAGAAAAACTAGTTTTCGTTACATAACTTAATTGAAGAGAATGAGGAGATTGTGTTCTCTTTGACCAATTCGGGGAGTTATTATTTAGAGTTAGGAATGCCATAATAAAACAGGAAAGTCTCCAGAGTTGTATGTGTTAATGCTTCTGTGATAGGGAAATAGAACATATTGATCATAGGGGATCGGGTGGGCAGGAAAAAATCGCACAGGTTTATACAAGAAGCTGAAAGTTTTAGCAATCATAGCTGGGCTCGCCATACCGCACTTCATACTTGGTGAATACGTATGTGTATGTCGAAAGGAGTAGAATGGCTGAAGGAACTATAAACAATGACAGGCTTAGCTAGATTCTGGGAGTCATCTCATCATGTCTCATAAATTGTTAGCCCTTGTTGGCATCAGTTTGAAAGTAGTTTCTTCACATCATTCTTCTTCCCTCCAACCTAGTAACTACAGCTCGTCGGTGAATTACCTAACAAATTATAAATTTCATGAAGATAAAGTTGACTGTCAGGTTAAAGTCGTGCAGCTGTAAGCTTGCATTCAGCATCCCTGAAGATGGTCTTCCGTGCTTTCCCATTTTCACACCAGGCAAATGTGTGGCTTGGAACTCGATCCGGTGTTCTTCTGCACGTCACCAGGGTCGGGTCACTGAAAGCTCTATCTATTCATTTTATAGAAGAAAGAAAGTATATATTAATCTGGCGTTCAAATAAAGCATATTCCCATACCGAATCGAACATAATATAGTTGGAAATACAAATACAGAACTCATTCTGTTAAAAACGGGCTTCTTTCCTTTCCATAGTAAGGTTTGACATATTTATTCCTTTCTGTAGAGCTTGTCCTAAATTTACACGGGCAGAGAGTTCCCCCTCCTTCCGGCATTTATATCATGTAACATGGTCACCACCTCAACTTGCAAGGATAGTGGCCCATTCCTTTAACTAACGCAACACCCTCTTTAAATGCGCAGCATTCTAAAGCGTCTTAAAACATCGGAGTAGTCTTCATTTCAACAAAAAATAATGCAATTATCCTTACGTACTCTACACATACGCCTACCTTATATCAAGTCAAACCTTCACTTATCCTTACAATCAACAGAATGTAATCGCGAAGGACCAAAGTTCAAACCTTACCGAACGCACAGAAATTAACACGCGGTTTTTCTCCTAACCTATACACAACGCATCATTATTAACGTGTCCATTATTAACGTTATACGGAAAGAATATGCTCTAAAAACAGTCCCTATCTAATTTCGGAGGACATGTAATCGAGCCTCAGGCATGTCCCACGTCACACAGCCAATTATTTTATTCTACGAACATGCAAAATGTCTTTAAAATCAGAGTGTATTGCTATCCCATCTATTAACACATCAACGAAGGCATGCAGATGACCATATTGAACCATTCTGTTCATGGACCAATAGTATAGATTTTAGTATTAGAGATTGGGATTACATAAGACCACCCAGGGAGTCATTGTCTTATAGTTTATTTCATAAAAGTTTCCAGAAGAAGCGTTCTCGTGTGAAGAGAGCTAGAGCGTCATTATGAAAATCTCCAGAACCTCATTAAAGGAAGTTATATCCCAAGCCAAGCCTCTTAATGAAGATTGCGGACGCTTCCCGGATCCCGGCAAAACTAACCTTCGGAGGGAAGAAAGAATTAAATTAATATCTTTGGTTACGGAAGAGATGCATTGGATCTGATACAAGAATTGCAACCTGCATAATTTCTGCTTAATTTTGATATGCATTAGGGCTGCAATCATAAATGCATTCGTTAAGTAGGGTACTTGACGTGCTTTGTGCGGGAAAACTTCGAGTCGCGGGCGCGCGTATCCTGCACGCGATCAAGCGGCGTGGCTACGCCAACCTGATTATAAGTGCAAGGCCGCCTGGCACATCAGCCTCATTCTCTGACCGTAAGGCTGCTTGAACGAAGTCGTCATGCTGCAAGTCGGCACCGCGAACAACGTTTTATCTTCGAGCTGCACACACAACTAGTACTACTGAATCTGCGAGGAAGTAAGTAATCAACTTGCATATTCAGCTAAATTCTTGATATTACCTGTGGTGATATGCTATGGTGAGATGAGGTACTGCCTATAATAGACTGATGAACTAGTAGCTTCATATTTCTGTGAGGTCAAGTTGTAACTGACGTAATGCTAGAATAAATGTAGGCTCAGGGTAGTTCTTATACCACGACATGTTGTCCGAGTGAAAGGGTGGAATAACAGTGTTACTAAGAGTGGTGAAGAAACTATAGTGTACCAGGTTTAAAATTCAGAACAAGACTTGGTCAATGTAACGTGTGAGGCACGATACTAGTGGAAACAGGCATCGAGTCTGGACAGTCTGTAATAAATGAATTTGTTTTCAGTTACCCCTTCATCAAGCCAGAACGAGCTTCTACATCATCATTGCGAGGAAGCCACAACGGGAGCTGAAGTCGGCACGACATCGGGAATCGATCCAGGAACGTTGGGCGTACCTGATCAGCGCGACGTCGAAGGGGACATCTTCCAACCATCTAAGGAGCTGTACGAAGGACTCACGCAAGATAGAATGTCTCCAATTGTTCACCAGTATCTGCTGCAAGCGTCGCAGTTTGTCATGATGTGGTAAATTCAGTGGTCCACAGGAAGGGCCGTTCCGTCATGTCATCAATCATATAAGGTCAGAGCTTTCCAATTCTGTTTCAAGCATGTCATTTAAATTTAGATAGGAACAAGGGGGCCGTCAGCCAACAGGTTAGTTTATGGTAGGAAAATTCTTGGTAATAAAGAGCTAGGCCTCAAGCTCGAACCCCGTACATTAGGGTAGATGATAGTTTGTAGATTCCTTGTTGATGTGTTTATATTTCATTTCGATAGTATTATATTAGTGTACGTGTTATATTCATGGGTCAGGTCGAACTCCCTTGGTCATGGTAGGTTAGTCTGACAGGCAGGCACTATTTATTGTGTAGCGTTTAGGCATATGTCTCTGCAGACGTTGGTGGTATAGTTGAGACCAGGATTTACCCCGCAACTCACCTAGCTTTACTGACAGGGCGAGCGAGTCCGAATGTTTGAGAGATGTGGGCATTATGCATGTAGCTGACTATATGAATTGATATGAGAGAGCCCGAGCACAGTTGGAGAGTGTATTGGATGCATTTGAGATGCCTTATTATGACCATGTGACTATAGCTTACTGAATTGTGCCTTTGTATTATCAAGGTTGAGCCCATGGGAGGCGGAAATAAGATTTGTTATATTGCTGGTGATATTGAGATGAGGGGAGGTAGCCCGTGTGTATTTAAAAGAGTGCTTTTAGCAGCCAGATTATGTGAGGTACTTTGAAAGGCGAAGTTTCTTAGCACGCAGTCAGTCAGCTGGGCTCATAAATTGTGTGGACTGCAGCCTGTCGAGTGCACGGCTGGTGAGGGTTATTGTGCCTGACGTCACAGTCTTGAAACTTGGTTATGTTGCTGTCTGCAGCTTGTCGAGTGTGTAAGGGGGAGAAGACGACCTTGATGTTTTGAATGCAGGGAGAAATTTTAGTTCTGTTTGTTCTGCATTTATTTTAACACTGGCCCGTTTGATATTGACCCCTTGGACATGTTGGTTGTGTTCCTTTTATATAGTTTGTATATGAATATTCAACGCCTTACGTTTCATGGGACCAGGATTCGAGACCGGGTCAGGGCACTGTACATTATGTGTTTATATTTGTTTGCACCGGGGTTCGATGGTACGAGGCATAGTAAAGTTTATGGAAATTACTGTTAGATGTGTATTTCAGCAGATGTCCATTTTCTATTGATTCCATTACTTACACAATTGTAACATAATTGTTACAGCAGAGCTGTTTCGTGAAGGCAGTGAACTGGTTGTCATCGGCTCAACATTATCTTTACCCCAATCATATTTGAAAGCTCTTATATTTGTAAATAGTATATTTTTATGTAATAAATCCCTGATTGTAAAACTTTGAATGCAGCGATGTTTTCTGTTAGATATTTTTTTCATTTTATTTTAGCTGATTCTTACCTGATTAGTCACATATCCTAGTGTTTTATCTTAATATTGCCCTTTGTTCTCCCTTGTTATCCCTGGGAAGTGCGCGATTGTGCGGCCGAGCGTGGATATGTGTTCAGGTAAGACTATGTGCACAAGCTCACGTTTGTGGGAGTTCTTTCACTACTGTACTCTGGGTTCGAGACCGGCATTCGCCTGGCCGGAACCATAGGGTCCTGTAGGGCACAATATCTTCATGCACTGAGCACATGAAATAAATGCCCCAAATATAGAGAAGAAAAAACCGTTTGAAATGCTTAAAAAATTAACAGTTTACCCTTATTACCTGAAGCATTCTGAAACTGTAGGGTTGTCTCAATCTTTAACCCATGCTCATGCATTACTATCAATTGGAATTATGTATACCTAAAAATAATATCATGGTCCCAAGTTTCTGCCCCCATCTAAATTATTTCTACATGAGAAATACGATGACCGACTCAAAGTTCCTCCCTTTTCCATATTTATCTATTACAACTCTCTCCTACGTTATTTACGTATTTTTACAAGAAAAAATTCCGCATTTACAACATTAAATAATACTTCAAGTTTCCTCTTCCAACCTCCGTCTGCAAATCCGTGGTCTAGGGTAGGGATCCAGTGGAGCTGGCTAGTACAAACAAATATTCCATTAACCACGTCTTCCTTTGTCACTTGCACAGTTAATATTGAATTTATAGTGGAACTTACTTAATTTTTTCGCCGACACTGGCACAGTTAATATTGAAGTTATTTCTCCTACACTGCTTATAAGAATCCAATTATTCTAATAAACGAGTATGCGTTGTCAACTATTAACTATTATATTGGCCTGATTCCGTACGAGCACGAAGAATTTAACAACATTGATATGAAGGTGAGAGGAATCTTGAGAGAGCTTAATATCGTCAGAACAGCAGGTAATATGGAACGACTGTACCTGAAAAGACATGAGTTAGGAAGAGGATTACAAAATGTTTCTGAGAAGGCCGAATTGATTTTACTTGAACTATGTAAATATTTGCCAACAAACACAAGAACGAAGTTTATCGCAGAAAGTGAAAGAAGAAATGCAACCCATCTGGGACTGATTGAACAACATCTGAAGCGGAAGTACCCAATTAAGGACGGAAACGATGTAACGGTAAAAGTAGTATCGAATCATGGCTAAGTCAATGCATTCCACATTGTTCCCTGAACAACAGGAGAAATTTGTAGACGTAAAACAGTCATCGTTATGGCTAATGAGGGGGAATATATCTCCACAGGAAGAAGGAATGTTCTGTAAGATACAAGACAGAAACATCTTCTTTAGTCATGGGAGTATATTCCAGAGGTGCCCACACTGCAACCAGGGCAATACGACACTAGACCATCTGGCAACACAATGTGGACGAATGCTTAATTTGGATTACAAGAAACGCCACAATGACGTTGTCAGATGCTTTCATTTCATGTTCACAAAAAAGTATGGGCTGAATAACTCTAAGAAAATAAAGAACTATAAAGTGGAAAATGTCATATCCAATCAGCGGATTAGAACAAAGTCAGACGTCATCATACAAACTGAGCTTCGCATTGAATACAACAAACCGGATCTGATGATACATGACCTTTTAAAGAATGAAATCCTGTTAATTGAAGTTGGAATCACAAACAAAAATATCCAAAAACAGACCGAAACCACTAAGGGAAGAAAGTACGAGATGCTAGCCAACGAACGCTCACTTATGTACAATGGAGCCAAGGTGACAATGGTCCTTGTGGTAATAACGTGGGACGGGCTAGTTACCAACTTGTTCAAGAAGCACATGGACAAATTGGAAGTGAGCAAACAGCTACAGGCCTACCTACAGACCACTGTACTAAAAAGAACGTGTGAGAGTGTGCTAATCGACTTCAGACGAGGCAACTTGGATAACGAGTTGTGAACGGAGGACTTACAAAGAATGATGGACCAGATGGAGGCGGTCCTAGTGCCGTAAATGCTGTGCGGAAAGTGTGTATATAAATGCGTAGAATCATTGGATGTAACATGGACTTGAAAACTAATTGAATAAGTTATTTCTGCGACACTGTTCATAAAGATCTACCTCCTGCTCCCGCACTGTTTATAGAGAATTTTGCGTTTTAGCATCGCGATACACAACCTCCACGATACTACTGCAATTCAATCGTTCTATGACCGATTTATTTAACACACCGTTTCCACATCACCGGGATTTCCACACTTTTTGTTCGTAAATAATGTGCGTACACAATCTACATTGGAAACAAACTGTTTCTTCTTACTACCTTGCGACACAACTCATTATCACTACCGCACAAAGGAAATATATACGAGGGTTGGAACTTAAATTGTGGCAACACTGCTGTGGAGATGCTATGCAACGGAATCAAATATTGTCGCTAATAGCACTCGTTGGTTACATACCCACCTTACCTCAGAGCAAATGGACTCCCCTTCCCACATCATCTTCGTGCGGACAAGCGAGAGAAACACAGTCATTTATGAGCTAGCGGCCTAACGTAACGTTGTCACTATTTTTTCCATACAGGAACAACGAAGTTGGATCAAGATTAAATGTGCCAGAGGTCGTACAGCACGACAGTGTCATCAAGGTCTTCAAGAGGCTTGCGGGGAATCTGCATTGCCTTACAGAACGGTGGCACGTTGGGTAAAAGCCTTCAACGATGGTCGGCAAACTGTGGCGGACATTCATCGGGCGGGTCGTCCTAGGAGCGTCAGTGAAGAAGTGCATGCTCTTGCCGTGTTACTAGACTGTGATCGAAACCAGGCGATTCATGAGCTCTCCCAAGAAACCGGATTAGCGCATACGACTGTGCTTCACATCCCGAAGGAACGCCTGGTCATGCGAAAAATTGCATCACGATGGGTTCCGCATGATTTGACGGAAATGCACAAATGGTTGTATTACGACGCTGCTAAGACGCACCTGGAGCGTTATGAGAGCGAAGGAGAGACTATCTTACGCCGTATTATAACCCTGGATGAGACATGGACCAAATCGTAGTAGACCGCTCCATTCGCACCATCAACAGAACAGGTTCTGCTAAAGGTATACTACGACTTCCACATCTCTGGCAACGGGTTATACACAACGCTGGTGACTAAATTGAAGGACAGTAAAGGTTGCTAACGTGTAACTCTTTTTTATCTGTTGTAAATAAATAGTTGCCACTATCTAAGTTCCAACCTTCGTATTTGCAAACACGCGACTCGCCCGGACGTCTGCTTCCCTCGAACACTCCTATGCAAATCTCTGTCCCTGCTGTGGGACGATTCCTTAAATAAACTACCCCAACCAGCTACGCCAGGGTTCAGTTGTCGCAACTCTAATTTCCACATCTCGTGTTCTACTGGTCTTCTGACATTTGTGATGTGGTCAAAACGTGTTGCTCATAATTCCATGACATATTATCACATGCGGAGTATAATTCGATCGGTGATTAGATGAATATTTTTGTTAAAATAGGGACGCCTCTTTTGGGATTTCCCTTCCGGAGTCTGGGGCCACAGCTAGTTTGGCTACTCTATTGACGGCTACCTTATCTTCAGCGACGCAATTTGACTAATGCTGATTTTTTATATTCCTGTATAATTTTGTCAAATGTCTAAAATGCTCACATATGACTTGCCGACCTTTTATTTAGTAAGTAATATGAACGTTCCAGTCTCAAAACCAAGTCACCAAGTTGGCACTATCGTATTTCGTCCATTTTTAGTAGGCGGGGCGATTAGAATGTTGTCTTCCCTCTTCGTTCTTTCCTTAGCAGGCTTTCCCTCTCCGGGGATTTCTTAAGCCACGAAGTATTTGAGACGGCACCACCAAGTTGGGGTTCTTGCGAAATCGGATGCAACACTACTTTCATACGGACAAAGAAAGCTAGAAAACGCCCTAATTCCCTCAGTCATTTACCGATACGGTTACATTTATTACCGATACTGTTACAGTATATCACTATGTGGCTGCGAGGCGTGAGCCGTCTTAAGGGAAATAATGGATAGGAAGAGTACTGTCTCATTCGTGGTTTTGGCATAAGAGCGACCATATATACCAAAGTCGTAACGACTTAAAGGTTAGTTCAGATAATAATATTCCCCTTATGACCTCATCTACTGTGCGCAGGTATTTTAATTATTCGGCATTTAGGGTGCCTTAACGTCAGTTTACCTTCGGTTTTTCTCTACCAGATGGCAGATTAAAGAGGATCTCCCTTGGATGACCTATGGCTGAATTTTAATTAATTTTGTAGGCTAAACACCAGAAGTCTAGAAAGCCAAGAATAACGGCCGAGAGTATTCGTTGTGCTGACCACACGACACCCCGTAATCTGCAGGCTTTCAGACTGAGCAGCGGTCGCTTGGTAGGCCAAGGCCTCTAGGGGCTGTAGTGCCATGGAGTTGGTTTTGTAAACACCAAAAGCCACCAAATAGACTACTTTCATCCTCAAAAATCCTAATACCTCGGCCGGATTTGACGACGCGATCTTTGGATCCGAAGGCCAACATTTTACCAGTCATCCACAGAGGGAACTTCTAATGAGACTATTTTATAACGGGGCTGATGACCTAGATCATCATATTTTATAACGTATGTACATTACTTATAAATAAGTCGTTGCTACTGTCGCACCCATTAACAGAACCGGTCATTACACGAAACCCATAGCGCATTAAATTGCTTTCGAAAGTCACTAATCTACTAGACGCATGTTCATAAAATCCGGAACACCTTGGAAGACTAGAGATAGGAAGGAAGTTCATACTCACAGGACATGTGCCTTATTATGCTCTGAAGACATGATTAGCATTTGAACCATGTCGGTCCTCAGGTTCAAGTTCCACGTCGATATATCGGCGCACAACCACCGACTGGAAAAATAATGGATCAGTGTGACTTGACGTGCAGGATGCCTCACAGACGTATGCGAGAACCGTACCGTCAAATGAGTGAGTTTGAAAGAGGGTGCATTATTGGCGTAAGAGAACGTGATGCATCCATCCGGGAAATTGCTGCTCGTGTGGGATGAATTGTGTCGGCAGTGCAACGGGTGTGTACAAAATGGTTCACAGAAGGCCGTAGACACGACGACATGGGTATGGTCCCACCACCCAGAATACCCCACGAAAAGATCGACACCTCATCCGAACGGCAATGCAGGACAGATCTGCGTCCTTCTCGGCTGTGGCGCAGCGGTGGAACAGTGTAACACATCAGGGGTAACAGTCCGTCGCCGTTTATTACGGTCTGGGTTATCGGCGCTTCGTCCACTTCTCCGCCTACCTTTGACTAATGTGCATAAACTTGTTAGACTGCAATGGTGTATAGAGCGACACCACTGGGGACAGGAATGGCAGCATATAGTGTTTTCGGACGAATCCAGGTTCTGTTTGTTTGAAAATGATGGTCGCATTTTGGTTCGCCGAAGACAGGGCGAGAGGCATCACACTGAGTGGATTCGCACAAGACATAGAGCGACAATTCAAGGCCTTATGGTGGGTACAAACACAAATCACAAGTGATGAGTGTCCAGAGCACTGTGACCAGTTTGACTTACGTGAATGACATCCTGCGACCCGTAGCCATACCCTTTCTTCACGACACTCCAGACGCCATATTTCAGCAGGACAATGTGCGACCACATGTTGCTGCACGAACAGGTGCCTTCTCGTTGTCACAGGATATCAGACTGTTGCCCTGGCCCGCCCGATCGCCGGACTTGTCGCCAATCGGAAAGTTGTGGGATATGGTGAAGCGACGGGTGCGGCTGTGTGACCCAATGCTAACCACCAAAGATGAACTGTGGAACCAGGTGAATGCAACATTGATGGTTATACCCCAGAACGCCATTCGCGCGTTATACGCGTCGATGTCATCACGCATGGAACAAGTTATCACTGCCCATGGAGGACCCAGTGCCTACTAGGCAACAGGACACATGCTGAACCTATGTGACTGAAATGCTAATCGTTTCTGAAGAACATACTTATGAACATGTCCTATGAATATGAACTTCCTATATCTAGCCTTTCAGGGTGTTCAGTTTTTTAATGAACATGAGTGTAATTAACATCCAAATACCATCATTAATTTGTTAATATAGAATTATTGGTCTGACACAGGTTCCTACCTGGTTACAATCATTGTTAAGATAAATTCCAGATAGCATTATTGATAATAACCGTTGGAGTTCAAATCAGTGGTGGATGTGAGTAGAGGGTGTTGTTCGCCGGCAACTAACAGTGCCAATGGACTGGTTCTAATTTATTATGATATTCTGATGATTTATTTGACAACAGTGGAAATTGATCGTGTTCCCAGTGAGGGATTAATGGAGGGATTATCCCTGTTACTTACATTAATCTTTCAACCAATGTTGTGTGGTAATCTGTTTGTGCTCTGCCCAAAATAACGTCTTTTAGGTCTTCAAGTCTCTTCGGACTAATATTTTGTGTATATTATTTCTACAAACAGCTAATTATAGATTTGTCGCGGATTTTTCGAGAGCACATCGATTTTCGCTGTACTTCTTGTATTATATACCCGGATAGACAATACCTATGCGTTGAGATCCTAAAGTACGTGCTGAAGTTTGCCACAAATGAGCTGCGAACCACCCACGTATAAGTTATATGCGCTACCAGGAGAGCATAAAGATTCGACCACGTGAAGAACACGGAGGTGGGTTGAGGGTTACACGGGACATCAGTACTTACATGTTCCAGATTATCTTTCCCTCACCTTGCTGAACAGTCCTAAGTCTTATAAATATCCTGGATGCTAAGTCTCGTGCAAAATCCGTTCCTTCAAACTAACCGTGCTTCTATTGTCCAAACCATCTCGAGATCGAGTTGAAGATTCAGAAACTGCAGTGTTAGTGATATTTAATTCGACATCAGTAATGCTACAGGCCATCGACTGCTTGAAACGTTCCATGAGCTAGTTTTATTTAAATTCTTCACAGGGTGGCATCATTAATATCTATCTCGTTTTCAAGAATGTTGCCAATTCGTCAAGTTATATTTTTTCCAAAAAGTGACCGGACTCAACACTTTTATAATCGGAAATAATTCGAAATCATCTGAATTTAATTTGGGCCAGTCCACTGAATGTCTAAAGCTTAAGAGTGGTGTTTGTGATGCCATTGAATTTTGAAAACGTGTAACCTGGATGCTGGTACTCAATTAAGTTCTGTTCCGAAGATTCCTCAAAGAACTCTAACATGATATTCGCCTAACACCTGGTAGCAATATTCGTTTTAATTTGGGTGGTAGGTACTGTGCTCTTTATTGTAATTATGTGTGTAGTCATTTATACTGTTCTATTATGAAGGGGTAAAATCCACTTACTGTAACTTCCTTCTTCATTTCTTTCTTGGTTTCATTATTTATTTATTTATTTATTTATTTATTTATTTATTTATTTATTTATTTATTTATTTATTTATTTATTTATTTATTTATTTATACGTAATCGGTCTTACTAAAAGGAGAGAAAAGCCTTCAATTTCAAAAAGACAAGGGATAACAAGTTGATCTAAATGAAGGTTCATTACTGACAAAGTTAGTACGGATGACATCTCACGTGTGTTAAATTGCAGATAGTGATAGTGTTGCAGTCCATTTGAGTGAGGCATACTTTGTGAGATATTAGTGAAAACCGTGAATTTCCCGTGCGCTTGTTGAAGGTCGGAAACGGGCTTTTAAATACAATGGCGCTTCAAAAATAGGGTAACAAAAGCTCACACGGAGAAACTTTATTTTACAGGCAGTTACAAGGATACACAGTAGTAGGGAGCAGATACGCATTGCTATGGAACATAGCCACAATTCTTGTCCAAATATTTGTTTCAACGGTACAGTATAGCATCGATGCCGGCATGGAAGGAATTTGTGTCCAGTCCTTGAAGCCACGTCATGACGGCATGCAGAACGGTAGTATCGTCGTTGAATCGCTTACCACCCAGGTGTTTCTTCAACGGTCCGGACACGTGGAAATCACTTGGTGCCAGATAAGGTTGAAAGTATTTTCAGGTAGAAATTCACAGATAATGACCTGGACTTCTCTAAACAGGTGTCCTGCTGCTGGACGACAATGCCAGACCTCACGCAGCCAACAACACGCGTGAATTGTTACGATGGGAGGTACTTGACCATACTTCCGAAATAATTTTTTCAGTGTAGCAGAGAAGTATTTAAATGTTGGTCTGCACAGAGAAATTCCCAAGAATTCCTTAACCCTGTATCCTCCAGAGGCTGAATGAATTTAGGACAAATGTGTCACAAAGGTAAGAGAAAATGTCATGACTTGGACCTCGTGAAAACTGTTCATTTCGAAGGCTCAGTTCAATGCAGGTACGACGCAAAAATTATATTTATCTGGGCACTTGTAGTACATCAAGAGAACTAAAACGCTATATACTGTACTATCATTGTAAAATTATTGTGAGTGTTCTCCAGAGAATGATTTTATTTCATTTTTATTTATAATCATTTTACCCTCAATGGGTTGGTTCCAATCTCTACCACATCAAGGACCGTGTCCTGGAGCATGAAACATTTGGTCGGTTATGAAACCGGGTAGGAGGACCGGTACATCTTCCAGGCGGCCTCACCTGCTATGCTGAGCAGGGGCCTTGTGGATGATGGGACGATTGGAAGGGATAGGCAAAGAAGAGGGAAGGAACTGGCCGTTGTCTTAAGTCAGGTACTCTTTTGAGTTATAGTACTATGTATTGAACTGTATCGTCGATATTTAGTGTGACATACAACAGCGTAACATCATACAGAGTGTTATAGTGTTAACTCGTGGTTGGAACAGCAGAAGACGTTTGTTGACTTCCTAGTTAACTCTAGCATAGGATGGAAATAATCAAAGCTTTATATCTGTCCCTGGGATTAATATTTTGTACCTTACAAGTGAACATGAGACTTTCCTGCCCTTTCATTTAGGTTGCAACTTCCTTTACGTCGCACCGACACAGATAGGTCTTAGGGCGACGATGGGATAGGAAAGGGCTAGGAGTGGGAAGGAAGCAGCGATGGACTTAATTAAGGTACAGTCTCAGAATTTTCCTGGAGTGAAAATGGAAAACCACGGAAAACCATTTTCAGGGCTACCGTCAGTGGAGTTTCAACCCACACAGCAATACTTAGTTAATGTCTTAGAGCGAGTACAGATTAGATTTTCGAACTGGATCTGTAAAAAGTGTTCGGGTATCAAGCTGTCATCCATAGATTATGATCTGTTTTGTACAAAGATGCGTTTTGAGTCTCTCAGAACTAGGCGTAGCTACGTTAATGCACGTTTCATACACAAATATATCGGCATTTTCCTTGATTGTCCTTATATACTTCAGTTGCTACCAGTTAATGTTCCTTCCCGTAACACCCAACAGGCTGTCACCTTTCACTTACCCAGGTGCAGAACTGAATCACACTCTTGGTTTATGCAGGCTCTAAGATCCCTCAATGAAAATAGCGGGATGGTGGATGTATTCCACTCGTCAGCCAGGGATAGGAATGACATCCTATGGACGCCTCATAGAGAGACAGTTCCTTGTATCCTGTTGTGCGTATTTGGTAACTGGAAGTTATATTTCGATGGCTTGCTTCTAAAACCTCGTATCTCCCAGTACACTTCCTGTCCATTTTCTTCCTTAAGACTGGCCAAGCCTCCCAGCCACATATGGATGTACAGTCCACCAGAACAATTTTCGTTGTGTTCATTTTCCTATGCTGATGTGTAAAGGAAAATGAACCTTAAATACATTATACTGTAGGAGTGCTTAAATTTGCCATTAAAACAACATCCCTACAATACGGTATGATAAGGTCCATTTTCCTTTACAGAGCAGCACAGGAAAATGACACTACGAAAAATGTTCTGATGGACTGCATATAAATATGTGACTGGGAGGCGTGACCAGTCTTAAGAATTATAATGGGTAGGACGAGCATTGTAACATACGAGGTTTTAGAAGTTAGTCGACGATTTCCTTCTTTTATCTGTGGGTCATTTCAAATGTATAATCACTTTTCTGTTTTCCTGTTCTTTTCTTCCGTATGTGTTTTGTAAATATGTATATATTGCATAGTAGTTATTATTATTAGTAGTAAGTGCTGTTAATATTGTTATTATTTGAATTTATTGTATCATTTGTAATTAGAGACATAATAACTCTGTTGATGATAAATAATCAAATCAAATCAAATCAAATCAAATCAAATCAAATCAAATCAAATCAAATCAAATCAAATCAAATCAAATCAAATCAAATCAAATCAAATCAAATCAAATCAAATCAAATCAAATCAAATCAAATCAAATCAAATCAAATCAAATCAAATCAAATCAAACTATATCTGGAATGCAAGCTCACAGCTGCGTACCTCTGACCGCACAGCCACTCTCTCGGTTTTCCTTTAAGAAATATTGCTGACAAAAGCAAAACACGCCCGACTATGTAATACTATCTAAAGATTGAACTGCAAGCTGGATGTACTGGGAAAATGAAAATACGGAGTAATTTCATGAAATGATACAGATGTCATCATCACAACTCAAGCCCAAGTTCATTTAGAATATATCCAAGGTAACGTTATCGTAACAACCAGAGCGCTGTTCATTAGCCTTTCTTATGCTGCATTTGCATAGAAAACTGTGGAGATTGTTAACGACGTGGAGAAAAACCACCAGGGGAGTATTTTAATCCCTACGGGGTTGTTTTAAAGAGGTAAAGTGAGGGGAGGAATTACATGCGGGGGAAGACTACAGAAGGGTCCGCATGACTTCAGTACAACTTCTACACCCTGTTAAATATTATTACTGTCACGTCTCTAAGAATTTATTCTGCGTGGTAAGATTTTCTAATCTGGAGCTCTAAGGGGGGTTGTATGTTCGTACGTTAAATAGGGTTCCTTCTCTAAGATACGACTATTAAGATCACAATTTAAGAAGTGAATTTAGAGAACGTGCTTATACTTTGGTTTACATGCGAGTGTACATAGAGAGTCGGGACATTAGCAATGATAATGATCAAATGACTTTATATCTAATGAACTTAACTCACTACGAAGGAACTCTCTAATCAGAAACAATACAATACGTTTACAAATTGACTGAAACAAAGAACGAAAACATAGTCTTATGACTAAAACAATTAGCATACAAAAAAGTACAGTAGCTTGAATTGTTGAAAGCTGTAGGACAACCAACATTACGGTGACTTGATTGTTTCTACTTCAAGGTAATCAGTGCCAGTAACTAGAGGGTTGTCTGTAAGAGGATCGTTCAGCCTATATGTATTAATAGACGGCTGCAAGTGAAAAATTTAAATTTAAAATTGAATACCTGCCGGCAAAAACTTTGTAATCCTCAAAATGCAAATTTTTCAGCAGAGAAAAGAAACAAATAAACAAGCGATTTTTTGTGAATGCTTATTATGCCATTGATAATTAGTGTAATGAGTTTACTAGTTATCAGTGCATAAAGTATTTGACAATGTGCGACTTTTAATTCAAGATTAAGAGATAAGCGTTGGATGTTCATGCAGAAAGGTTGTAACTATAACGGAAGTGGAGCATGTTTGCGGGTTACAAGTTTATACTACTGAAAATATTTATAGCTTTTAATATTATTTACTTTTACACTCTGTATAAAAAGAATGAAACAGAAACGATACTTCTGATTTGCATTACTCATTGTTAGAGCTTTCCATTGTTTAACAGAGTTCACTGAACACCAGGAATATTGTTGCAAGAATGTTTTGCAATGATGAATAAGTGTTGCATTGTCACTTAACTTTGTCTTCAGGTTCTCATAAAAACCTCAATATTTTTCAGGAATGTATTGTAACGGTTCAAATCTCGTAACAAAATGATATCTGAATAATAATAATAATAATAATTATTATTATTATTATTATTATTATTATTATTATTATTATTATTACCTATATCATTCATATTATTATTATGTCCGTATTATTATTATTATTATTTTATCTGTGAGATTACTATTATTATATTATCATTCTTATTCAATTCAATTCTGCAATGCTTGTCGCTTGCATGATTGTAGTTAAATGTATGCATATATACGTGTGTGTAGAATAACACTCAAGACATGTACAGTCAGAATTGCTGGATATCAGATGTTGGATGTGACATTGCTACATTGTGCAATACTGCTGGCGTTTCTGCCAAGTCAACGCTACGTAATGGCTACGTCATCGTGAGCATTTAGCGATGCGCTCACGGCCTTAGATTTACCTGGGGAGTCCAGGGCTATTTCACCATTGTAGGTAATATGTGTAGCGAGGTCGGAGTAGGTCATCGTTATTTCTGGATATTACGTAGGTGCGTCAACCTAACGTATATAAAAGGGAGCTGCATCTTGTAGCGTCAGTCATTATTCTACTGGAAGGAGAGGCACAGTTGGCCATTAAGTGAACGAGATGGAGTAGCCTCAGTCAGTCAACGGGAGTCATTAGTCAAACGTAAGGTGAAGAGAGAAGAAGTGGATGGTGAACCAGTGATGGAGTCATAGAAGGATACACTTGCAATGGAGTCATACCATACAGACTTACAAAGAAATCATATGATATGGAGAAGAAGCAGTCACATGGATACATCACCAAATTAGGCGTGACACATCTACAGTAAACATCAGATCTAAGGAGTACGTCGTAATTACACTCAAGCTGTTAAAGGTACAGTCAAGTGAACCAGTGAGGGATATATTTCGTATAAATTGTTAAATGTCCGGTCAAGAAGAATTCAAATTCATGTCTAGTTTCTTTCAGTTGCAATGTCATAATTGCATATTCACATCTGTTTTTTTCGCAACAAGACTTATTATTTTTTTATTGAAATTATTTCAAGAATATATTTTGTTCTATCAAATTAATCTTTCGTGTCATTTCCAGAGTATGATCACTTAATCCCTAATTTAACGGGGAAACCTAACGCCAATCTCCTTTTCCCAGAACTTATATGGTATGTTGTCAAAAGTAAACTTATTACCCCACACCCTAGAGATAGTCAAGATTCTCATTCCATTATTGCTGCACTAGGTGGTAGCTGGCGCCCATCAATTAACGTATGTGTAAGTAAGCAGGTAAGAAGTAAGTGTGAGTACAAGGTTCGACGATTGTGTATTTTATTTAATGAATATTAAATTTCATAATTTTCAATTTCAATGCAGTTTTATATGTTTCAAAAGAAAGTCAGCGAGTTAGGAACGTTTACAGTATCAACACAATCATGTCTAGCAAATTGGCTTTGTTGTACGCAGATACAGCAATGTGTCTTCATACAGTATGTGTAGGCTATCCAAGCTTATTATGACATGCGGAATTGAGATGTTGGTTTTACATCTAGAAAGTAACGCTAAGTTTGCGTAGTACCAAGGTTGTAAGTAGTTATGGCTCTTACGGCAGTGAAGTACCGTTGAAGATTCTGAGGATATCTTCATCCAAACATAGTCCGTTATTTTGTATTTCGGATCTTTGCGGATTTGTTTTTCAATATTGCTGAGATCATTGAAATCATCTTGCTGCATGTAGCAAACCAAAAACGAGTTGCTTTCAGTTGCTGCTACCTGGACCCATTCACATGGTTCGTACTCGAGGTGGTTCTTGTTTCTCTCAATTAATGCAAAATATCGATCACAAAGCAAAATGCTGTGGCCCGTCATTAGAAATTTTTGTTCCACAGATGTGAAGAACTTCAAGTTCAGCAGATATTGATAGGAAACAATAGTTTTCCAGTTATTATTCTTTCCTGTACATCAATCAGACCACACCACTAAAGTTCATTCTTCACTCGATTTTAGAACTGAAAATTCAGAAGTTGTATACTTCAGGAGGCAAGAGATAATTTCAGCTGATCCACATCCGACTGCATTTTCCACACATTATTGTCACTAACATTATGTATTGCTTTATTGTAAGTTGACAGCTGATGTTGATAGAATACTACAGAATGGTGAAGGGTAGAACAATACAGTACTTGCTGGTGGTCTGTGCATATGACAACGTAGGTTTTGTTTTTGTAGACTTCTCAGTGTCCTTCAACATTGAATAAACTGCTTCCACCCGTAAATCGTGCACTTTGCTCTCTTCTTATACTGTATTTTATTTCTTTTGGTTTCATTTTCACTGTTAAAAGTCTGAAAGGACAGTCTATCACAATACCCACATGAGTCCTCGTATGTCCCGATGCTCTTACTACGCGTTATTTTCCTCTAGGCTGGCCACGCCTCCCGACCACATATGAATGTGCAGTCCATCAGAACAATTTTCATTGTGTTCAATTTCCTATGCTGAGGTGTAAGGGAAAATGGACCTTACCATACCGTACAGTAGGGTTGTTGTTTGCATCACGTATTTACGCACTCCTACAGTATAATGCATTTAAGGTCCAATTTCCTTTACACATCAGCATAGGAAAATGAACACAACGAAAATTGTTCTGATGGGCTGCATATCAATATGTGGCTGGGAGGCGTGACCAGTCTTAAGGAAAATAATGGGTAGAAAGAGCATTGCGAGATACGAGGTTTTAGAAGTAAGCCATCGATATGAAGCTGGCCTTGAAGGTGTTAAATCTTTGACTTTGCAGTAAACAAAAAGTGGTTATCATAAATTTTGACGTAGAGAACGTCTATAATTACAAATAATACTTGATTCGGGGATCATTTTAAAAATTTGAAAATTTAAAAATCGAAATAACTTCTAGACAATACGTGAGACGACAGTGTTCGGTATGAATCCCTAATGTGCCTAGGAACAAGAACCTTACCTCGTTATGATGACACTAGGTGATAAAATAGCGCTGCCATCGCTGAAATCGCCGTTGTGCGAGGTTATCTGTTAGTGTAGCTCTGGAGCACTGCACTTTAGTATGTCGTGTGAGTGTTGTTTGATTCATCTCGGTGATTTCTACATGTAAATGAACAAACATATCATATCGTGTACATTTGAGAAAACTGTGTTACGAAGAAAGTGCTGGGACAGACGAACAATTGCTTTTTTATTGTTTTTTCCTCATTTTTCCGTATTCTCTCTTCCAAAATCTCGTTTTCGCCGAGTTTTTGTGCAGTTGTATCTCCACGAACAGACGTTTCTTAGCCTCTTTCCTTTTCCTCGCTCATATTTGACCCATTGTAACTTCCGTACGCGCACAGGGACGGCCTTTCTTTCTAAATACAGTTGGTCACTTCAGGATAAGAGTTCTGAGATTTATGGAAGTGCTCACCAGCTTTCGTATGACTCTGCCATAAATCACGGGAGATATGTCTTGCTCAGCATGATGTTCCTCAAATTCAAGCGTGGTACATCTCGCCTCGATCTCTCACGTTTAAACAATGGATATTATTATTATTATTATTATTATTATTTATTATTATTATGATTATGATTATTATTATTATTATTATTATTATTATTATTATTATTATTATTATTATTATTATTATTATTATTACTATGCAGTTTCTTAGCTGATTGGTCATCATAGGAGCCTTCGGTTAATAAGGTCCCTGGTTCGATTCCTGGCTGGGTCAGGGATTCTAGACACGTCTGGCTGGGACTGGTTATTTCTGTTAATACACCCTTTTCATTTACACACAGAATACAAAACTGACGGCCACCACAGAAACATCAACAGCTGAATTATTCCATCCACAAAGGGTTGAAATCAGGAAGGGAATCAGGTCGTAAATGTGGGCAAAGTAAATATATCGTCGCTGCCGGGACGAAACCTCCTATGTGAAATATTTTAGCTTAGAACTTTGACTGGTAATTTTCTGTTATCTAAGGTGCAATATTGTTTGCATACCGTCAAGGCATTCTCGATCTTCATAATGTATCGACGGCTTACTTTTAAAACCTCGTATCTCGCAATGCTCTTTCTACCCATTACTTTCCTTAAGACTGGTCACGCCTCCCAGCCACATATTGATATGCAGCCCATCAGAACACTTTTCGTTGTGTTCATTTTCTTATGCTGATGTGTAAAGGAAATTGGACCTTAAATGCATTATACTGTAGGAGTGCGTAAATACGTGATGCAAACAACAACCCTACTATACGGTATGGTGGTCCATTTTCCCTTACACCTCAGCATAGGAAATTGAACACAATGAAAATTGTTCTGATGGACTGCACATTCATATGTGGCCGGGAGGCGTGGCCAGCCTTAAGGAAAATAATGCGTAGTAAGAGCATCGGGACATGCGAGGTTTTAGAAGTAAGCCGTCGGTATGTGCTGCGGGTCAGTACATCTCCAAAAATATTATCACATAGGAGGTTTTGTCCCGGCAACGACGATATTCGGAAGATATCACACCCGTGTTCCCACCATAGTGTGAGAGAAGCGCCGGAGGCACCAGCAACACAAGAATTATCTGGTAGTAGAAAATTCACCTGGTGGGAGGAATAACATCCGGGCTTGAATTTCCAGCTAAATCTCAAAATGAGCAAGTGTGGCTCTAGTGAACTCAAAATTTCAAAACATCTGGGATGAACTGAAGAATATTTACTTTCAATTGTTTTATTAATTGTTATTAACATTATTAATAATAGTGTTAATATTATCGTTATTGGCTTTTAAGTTCCACTAAATACTTTTTCGGTTTTCGGTGACGCCGAAGTGCCGGAATTTTGTCCTACAGGAGTTCTTTTATGTGCCAGTAAATCTACCGACGTGAGGTTGACGTATTTAAGCACCTTCAAATACCACCTAACTGAGCCAGGATCAAACCCGTCAAGTTGGGGTCAGAAGGCCAGCGCCTCAACCCTCTAAGCCTCTCAGCCTGGCATTATTATTATTATTATTATTATTATTACTATTATTATTATTATTATTTGTGATGTCAGGAGAGAGGTTGCTGCTAAAACAAATCTAATGCCTTCACATCCACTCTTTGGATACCAACCTGCCCAACGAAGACTGAAGTCCAGGAAAGCCTTTTTAACATCTTCAGAACACCCGGAAGGATCATCGGACGAAGTCAGGATTACCAAATTGAAACAAAAGACCCCTGGCCTCTTGAAATGGATGGTACCACGGGAAGTGTTGCCTCCCAGTCACACCGAAGGCTGGTTAACGTGGAGCTCCTTAAACAGACTTAGATCTGGAGTGGGTAGAAGCAGAACGAATCTACAAAAATGGAACTTCCCCACTGATACGGCCTTTTGTGACTGTGGTGAACTTCAGACAACCGAACACCTGCTATGCTGCCCCCTGTGTCCATCAAACTGCACAATGGAATACTTGGTGCTGGCCAATCCAAATGCTCTTGAAGTGGCCAAATTTTGGGCCGAATCGGTGTGACATCTGTATGGCATATATGCATGTGATGGTAATGGTTAACGTCGTGCGAATAGGAAGAGCCAGAAAGGGAGTGAAAATGAAGGATTGCTTACTGACCGTCAATATGAACTGCTAATTTGTCATCATTGCTTATATTTCCGTATATTTCAATGAATAGTGTGACCAGATGCAAGGTTACAGTATGAAAGGGCCAATTGTATGGCAAGAAATTATGAATAATAATAATAATAATAATAATAATAATAATAATAATAATAATAATAATAATAATAATAATAATAATAATAATAATAATAATAATAATAATAATAATATAAGGTTTCGCATGAGAAATAACAAATGTTAAGGAAAGAGAGAATAATTTGAATGGAATCAAACAGTGAAACTCTAATCCAAATCGTACAACAATCTAATCAACAAAATATAATTTACAACAGCAAAAACTGTGTACGAAGTTACATTAAGTGGCTTCAATTCTACAATTTCCTTTCAAGTTCTAGAATTCGAAAAATTACCCAATCTCTTTTTTTTGGGGGGGGGGGTATTCCTCCAATAATATCCTGCCATTCATACAATAGTATATCACGTTGATGAATTACTTCAACTACTTTTTGAATAGCTTATGGTCACAAGAATTAACAGATGAAAACAGAGTAACCAAAATGGGGGGGGGGTATCTATGAAAATTGTTCTCGGCATGCATTGAAGTTCCATCTACTGGACTATGCAAAAACTGCTTAACTTCATATCATCAAAAATTAAAGTTCCCAGAAGGAAACAACAATTTAATTTTATCGATTGCAAATGTTAAAACATGTAATCTCTTTAGGCTTTTTCAGTCGTGAAATTACCAGCGTTTCGCCTCAGTATAGCAGTGGGCTCATCAGTTCGATTGCTACAATTTTCCAAGACACTGACCGCTAGTGCACCTTTGAGACACCACTACAATCCTCCTATGTTGGACAATGCAGTTTATAGTTAACTTCAGTTAGCTTTCTGTCGCTTTCAATCCAATGTAACCCCTAAATATGCGGTACTATTCAATGAATGGGCATTGTCATTGTTAAATAATAGTATAGAGTAACGTAAGTTTAGAGTGATGTATAATGGCCTCGAAGAGGGCCTGTTTGCATTTTTGACAAGTAAGTAAATTGCTAGTAAATTTACTAGAGGTGTTGCACGTAAATTGCCTTCCATTCACCGTGTACATTATGGACATTTGCATCGCAAAAGTCACCAGTTTCCCTCTTGCGAAGCGGGAAAGCAATCATTATCTATCAGATGCACACCAGCAACTCAAATATTTCCACAGGACATTTAATAGACTTCTTGGTGCCAGCCTTCTAAATACTACCACTTCATTAAATGTCGAAGGTATTGAGTGGCATAAACTTGGACAAGAAGAATAAATCCGGTTTGCACTTAGACATTTTACAAATTATATATTTTCACTACAGAAATAATAGTTTACTCGACTTAAGATTGTACTCTAAGGTCCGTTTGTTTCAAAATCCTCCTTGTTTAACGACTTTTATATTTAATGTTTTAAACACACTTTAAGTTCCAATGTGAAGTTCTTCTATATGAAACTGAAATTCTTTTAACTACACCAGTAATATGTGTGAATTATGCACGCAAGCCTATGAATCTGACATTCTTAAGTCTGTAAATGTGAATGAAAATGTGGGTACTGTGACGCAATTATAAACCGGAAGCACGTTTGCTCTCTCATGTAAAAGGGAGGCCATTTACCTGGCATACTTCATGTAAAAATAGGAGGTAATTTACGTCATTTACTAACCTGCCGTTTCTGGAAATGTAATAGTAGATAATACAGATTCTGTAAAGTATACGGCAACGTCTTCCCATTCAACTTAGTTTATATCTTCATTAATGTACATTACTCATATGGCATTTACCATCAGTCATGTGTGTGATGTTCTGTGTCCTTCCTTGTTGTAGTTAGGTCCATACATTGCTGTAGGGGTTTGTAACTGAAAAACATTTGTTATATAGCTCCCACTGGAGTCCTGTATCACAATACGTTATGTATTAATCAATCAGATTTTTATCTTCTGATGGTATATAACTCTATCAAATTGTTCCCTAGGGAAAAATAAATCACAGTGTATTCCTAAAGCTTCAATCGATGCGATTTATCTCTCGGCTGCTTACTGCAAGAGAATCTTTTATGTCATCAATTACTACTGCATAAATACTAGTATGCAAGCCTGTCTTCGACTGTGGAAATGACTATGAGAAAAGTAATTAGAAATTTAAATGAACAAGTTAATAGATCTTATGAACAAAAGTTACATTTCCCAAATCATTTAAAAAATCACGCATTCGGAATTGCATCTCACCTGAGTCATATCTCGGACATAGGAATACATACAACAAAGCATCCACGATCAAAATCTGTTAAATGTCACTCCAAAAGTCAGCAGTAAGAGTTCTATCTTATGCTTATAGATGGATGTGATATCATTGCATACACCACAATAGTGATGATGATTCATTCACTGCTCTGATGAGAGGTATTTTTCACTCAACAATTAAAATAGGATGGCCACCGTTGTGTCATGCTTGCTAACCATATCTGATGTCGATTTCAGCCTTCTAAACTCTCTACTTTAGTCAATAATATGGAAGGTGGCAGAACTTGCATATGGGTGTAGTTCGAAATCATGCGTTCAGAGGGAGCTGTGTGCTTCAATATGGTGATTACAACACGATCACTCTACTTCGCTGAAAGGAACGGATTTTTCTTCAAAAACTAAAAAATTATGGTCGTCGGATGTCCATCACATAATGGAAGACAGCCTCTATTTGTTGTGAATTTTAACCGTTGGAACGTTCTTGTTTGCTCAATATTGCTTCGAAAGACGGACATGGGGATTATATTGTTTCCGCCACATACGTAGGTAAAGTCATAAGTCATGGCAGCTATTTTTTTTTTTCTTGCGAACTGGAGACAACACGGAAAATCTTAAGATATGCATTTGGAAACGTACGGTAGTACTTGTGTATGATGCCACTAGATGGTGTATGTAAACAACAGTGTGCGTCTAAGCATGCCCCCAGCTTCAGTGTGTGAGTGAGAGCGTCACAAAATGGAAGTCAACATGCAGGAGCAACGGTCGTATATTGAAATAGTAGTTCTCCTCGGCAGAAATGCACGCTAATGCGATTCAGAGCTGCGCGAAGCATTAGGTGTGCATGCCATGCCTTATAGAACACTGGTGTGGTGGGTGGAGACTTTCAAACAGGGTAGAGTATCAACTACCGATTTGGGTGATTATTTCGAAGGTCCGTAACCAGGGAGACCTGTCCTTTGTACGTAGTCTTGTGTACTTGCTGTCTATACCATAATAAAACAATGTTTCCCAATGGCCTGTGTTCTGTCACTTTCCTACGAGAATCTCCTGAAGTCAGAATTTGTCTTCAGGCACTATGCAAAACGACGGCTTACTTCCAAAACCTCGTATCTCGCAATGCTCTTTCTACCCATTATTTTTCTTAAGACTGGTCACGCCTCCCATGTCACATATTGATATGCAGCCCATCAGAACAATTTTCGTTGTGTTAATTTTCCTATATTAAGGTGTAAAGGAAATTGAACCTTAAATGCATTATACTGTAGGAGTGCGTAAACACGTGATGCAAACAACATCCCTACTATACGGTATGGTAAGGTCCATTTTCCTTTACACATCAGCATAGGAAATTTAACACAATGAAAATTGTTCTGATAGACTGCATATCCATATGTGGCCGGGAGGCGTGGCCAGCCTTAAGGGAAGTAATGCGTAGGAGACATACGAGGTTTTAGAAGTAAGCTGTCGATGTAAAATGTTCCCTAGATCTGTCTTAAGATGAGACATTATGTGCATAGTTTAAAAAACACAAAAATATACATAAATATTTAATTTTCTACTGCCCGTTCATGTTGTCTAACGATAGTTAACTAATCATTCATTCATTCGATCTTTCTTGTGCTCGCATACTTCCTTTCATTCATCTTATCATTCACCCACACAGGCACATGAAGCACTTTCATTGAATTACATTTTGCTTTATATACATTTGAAATTTTGGAAAAGGCAAGTTCTTGACATCCCCTGGCAGCGAGTTCGATAGCTTCGTTGAATGCCAATATGAACCCTTCTGAAAGGCAGAGGTACGGGCGAAAGGCGGACAAAGGGTATCTCCTTCGCCTCTCTGAGCTAAGTGATTATTATTATTATTATTATTATTATTATTATTATTATTATTATTATTATTATTATTATTATTATTATTATCATCGTATGGCATTTACAAGCATAATCTGTAAAAATATACAATTAACATACAAATTAAAATATAGAGGTAATTAAACTAGAATGTCCAGCTTCGACAACCAGTCATAAACAAGCGACAGTCGTTGGAAGGAAGCAATTTCTGTAGTATCAGAGAGGAATTTCCAGAGAAAGATCATTTCAGTTTGTTTGGGTATTGTCTCAATAGAAGGTTAATAATGGCGTAATGGCATGTGGCCTCCGGAGTGGCCTAGTGCAGATGTTTTATTTGATTCCAGTAGGCGACCTGCGCGTCGTGATGTGGATGAAATGATGATGAAGACCGCGCATACAGCCAGTCCCCGTGCCAGGAGAATTAACCAGTTATGGTTAAAATCCTCGACCCTACGGGGAATCGAACCCGGGACCTCTGTGACGCTAACCATTTAGCCATGGAGCCGGACTCAATGGAAGGTAACCTTATTGGATAGCAGGAGGGAGTGACGGTTAATAGTCTTTCGGCGCGGCATTGTACAAGTACCACTCTCTGCAGCTTACTTACGTTCTCCGCTGTTGTGGGATGCCAAGCAGGTAGACCATACGTCAGTATGGGTCGAACCATGCAAAGGTAAGCTGATCTTATTGCTCGTGGACTAAATCCTCTTAAATTCCTATATAGGAACCCAAGGAGCGAACGAATCATATCCAGATTTAAGATTAAAATGTTCAAAAAACACTAATTGTAATTTGCAGACGTCTGGCAGCCTTTGCCCCCAGGAATTAACCTGGTACTCATTTTTGGTGTAGGCTGATTGAACCTCAGGGTCATGTGCATCTCCGGAACTGGAAAACTCGTTTCTTAAATTTTTCGACTTCTTGGCGGGGATGCTATCACTCAAGTTTTAAAAATAACATATGAATTTAAAGTGATACAGTGGAGGTTAATCTGCAGGTATGTGTTACATTTGTACATAACGGAAGCGAAACTACTACTACTACTACTACTAAAATATGTTTTCATTCCTCCCCTGAAGGGAGATGCGGGCCTCTTAGACGGTGATGCCGTCTCTCAGGCTGGGAGATTTGTTGCTGTGAAGGTTTTTTTTTTTTTTTTTTTTTTTTTTGCTAGTTGTTTTACGTCGCACCGACTCAGATAGGTCTTACGGCGACGATGGGACGGGAAAGGGCTAGGAGTGGGAAGGAAGCGGCCGTGGCCTTATTTAAAGTACAGCCCCAGCACTTGCCTGGTGTGAAAATGGGAAACCACGGAAAACAATTTTCAGGGCTGCCGACAGTGGGGTTCGAACCTACTATCTCCCGAATACTGGATATTGGCCGCACTTAAGCGACTGCAGCTATCGAGCTCGGTTTGCTGTGAAGGAGAAGCTCGGAGAAGGTGAGAGGTTTGGCTGCCGTGGCCTATACTAGGAACTGTCGCTGTATTCGCCTTAGTACAGGAGAATGGATAACCACGGAAAACCATTCTTAGGACAGTCGACGGTTGGGGCCCCCCATGAGGTATAGCCCTGTCCCGTCTCCTGAATGCAGAGGCGTAGAGCCACGGTAGAGCCGTGGCCACCCCTCCGTTGCTCGGTTGGTCGGTCAGAGTGCAGAGTTGTTGGACCACGGACCAGCCGTGGCCACTTAAGGGTCGAGACCCATTATGCATCCACCGACTGGAAGCGAAATCCTATACTTGCAATTGGAACAAAAATGATAGCGAATAATATTAGTGTAATAATCAAAATAACAACAATGACAGTCAATAACATGTTTCAAAATACGGATGTGATATCTTCTATGGCCTTTATTTAAATGGTCTATTACACCTTATGATGAACTAAAACAAGCACTGCCCACCATCTTGACTGATATTCCGTCCTTACCTCCATGGAGGCCAAAGTTCTGCTAACTTTAAACCAGCTTGAAGTTCAAATGTAAGATATAAGATGACACCAGAGCATAAATAAGTGATGATACACCCTGTTTTCACTAATATGTTAATTGTAATTTGTTGGTTACATCCTTATTTCGGGGAGTTATTCAATTATAGAAGACAAATGATCAGAACTGCCTGTTTTCATTGTTTCGTATTTTAACTAATATTCTTTCTTTCTTTCTTTCTTTCTTTCTTTCTTTCTTTCTTTCTTTCTTTTTTTCTTTCTTTCTTTCTTTCTTTCTTTCTTTCGTAATCCGTTTACCCTCCAGGGTTAGATTTTCTCTCGGACTCAGTGAGCGATCCCACCTCTACAGCCTCGAGGGCAGTGTTTCGGAGCGTGAGACTATGGGTCGAGGGGATATAACTGGGAAGGAGGGCTAGTACTTCGCCTCACCTCCTATGCTGAACAGGGGCCTTGTGGAGGGATGGGAAGATCGGAAGGAATAGACAAGGAAGAGGTAAGGAATTGGCCGTGGCCTTAAGTGAGGTACCATCCTGGCATTTGCGTGGAGGAGGAGTGGGAAATCACTAATATATAATAATTTCGTGTGGCTATTTCTAGCCGAGTGCAGCCCTTGTAAGGCAGACCCTCCGATGAGGGTGGGCGGCATCTGCCATTTGTAGGCAACTGCGTGTTATTGTGGTGGAGGATTATGTTGTGTGTGGTGTGTGACTTGCAGGAATGTTGAGGACAGCACAAACACCCAGCCCCCGGGCCATTAGAATTAACCAATGGAGGTTAAAATCCCTGACCCGGCCGGGAATCGAACCCGGGACCCTCTGAACCGAAGGCCAGTACGCTGACCATTCAGCCAACGAGTCGGACGGGAAATCACTGAAAACCACTTAGAGGCTGAGTAGATCCCGTTGGAGTCCTCGTACCACGTTTCAAATTTCGTGTCAGAGCCGGAAATCGAACCCGGGCCTCCGGGGGATGGTAGCTAATCGCACTTGCCCATTTAGTAAATTACCATGATGTAAATTATAGAAAAAAACTATCCGAAATCCCTGTTTCCATTATTTTGTATCGCTTGACACTAGTAAAACATTTAAACTCTTTACGTTTGAAAGCTGTCCACACCACTGCACTAAATATGTCCGTTCTGTAGACAAGCAGTCAAGTAATTTGAGGTTGCAAACTTACGGAAGTAGAGCTTTATACTGATAGTACACTCTTAAAACACGATGGAGAACTAGCTCATCGCTGCCATTCCTCCAGTAATAGCATCATACATCGCACAGTAATGGGTCTCAGAGCCATTCCATTGAACGTTACTTTGGAGGTAAAGTATATGAGATTGCCTCCCTGCCCGTTACTTTGGTGTGAGTCTCCAGCTAACACCTTTTTACGACTCGGTCGTGCTACGAGGCAAGAATGTAGCTGCTTTTAAGTTATTAGCTTTACACCGCTAACACTTTGTAAGACTTCTGAAATAATGGACTTAGGCATTAAATGAACAGTTACACATGTGCATTAATGAATCCAACAAAGCTCAAAATCAGATTTTACGACAGTGTAAATTTTAGGTGGAACCATTTTACATTACACACAACATTTCCAAAGGGGTGAGAAATTAGTAGACAGCTTAATCCCTACCGAGGAAGTGAAAATCACTATTAGATATTTAAGATAAATGATAAAAAAATTTACCACGTAGGATGTCATCAGTCACCGAATGGATCCATAATCAAACCGAAACCACCTCTGGTTATATTTGAATCAATTATTGTATAAAACCAATGAATTTATTTTACAGGTTAACTTGCTCCTTGGCAAAGCAATTCCTGTTGTTTGAGTCGTCAGTCCATAGACTGGTTTGATGCAGCCATCCATTCT
This sequence comes from Anabrus simplex, assembly GCF_040414725.1. Taxonomy (NCBI): domain Eukaryota; kingdom Metazoa; phylum Arthropoda; class Insecta; order Orthoptera; family Tettigoniidae; genus Anabrus; species Anabrus simplex. The sequence continues at coordinate 79,768,479 of NC_090265.1, read as the reverse complement.
ACCCTATCCTGTGCTAACCTTTTCATTTCTACGTAACTACTGCATCCTACATCTGCTCTAATCTGCTTGTCATATTCATACCTTGGTCTACACCCACCGTCAGTTCTTATCTCTCAATAAAACAAACCGATGGCTTTCTTTAAAAAGCTCGTAAGTCCGAATACTCTTCCTATCCATTATATTACTTAAGACTGGTCACGCCTCCCAGTCTCATATTTATATGCAGTCCAAAAGAATAATTTCCGTTATGGTCATTTTCCTCTGCCAATTTGTAAAGGAAAATGAACCTTAAATACATTATACTGTAGGAGTGTGTAAATTTGCCATGCAATCAACATCCCTACAATACGGTACGGTAAGGTCCATTTTCCTTTAGATATTAGCAAAGGAAAATGAACACAGCGAAAATTATTCTGATGGACTGCATACAAATGTATGACCGGGAGGCGTGACCAGTCTTAAGGAATATAATGGGTAGGAAGAACATTTGGACATACGAGGTTTTAAAAGAAAGCCATCGAAATGATCACACTATGTTGTGTCACAACCAGACACTGGACCACAAAATTCATTAATAAATAAAACAGACTTGAATGTACATTCAAGGAAATATACAAAATAACTTTCAGGCTATGTTTGTTTATAATAACTAATCTTGAATGAATAAACCAATAAGCATGGATATCTAAATTAATCTTAACATCTCCCTGAATTAACCCAAACATTTTAAAGGCTTTACAGTACACTACTAAATGTTTTCATTACTCCTTGCCTGAGTAACATACATGTTTTTGGCCATTCCTGAAGACTGTGAGATCGAATCCCGGTTCTGTTGATTTATATTTAAAAATGCTTTCTCTACTACTGACTTTTGGACAAAGCAGACCGTTTGAGTATGCCGAATGCATTCCATGGTGAAACTCAGGAAGTTATAACCCAATTTGGTACGTAGTCTATGTGGCCTGAACTATCTGCTTCCTAGTCCAGTAACGCATTCTGGTAAGAACATGCCCAACTTATTTTGAAAGTCGCGCTTCACGTCAACTTGAATCGTTGCACTTCCGTTTACCAGAGAGTGCCATTTGAATTTCACTTGTGTTACACACTCTGGAAAGTTATCATGCACGCAAAGTGATAAATATATTTACCAGTGAACACTCAGGGAGAAATAAACCCTAAGTGCTCTCTGGTAAAAATACTTACCTCCCTAGGGGCTATATCTCATAAACAAACAATGCAAAATAAGCATGATCAGCAAATGCATGTAAGGGAAATGCGGATGTTGCGATGGTCAACGGGTGTCACCCTCTCGGACCGAGTACGCAATGAGCGTATAGGAGGCTCCTGAAAATCCACAGCCTGTATCCAGTCATTCGACCGGGTCTGGAATGGAATGAATGAAGCCCCCATCTAGCGGCAGGTAGGAATTGTGCTGGCTGCCGAAGCCTGTCGCACTCCTCTGGTACAATGATTAATGAATGGCAGATGAAATGAAATTATTCTGGAGTGTTGCTGGTATGAATTACGACAGATAAAATCGGATTACCCGGAGAAAAACCTGTCCCGCCTCCGCTTTGTTCAGCACAAATCTCACATGGAGTGACCGGGATTTGAACCACGGAATCCAGCGGTGAGAGGCCGGGGCGCTGCCGCCTGAGCCACGGAGGCTCCATAAATATCAGTGAGAAATTGGAGGAGCGGCAGTTGCGCTGGTATGTACTCGTACAAACGTCGAGATAAAGACCGTCCCGTTAAGAGAGCTCCTGCAATCGAGAAACCAAGGAGAAGACGCGGCGTCCGAGAGCAACATGGAGGCTACAGTCGAAAAGGCCTTGAATAGAAAAGGCATTCCATCAGCGGAGACATCCAGACTCAGGGAGGACTCTCAAAGAATCAGAAGAGCCGACCCTGAGTGATACTTGGGAGTGTCCGTTGTGGGCGCACATACAGCCAGGAAAGAAGAGGAAGAAGAAGAATACATTTATTTCGTTCCTCTGAGTTTTGCCCTGTAAAGGGTGAATGACTTCAAAAACATGTACAAACTTAAATAAATTTCAGGGCTTCGGGTGGGTTACAGGGGTGCAGTCAAAGCAAAGTCATCTCCGTACAGGCAATGAAGGCCCTTGGAGGGGTGGAAGGTAAAGGCTTCCACTACCCTTAACCACGGTATTTGAGTGGTGTAGAGTGGGGTTGAGTGGTTAGCTCTATCGCCAAAATATTTTGTAGTTTAAATGCCTGCTTTGGTGAGCAAACAAGTTCTTCAGGACGTAGGTCCGTTGGTGTGGAAGGACTGCCTTCAGATTTTAATAAATCGTCACATTTCGTAGAGTATCTAAAGCACAATGTAAATATTTCTTCTGTAACCACTATCTTTTGTTGGCTATGATTTGTCGTAATACAAACCCATAAGTTGGGAAGTAATTAAATGTATTTGTAATTACAATTGCAATTTACAGCGAGTTGGTATGTTACAGGGGACTTACGTTTTATCACACAACTAGCAGCTAAGACTGGTCAGGACGTCCGAATATTATTTCCAGGTTGCAAATTAGTCAGACGATTCATTGACAGCAGTTCCTCACTTTTAAATTGGACCATTCAGTGGACAGAGAAATAAATTCTTCCGAAAGGAAGTGGTCCCTGGTCGATCCTGGATCGTACCTTTCTATGTTAATGCTGTACTAAAACATCCGTATACCACTAATATATTGTAATAACTGAAAAATATAACAAAAATATGTTTTACTGTGAAATCGAAAACTGTTATGCCTATTTCAGTCTGATACGTGAAAAGTACTGTAAGTCATCATTTTTAGTTAACATGTTAACATATAAATTAGTGTGAGGCTATATGGAAATTAGTTTGAATAATAATAATAATAATAATAATAATAATAATAATAATAATAATAATAATAATTGTTACGGAGATATCCGTGGTAGTTAGAGGTGAAAGAAGGTGCGGGCTGGAATAGGTCTCAACTACAAAATTAAAGTTAATTTAAAACTTTAACAAAGGTTATATTTTCGAAACTTAACAATGGTAACATAGAATTTGAAAACTTAACGAGTCAACAACAAGCCAAAATCAAATACAAAGAAATTACAAGGGTTAGGGAATAATTACAAGGTCTGGGCTTCGAGCCCCACAATCACAAATCTTGAGCTATTAGCCCAACTTTACCCAGGGTACAAAATAGAACAAAGGGGCAGAAAACCCCATCATGCCAAGGAGCACTTGCTCCTAATTACAATGTTAAGCCTCCTAGAGGCACGCAGAGATCAAATTTAGGAAAGAGCAGACCCGCTCTCAATTTTACAAGCCTATCAAAGGCCACAACAAACTTCACTCCAAATTGCCCTCAAGGCACAAATATAATGGTACAGGGGTACCACGTACCCAATCTACTGGGCCTTCACAGGAAGGAAAACAAAACGAGTTAAATAAATGGCCCAAAATACAAAATTGAATGGAGGCGATTACTTGCACTCCTACACTAAAGTTTTTTGTTTAAAAACCTATGTGGCGCTAGGCCGATAATACAGGGGCTAATCCCAAGCTAGAGAGGTGACCCGTATGAGGAAACTTTAATACATTAAGGAAGAGAAGAGACGGTTACGAAAACGTGATCACCTTAATTTCAGAAATGAAGGGGAGCCCCGCTTTACAGTAAAAGATATTTGTAGATTTTACATAGACAGAAAAGGAATTTACATTTTAAAGATATGGGTTACATATTAAAGGATTCGAACCCTACCCGAGAGTTAAACTGCTGAGTTAGCAAGAAATAAAGATGTTAACAGGCCATTACCTTGTTGAAGAACTGTTGCTTGGAGAAAGAGGCGCGTCGCGCCCCCTTCTACATATTCACACACTGAATTAGATGTTATATTAATGGCCCCGAGACAAGAAAATCAGCAGTTTTTATACCCTCGTGGAAAATTCGAGACCTTTCAGGAATGAGTAGACACACCCTTTCGCTTTTGTTGGATAGCTTAGAGCAACACATCTATGTCGAAGAAGACATACATGATCGGGTGGAAATAAATTAACGAAATTAGGGATTGGCTAAATTCAAAACAGGCGGATAGAAAGAATTAATGTTGCCAACCCAAAGATAACAGAACAAAATATAGCGTAAACAAAAGTTATGAATACTAAATTTCTCCAAGAAAGTTCATTCCATTACACCAGAGTGTATTACCAAAGTTTTTTGTAGAGACATCTGTTAGAGAACGTCCACACTTCTTGATCAATTACGAACCAAAACACATCAAAATTCACACAGAGCCATCTTCGGGGAAACTGTTGAGTTAATACAGTTTTTTAAAGTTCAGGCTTTCTCCTGTAGAGGAGTTTCAATTGGCGCAACATTTAAATTGGCGGCGTGGAGGTGTACCGCCCGGTTCAGACCTCGCCCCCCTAAAGTCCTTCCAAGGGGTCACACAGAAGAAAACAAAAAGAAAAATTGTTTTAAAACAAAGTCCAAGTTTTGCTGATGAGTTGAAGAATTTAGAAGAGAAAAAGTAACTTTTTAGTAGTCGGAGGTCTCAGAAGTTGTTTGATATAGGTGGGTGCGACTAGATTAAGTCCAGTTTGAAACTTTTTTGTAGTAGATTTTGATGAAAGGTCTCTATGTTTATAGTAGTTGAATTCAGAAAAAAACTTTAATTCTTGAAAGGAAAAATTTTTTTGAGTCCACCAAATGTTAATTGGAGCAAAATGTAATAATGCCGGATATGGAATGTCCATGTAGCTTAAGTAGTACTTAAGCTGTCGATTAATGTTGACTGTGAGAACTGTCGCCGCTGCTTGTATCCAATGGAGGCCGCTCGGACACCTCAAGTACCCTGAGATACACCTCTCCCGCTACTATGAGAGGGGTAGTCGTGGTGAAGCACGCCGCTGACGCGACGATTGTTTACAGTCCTCGAGCAGTTTGCAGGTGGTGCGCCGCACATCAGCCTTGGCCGGAAGGAGGACTCCGGCTCGCCGTACACTTGTTGACCTCACTGGAGTGGAGTGGGCCCGTACCCCACCTCAGTGGCTGTACGGCGCCGCACGGTTGCGGGGGCACTGAAACATTAAGATTTCGGCGGCAGAATTTTGTTGGAAAATAATGTTTCAGGGTACTATCTTGGAGTTGAGGCTGAGGGGCCAGCGGCGTGGAAACTTTTATTTCATTACTTTTATTTTAATGCCACTGGTGTGGTTTAGCAGGAGACGGGAACTTGGTAATGGCCTTACCGAGAGGACAGCAGAGTAACCTCAGGGAAGGTTTCACAAAATTTATACAGAGCAGATAAAAAAAGCGAAATGTAAAACTATAAGGGGCAGAAGGCCTAGGATTTAGAGAAAAATATAACCTTTTGGGGTTCTTACAAGATGTTAAAGATCCAAGGAGCAAGTAATTTACACAGGTTTCACCTGGGACAGATGAACCCTAAATATTCTCTCGGTGGCTGGATTGCTCACTAACAATGTCACCGGCGTTAAAAAATCCAAGACGGTGCACGGCACATGAAATCTGGAAGCAAGCTTGCCCGCGGGAACAAAATTCTTGACCATAACTAGGACCTATCTTTAAGTTGGTGGGCCTCCGTCCACGATCACATCTTTCCCTAACCTTTTCATGAGAAATTTTAAGATTAGCCTTGGCCTTCTTCCAAAGATCTTTAATATTATCTGGATCTATTGTCTCGGGTAGAATATCACTAAGAGAGCAAAGGTTAGATAGCGGCGTGTTGGGAACAAACTTGAACATCAAAGAAGCTGGAGTAAATTTATGGGATTCATGAACCGCCGAATTCAAAGCAAAAGCTAACCAATGCAGGGACGTGTCCCACCTAGAACGATCATCGTGATGATAGGCAATAAGAGCCGACCTCAGATTACGATTGACCCGTTCAGCTAGAGATGGTTGAGGATAGTAAGCAGAGGTAGTCACATGAGAGATGGACAAATCAAAACAGAATTTACGAAAGAGATTGGAGGTGAAAGCTTTAGCGTTATCAGAAACAATATATTGACACGGACCAAAAGAAGCAAAGATAGAATTTAAACAAGAAATGGTGGACTGAGCGGTAGCCAGCTTAGTCGGAAATAACCATGAGAATCTAGTGAAGCCATCTACACACACAAGGATGAATTTATTGGCATTTCCCTTTGACTGGGGAAAGGTTCCGACGTAGTCGATATAGAGTCGTTCCATGGGGCGCGACGCTTGATGAGAAGACAAGAGCCCTTGCTTAGTGGACACGGTGGGTTTACTCAGCCAACAAGATTTACAAGCTGTTACCAATTCACGAATTTCACCGTCCATACCCTTCCAGATGAACATTTCACGGATCTTTTCACGGGTTTTGAAGATGCCTAAATGCCCCCCTAGTGGGGTCTCATGGTAATACTTGAAGACCGTAGGTACGAGAACAGCTGGAACCACAACTTTCATCTTCTTATCATGCCCCGACGGGCAACATGAAACACCATTCCTCAATACATAAGGTACTACCTGTTCCCTCGAAGAAAGGGTATCCATGATAGGGGCCAGCGTCGGATCTTCACATTGAAATTTTTCAATATCCCTAAAGAGCATGAGAGCATCAGTTAGTATGGCATTTACGCCAGCAGATATGGACTCGGGAAGTGAAGAACAGTCTTCCTGTTCAAGGGGCTCTACATCATTAGAAAACATACGGCTTAGTCCATCAGCCACAATATTTTCAGTTCCCCTTATATGCCTAATATCAAATTGGAAGGCAGAAATTCTGATGGCCCACCGCGCTATACGACCAGTACGACGCGGCCAAGATAAGAACCAACTTAACGCTTGGTTATCCGTCTCCAAGTCGAACTTCACATGTTCCAGATAGAGGCGGAACTTTTCTAGAGCAAACAAGACAGCCAACCCCTCAAGTTCATAGATGGAATACTTGGATTCTTGGGCCGCTAATGTCCTAGATGCATAGGCGATGGGTCGCCTCCCTAGTTCAGTCTCTTGAAGAAGGACTGCTGCCACCGCCGACGACGACGCGTCGGTTTGGACGATGAATTTCTTCAAGAAATCAGGCATGGCCAGAACAGGGGCATTACACAGAGCTAATTTGAGATCTTCAAAAGCGGCTTGTTGAGAAGGTACCCACTCAAACTTGAAGCCTTTCCTACGAAGTAAGTTCAAGGGCGCCGCTCTATTGGCGAAATTTGGAATAAATTTCCTGAAGGAATTCACCATACCAATGAACCTAGCAATTCCTTTGATGTCCTTGGGAGGTTTGAAATCACGGATGGCCTGTGTTCTAGAATGATCTACAGCGACACCATCGGGAGACACAATATGCTCTAGAAATGACATGGAAGGCTTATCGAAGGCAACATTGGACAACTTCACCGTTAACCCTGACTTACGAAGGCGACTCGGGACCTCTTTCAGATGATCTAGATGTTCTTCAAAGGTCTCAGAAAATACGACGACATCATCAAGATAATGATATAAATACTCAAATTTGATGTCGGAGAAGACCCTATCTAGCAGTCTCGTAAGCACGGCTGCTCCCGTGGGGAGCACGAAGGGCACGCAGTTGTATTCGTACAAGTTCCAATCTGTGGCGAAAGCTGTCAGGTGTTTAGATTCCGCTGCTAGTGGTATCTGATTATAAGCCTGATTAAGATCTAAAATGGTGAAGAACTTAGCTTTACGAAACCATAAAAAACAAGAATGAAGGTCGGGAAGGGGCACAGATTGTAACACCACCTTCCGATTGAGAGCCCTATAATCAATCACAGGCCTGAAGCCAACTTGGGGTTTCGGGACTAGAAAAATAGGCGAAGAATACGCCGACTTAGAGGGCCGAATAATACCATCCTTCAACATCTGATCAATGATTTCCTTCAAAGCTTTCATTTTAGGTGGTGACAGCCTATAAGGTGGAAAAAGGACTGGAATCGAATCCGTAAACTCAATCTTGTATTCGATAAGGTCAGTAACACCAAAATGTCTCGGAGAAAACATCCGGAAACGGCTGACACAACTTACGAATACTCTCTGCCTGCTCCTCAGGTAGATGTCTAAGGTCTAACAACATCTCATCCTGGGTAGGCGAAACAGGCGAACACGACACAGAACTACATTTTAATAAGGGAATTTTACAATTAGCAGCAAATTTGAACGTGCACGACTTCCTCTGAATGTCGAGCACTAGACCAGTGAAGGTCATGAAATCCGCTCCCAAAATAATGGGGCAAGACAAGTGTTTAGCCACCAACAATTTAACCTTCCATGTAAATTTAGCAATTCCAATTTTGACATACAGAAAACCTAACATTTCTAATGGGGATGAGTTCGCCGAAACATATTGAACCGAAGTCGAACAAAAATCAGGAAGTTTACAAACAGTTTTCAATTTGGAGTACCATTCAGCCGAAATAATAGAACAAACACTGCCAGAATCTAATAGAGCAGTTACAGATTCATTATTCAATTCAATTTTGAGAAAGGGAACAAGTGTGGGTGAATCCGCCGCAATTCTAAGACATTTTCTGGGACATTCAAATGGGAATGTAGAACAGTTCTGATTTTTGCCTGAATTTTCGTCAGGTTTAACCGGGGCTGAGCCTTGTGAAGAGGAAGTCACGGAATCAGCCGATGCCACTAGTCACTTTTTATTATTGGCGTTGGTGGAAGGTGCACCAGAAGTTGAGCAGGAGGGGTTGCTATTTGAGTTCGGGCAATTCTTGGCAATATGAGAAAAGGCGCCGCATTTAAAGCAGCCTTGGGATGAACCTGCTCCATTATTTGTCCTACTAGATTTAATTAAATGACACTTGTTCCGGAGATGGTCAGGCGACCCGCAAGCGTAACATTTACGGGGAGTGACGGGTCGGCGATGTGGAGGCCGAAAATTACTAGAGGATGGAGGGGGTTCTTTCGCGACACGTAAGGTGTCGGTGTACCTAACACCTTCCGCGGAGACAGCCATAGCTTCCAACTCGGCGAAGGTTTGCGGACGCGACGCAAAACACAAGTAGGACTTGTACGACGGTGAAATTCCTTCCACAATGGCTTGAACGATTTGATCTTCGGGAAAATGAAGGGCAAATACCCTAGTATAGTATTTGATGTCTTGGATGAAGTCGGCAAGGTTTTCATCCAGACGTTGTACACGGTAATAGTACTTCTGAATTAGTGATGAACTAGCCCTATCCGGAATAAAGATAGCTAACAGATGGGCATGGAAGTCTTCTATGGACGACTGTACAGCAATAGCCCTAACTATCTTGTCTGAGAGGACGCCGATGGAATAAGGGTAAATAATTTGCAGGATTTGACTCGGAGAAAGGGAAAAAACAAGAGCATGATCCTGAAATTCAACAAAAAATCTTAGAAAGGCAATAACATCACTGGTAGAGTTAAGAGAAAACTTAGAATTCCCTCCGAGCAACATTGCTAAAAGGATGGGGCAAATTGCTGAAACCAGGTGACGTAGTAGGAAGGGGCCTAAGTGGCGGAGAAGCAGATTCAGAAGGTGCACTATTCAACACAAAGGGTGGAATGGATGTGCGAAGAACGGACTCAGTTTCTAATAGAACAGAAGTTTGTCGAGCTTCTACAGATTTTGTACTTTCTTCCCCCGCGGGAGAATGCTCCTCGCTGACAACGTTTACCAGAGTGAGATTGTCGGTTTTGGGGGGGACTGCCCAAGTTAACAAAAGGTTAACCTTACTGGACAGAAAGGTTTTCGAGAACTGCACTAGCTTCCTTCCTTTGACAGTCATTTAACTTAAGAGACAGTAGATCAGTGACCCTATTGTAAAAATGAAACAATCTAGCTTGCACACGTTTAAGTTGATTTCGAGAAGGATCATTTTCTTCAAGAAACTAACTACAGATGCTAGCTCAGTAGTATTGTCAGTGATCGTGGAGAGAGCGTCGTCAGTCTCTTTCTATCCCAAATAGGCAAACCAAGGGAATCTTTAAGCTTGCTGGTATCTACTGCAACCGTGCCTCCAGATTGCACATTTCTAATTGTTAATTCATAAATTAATTCCTCCATACGCAAATAGCCGGAATGGAGGACATCACAAGGGCCGGACATGATACAAAAGATTTTACAAATTTAGAAAATATCGAAAAGAATGCCAGCGACTGAGAAAATTGTTAGAGTTCAAAACAAAGCAAATTTTAGCCGTCAAAAGGGGCTAAACTGAGACCCATTCAACCACGCTGTGCTACCACTTGTTACGGAGATATCCGTGGTAGTTAGAGGTGAAAGAAGGTGCGGGCTGGAATAGGTCTCAACTACAAAATTAAAGTTAATTTAAAACTTTAACAAAGGTTATATTTTCGAAACTTAACAATGGTAACGTAGAATTTGAAAACTTAACGAGTCAACAACAAGCCAAAATCAAATACAAAGAAATTACAAGGGTTAGGGAATAGTTACATGATCTGGGCTTCGAGCCCCACAATCACAAATCTTGAGCTATTAGCCCAACTTTACCCAGGGTACAAAATAGAACAAAGGGGCAGAAAACCCCATCATGCCAAGGAGCACTTGCTCCTAATTACAATGTTAAGACTCCTAGAGGCACGCAGAGATCATATTTAGGAAAGAGCAGACCGGCTCTCAATTTACAAGCCTATCAAAGGCCACAACAAACTTCACTCCATATTGCCCTCAAGGCACAAATATAATGGTACAGGGGTACCACGTACCCAATCTACTGGGCCTTCACAGGAAGGAAAACAAAACGAGTTAAATAAATGGCCCAAAATACAAAATTGAATGGAGGCGATTACTTGCACTCCTACACTAAAGTTTTTTGTTTAAAAACCTATGTGGCGCTAGGCCGATAATACAGGGGCTAATCCCAAGCTAGAGAGGTGACCCGTATGAGAAAACTTTAATACATTAAGGAAGAGAAGAGACGGTTACGAAAACGTGATCACCTTAATTTCAAAAATGAAGGGGAGCTCGAGAGGGTGAAGCACTCTATATCCCCACTTTACAGTAAAAGCTATTTGTAGATTTTACATAGACAGGAAAGGAATTTACATTTTAAAGAGATGGGTTACATATTAAAGGATTCGAACCCTCCCCGAGATTTAAACTGCTGTGTTAGCAAGAAATAAAGATGTTAACAGGCCATTACCTTGTTGAAGAACTGTTGCTTGGAGAAAGAGGCGCGTCCCGCCACCTGCTACATATTCACACACCGAATTAGATGTTATATTAGTGGCCCCGAGACAAGAAAATCAGCAGTTTTTATACCCTCGTGGAAAATTCGAGACCTTTCAGGAATGAGTAGACACACCCTTTCGCTTTTGTTGGATAGCTTAGAGCAACACATCTATGTCGAAGAAGACATACATGATTGGGTGGAAATAAATTAACGAAATTAGGGATTGGCTAAATTCAAAACAGGCGGATAGAAAGAATTAATGTTGCCAACCCAAAGATAACAGAAAAAAAATGTAGTAAAAACAAAACTTATGAATACTAAATTTCTTCAGGAAAGTTCATTTCATTACACCAGAGTGTATTACCATAGTTTTTTTGTAGAGACATCGGTTAGAGAACGTCCACACTTCTTGATCAATTACGAACCAAAACACATCAAAATTCACACAGAGCCATCTTCGGGGAAACTGTTGAGTTAATACATTTTTTTAAATTTCAGGCTTTCTCCTGTAGAGGAGTTTCACTTGGCGCAACATTTGAATTGGCGGCGTGGAGGTGTACCGCCCGGTACAATAATAATAATAATAATAATAATAATAATAATAATAATAATAATAATAATAATAATAATAATAATAATAATAATAATAATAATAATAATAATCATAATAATAATAATAATAATAATAATAGCTGGGGAAGAGATGGGTCTAAACATCAATATCAAAAAAACAAAAGTACTGGTTTACAGCAGATGAAGAAGTAATGCTACTCTGCAACTTAAAAACCAACATATTCAACAAGTAAATAAACTTAAATATCTTGGTTGTTGGACAACGGATGATTTCAATCCAGACCTAGAAATTACGAGCCGAATATAAATTGCAAGATCAACATTCAGGAAGATGAAAATATTGTTGTGTAATGATGCATTCATTTTAAAACTTCGGCAGCGTATGATGAAATGTTATATTTGGTCTACTCTCCTTTATGAGGTTGAAGCTTGGACGTTAAAAGAGGCCACCATCAAAAGACTGGAAACCTTATAACTTTGGCTTCACAGAAGAATGCTTAGAGTCTCGTGGATTGACCATGCCACCAATGAACAAGTAGGCCTACTACAGAGAGCAAAATGCAAAAAAATGACTGGTTATCACCATCAAATACAGAAAAATTGCATACCTAAGGCATGTTTTGCGTGGTGAAAAATACGCAGTTTTACATCTAATTTGAAAAGGTAAAATTGGAGGGCACCGAGCAGTAGGCAGAAGGAGAACAACATGCCATAAGAATATTAAAGACTGGACGGGCATGAAAAGTACCGAAGAACTGTACCGTGTTGCTGAAGATAGAAAAGCACTCTCCACATTGATCGCCAACGTCCGGGAGACTGGGCAGGGCACATAGAAGAAGAAAAAGGATGATAATCAGCTTATCCCAGTTATTTCTGGGGTTGATGGAGCTACCCAAGCTCATTTTGGTTTTGACCGAGTGTTTAAGGCCAGACGCCCTTCCTGATACCACGAACGTTTTGAGATGAAAATCTCAGTCCAGGATCGGCCGGGATTCGGCCCTCCGTCTTCTGAATACGAACTAAGCCACTGAGCTAATCATGCCCCCTATACTACTACTACTACTACTACTACTACTACTACTACTACTACTACTACTACTAATAATAATAATAATAATAATAATAATAATAATAATAATAATAATAATAATAATAATAATTTCATGGTCTCAGCTACCACGTGCAGCCGTTTTTTATTTGACACAATCTGGGCTGCCTGCACGCCAATTAAGACTTCTACTTTACTCGTAGCAAATAAGAAAAACTCGATCTTGAATTGGATGATCTATTGCTGAGTTTAATTAAATTTCGTCGGGTAAACAGCAACAGCGTGTCCGAATCCTTGGCTGAATGGTCCGCGTTGATGCCCTCGGTTCAGATTGTTTCGGGTTCGATTCTCGGCCTGGTCGGAGATTTTAATCACGTCTAATTAAATCTTCTGTCCCGCGGAATGAGTGTTTGTATTTTCGCCAACCCTTCCCCTTAATATTCAAACAATACATTACACTACCAACCACCACAGAAACACACAATAGTGATTATATCCCTCCATATATGGTTGGCGTCAGGAAGGGCATCCGGCCTAAAACAGGACCAAATACGTACGGCGACTCATTTCGCACTCGCAACCAAACAGGTGTGGGAAAAGCGGTTGAAGATGAAGAAACAGCAACTGTGCCACCAGAGATATTTTACATGCCGTCAACGAACAATATGGAGTTCCAAATCCGAATGGACATTTTTAGCCCTTTCCTACTACCTCTGCGGGTTTTTATCCCAGGATTCTGGTATGCTTATATCGATACTCTGCCACGTATTCGTTAATCACCAAGTAAAAATTCTCAGGAATTACACACTTATCTTAAATCAAAGTAAAGGAAGTGATGAAAAATATGTAATTATTTGGGATAGTCAAAATAGCTCCATTCGTTTTAATTTCTCATTCAATATCTGAATATTCATCTACATAGATGGACCTTCCGTTTGGGCAAAAGATATCATTACGAATGTGTGATGGAGCATGAAAGGCTTCTAACAATGACACCAATATTGGGAACAATGTAGGCCTACAAGGGATATTTTTTTATGAAAATAATTTACTTCCGATTCGTTGGAGTTTCTCCCGGCAAACTTGAAACAATGGAGATTTGTATCGAGAAAATACATCGGAGTTTATATTCACGCATCAGTAGTCAGCTAGCCGGCAGAATTTATAGCTTTCATTTACCTTTAGCATTTCCGCTGACTGTTGCACAGATAACACATGTATCAGTCGGGAAACGTATCCGTTCATATTACTAACATCATGAATCCTTATATTACACTAACATCGTAAATCCTTATATTACACCAACATCGTCAATCCTGTAAGTTATATGCATACATACATTCATACATATATTATCATTATAAACTGTTATGCCTTTCAGTGTTCAGTCTGCAAGCCTCTGTGAATTTACTAAACGTCGCCATAATCCTCTATTTGCAACTAGCGCTGTGGCCTCATTTAGTTCTATACCTCTTATCTTTAAATCGTTAGAAACTGAGTCTAACCAACGTCGTCTTGGTCTCCCTCTACTTCTCTTAACCTCCATTACAGAGTCCATTATCCTCCTAGGTAACCTATCCTTCTCTATCCGCCTCACATGACCCCACCACCCAAGCTGGTTTATGCGTACAGCTTCATCCATCTAGCTCATTCCTAACTTAGCCTTTATCTCCTCATTCCGAGCACCCTCCTGCTACTGTTCCCACCTGTTTGTACCTTCATTCTCGCTACTTTCACGTCTGTTACTTCTAACTTATGAATAAGATATCCTGAGTCCACTCAGCTTTCGCTCCCGTAAAGCAAAGTTGGTCTGAAAACAGACCGATGTAAAGATAGTTTCGTCTGGGAGCTGACCTCCTCCTTACAGAATACTGTTGATCGCAACTGCGAGCTCACTGCATTAGCTTTTCTACACCTTGATTCAATTTCACTTACTACGTATATATTACCATCCAGGGAGAACACACAACCTAAATACTTGAAATTATCGACCTGTTCTAGCTTTGTATCACCAATGTAATACTTCTTACTTGGAAATTTACGTAAATAAATTGTACATTTCGTTATACACCACTGCATCATATAGCACTCAGAACGCAGGATTATGCGAGTCAAATACTCATCTTCTTCTCCGTGTATCTTCGTTCTCAGTTATGACTCTGTCTCTTTCTGATTCTAGACATCCTTGTAAAAGTTATGAAATGCCGACAATATTAACCATACCTAGGCATCCTCTTGTTTAATCTTCTCCTCCAATACTGAGTCTTCTGTGAAATCTACCCTTCTGTAACGCTCATATATCCGGTTCACGTTATTTCCGACCACCCTGTATAGATCAGATTTAAAATAGATTTGTTGCTGAAGGAGAATATAGCTCCTTATACCAAATCCTGGATAAAGGGATGTGTGCTCTTTTTCATGCAGATTTGATCATGGGATATTAATTATTGATTTTAAGCAGATTATTGGAGGGGAAAATATCAATCCGAAAGCCGGGTTAGCCTCCCTGACAGGGGGAGAAGTAAAGTGTGACTGCCAGTTGGTGGTATTCCCTAGGGAACAGCCAGCATTCTGCAGACAAGTCAACTTTCTGGTAGTAGTGCATGACAATGTTCCTAGCAGTATCTCTCGCCTGTTAAGTACTCATCCCGGAGGCTAGCTGGATCCTCAAAAAGCACCACGTGATAATATCGATAATACAAATAATGCCACAATGAGACGTAAGAAAGGCATGAAGTTGAGTGAGGTAGTTTGCCTTTGCCTTCCTCATTGGACTCTTAAGTCCTATTGCAGTGCGACCATACCTGTGAGTTGCATCTTTCATAAAACAATGCTCCGAATGTAATTACTCAGCACCATCCGTACTTTATCAGCTTCCATATTGTTACAACCATAAATGAGACTGAGTTTTCCGTGGAATCTACATTTTTCGACTGGGTTTTGCAATGGGAGATGTAAAAAGAAGAAAAAGGATTGCATCTATTAAGAAATAGCAACACGCTAGCTATCTTTTAAGTAATGGTAAAGCAGTATAATTACAACGGATATGTCAAGTGAATGCCATCTGAAGTAAAGCGGTCTAGTACTATAAAATCTATCCTCAATACATACAGTGTACCCTCATTGCTAGAGGAGCCATTACTCCGCTACTGACCACTTTCATACACTGACTGACAGAGCAAATGCAACCCCAAGAAGGAGTGATTCGAAAGGGATGAAAGTTGGGGAAAAAACAGAGACGGCACGGACGAATAATTGATGTTTATTTCAAACCGATATGCAGGTTACACAATGCGCACGGCATCGACTCAGTAGGATGTAGGACCACCGCGAGCGGCGATGCACGCAGAAACACGTCGAGGTACAGAGTCAATCAGAGTGCGGATGGTGTCCTGAGGGATGGTTCTCCATTCTCTGTCAACCATTTGCCACAGTTGGTCGTCCGTACGAGGCTGGGGCAGAGTTTGCAAACGGCGTCCAATGAGATCCCACACGTGTTCGATTGGTGAGAGATCCGGAGAGTACGCTGGCCACGGAAGCATCTGTACACCTCGTAGAGCCTGTTGGGAGATGCGAGCAGTGTGTGGGCGGGCATTATCCTGCTGAAACAGAGCATTGGGCAGCCCCTGAAGGTACGGGAGTGCCACCGGCCGCAGCACATGCTGCACGTAGCGGTGGGCATTTAACGTGCCTTGAATACGCACTAGAGGTGACGTCGAATCATACGCAATAGCGCCCCAAAGCATGATGCCGTGTTGTCTAGCGGTAGGGCGCTCCACAGTTACTGCCGGATTTGACCTTTCTCCACGCCGACGCCACACTCGTCTGCGGTGACTATCACTGACAGAACAGAAGCGTGACTCATCGGAGAACACGACGTTCCGCCATTCTCTCATCCAAGTCGCTCTAGCCCGGCACCATGCCAGGCGTGCACGTCTATGCTGTGGAGTCAATGGTAGTCTTCTGAGCGGACGCCGGGAGTGCAGGCCTCCTTCAGCCAATCGACGGAAAATTGTTCTGGTCGATATTGGAACAGCCAGGGTGTCTTGCACATGCTGAAGAATGGCGGTTGACGTTGCGTGCAGGGCTGCCACCGCTTGGCGGCGGATGCGCCGATCCTCGCGTGCTGACGTCACTCGGGCTGCGCCTGGACCCCTCGCACGTGCCACATGTCCCTGCGCCAACCATCTTCGCCACAGGCACTGCACCGTGGACACATCCCTATGGGTATCGGCTGCGATTTGACGAAGCGACCAACCTGCCCTTCTCAGCCCGATCACCATACCCCTCGTAAAGTCGTCTGTCTGCTGGAAATGCCTCCGTTGACGGCGGCCTGGCATTCTTAGCTATACACGTGTCCTGTGGCACACGACAACACGTTCTACAATGACTGTCGGCTGAGAAATCACGGTACGAAGTGGGCCATTCGCCAACGCCGTGTCCCATTAATCGTTCGCTACGTGCGCAGCACAGCGGCGCATTTCACATCATGAGCATACCTCAGTGACGTCAGTCTACCCTGCAATTGGCATAAAGTTCTGACCACTCCTTCTTGGTGTTGCATTTGCTCTGTCAGTCAGTGTAATTTTGTCAAAATATACGTCAATTCCAGAAACACCGATCAAGTGACCACGTGGTATGAGTCACGTATTTATCAGTTTACATTCGGAAGATAGTGAGTTCGAACGCCACTGAAGATGTTTTGCCGTGGTTTCCCGCTTTCACACCACGCCCCAGAGGCTTGATTAAGGCCGTGGTCGCTTCCTTCCGAGTCTTAGCCCTTTCATATCCCATCGTCGCCATAAGACCTATCTCTGTCGGTGTTATAGTTAAAAAATCCAGGCACATTGCGCTACGTAAAATAGTCTCCTTTAACAGTGATAGATACAAATTGAATCCCATACAAAATGGATCAAATGAGAATAATCACTCATCCCATACTGTGTCCTTGGCGAGAGCACACAATTCACCAAGAACTGATGTCGGTAAACTTCAGTTATTTTTACCACAGATTATTACCGAAAAGTAGTTGAGTGGAAAGAGCAGAGGAAATGTCGAAGTAGCCAGTGGATTTAGCAGTCACCAGACGTCGATGTAGCACTAACCAATGAATCTCATTATTCCTGATATACATCAGAATTGGTATGTGTTATCGACGATGTATTTCATTAGATATCAATCAAACTGTTACTAGTAAAATTTCATGCATGATAATGACGAAAATTTAACTTTATAATCAACTTCTTAGTATGTACATTACTCCACCAAACAACAAGTAGTGGAGAAATGAGAAGTATGTTCTTCATCCAGTACTGAAATAACTTACAACATAATTCTTCATAAATATTACAACATTGTTAATATAACACAGAAAAGGCTAACGACCTTAAATGAAACGAAACCAATGTGCAAAGGCAAATAATCGAAATTCAAAGAATTTTTGTGATGAACGCTACACACATCTACGATTGACGCCTACTTTTCCAGGAGTAGAAAAAACATAATATTTTCCTCGTCTTCGTAACAGCAAAGAAGAAATTTTGAAGAAACTTTCATCACTAAGCTCGCTCGATCTGACGGCGCCCGATTATTTCCATACGGATATCTAAAAGAAAGGGGTTATCGGAGCAAGCCACGAGCCATAGAAGCCTTGAAATCAAATATCACCGAAGATATTCAGGTAATGACAGCAAACGTAGTGGCAAGTCTTTATGAAAATGAGGTGAACTGGCTACTTGACGGAACTAATGACCGCTATTGCTCCAACGAAAACTTCGTTGTATTTTCTTTAGACACGATTCTCTTATTTCATGTTTGTCAAGACAATGAATCAGTTGTAAATTATTTCAATTATGAAAAATCACTTGCACATTGTTCTGTATTGGTGTAATTGTTAGAAGCGTGTCGTCCAACATGACACAATATTACTCCCATAATATATCTTTTTAGAACAGAGAGAAATGGATTTAGACAAAATGTATTCTGTGGAAAAAATCACCCTTACCTTTCGTAGAAATGATGCTTTTCTACGAGGTTCGTAGTTTCTCTAAGAAGTAAGTCATGGTGGCAGTTTTATGTTGATTTCAAACATTATGTCTACAGATGTTAACACTAAGGTAACTATAAAACTAATTTTTTAGACCAATCGATAGCAAATTCTTTCTTCTCTTTCTTGACAGAAGATAGTAACTCAGTTTCTAACAGTCTTTTTAGTACAAGTAGTGCATACCATCCGTAACTACAGTACAAAACATGATAGCATATTTCACGTCAAATACACGAATTGCGCATTAAGCTCCAAATGTCGAAGGCCAACTTTTGATATTTTAAAACTTTTTGTTTTTTAATGGGCTCTTAGATAACAAAGTATGGTAAAACTGCAAAAATAATATTTTTTGCCATGGGGGCTTTTTGGGATTTTGTGGAGGGAGATTTTGACATTAACTTCATATTTTGTTTTCTGTTCAGTTTGATCTTAAGGGACAAAATGCGACATTACTATAAACATGGTATTTTTCAAATATTTTGGAGAGGGGGTTCTACGGTTATTTCTTGGTTGTATCACATATGATACGTTCGGGACTATACCAAGTTTTCGCATTTATACCGTGTCATCACCTATACCTTGCAATAGAATAAGACACAATTACAAACATAAAATGCAGAATGTTGCATGTATGATACAAAAGGTCACCACACGTTACACTAATTGTCTGTGCCAGGAAAAGATAAAACACATGACGAACCATATATGATACATATGATCTCTCTAGGATAAGAATGATTGTGTTAATAACACATTACATCTTAATGTAAAACAAATATATCGTCGCAGATGGGACAAAACCTCCTATGTGAAATATTTTAGCTTAGAACTTTGGCCGGTAAGGTTCTGTCATCTAAGGTGTAATATCGTGTGAATATTTCAAGGCATTCTCGCTCTTCATAATGTGTGTTCTGCGGGTCAATATATCTCCAAATATATTATCACATAGGATTGTTTGTCCCGGCAACGACAATATGTACACTTACCTCCTCAATACCGTTATTTCTATACGTCAATTAAGGAAATGGAATTTAACATATGTGAAAGAGGAAACGTGTAGGAATGGCAGTAAAGAACATACTGTAATTAAGAAAATGTTGTATTTCTTTATAAAAACAAAACAAACTAAATGTTTCATCCTAGTTGCTTCTTCATCTTGTTGGTGACATGAATACTTATCCCAATATTAATTAACATAAGTCATGACTTTGCGTATAGAAAGCTTTCTACACGTAAACATAGCTCTGTACAAAATGTTACAGGTGTGAATATTATTTAAATACAAGGTATTATTATTATTATTATTATTATTATTATTATTATTATTATTATTATTATTATTATTATTATTATTATTATATCCTCCACCTGCCTCTCACCGCTGGGTTACGTGGTTCAAATCCCGGTCACTCCTTGTGAGAATTTTGCTGGACAAAGTGGAGGCGGGACAGGTTTTTCACCGGGTACTCCGCTTTTCCTTGTCATCTTTCATTCCAACAACAATCTCCAGTATCATTTCACTTCAATAATCATTCATTAATCATTGCCCCAGAGGAGTGCGACAGGCTTCGGTAGCCGGCATAATTTCTATCCTCGCAGCTAGATGGGTTTTTTATTCATTCCATTCCTGAGCCGGTGAAATAACTGGAAACAGGCTGAAGATTTTCATTATTCTCATTAACATATACATCGCAACTGGAAAATATCCCGATGAAAATGATCACGTACAGTAGTGTGATAATAAAGTAAAGTTAAAACATAATGACCCAACAATAACAACAACAAAATATAACAATCAATTTAATGGAAAGAGAATATTACAAGAAATGCTTCTAGTTTAACATTCTAAATCTAGTATCATCATATACAAATTCACACATAACTTAAGTTTTTCCAGTAACTGGGTAATTATTTTACATTGGCTGTTTTCTGGCTTAACGGCTCCACACAAAATATCTCGTCCCTGTTGTGCCTAAACGGCGAATGTTACAATGCTCTTCCTATTCATTATTTCTCGTAAGACTGGTCACGCCTTCCAGCCACATATTGATATGCGGTCCATCAGAACAATTTTCGTTGAGTTCATTTTCCTATGCGCGTGTGTGTAGAGAAATGAACCTTAAATACATCACACTCTAGGAGTGGGTAAATGTCATGCAATCATAAATTCCTTCAGTATGGTACAGTAAGATTCATTTTCCTTTACACACGCACATAGGAAAATGAACTCAACGGAAATTGTTCTGATGGACCGGATATCAATATGTGGCTGGAAGGCATCACCAGTGTTAAGGGAAATAATGGATAGGAAGAGCATTGTAACATTCGCCGTTTTGGCAGAACAGGGACGATCTATAATGATGTTTGAGGGTGGTTATCTCGAATGATTCAAATACTAAGCCTTACCTAACTTGCCGTGTCATTTAAGATGTTCTCCAGAGTAAAGTAACTCCCTCTGGTTCAGGTTGAACAAACTGTGTTATGGTTTTGCACACAAATAAATCACTAGACATCAAGGAGAATGTGGAAGTGTAGTAATGTCTAAGACAAGTACGTTCTCTGCCCCTCCGTCACACTCCAGCTACCACTGCTTCTTGCTCCTCCTACCGCCCCATATCTTTGTGTTCCGAGGAAAAGGGAATAAGGGAGACGATAACCGCAGCCAGAACATGCAGCTGACTACTATAGCTCAGAAAATACAGAAATAAACTAAGTAAAATAAAAAGAGTAGTGAGGGGCTAGTGAAAATAAGTTTAATTGGCAGAAATTTTCCAACTTTTTACTGGATTATTAAAATAGAAAATATTGTTGGTTTTTATTATTTTTATCTACGATTTTTTTCTTTTATCCCTTGTTCATGTAATGAATTATATTGGTTAACATGTGATGATATTTCAAATTAATTGAATGGGTGGAAAATTAATAAAGATGGACTGCGTATCATTATGTGGCTCGGAGGCGTGAACCGTCTTAAAGAATAGAATGTGTGGGAAGAGCATTGGAACACACGAGATTTCAAAAGAAAGCCATCTAAATATGTCCGGATGATTCCCGGTACCGCAATGGAGCAGGTAACTGGACAAGCTTTTATTTATTAGTGTTTACACTTCATATTGTCTGCTCGTTAACGATCAAGAACGTGAGATTATCTCAACGGTTAGAAATACTTAATACGTATACAACACTCTTTCAGTTCCTAAATATACTGTAAATAGAGTGAGGTACCCATACAACTATAATCACCTTTCTAATGATAGAATATTTTGGCCCCAGCATTAAATCAATGTGAATCTCTCTATTACGATTGCTTTCTCAGATCCTGCTGACGTAATTTTCTCCCGGTACTTCGATAGTACGAACTGTGAAAGAGTCAGGAATATATATCGCCGTCATTTAAAGAGCAGCAATACATATGAATGAACCATTGTTATTTGCGGCAGGAGCTATTGCGTCTTGTAATGCACACACGGATTATATTTACAGATTTGGATGTGTCCTGGAGAATTATTTGGTGACCCTGTGTTTAATAAAGTGCCTCCGTTGCTCAGACGGCAGCGCGGCGGCCTCTCACCGCTGGCTTCCGTGGTTCAAATCCCGGTTTGTGCTGGACAAAGAGGATACGGGACAGTTTTTTCTCCGGGTACTCCGATTTTCCCTGTCGTCTTTCATGCCAGCAACACTCTCCAATATCAATTCATTTCATCTGTAAGTCATTAATCATTGCTCCAGAGGAGTGCGACAGGCTTCGGCAGCCGGCACAATTTCTATCCTCGCCGCTAGATGGGGTTTTTATTCATTCCTTTCCTGAGCCGGTCAAATAACTGGAAATAAGCTGAAGATTTTCATTTTTCTATGTCACTGGAACAACGAAAAATCATTTGTTGAAGGTATCGAATCTCATCCTTTCTTGTGTAGATAACGTCTTTAAACTGAAATATATTTTGCTCCAGAGGCAATAATTCCTTGATTACCCCGACTTTGAGAAAAGTAATGAAATAATGTTAGATACAGATCTCGGTGATTCCTGTTCAAAAGCGTTCACTCCGTTAAAAAATTCAAAAAAGAGTTTTAACAGTCCCATGAATATTGCTCAGCAATAGAGGAATTATTCTACGCTGAATAGAGTGGGAATATTCTGAGAATGACAGAGAGACAATTCCATATTTCTGAACTTTATGCAAAAAAAATCAATGATTCAGTGAAATATTATTACCGATATTTCAAAGAAAAAACCGTTATAATAAATTGTTATCATTATTTCCAATTTAAAATTACAGCGCATTATCTTACAAACTGAAATCATAATCAAACACAAATATCAACGTCAGAAGCAAAAAAAAAAAAATGATTGGCTCAATAATTGGTTCCGTACTTAAATTATGTCTTTCATTCTTTCTTTCTTTATTTCTTTCTTAGTCCGTTTACCGTCCAGGGTTGGATTTTCCCTCGGACTCAGCGACGAATCTCGCCTCTACACCCTCAACGCCAGTGTCCTGGAGCGCGAGACTTTAGGTCGGGAATACAACTGGGAAGGTGGAACAGACCTTACCTGCTATGCTGAACAAGGGCTCTTAATTTAGTTACCATCTCGTCACTTTCCTGGAGGAGAAATGGAGAAACACGGAAAACTACTTCGAGGATGACTAAGGTGGGAATCGAACCCCCTCTACTCAGATGACCTCCCGACGCTGAAAGGACCCCGTTCCAGTTCTTGTAACACTTTAAAAATTTCGTGGCAGAGCCGGGAATCGAACCCGGGCCTCCGGGGCTGGCAGCTAATCACAATAACCACTGCACCACAGAGGCGGATTTATATTCAATATCGGTAATTTATTAATTAAAATGTAATTTTCACTGTTGTAGAGGGTTAGTGTTATACATTGGGTATAATGAAATTTGCAGTGCAGCCTTATTTGAGTAAAATTTCCCTATCCACCACTATTGACATTTATGAATTACTTTTTGATAGGATCGACTATGTGACTCCAAGGTTGAAGAGATCTCTTTTTGAATATTACCAACACATGCTGACATTATTCGTTGTCTAGACTCTTCCAGTATATGTGATCTGCCCAGCGTACGTGAACTGTATACTGGTACCACAACGCTAATGTTCACATCAGTGACAATAGAACTGAGCCTGATCGAGCAGTGATCATTCAGTGTGTGTGCAGCTGACATTTCACCGATTGCCGCTGTATTTGCTCTCCTATATCTAACTGCATGCTTGTTGAACCAGCCACGTTGTAAATGATCCTGTGTTGAATGTGGGCTGTTCTATCACAGGCAGCTTACTGTCATGTATAGGGTGTACACTAATGTGTGACATCTGCTTTAGGAATAGTTAGCTTCTTAATTGCCTATATATGATAACAGTCTGGCACAGACATGGAAAATGAAAAGGATAGTGATTCTCAAGGTTTAATAAGCTATGAATGTATACACCTAATTATTTCGATTTATTCTTATTCTTCTTTCCTTCCTACCTCTCTCTACACCTGTGGGGTCGAGAGTGTGAGCTGCGTCGGGATTCTATCCCGTTTTACGGCCGGATGCCCTTCCTTATGCCAGCTCTATATGGAGATAACTATTGCATGTTTCTGTGGTATATTGTCTGAATATGATGAGGAGAATGTTGGGATGGATACCTACACCCAGTTCCCGAGCCAGGATAATTAATCAGAACCGATTAAAATTCCCGACCCGACCGGGAATCGAACTCGGGACCTTATGAACCGATGACCAGTTCGCTGACCATTCAGCCAACGAGTCGGACCTACGATAATTATTTCGATTTGATAACGTAAAATCATTAAATTACTATAGAATAATACTGTAAAATGGAGTACGGCCTAGTTAACTAGCTGCTGAATAGTGAAACTGAGTGTGATATCAAATGGTAGCACATAGAAGCGACATTTGAAAGTAGTTAAATCGGAAAGAAAATAATTTGGCCACGGGGTTTCGAGGGTTTCGTAGACTTATGAAATTGTTTTCGCTGTTTCAGTTTCTCACAGTAACGCCTATTTTGCTCCTTTTTGTTTCATTTATTTTATTCTTTCATCATTCACTTTTCTCCTTTCAGCTCTTAGTTTTGCAAGTTTTTGCGGAATCCTAATCAAATCTTTGTTTTTCATTATTAAATTATATATTCTATATACCGAGTACGATGTATTCGCAACGACAGCTAACCCCCAACTGAGTGCTCGAGTCAACACAACGCCATCTTGTAACAGAGTATGCGTGAGACGTCACATATTTAACACAAATTTTGCCTTACTTTTATGTACTATTTCATAAAAACTGCAATTCAGATTTTCATTTTCTTGCAACGGGTAACGTCCTCATTATTATCTGTCAATTAAGGCATTAAACATAATTGTAAGTTAAATATTCTCGGCGATATACACGTTCTATCCAAACACTAAAAGCGTCTTAAAATTTGTATTTCCATGTGCGCGTTGGCGAGGAACGTAGGTCTCCGTTAAAAACTTCGCACTCGTACTTTTTCTCCGATACATGGAAAAGCAGCGTCGCTGCCGGGACAAAACCTCCAATGTGAAATATTTTAGCTTACGACTTTGGCCGGTAAGGTTCTGTTATCTAAGGTGCAATATTGTGTGCATAATATCAAGGCTCTTCATAATGTATGTGCTGCGGGTCAGTATATCTCCAAAAATATTATCACATAGGAGGTTTTGTCCCGGCAACGACGATAGATTCTTGGATATGATTTCGGGGGTGGAAGACGAGGGAATGTGTTCATATCCACAATTCTATGATCAAAGTTAATTACCTATTTGGTTCACCTAGTTGATGGATCATCGCAAACACGTCCTTCTTCCGCTGCACCCAATACTGTATAATGTTGGGAATCGGTATGAGGTACGAGAGATTCCTCTCAGTTCACCCTACATACACTCAGTCAACGAGTGTAAGGTTTGCTGTATCGCCGGTGATTTTGAACGTGGCGACCATATCTTTGGTCAAACGGATACGCATAATCTATATCGCCATATAGAGAACATGCTCAGGCTTCATTCCGCTCCTGTCTCGTCTACGAATTTCACTCGTAGCTCTCATAAATGGAGTGGCGTGATCGATTTCCGAATGGAAGCTCTTCGGCTTGTTCGTCGTATTTGTACAACAAACTGATCGATTTCTGTAGTGCTTTGCGAGAAGCGACTCATATAGAAATTCGTTATTGTCTGGAAACAAGCTAAGAGCTTGCTTTCTTTCAGCAACGTATAGATGCCGCTACTGACCCAGTATACGTAGATGAGGAATACGGGTTGCCATGGTTACGATGGTGTCGGGAAGGATGATTCTAATTCCGGATAGACCCTCAGCCCAAAACCACTTCCATGTTAAAACCACGCACTGTACAATTTTACGTCAGATGCTACCGTGTGGTTTAGATTCGGCTGGTACTGCACATGTACGAGGGGACACCCAAAATTAACCGGATGTAATTCGCTGCGCGCCGCTCTTGTAGTTCCGGCATCTCTGTCAAAGTGGGTGTTAAGTAACCCCTCATGAGTCAGTATGCCAACCAGCATGGCTTGAGACGGTTGTAACGAGCCCCTGTGACAGTTTTCGTGCGATGTGTATTTAGACCACTTCGATTTTTGTGATTTTGTGAACAGAGAACCATCTATTTTACCTCAGTGTTTTAAGGCGGTTGCGCGAGAGTGTTCGGGTGAAATGAACCGATTTGTGGCAGAGTGGGGACTGGCTCTTCCACCATGACATTGCTCCAGCTCACACAGCCATTTCTTGGTGAGAACTGCTTGAAACCGCTTCCTGGCCCTCTCTATTCACCAGGTCTGATACCTTGTAATATCTTTTTGATTCCCCGGAGGAAAAGGAAGCTGAAAGGGAGACGTTTTGCAGACATTCCGGAGGTAGAGAGAGAATCGAAGATCATGCTGCAAGGCATCCGAAAGGACGAGTACCAAAGGTGTTTCGTGCAGTGGAAAAACCATTTGAACGAATTTATAAGTGTAAATGGAGGGTACTCTGAAAGTAACTAATGTTTATAACTCGAAAAAAATAAATTAGGCACGTTTTAAGTGTCGTGGCCGATTATTTTTGGGTCCATCTTCGCATTTCCACGTAGTGAATATCGTATGGCATTTTTTAATGTTGAAAACATTCCTTATTAGAGAAAATAGGGGTATCCAAACTACGAAAAATGTAAAATTAAGCAATTTCTTCGGTTGTGAATAAAGTTGAAGGCCTAAACAGCCTAACATCACTTATTTCTTTTTGATTCAAATCCTAGCCAAATTGACGTATTTACATAATTCATTCTGTAATATATTCCTTAGTTCAACACCTTCAGGAGTGTTTTGATATCTTGAAAACTGTCTACACCTAATATAGTTATAACGGCTTAAGTGAAACCCTGTATTGACTCACATTAGCGCTCGTAGTGGTGCTTAAGTGAAACAATGCATTGACTTACCTTAGCGCTCGTAGTGATAGAAAAAGGCAAACGATTAAGAAAAGGATTGTAATATTTGGGAATAAATACAGAAAATACTCTCATTTTTATTGTATTTTATTTACCTTAAATTTATAGCTCATATCGATGGCTTTCTTTTAAAACCTCGTATGTCCAAATGTTCTTCCCACCCATTATATTCCTTAAGACTGGTCACGCCTCCCGGTCATGTATTTGTATGCAGTCCATCAGAATAATTTTCGCTGTGTTCATTTTCCTTTGCTATGTCTAAAGGAAAATGGACCTTACCGTACCGTATTGTAGGGATGTTGATTGCACGGCAAATTTACACACTCCTACAGTATAATGTATTTAAGGTTCATTTTCCCTTACAAAATGGCAAAGGAAAATGATCATAACGAAAATTATTCTTTTGGATTGCATATAAATATGAGACTGGGAGGCGTGACCAGTCTTAAGGAATATAATGGATAGGAAGAGTATTCGGACTTACGAGGTTTTTAAAGAAAGCCATCGATATCCCTAGGATGTTTTGGATATTGAGTTGCTTGCCTGAAGGACTAGAACTGTGGATTTTTATTATGAGGGAAAGAATAATACTTTTATATATTTCATTTCGATTACAGTACTCTGTACTCAGCAGAGAGGGGAAGGAATTGAGTGGCTTAGTGGAAGAATTACCCATCTTATCTACAGTCGACTTTCAGTTCTATGCAGAAAAAGTATCCTGGCACCATTTTCTAGCCAACGTCAATAGCTTTTACGGCAGCTGTATTCTTACTTGTTAGAGGCTGACAGCGGGTTTATTTGATAGAAAAATTTGTAATATTTCTAATATTGTGCGAATGGAAGAGCTCCCCTTCCCAACTCCAGTCACGTGACTATTCACTGACCGCTTGATCAAGTAACGCAGCGCAGAAGTAGGCTAGTATATCTGCATATTTTTATTGTAGATTAATAACTGTTGTACATATTACGGATCTTTGTAATTCGGTGTTATGCTTTTGCTGACCCTAAATAAATAAATAATAGTTGCAGGATGCGCGTGATGTTCCGAAACCCAAAATAGAGAAAAGTATGCGCAGGAGTGAAAATATAAAGTAAAAAGAGGATTAAGAATCAATTCATTCAATTCATTACCTTTTTTACTAGTTTACTAGTTTCCTTACGTTGCACCGACACAGATAGGTTTTATGGTGACGATAGGATAGAAAACGGCTAAGAGTGGAAGAAAGCGGCCATGGCCTTAAATAAGGTACAGCCCAAGTATTTACTTGGTGTGAAAATGGTAAACCACAAATAAAACATATTCAGGGCTGCCGACAGTGGTGTTTGAACCCACTATCTGCTGAATACAAGCTCAGAGCTGCACGCCTTTAACAGCACGGCCAACTCGCTAGGTATTATTATTATTATTATTATTATTATTATTATTATTATTATTACCTCCCCTGCAAAAACACGTGACCTTACCGCGTTGCGGGAGGGGGAGGTGCATCCCAGTGAAGCAGAAAACCGAGTGGTAGGTTCAACCATATCGGATGGGTATCTGTCGAGAGACCAGACTAAAGAATGTTTTATCGAAAGGGAGGAAGTAGCCTTTCGGAAGTTGCAAGGGCGGCAGTCTAGATGATTGACTGATATGACCTTGTAATAATACACTAAATGGCTTAGTTCGTTTGATTCTGCTTCATGGCTGAAAGCAATGCGAACTACAGCCGAAACTAACTCCCGAAGACATGAAACTAGAGATAGGGAGATTCTTAACGATTGATTCATAATGAACGAATCATTGCACTGAACGATTGAATCATTATTCAGTGTACGAAATGAATCGACTCGTTTGTGAATCGAAAGCTGAATCGAGAGATGGCAGCCGCAATTCTTTGCCTGGTTCCTCGCTCGTTCTGATTCATATCGCCAAATCGGGTATCCACCATTTTTGAATCAATGACAAGTTGTGAAGAACAACTCTGTTATGTTATGTTTTATTCAACCTGAACTAAAAGTCCGGTTCACAAGTCAAATACTCCTAACCTAACCTTTCAGGAATTTTTTTTTTTTTTAAATAAGGAATAATCACGTCGTTTCAAGTCGCACAATTTACGGAACTGTAATGTACACTCAACTTCCAGCTCGTTGCGAAATGTTAGGTTAAGTTTACATCAAGGTTCCCGTTACCGTTCTGGTTCTCGTGAACTACTGTGAAATAACGTGTGGAACATGGAAGCCTCCCCGTTCTCGTTCTCAGCCCTTACTAAGAACCGATATAAGTGATTTTTTAAATCTTGTCTTGTCATGAAGTGCATAATTATGCAGGTGGAAGTAAAATAACTAACCATTATTTATTTGTAGCACATAGGCAATACAAGACTATTAAGGTACGTTACTTATAGGATTTTCATCATGATGACGAAGGGAGGAAATAAAGCAAGGCATAAATCCTCCAGGTGTTAGATTCTTGTGAATGCGATATCTCAATTAGACCTATTTCTTAAACATTTTTGTAAATTGATCTATACTTCCCCCTTTGGCGTTCGCCTTTCTGGTTTCTACGGTTACTCTGATGAGCGGCAGTATATTAAGGGGCAAACCGTACTAAAGAAAAGACAAGTCACAGGGCGAGTGGCTGAGCGGTTTGATTCATGTAGGTGTCAGCTTAAACTCGGGAGATAGTGGGTTTTAACTCCACTGTCGGCAGCCCTGCTTCCTTCCTACTCACCTTTCCTTTCTCACCGTCGCCATGAGACCTATCTCTGTCGTGTGACGTAAAGAAAATTGTATATTTTTTAAAAAAACAGTCAGATGATTCACTTCGATAACGCAGTGTCTTATGAGCGGCAGTGAGTGACCGGCTAAAGTTGCTATCTAGTAACTAGCTTGTGAACATAATGAAAATCGTACATAATGTTGTTAAAAACAATCGAATTTCAAAAAACAGTAACGTAGCAGTTATTTTATCACGGTTGATTATTTCAATCAAGTGATCACGTTTACATTTGGTTTCAAATGTTTTAAAAATATTTCTTCACTAAAAAAGAGTTAAAAGTAAATAACTGATGGTGAGCTGCTGTCAATAATCACCTTCGAATTGCCACAAAAATGTTCATATCTACTATAAATGTCAAATTCGATTGTTGTATAGTTTCAAATGGTAGCTTTGGAGAATGTACATTACTTTCTTAAAATCACTGTTAAGCATCGGCAGTTCCTAACCTATTTAAGTTCGGAAAGGGTAAGTCGGAGCGTGGTGTAGCATTTTTCGACTCTAACCTCTAAAAAGGATATGACACTTGTTACTTCACCATTTCACTTCTTGTAAACTTGTAAAGCAGTAGCAGTTCTAAAGAACATAACGGAATGGTTCATCTGAGTCCATGGTTTCGCTTTCGGCTCTTAGTTACGTGGTAATCGAATGAACGAATCAAATGAACGAATCAATTCGGTGAATCGTTTCAAATGAATCGGTTCTTCTAAGTGAATTAGATTCTCCACCTCCACATGATACTCTCCCTGTCCAGTTCTTTCCAGTGATGTCTTTCATATTCACCAAACAAAAGTAACAGTCATCACTGTATTTGCTTTGTTCCCAAATACCATATGAATATCAAATTTCATGCTTTTCCTTTTCTCATTATCAACACGTATCGCACCTGACATGTGCTGTACAAGGCTTATTTTGGTCGCTCAGTTCGTCTGTGAAATAGACAAACTAACTCGATTCAAAAAGTCCACCATAGCTCCTCTCTGCTGAGGGAACATGTACTTCCAGGAAATGTAACAAAAATCTTCAGGATTTTCGTGATGAAGGCATGTCAATGCTCGTAACAGATACAAAACGTGTCTGAACATATAAACAACATCCTGCAAACACAGATAACACAGAACAGCAACAAAATGAAAAGTTTACTGTGCACCGGGAACAAAGTAGAAGAATTATAGTCAATAACGGTAACAATATTCCGGAAACTAAAAGTCAAGTTGTGAGTTTCACAAATAGCAAAAGTCCTCTCAGTTTTAATTACTGCGTTGAAGGGGTGAAAGTTCATTTTGGGGATTATTACAAGTATCTAAGTGGTAATATAAGGACAGATATTCATTGAGCTAATCACATAAATGGGATTGTAATTAAAGGGTACAGATCTCTGCACATGGTTATGTGGGTATTTAGGGGTTGTAAAAAGGATTTAAAGGAGAGGACATACAAGTCTTTGGTAAGACCCCAAATGGAGTACGGTTCCAGTGTATGGGACCATCACCAGGATTACTTGATTCAAGAACTGGAAAAAAATCATAGGAAAGCAGCTCGATTTATTCTGGGTGATTTCCGGAAAAAGAGTAGCGTTATAAATATGTTGCAAAGTTTGGGCTGGGAAGACTTGGGAGAAAGAAGACGAGCTGCTCGACTAAGTGGTATGTTCCGAACTGTCAGCGGAGAGATGGCGTGGAATGACTTTAGTGGACAAATAAATTTGAGTGGCGTCTTTAAAAGTAGGAAATATCACAATACGAAGATAAAGTCGGAATTCAAGAGGACAAATTGGAGAAAATATTCGTTAATAGGAAGGGGAGCTAGGGATTGGAATAACTTGCCAAGGAAAATGTTCAATAAATTTCCAATTTCTTTGAAATCATTTTAAGAAAAGGCTAGGAAAACATCAGATAGGTAATCTGCCACCTGGGTGACTCCCCTAAATGCAGATGAGTAGTGATTGATTGATTGGTTTCTAGGCAGAAATGAACAGTATTTCCCTAATCAGTGGTACAGGAATAACCAGAATCAGTTCGAAATATATCCAGGAGGCACGACTAAAAAAATCATTGTTCCCCAGTGTAATATGTGTTTTTGGGCTGTGTTACCCACTTAACCGGGCGAGTTGGCCGTGCGGTTAGGGACGCGCAGCTGTGACCTTGCGTCTGGGAGATAGTGGATTCGAACCTCACTGTCAACATCACTGAATATGGTTTTCCGTTGTTTCAAATTTTCACACCAGGCAAATGCTGTAGTTGTACCTTAATTAAGGCCAAGGCCGCTTCCTTGCCGCTCTTCGACCTTTCCTGTCATATTGTCGCCATAAGACATATCTGTGTCGGTGCGACGTAATTAACATTGTAAAAAAATAAACAATGGCGGTAGGCTGTAAGCTGTCACTGTTGTAACGGCATCAGGGTTTTAAGGGTTCGTATACTTATTATTAGACACAAAACTACAGATGTTACTAGGGCAATAAATCTTACTACATAGAACGTGGTACTCTTGGAATGTGGGTAATAACTCGGTGTACTATGGGTCTGTGATATGAGAAATAAAATGGATAATTTAAGACGTCAATCTTTCTTTCCGTTATTAAATTTGTTATTCTATACGACTGACCACGATGTATTCACAACAACATCTATCCTCCAACTATGCGCGCGAGTCAACACAGCGCCAGAGTAGGCGTGTGACGTCACACATTTAGCAGAAATGTTTCCTTACTTTGAAGCGCAATTTCATTAAAACTATGTTTCAATTTTCAATTTTATTTTTCAACAGGTAGCATCCTATTGTCAGTCGTGCTGCAATAGTACTTTCTGACCCATTGAGGAAAGCAATGGCAAACTACCTCACTCCTCATCTTGCTTAGTACGCCTCATTTTGGTGCTGCCATTGGTTTTTGGGGTTTCCTTATAACAGCATAACCTTTGGTGGTGCTATTTGAGGATCCAACCAGCCTCTGGGCTGATGACCTAACAGACAGACACACAGCCTCCTATTTTATATGTCAAATAGTAATCAACATACTCGTATGTTAAATACTCTCCGCAATTTACGCGTTCAACCCAAACACTAAAAGTGTCTTAACACTTTTCTTTCCATGTACTGGTTTTCGAGGAACGTAAGTCTACGCTATGCCGGGCTGAGTGGCTCAGACGGTTAAGGCTCTGGCCTTCTAACCCCAACTTGGCAGGTTCGATCCTGGCTCAGTCCGGTGGTATTTGAAGATGGTCAAATACGACAGCCCCGTGTCGGTAGATTTACTGGCACTTAAAAGAACTCCTGCGGGACTAAATTCCGGCACCTCGGCGTCTCCGAAGACCTTAAAAAGTAGTAACTGGGACGTGAAGCAAATAACATTATTATTATTAGTCTACGCTGTAATGTTACCCACTTCAATTTCACAGTCCAGTCGTAAAATAATCGAATATCTACTACATGTGATTGACTTAAATTGGTCATCTTCTTTCTCTAATTCCTTATAGGGGAGGATTTCTTAAGTTATTTACAGAGCCAGAAATATAAAACTAAAATTATAAAACAATAAGCCCGTAATCACTATTAGTTGTTCTACTAATGCCCCTAGAACGGTCGTCGTAGTTATTGAAACAACTTGTAGCATTTCAGCGAATGAAGTGAGTTGCACACGCCAGTGGTTGAAATTTGTTTACTCGTGAATATTGTCCTTTCTACTTCCCCATTTTTGCCGGTCAGAAGCGCATGATATACAGTAGCAAACCACTAACTTTGAATAAACAAAGTGATTTGTGTCCCCCGCCACTTTCGGTCGACACTATATTATACTGCTCTAGCACGCAACCATGCCTCATTCTCTGCTTGCTTTCATAACATAATTCACATATTTCCTGGAAAACCTCTAGAGTCAGCAATTCAAACAAGTAGAGAATGATTTGTGAGCTTCCACTTCACGCTTTCACCTCCTCCTATGCATGGGAAAGAGCCATATGAAATGTTTCTGTATATCTGTGTAAAAATGTACAACTAGGTAACGCAGAAAATTCCTATATTAATTCTGTGACACACCTTAATAACTTAACCAATTAATAGTCTAGTAGTACTAAATAAGATGAATTCGCGGTGCGAGTCGTGTAGTCGTCAGTTTATATTAGGGAGGTAAGTGGGTTCGGATCGGTCTGGTGGCAGCTCCGAAAGTGGATTCCCCAATCATTTTCATACCAATCAATTATTCAGTTTGCTTTCCCAGTTAGTCCTCTTCTGCCACAATGTCGCCTTAAATCTATAGTTAAAAGGCCGTTAAATAAGTTGCTAACGGAAAAGTAGTCTACTTGCAATATAAGTACTAGGAAAACTGTACGTCGCTTGAAAAATAAGTACGAGTTCTCGCTGTTTAACATGTTTTAGCCATAGCATATTATGTAGTCTTGATTCATATGTTGTCGTATATATATCGTCCCTGTTCTGCCAAAACGGCGAATGTTACAATGCTCTTCCTATTCGTTATTTCTCTTAAGACTGGTCACGCCTTCCAGCCACATATTGATATGCGGTCCATCAGAACAATTTTCGTTGAGTTCATTTTCCTATGCGCGTGTGTAGAGAAATGAACCTTAAATACATCACACTCTAGGAGTGGGTAAATGTCATGCAATCATACATTCCTTCAGTATGGTACAGTAAGATTCATTTTCCTTTACACACGCACATAGGAAAATGAACTCAACAGAAATTGTTCTGATGGACCGAATATCAATATGTGGCTGGAAGGCGTCACCAGTGTTAAGGGAAATAATAGATAGGAAGAGCATTGTAACATTCGCCGTTTTGGCAGAACAGGGACGATATTATTTTGTTTGTTTTATATAATATTACCTATAGTACCCGGTTCCTTTTGGTACTTTTTTGAAATTTCACTTTTAGAATTTTTTTACCTGCTTGGAGTGATATTTTGTATATTTCTCTATTGAGAAGTTGATTGATATTTTATGAATTCCTTTGCAGATTTATAGGTCTTATTGTGCTTAGTTTTAAGTTTAAGTTGGAGATTATTTATTTTCACATTGAACATTTTCCTTGTGGAAGTTGTTGACCCTTTCAAATAAATAATAGAAATAAGTTGTGATCGTTTGTATTTACGCGTAGCGGTGTAGGCATGCTGAACACGATTACAACTGTCATTTGGTCTGTCATCAATCGGTCTAGCAATCCCTTCTCAATCCTCATGCCGATGGAGGCCGAACTTGAACTTAAACGACATCCAGCGTTCACCTCAGTGACCCCGATAACTACTTATTTGAAACTAGTATAGGTTATTGTCGATTATTTTTGCGTATCATCCCTACCGCTAGGGGTGATAGGAATGTCTTACCCCCACATCCTATTCCCACATACTACGTAATATGTGTGCCAAGTCTGGCTGAGAACTACGCTGGAATATACACACATAAATACTAATTCTTACTAATTTTGGACATCCGTTTCCATCTCTTCTCAACTTTCATGCCGATAGGGACTGAACTTGGACCCTAACAGTGTCCGGACTACAACTATTCATCTCAGCAACCCAGAAAACTCTTGATTCGATGCCGTTTTTTATTTTTTTTTATTTTTACATGTTACTCACTCGTCACGCCGCTTCCCTAGGAGTGCTGGGGGTGACTTACCCCACACAGTATTTTTGACACAAAATAAGTCATAAGTGTACCACATTTTGTTTAAATCGCACCAGTGGTTTAGGAGAAAATGTTGAACAAACACACACACACACGCGTGCACACGACCATTTCTATGTATGTACTGTACCACGTGGCCCTCTAGTACCCTACTTTCTACTTGTAAGTATCCCGCATACACCAATGATGAATGGCACGCCTGATAACTGATTTTCACAGGGGTATTACTGCCTGCAAGTAGATTACGTCAGAAGACAAAGACCGATCGGCCCCTCGTTGCATGATCCTCAGCGCAACCCGTTTAACACGCCCCCTTGAGTTAGTAAGCCTCGTTTTTGTACACATAGTAATAGGCTGGTATTTGATACAGTAGAACTACAGTTGCTGTCAACATATCGAAATTGGCTGGTGTGTTCAGCTGATCACACGCATATTCTATTGTGAATCTGGTATAAATGCAGCCAAAGTCCGCAAACCTTATTCACAAGAGTTTCCAAACAGCCGTCTGCCTTCTACGCATGTATTTCGTCGAACACAGTTGCAATTAACAGCAAATGGATCGTTCAAGGCACATACGAAGCACAAGAAACTTTATGGTGGAGTGGAATTTCATGCACGTACAATGTACATATATTAGTGAGTTATGCTTTATTTTGTGAATCTTTGGCGTATTTACAAATGTACCCTGCTAGGGAACGTGTGTAGTAAAATGCCTGCTATTTGTTTCACAACCGAAATATAGTACGCTGTAGCGCCCCTTTGTAAACCAGTGATCGGGCAACCCATTCTACATTAGTGGATGAGGGTTACCAATAAGTAGAAAGTACGGGGCTTGAGGGCCACCAGGTGTAGGTTAAAAGGTAAATAATGGCGTGTGGCCTCCGAAGAGGTCTGGTGCATGTCTTCCAACTTGACGCCGTATAGGCGACCTGCGCGTCTGTGAAGATGGAGACCTACTTTGGACGTATTCTAATGATGAAGACGACATACTCACCCAGCACCCGAGACTTTGGAATTAATCAATGCAAGTTAAAATCCCCGACCAGGCAAGGAATCGAACCGACGATCCCCTGGACCAAAGGCCAGCACGCTAACCATTTAGCCATACAGTCAGATGATTGAAAGGTGATCAACACGGTAAGGCTGGTACCATTCACAAACCTGCCTGAAAGTGAAGTAGAATCGTGAGAATTAAATTGAAGGATGGAGGAACACAGAGACGTGACTTTTGATTTTAGAAATCCCATACGCATTGACCAGGAATAGAGCTGCGGATGCTTTAGTGAGAAATGAATGGTGATATAACCGTAATATCACGCTCGAAGGTAAGTATGTGTGTGTGCGAGGCTGGCACTGGAAGGGAGGGCTCTGCGTGACCGTAGTTCCTGACTCATCTTAAACACGCTGGTAATTCATTTGAGATCTCAGGCTTTCTGCCACTGTAATGGTAGTTTATAGCACTAGCAAGAAGCGTAATTTGTTTCAGTGACGAAGGTTATGAGTTAGTACGGCGACATGTTAAGGCAACACGCCCTCCCTTGGTCTGATGAGTCGTTGGAATACGCCCTCTCCAAGTATGAAGCATTCTAATTCAACCACAGAAGCTGTTGGTGGAGTAAACATTATTTAATAAAAGATCGACTACATCATTAGTTTCGTTAATTGGTACACTGAATTCTATAGCCTTCATATCATCTGAAGCCACATAAATTTAAGTATATATTGGTTCCTTCATCAATACACACCCCAATAGATGTTCAGGATAAAACATACGGTATGATTTTTACAGTTAACATGACCTACGATTTAATTCTTAGTTATGTTAATAAAAAATCGTCCAGTCTTTTTCTGAATGGTCAGCAGCGGAACGTTGTAGCTGAAAGGGACTCTCAAGGCCGATCAGTTATCACCTGCCTGGCATTCCCATTTTATTGGAGTCGTCACTTGCTATGAATTTGTCCAAGTTTTATAGCCCCTTGACCTTCCCGACGCAAATCATTTGTGGAGAGATATATTCACGATTGCGTGTTTCTGTGGTAGTTGGTATTGTGGTGTGTTGTGTGTATATGAAGAGAAATGTAATAAGAACACAAATCGAATTCCCCGAGTCAGCGAAATTAAAAATGCGCAGTTAAAAACTCCCGACTCATTCAGGAATCGAAACTGAGGCAGTCCGAATCGAAGGCCAATAGGCTGACCATTCAGCCGAGGAGCCGGACCTTCGATTATCGGTCTGAAGGAGATTAATTACTCTAGCTCGAAGTTTGATTGTTTTTGTTACACCTGTCCGAATATCAAACTGACAAGGGGGCATTTCCTACTCGTCACCACCGATTTCGCTCAAATTTATAGAACATGCAGGGCTTGGTTAGAAATGAAAGTACCCAAAGGGGGAACTCCAGATGGCCAAGTGCATAGAAAGTAAAAATAAAAATATGAATGTTGACGCGGCTCTCGCACCGTACAAGCCACTTACGTTAGCCCGCACGCCGCCGAGCAGTAGTTGGCTTAGCTGTAAGAGCTTTGACTAGTAATTCGATGGCCCTGGGTTCTACTGCCTCTGTTGAGAATATTTTTCTCAATTTTTACATTATTAATTTAATTTATTTCATTTATTTATAAGCAAAAGCCATATAGGAAGTAATTTTTTTAATGAGCGCACACTTGTAGAAATTTGGAGTTGCGAACTCTCCCGACGTGTTCAAATAGAAATTATTCTTTTTTCTCCTTTATCGGCTATCGTCCATCCTTGTTGAATATGCCATAAACGCGAACAGTCGTTTCGCTGTAAGGTTCGTTTTCACCTGACAAGTGAAGGTTGCTCCTGGTGGCTATACTCAAACAATAGATTCTTGGCGCAGGAAAAGAAAGTCTGAAATGAAATCCCAATATTTTACCATTTCTATGCCTTTTGCGTATAAAAATGACTTATTCACCTCTTTGCTTAGTTGAAACATGAATAATATAAAAGTTGACGAAAAAAACAGTCTCCACACGGCGAGTCGAACCCACGGCCATCAAATTACCGCTACGCCAACTACTGCTCGGCGTGCGCTTTAACGTAAGTGGCTTATACGGTGCGAGAGCCGCGTCAGCATTTATATTTTTATTTTTGTTTTCTATGTGCTTGGCCATCTGGAGTTCCCACTTCAGGTACTTTCATTTCTAGCCAAGCCCTCCATGTTCTATAAATTTGAGCGAAATCGGTGGTGATGAGTAGGGAATACCCCCTTGTGAGTCAAGTCCACATGTGTGACATAGATGGCCTCCTACACACCGCCAGGGGGCAATAAATATGGCGAAAAAAGAAACAAATTTTGACAATTAAATGGTGAGTGTAGGTGTATTTAACCAAGGAAGCGAATATTCAATGCTGAAATTCAATAACTTATTTATAGTAATAATTTCTTCTGGCTATTTCTAGCCTTGTGCCATCTTGTTATGCAGACACTCCGATGAGGGTGGGCGGCATCTGTCACGTATAGGATAGTGCTTGTTGTTGTAGTGGAGGATAGTTTCTGTGTGGTGTGTGAGTTGTAGGATTATTGCGGACGGAATAAGCACCCAATGCCTAGGTAAGGTAAGGGTGTATTCTGCCCGAAGGCAGGTCCGAACCTCCGCAGAGGTGTGCCTGAGCCGGAGTTTACGTACGGTAGGGTGGCCAGTTCCTTTCCGCTCCTCCTTTCCCTTACCCCCACCAACAGCGCGTGGTAACCCATCCAAATCTTGACCACGCCCAATGTTGCTTAACTTCGGAGATCTCACGGGATCCGGTGTTTCAACCAAGTAAATTAACCATTTAAGGTTAAAATCTCCGAACCGACCGAGAATCGAATTCGAGGACCTCTGAACCAGAGAACATTTAGCCAAGGAGCTGGACAATGTATTTTTGATAATAATGTATTGTCTTGCACAAAGCCAAGCCAAACCAAACCAAATCCCATGGCGCAACAGCCCCGAAGGGCCATGGCCTATCAAGCGACCGCTGCTCAGCCCGAAGGCCTGCAGATTACGGATTGTCATGCGGTCAACACGACGAATCCTCGCTGCTGTTATTCTTGGCTTTTTTGGCCGGGGCCGCCATCTCACCGTCAATAGCTCCTCAGACCACTGGTCACCCGATTATCGCGAGTAGACCTCGAACCAGCCCTCCGTTCCAGCTTAAAATCCTCGACCTGGCCGAGAATAGAACGCGGGACCTGCGGATAAGATACAGGCGCGCTAACCCTACACCACGAGACCGACTAAATACTCTGCACTATTCTGACGAAATTACACTAATGGAAGCAAGCTGATATTGATCTAAATGAAACAGGTCGTATTGTAACAGGCTAATTGTTATCAACCTTTAGCAATACATCTACTACTTGATATGCATAGCACCTCTTGACTTTAGACGCAGAACGCCAGCAGAAGTTGAAAAGAAGAGACAAGAAAGTGATCCTCTGCACCCTGTGTTCGGATATGAACCCCAATCATGGAGGTTGAGGTCTAGAAAGAACTTTCTGTGGACGGCGCAGCCAATTCTATCGCCAGCTCCAGTTCGCCGAGTAGAACTGCAGTGCAGATACGTACACGAGGGTGACTGGAGGAACGTCGAAGAGGAACCGGTTGCTGGTTATAATCAAACCTACACAATATGAAAGTCGCTGAGCACACTCAAGATTGCTGAGTGTCGGTGTAAAACCAATCGAATGAACATGCAAGATCCAGAACACATTTCGAATTGCAGAGAGCTGGAAGAAGCTGCACATTAGATGACCTATTAACGGGAACCGGCAAGGCCACCCAGGCCGCTGAATTCTTGGCTTCACGACAAATGAAACTGTGCATTGTATTTGTGTGCACCCCTGTAATTCTATTTAATTTAATGTGTTATAGAGTTCGGTTGAATGTATATTATTATTCCTAGTAATTTCGTCTCTTCGATACATAAAATAAATAGAATGAGATCGATTTAAAAATAATGACTCAACAGAATTCCAAACGACCTCGTTGGAATGCATTCAAATGACTGTATATTCAACAAATCAAAGAAATACTTACAGGTATGTGCTCATTTATTTTCTCGTTATTCCGTGATATGCACAGCAATGAAGTAGTCAGTTTGAAGCCTCGATATATTTATATAATATCAGCTATGCCAGTTGTTCTATTTGAAGATAGTTATAACTACCTTGTAGTACATAATCCCTATATATCGACGGCTTACTTCTAAAACCTCGTATGTACCGATGCTCTCCCTACGCATTATTTTCGCTAAGGCTGGTCACGCCTCTCAGCCACATATTGATATGCAGCCCATCAAAACAATGTTCATTCTGTTAATTTTCCTATGCTATTGTGTAAAGGAAATCGAACCTTAAATGCATTATACTGTAGGAGTGCGTAAATACGTGATGCAAATAACATCCCTACTATACGGTATGGTAAGGTCCATTTTCCTTCACACATCAGTATAGGAAATTTAACACAATGAAAATTGTTCTGATGGACTGTATATCCACATGTGGCTGGGAGGCGTGACCAGTCTTAAGGGAAATAATGGATAGAAAGAGCATTGGGAGATACGAGATTTTAGAAGTAAGCCGTCGATATCTTCCTTTCTTACTTTCATTCGTCCCTCATTTTTCTGCATTCTTCCTTTCTGCCTTAATTTAATTGCCACTATTGCATTCTATTTATTACGTGTGTGACGATGTACAGATGACCTACAGTTTTATTCCTGGCCTAGTATGTCTGCCTTCAGTTAGAAGATCAATGACCACTGAGACTGAAAAGGAACTGAATTTGCTAATTTATATTCTTAAAAGAGTCCGGCTCCATGGCTAAATGGTTAGCGTAGGGGTCCTGGGTTCGATTCCCGGCAGGGTCGGGAATTTTAACCATAATTGGTTAATTCCGCTGGCACTGGGGCTGGGTGTATATGTCGTCTTCATCATCATTTCATCCTCATCACGACGAGCGGGTCGCCTACGGGCGTCAAATCAAAAGACCTGCATCTGGCGAGCCGAACTTGTCCTTGGGCACTCCCGGCAATAAAAGCCATACAACATTTCATTTCATTCTTAAAAGAGAGAGTAATTTAGGCTGAGGTTAAAAAAGGAACCAACAAATACACTTTCCCTAAATTGTTTAAAACGTCAAGTAAGAAGGAAACCCTTGTTGACCTGCTGCGGTGGTGCAACTGTTTTCAAGCACACCCCCAATGGCGATCAGCTGCATATACCATCTTAACCACATACCAGCCTTCCTGGCATTCTTAAATTTCCAGCAGTACCGGGAATCGAACCCGCGCCTCTAAGGACGGCAGCTCTCAGTATTAGCCG
Source organism: Anabrus simplex (assembly GCF_040414725.1). Lineage (NCBI taxonomy): Eukaryota > Metazoa > Arthropoda > Insecta > Orthoptera > Tettigoniidae > Anabrus > Anabrus simplex. The sequence goes on along the minus strand of NC_090265.1, from coordinate 79,726,428 downwards.
TTACGCTGCGGAGGTGGACAACTTTACGTTCGAGAAAGTAACTAATATACGCCTGTTAGTATTTCTTAAAGCCTTAAATATATTTCATACTAATAAATTCATTACTTATGGATTTAGAACAATCTTTACGTAGGTACATACTTTTCAGACTAAATGCACATATACTATATTTTAGGAATACTTACTTTATACTGACTGTACTGAGTTTAATTTTCAATTTCTTGTTATTTATGTGTCAAAATGTCTGACATTTTTCCTAAGTGCATTCCCTCATTTGTGTTTCAACTTTACAACTTACCAAAATATACTTCGACGGCATCGACAGTCGACAAATTAAACAATATTCCATTTACTTAATAGTGCATAAGCCTGTTTCGACGGACGAAACTCCTATGTGAAAAGTAACTGAGAATTCTGAAATGGACATATTACTGTATCTTATGAATAAGACTAAGAGCTATCTGGGCGAGCGAGTGTTTAGTTCACCCGGAAGGACGTAGGTTCGATTTCCCGTCAGGTAGTAGATACTTTATTTTATGAAAGGAGATTACCACTTCCGGAGGTTTACATGGCCCTGAGGTTCACTCAGCCTACACTGAAAAAGAGTTCCAGGTTAATTTCTAGGACAAAGGCGGCGGGGCGAAAATCTACCCATTCTACTCCACCAAATGCCGAGGTTACGCTTACGGAGATGACTTTGCTATGAATAAGTCTTGCATATCATCGACAGTCGTAGTGACTGTTAAAAGTAACTGGTAATTTGAAGTAATCAAGTGAACATTCCTTACTTGATATTGACATATCATTTGGAAAGAATCAGAACACTCATTATAAAATTTCCTTATAAACTATACTGAATGTAGTTCTAGATGGGATACTTTGACGTCCATGGACCTGTGCACTCTTGAATGAGTTACATGCAACTGTCCATAGCCGAACGTTAACTTGTAAAACAATCTGATTTTGTGACATCTCGATAATGTCATTTCGGCTCAATTCACCATTGCCGTGTTTTAGAAGCCATTCCCTTAGATTCCTTTTTTAGTTTACAGTTCTTAATTCCAGGCCGCAAATTAGAACATTTCAAACGCTAACGTTTGAAGTAGTGTCAAGTGATTCAAAACATTTAAGGCCATACCGACTTCAATTTCTTGTTATTCATATGTCAAAATATCTGATTTTCCTAACTGCATCCCCTCATTTGTGTTGTAACCCTATTCAATATCTCAATAAACACAAATCATAATACGGATTCTCGTATTTATTTCAAACACCGTATATTGAACAAATATATCAGCAGCAATCTGTCTCAAATATCTTGGCCCAAACAACAGGAGATTCCGTTGTTTTCAACTCTAGCAACATATTGGCGATGTGTTCTGTCTTATTCCGTGCTTTTTGGCTAGTACTGAAAAAACCTGGATAGTATACTTTGAGACCAAACTATGAAAATCGTATCCCATACGGTCCATTAAGGATAATGAACCTACTAAGGTGATTACAGCCCTATCAAATGACTTGTAGATATAAGACGAATGACGACTCCTAGTGCATTCTACTTGTTTACGAGGTTTTTTTGTTTTTTTTTTTTTTTTTTTTTTTTTTTTTTTTTTTTTTTTTTTTTTTTTTTTACTCTATAAGGTGGCTATGCAATTGACCTCACGAGGCTAATTGAATCTTGCTCTGAACCACAGACCTAGGAGTAAACTGCTTGGTCGATCAGGAACCTTTTCTAGATCCTTCGGCTGGGAGGCGTAGAAACTAGTATATCACTGCGGACACAGCTGATTTAAATCTGTATTTTCCTCTCAAAATTTGAAAGATAATAAAAACTAATCTAGAATGGCTCTCGGACGGAGCAAACTACAGTGTATAGATATTAAGAGTTTCGTTGAAAACTGTAAATTTATTTAGAGATGGATTTCTGTAACGTATGGAGAAAATATTCGTAAGAAACCTTTGACAATAGATATTGGAAATTTAGGAGATCTGTTATGTAGCATGAGAAATCCTTCAGCTGTGTGGTAAATCCCCCTACTAAGCTTCTTTATTCTTCACACCGGGGATAGTCCCTTTGTATTGCATGGTGTCGACATGAAGACACACAAAGAAAAGAAACTCCTTTTCTGACACCTGCAACTCTTTGTTCGTCTACAATAAGACGGTGTGGACCTCCCTAACCCCTTCTTTCCTTCCTTTCATACGATGGACTCCACTGAGCACTATAATCTTCCCCTTACCTTACGGGCTCCGCATCTCTGGACCGCCTGCTCCGTTCAGGAGTGATACGAAGATATCTCCTTTTTTTATCTTATAGTTCCTCGCGTCATTTTTCCTTTCATTTATTTTTGCGATGTGAGTTTCACCTACTTGTGAAATCTATCAAAGTGCAGTCTTATTCTGAGGATTGTAATTCGATCACATTTTGAAATATAATTGGCGGAGTGAATATATTGCTGAATCGCATTAATTTAAAAATAATAATAATGTTATTTGTTTTACGTCCCACTAACTACTTTTACGGTCTTCGGAGACGCCGAGGTGCCGGAATTTAGTCCCGCAGGAGTTCTTTTACGTGCCAGTAAATCTACCGACACAAGGCTGTCGTATTTGAGCACCTTCAAATACCACCGGACAGCCAGGTTAGAACCTGCCAAGTCGGGGTTAGAAGGCCAGCGCCTTAACCGTCTGAGCCACTCAGCCCGGCTAATTTAAATATACTGCTCTCTTTGAGGTAATACATTTTTCTTCTATCTTCTTTATTAATGGAGTTAATGATATTTAAATTTAAGTTATATAAAGATTCAGAGCCGCCTCTGTGGTGTAGTGGTTAGCGTGATTAGCTGCCACCCCCGGAGGTCCGGGTTCGATTCCCGGCTCTGCCACGAAATTTGAAAATTGGTACGAGGGCTGGAACGGGGTCCACTCAGCGTCGGGAGGTCAACTGAGTAGAGGTGGGTTCGATTCCCACCTCAGCCATCCTGGAAGTGGTTTTCCGTGGTTTCCCACTTCTCCAGGCAAATGCCGGGATGGTACCTAACTTAAGGCCACGGCCGCTTCCTTCCCTCTTCCTTGTCTATCCCTTCCAATCTTCCCCATCCCCCGCAAGGCCCCTGTTCAGCATAGCAGGTGAGGCCGCCTGGGCGAGGTACTGGTCATTCTCCCCAGTTGTATCCCCCGACCAAGAGTCTGAAGCTCCAGGACACTGCCCTTGAGGCGGTAGAGGTGGGATCCCTCGCTGAGTCCGAGGGAAAAACCGAACCTGGAGGGTAAACAGATGATGATGATGATGATGATGATGATGATGATGATGATGAAAGATTCAGGTATAAAAATGAAAATAGACATGAATTATGATATTTTAAATGTATTTTTTAACAATCAGCTTTACGTCGCACAGACACCTCTTACAGTGACGATGGTATAGGAACGGGCTACAAGTGGGAAGGAAGTGACCGTGGCCTTAATTACGGTACAGCCCCAGCATTTTCCTGATGTGGAAATGGGTGAACTTATTCCATGGACCATTTGAACATTTTGTGTCACACGACAGCGGTTTACGTTGTTTTTTACAAGTTGTTTTACGCCGCATCGACACGGATCGGTCTTATGGCGAAGAAGGGACATGAATTTAATTTCGTGTGGCTATTACTAGCCGAGTGCAGTCCTTGTAAGGTAGACCCTCCGATGAGGGTGGGCGGCATCTGGCATGTGTAGGTAACTGCGTGTTATTGTGCTGGAGGATAGTGTTATGCGTGGTGTGTGAGTTGCAGGGATGTTGGGGACAGAACAAACCCCAGCCCCGGGGACATTGAAATTAACCAATGAAGGTTAAAATCCCCGACCCGGCCGGGAATCGAACCCGGGACCCTCTGAACCGAAGGCCAGTGCGCTGACCATTCAGCCAACGAGTCGGACAGATGGGACATGAAAGGGATAGAAGTGGGAGGCAAGCGTCCATGGCCTTAATTAAGGTACAGCCTGGTCTAAAAATGGGAAACCACGGGAAACCATCTGCAGGGCAGCCGATAGTGGGGTTCCAACCCACTATATCCCGCATACTGGATACTGGCCGCACTTAAGGAACTGCAGCTATCGAGCTCGGTGGTTTACGTTCTAACAAATTCACTATGAGTCTGTCCCCGCGGTGTAGGGGGCAACGCGTCCGCCTGTCACACGGCGGCCTCGGGTTCGATTCCCGGCTGGGTTAGAGATTTTTATTGTAAATGATTAAAATGCCTGGCCTGTGGACTGGGTGTCTGTGTCGTCCTTAACGTTCGTTTCCTCACATGCAACGCTCCACACTTCCTCCATTCCATTTACACGGAGGTTCGTATCACATGGTGCAAGTAGGGGCAAAATATTTCTATAGGTCGACGCCCCGAACAAACAGATCTAAAAAAGTCACTATGGAGTATGTAAACCAGGTGGGGAATTTTCCTCCCGACGAGGCTTTGCCTACTATACAATTGTATGATTCGTTGTATTTAGGAACATCTGTCAGTATTACAGTTGTTTAGGATATCACCTTCTAGGTAAGTTCGGGAACATCTGCTCATTGACTTCCATTCTCTCCAAAATGTCCAGTATATGGCTGCCACAATTAGTGAACGGGCTCATCATACCGTAAACTACTATGCACATGATATATATGAGGAAGAAATCGAACGGATCCAGGTCGAGTGATATAGACGGACAGTTTATCCATTGACATGCAGACAGGAAGTTATCGCAGTACTATGCAGGTACGTCCGTGTTGTTCGCTTGCTAGAAGAACTCTGTGTAATTCTCATATATCTGATACTCTTCGATTCATGGGCCCTTTATTGGTGGGAACGTTGCTTTTTCACCTCTGGCACCTGTGCTTTCTATATCCTCGAGCTTGTTTTGAATTGACTCATTTTCAACGATCAACAATTTCCGCAAAATATCGCATTCATTCAATATCACCTCATATTTTATAAAAGGAAATATGTAAGGGAGGGTGAGGTCATTAATGAGGTTGTAAGGTCGTATTTTAGTTTAACTCGGTTTCAAACCCGACAGGGTATTCGGATTTTTAAAGGGCGGAAAAGAGCCCCTTCGGCACTCTATTTCGTATGATGTCAGCATATAAAGATCTCTGGTGATATATCTGGTGCGCATCCTACGAAATTCATTAAAATTCAGTTATGGTTCACCCAACGGTGCATTTGTCTCGCTGTCATTTGTGGAGTAAACGAGAATGTTAAAATTGTTACGCAGGTGTCCTGGACGGCGTCAAATCAAATTGCCAATACGTGCTAGCTGAAGCCATCAAATTAAAACAGTAAAAATCTACATAATAACTTAAATACTCCATTTCCCTAAAATTCTTCCTTTCTGAAGACTTTTCAATCCCGAATTTCAGAAAATGGTGAACTAAATTCCCTTAGGTGCTACAACCCTGATGGGTCTTGGCCTACCAAGCGACCGCGGCTCGGCCCGGAGGCCTGCGGATTGCGAGGTGTCACATCGTCGGCATGGTAGATTCTCTCGGCATTTATTTTTAACTTTCAACATTGAAGCCGTTATCTCATAATCAGATAGCTTCTCATTTGATCTCGTGTAGGTTCAGTGTACCTTGAACCAGCCCTCCGATTCAGGTAAAAGATTCCTGCCTTGATCGGAAATCGAAACTGGAGCCTACGATTAGGAGGCAGTATTGCTACCCGTAGACGACGGGATCGACATTAAATGCTATTTTTAACCAAGATATTTATCGAAACTTGAAGTTTCACGAGCTCTCTGATTTGTATTGATTCAAAATAAAATCAACGTAAAGCAAGCAAGCTTGTAGTTTTCCGTGATTGTTGGTATCGTAATCATAGTCATTAAACCTTTTAATTGGAATCTCAATCACGGTGTCGTGAATGTTCATTTCTAACTTCGTACATACAGTGGCTGGGTATCAAACCATGGCTACAAGGGTGAGAATCAAGTGACTACGTAACACGGCTATCACTCCCTCTACCTGATATTATTTGATCTTTTGCTGGTATGCCTGGAATATACAAGCAAGTTTCAAGTTAGTATTTAATGTTGCAGTGACAAGCAAACTTGGTGTGTGATATAAGACGTTGGAGAACAAGGCTAGGCGAGTAGAATGTTAATACCTAATAGGTGCGGTATTAACCTCCAGATCTGAAGGAAATACCACCCACGGCGGCTTGCATCAAATCTGCCGCGTGAAACACGTGTTAGATTCTCGACGTATGACGTGATTTCTGTGATCATCATTGTAATTGTAATGCAGTTTGTTGTAGTCGTACATCTGTCTGGTGACGCGTGAATTGAGTTCTAAATAGGTGGAAGGCGTGTGAACGTTGCAGGCTGAGATTTTTTGTAAAGTTACTTTAATCCTCTCTCCTCTTGAAGTTTTCTATACTTTGGTCAGACTTTGATTGTGGGTTCCAGTGACATATGTGTTTATTACAGGCAAGAACAATGAGCATGATTCTTCCCTTTTCCAAGAAATGTAATGACTTCGCATAGTGTTTCATTGGTTAATTTGTCAAAACAAAATCCAAATCCAATGGCGCAACAGCCCCGAAGTGCCATGGCCTACCAAGCGACCGCTGCTCAACCCGAAGGCCTGCGGATTACCAGGTGCCGTGAGGTCAGCACGGCGAATCCTCTTGGAGGTTATTCTTGACTTTCTAGAACGGAACCACCACCTCACCTTTACATAGCTCCTCAATTGTAATCACTCGGCTAAGAGAACCTAGGACCAGTCCTCAGATCGAGGTAAAAATCTCTGACCTGGCCGGGAATCGAACCCGGAACCTCCGAGTAAGCGGCAGGCATGGTGGCATCCGACCAGCTACTCGTACAAAATGTGATTCATTTAAATCAAACAATCCAACCGATCGAGTGGCTGTGTGGTTTTGATCAAGTAGCTTGCATTCGGGAGATAATGGATTCGAACCCAACTATCCACAGCCCTGAAAATTTTCACACTAACAAATTCTGGCGCTGTACCTTAAGAAAGGCCACAGTTGTTTCCTTCCCGAGCCTAGCCTTCCTCTCCCATCGTCGCCATGAGATCTATCTCTGTCGGTGCGACGTAAAGCAAATTGTAAAAGAAAAATCAATTAATCAATCAATCAATCAATCAATCAATCAATCAATCAATCAATCAATCAATCAATCAATCAATCAATCAATCAGTACTGAGCAGCGTTTAGGGCTGTCATTCCTTAAATGAATGATCTTACAAGTTAGTTTCAAAATATCGTCATTTCCGTTTGAGAGTGTTTTGTGCTCCAATAACCAGCCACTACTAATGTATGTGAGGCTCCTTCGGTTGTAACTGTGTGTTCATTGATGTTTAAGTTTTGTGTTCTGTAATATGGGTTACATTGCGATTTATAAACTTGTGGTCTTGCATAGAAGTCGTACAAGTTACACCAGAGACGATGGTATTTACAAATGCGGAAAATCCAACATGATCCTAGGCTCCGTGCTAAGTCATTAGCAAGCTGGCCTTTGTTTCAAGGGGTCACGAGTTTGATTCCACGCCGTGTATAGGATTTAATCTGCATTGGTTAATTTATCTAGCTCGAAGGGATAGGGTGGGTATGTGTGCCGTGTTCAACATTACCATTCACCATAAATACGGCCCCATACTCACAGACGTGCAGGTCAACCAAGTGCGTCAACTCCAAAAACCTGCACCACGCTTTTCCGGATGCTATACGCCATTATTAATTCATGTAGAAAGAATGCCGTGCTTTCGTGCATTATGTACGCTGATAGATATCCGGATATATTTCACCAATTTCGTCGCATATTTGCGAATCTACGTAATTAACTGTGAGAAACTGCAAACGTAACACCTCAAAAACGTTCCCAAAGCAAGCGAGTAATTGGAGAAGAGAGTGAAATCAATGTTCTAGGTCCTGTTGCACTAAATCTCCAGATTTGCTCCCGGGTTATCGCGAGAGAAATTAGCATTATTCAGGCAAGTGTTCTATGTAATATGCACCGTCACAGATTCCAACGGTATCATATCTGATTATTACCCACAACCATTTCTGGTTGAGCGGGTTAACCGTAATCTTCCATCGGTTTTGATCGCTTTTCATCATGAAGATCATTATAGGTGGGATACTTCTCTGCGTTGGTTATCTTTTGCGCAAAATTGGGCTGTGCATGAGTCACACAAGTTCACGTTCAAGTGTCAGAATCGTGTCAACTTTTATGAATGGGTATTCATGTACCTTGTTCACGGACGAAGGAATGTTTACCAATTGTGTCAAAAGACAACCTTAAAACATGCACTATTGGTCAGTAAACAATCCCCTTTGGATTCAACAAGTGTAACATCAACGTCAATTGACTGTGAACGCACGACGCGGTATTGTGGACCATCATCACATAGACGGGTCCGTGATTGACAACAGCTACTGTTCGTCATCTTCCTAACGATTGAAGTTCACCCGTTGTTAGAGAACAGAGAGAGCAACATATGAGAAGGGGTGCTTACTTCACTTCCAAAAAATAAATTAGTATTTTATCCACATGCATTACGATAGTTCAATATTAGACCTATCGATTGCCATCAGCAATCCAGAGACCGAAGATGTAATTCCTTAAACTTTGTGACAAACCTGATCACGGGTACGTTCCATGTGACATTTATTTTACGTTTCTCGAGCTATTATCCACAACTTTCTTAATGTGGAATTAGCACCTTTTGAACAGATGCTCCTCATATGGTATCAGCATAATCGGTGCCTGGTCATAGTGCAAGATGTAGTACATCTTTTCTTGAAAAAGTGTTTCTCAATCGCTGGAATGGATGCAAACGACCTGTAAGCTTGCCGGCCCTTTAACCCGATTTAACGCCTGTAGATATTTTTTTCTATGGGGAGATTTTAAATTTGTTCTTTACAAGAACCCACCGAGCACTCTGGATGATATGTTACAGTAGTCTATACGGACATTTCTTCTGAAATACTACGTCATGTGGAGCGATCATTGAGTGAAAGACTTGCAGTATGTCGCCAATGTCTATCATTTTGAAAACAAAGTAGTAAATGCACATACTCCAGTAATGGCTGTCGTCTGCATTAGATAGAACTTGCAGTTAAAAATCGCTGTATTTCACGAACTACTTGCACTAGAACCCTGCAATAAAAGTCATCGCCTCTTATTTTATTTTCTCTGTGTTAATTAAAAAAATGATCTGAGAGCCCAAAAATCATTTTTCGTGCATTGCTGAAATCACTGCGTGGTTTATATTTATGAGGTCCTGTATGCATTCTCATTGTGTAAAAGCAGCGGATCAATTCCACATCTCGTTCTGTAAATATTTGCGGTGTTCGTTTAAGTGCTTCACCCGGTATAAATACGGTAACTTCCTGTCGATGGCCCACTACATGTTCAAGAACTTCAACATTACTAAATTCCACCAAGCCGTTGATTATCTATACTATTTGTAATTACGATAAGCATGAGGGTTTTATTTCTTTTAGAACAATGCTTTACGTTTCCCCGACACAAATAGGTTTTAATAGCGACGAAGGGATACGAAAGATCTAGGAGTGGGAAGGAAGCGACCGTGGCCTTAATTAAGGTATAATCCCAGCATTAGCCTGGTGTGAAAAGAGGAAACCAAGGAAAACCATCTTCAGGTCTGGCGACAGTGAGGTTCTGCAATGTTTTTGAAAGAATCTCCCTTTTGGAAGCATCTCACTGGAATTTAACTTTCTACCTCAGTCGTTTCCTTATTTTTTTTGCCCCTGATACAGATTGTTTCAAAGCTGGGTTAACATGAAAGTATTATTATTATTATTATTATTATTATTATTATTATTATTATTATTATTATTATTATTATTATTATTATTATTATTATTACAGCGTGAGTTATCTGAACATTGATTCAATTATTACCTTCTTAACGTATCTTAAAATCATGTGTGTAACTTAAACTTCATATCCTACACAATCTGTTCTAATATAAAATGTTGTACTTTGAGACCTTGTTGAAATAGATGATAAAACTACTACATCAGTCCGGACAAAAAAGAAAAATTCATGTCCGTTCCATGGAATCGAATTCGTCTCACTGCACTGTACTGACAACGTGACCAATAAGCAGCAATACATCGACGCAGGTTAACAAGAATTCTCTGGTGCTTTCATAATGTCCTATGATCTACCTTCGGCACGAGGAGCTTCGTGCTTTTCTTGGAATTCAGGCAATTACCTCATACTCAGGAAAATAATTTTTGTACACGAAGACAGAGACACCGAGAGGTAAACAATATTTCTTCATTCCTTTACTTAATCCTATTCAGGTCGAATTCATAACATATTTTTGCTTCTCCTCACACCTTTGTGGAGTTTAACGTTTTTTCGAACTTTTAGCATCACTAGCATCATTTCCCTATATCGAAAAAATGAAAATACACAGCCTGTTTACAGTCATTCGACCGGGTCAGGAAGGGAATTGGTGAAACCCCCATCTAGCGGCGAGGATATGAATTGTGCCGGCTGCCGAAGTCTGTCGCACTCCACTGGGGCAATGATTATTGAATGACAAATGAAATGAAATGATATCGGGGAGTGTTTCTGGAATGAAATATGACAGGAGAAACCGGAGTACCCGGAGAAAAACCTGTCCCGCCTCCGCTTTTTCCAGCACAAAACTCACTGCAGTGACCGGGATTGAACCACGCAACCCAGCCGTGAGACGCCGGAGCGCTGCCGCCTGAGCCACGTAGGCTTATTTCCCTATATTATGCACATTAAATCAGTCGGAATGCGAGGTATAAAAAAATAATAATAATAAAAAAATAAATCAGTAATGATAGATCTGGTGTGCATTTAGGGCCATCGTCGAGGTGGCAGATTCTCTATAAAATATTTTCAAAGTACTTGGAAAAGTGTCGAATATTTTCCTTGATGAATTCTTTGCTAGGCTGAGTGGCTCAGACGATCGAGGCGCTGGGTTACTGGCACACTCCGGTGGTTTCTTAAGGTGCTCAGATACGTCAACCTCGTGTCGGTAGATATACCGGCACGTAAAGGAACTTCTGCGGGTCAAACTTCTGACAACATGGCGTCACCGAAAAACCGATAAATTAGTTAGTGGGACGTAAATACAATAACATTATTAACTTTATTACGGTAAATTCTTTCAATCTCCAGTTCCTCTTCCTATCGTGAATATTTACACCAATTTGTCCTCCTGAATTTGAAATTTTCATTTTATGATCTGTCCAACCTTTTAAAGCTCAAATCGAGTTAAATTACCTACTAATGCCATTCCACGCCACATTCCCACCGACAGCTCGGAATATACCGCTGAGACGATCAGATCGTCTCCTTACTCCCAAGCCTTCCCATCTAAATGTTCACAATATTTTCGTAACACTACTCTTGTGTCAGAAGTCACCCAGAACAAATCGTGCTGTTTCCTTTGGGATCTTTTCCAGTTCTCGTATCAATTATTCCTGGTGTGGGTCCCGTAAATAGGAAGAATACTCTAAGCGGTCTCATACGAGAGACTTATACGGCCTCATCTTTACAGGTAATAATACGATCGCTAAAGCACATATCGTCGTTGCCGGGACAAAACCTCCTTGTGATAATATTTTTGGAGATATACTGACCCGCAACACGTACTGTACATTATAATAATTTTTCTAATGTTATTTGTTTTACCTCCCACTAACTTCTTTGACTGTTTTCGGAGACGCCGAGGTGCCGGAATTTGGTCCCGCAGGAGTTCTTTTACTTGCCAGTAAATCTACCGACACGAGGCTGGCGTATTTGAGCACCTTCAAATACAACCGGACTGAGCTACTGTACATTATGAAGAGTGGAAATGCCTCGACCATATTCACACAATATTGCACCTTAGATGACAGAACCTTACCTGCCAAAGTTCTAAGCTATTTCACATAGGAGGATTTGTCCCGGCAGCGACGATATTTCATTTTACATTCTCCATTTGCAATTGGAAGTGTAGTGTACGTGTTCCGGTTTGTGAAAACTTGGTGACCTTTTTTGTCTGATAAATGTCATGAGAATGATTACGATGTGTGTTTCTAGGACATACGAGTACTCTGAGACGCCTATTTGTATATAGTAAGGTACTATTTCACCTATGACTAATAAATCCACGCTATTTTTTACTCCTAGATTTTAAAATGGAAGCACCACAGAAAGACTACAGAAAGCATAAGATCCGCCCGAGGGATAGAGTCGGTCTTCGCTTTGCTAGACCAGATTCTCTTCAGGGGCAATCCCGTAGACAAATTGGCTTTTGATCAGTTATCCTATAATATTTGAAACTAAATTATGATTTAGTAGAATAGAATTGAATTGCATTGTGGGTGTTAGATGTTAGTAAGATTATAATGGTGTGTGGCCTCCGAAGAGGTGTGGGACAGGTATTTCGAGATGACGCCTTATAGGTGACATCCGCGTGTGTGAGGATGGGGCTCTACCTATGATGAATTCTAATGAAGAACACGGCACACACACAGAGCCATTCGAATTAACTGATTAAGATTAAAATCACCGCCCGACCAGGAATCGAATCCTGGAGCTCCTGCACCAAAGGCCAGCACGCTAACTATTTAGCCATTTAGCCGCACTAGGTGTTAGTGATGATCGGGTAATGATATAAATCGAAGGATAGAGGATATTATAAAGAGTTTAATCATGGTCAAAAAATGTGACGATACACAATAAAACGCATACACAGCAAGATGGTTTCTGCTTGGTAGAAAAATATTCATTTAATATGTGGAAGTTCTATGATTTCTCATTTTATGACTAGAATTATTTATCTATGTTCCGCCTCTGTGGTGTAGTGGTTAGTATAATTAGCCGCCACCCCCGGAGGCCGATGCCCCCCCCCCCACGCTCTGACACAAAATTTGAAAAGTGGTACTAGGGCTTGATAGTGGTCCAGTGAGCCTCGTGAGGTCAATTGTGTAGAGGGGTTTTCGATTCCCTCCTCAGCCATTCTCGAAGTGGTTTACTGTGGTTTCCCACTTCTCCCTCATGCAAATGAAAAATGAAATAGCGTATGGCTTTTAGTGCCGGGAGTGTCCGAGGACAAGTTCGGCTCCCCAGACTCAGGTCTTTTCCTCTGACGTCCGTAGGCGACCTGCACGTCGTGATGAGGATGAAATGATGATGGAGACGACACATACACCCAGCTCCCGTGCCATAGCAATTAACCAATTATGGTTAAAATTCCAGACCCTGCCGGGAGTCGAACTCGGGAACCCTGTTACGAAAGACCAGCACGCTAACCACTTAGCTATGGAGCCGGACTTTATTCAAATGCCAGGATGGTACCTAACTTATGGTCACAGCCACTTCCTTCCCTCTTCCTTGCCTGTCCCTTCCACTCTTCCCTTCCCCACAAGGCCCCTGTTCAGCATAGCAGGTAAGGCTGTCTGGGCTAGGTACTGATCGTCCTCCCCACTTGTATCTCCCGACAAAATGTCTCACGCTCCAGGATACTGCCCTTGAGCGGTTGAGATTGGATCCCTCGCTGATTCCGTGGGGGGAAACCAACCCTTGGGTTAAACGGATTAAGTAAATAATAATAATAATAATAATAATAATAATAATAATAATAATAATAATAATAATAATAATAATAATAATAATAATCATGTTGCATAATTATTTATCTGTATTCACTACGAGGAGAAGAAGATTAGGATCATGGAGACAAGCTTCAGGAAGCACTTAGTGAGAGCTAACAGGAATATCAATGCTCTAAAATTAACTGGCCAAAAGGACGTACATATGAGAAATGCGTAGTCTTTCATGGAAATTACAAACGGCTATTAGATTTCTATAGCGACAGCCTAGTCGAGTTGGTAAATGCCTGCTCGATTCACTTGAAAGGTCATTATTTGGATCTCCGCCAGAAAATCAAGAATTGAGATTTTCACTTCTGGACAGTTACTAGACCCTGAGATTGCCCTAGACTACAACACGAGTATGAATGCAAATTTAATTCCTGCCGTTAAATGCGGCCGGGTATAGGGTTAACCACTGCCCCAACCGTAGTGTCGAGGTTACGAATAGTCGAAGCCTATTCCTAACAAAGACCTTCATGGCCTATTCTGATATGGCATTTGCGTTATGCGATATCCATGTCATGAAGACATAAGCTTTAAACTTTTCAAGCACAATTGTATTCCTATTATAATAGATCAGTAATCCTCAATACCATCAGCGGTTAATTCGTAGATGATACAGTGATAGTAGTTATAATTTAGACTGAATCAATCAATTAATGAATCAATCAGGCACCGCTGATATGCATTTAAGGCTCTAGCCAGGGGGCAGATTCCCTTTCAGTCGTTTACCTATTCTTTTCATAAAATGTCAAAAAAGTTGCAAATTTATCGGAGGAACTTCCTTGGTATATTCTTCGCTGTCCGGGCAAAAGGTCATATCTCATAATGATCTTCCTATCCATTCTTCTTCTTCCTTTTTCTACAGCTTTTCCCACACCTGTGGGGTCGCGGGTGCGAACTGCGTCGCACATGTGGGTTTGGCTCTGTTTTACGGCCGGATGCCCTTCCTGACGCCAGCAATATAAGAAGGGATGTAATTACCATTGCGTGTTTCAGTGGTGGTTGGTAGTATGACATGTTGTATGAATATGAATAGGATTGTGTTGGGACGTACACCAACACAAAGTCCCCGAGCCCGAAGAATTAATCAGAAGCGATTAAAATTCCCGACCCGGCTGGGAATCTTACCCGGGGCCCTCTTAACCGAAGGGCAGTACGCTGACCATTCAGGCAATGAGTCGGACAATGCTCTTGGTATCCATTATTTCCGTTAACACCGGTCACGCCTTCCAGCCACATGTGGACATGGAGTCCATCAGAACAATTTTTGCTTTGTTCATTTTCGGATGCTAGTGTAAAAATAAAATGAGCCTTAAGTTCATTATACTTTAGGAGTGAGGAAATAAGTCATGCGGACATACATTCCTAGAGTGCGCACGGTAAGGTTCATTTTCCTTGGCACGTAAGCATAGGAAAATGAACACAACTAATATTGTCCTGATGGACTAAATATCCATATGCAACTAGGAGGCATGACTAGTCTTAACGAAAATAATGGATAAGAAGAACATTGGCGTATGTAACGTTTTGCCCGAACATAGACGAATTCCTCTTCCAGTAAAAGCATTTCCTTTTGAACAGGATCAGCGAGGCATGCAAGGAGTGTTGCCCCAAAATGAATATTCAGAAAACAAAATTCATGGTTATCAGCTAGCCGAAAATAGAGAACGCTGTTATCAGGCTTAATGGAAATACCATTGAAAAAATTACACGTGTCTACGTACAGGATGCTGGCTAAATCAAGAATGGGATCCAGATTTAGAAATAACAATCAGTTTTGCAAGTGATGTGTTTCTGAAGTCTTGTTTCTGAAGTATTGTCTTGAATGGTGACGGTTAACACATACGTGAATTCTGTCCGATAGAATATACTTTTCTTCTATTACGTGTGGCCTCCGGTGAAGGCTGGAGCAGGTCTTTCGAGTTGATGCCTTTAGGTGACCTGCCCGTCTGCGAGGATGGGCCACCTATGATTAATTCTATACCTGAAGACGGCAAATCGTCGCTGTACGGGCAAAAGGTCATATCTCAAAATGCTCTTCCTATCCATAATTTTCCTTAAGACTGGTCACACATCCCAGCCACATATGGCTATACAGTCCATCAGAAAAATCTTCCTTGTGTTCATTTGTGTGTGATAACATGTAAAGGAAAATAGGTCATGCAAACATACATTCCTAGAGTGCGGTATGGTAAGGTTCATATTCCTTTACATGTAAGCATAGGAGTCCGCCTCTGTGGTGTAGTGGTTAGTGTGATTAGCTGCCACCCCCGCAGGCCCGAGTTCGATCCCCGGCTCTGCAACGAAATTTGAAAAGTGGTACGAGGGCTGGAACAGGGTCCACTCAGCCTCGGGAGGTCAACTGAGTAGAGGTAGTTTCGATTCTCACCTCAGACATCCTGGAAGTGGTTTTCCGTGGTTTCCCACTTCTCCTCCAGGCAAATGCCGGGATGGTACCTAACTGAAGGCCACGGCCGATTCCTTCCCTCTTCCTTGTTTATCCCTTCCAATCTTCCCATCCCCCCGCAAGGCCCCTGTTCAGCATAGCAGGTGAGGCCACCTGGGCGAGACAATGGTTATCCTCCCCAGTTGTATCCCTCGACCCTGAGTCTGAAGCTCCAGGACACTGCCCTTTCTGCGGTAGAGGTGGGATCCCTCGCTGAGACCGAGAGAAAAACCGACCCTGGGAGCTAAACAGATAAAGGAGGAGAAGAAGAAGAAGAAGAAGAAAAGTAAGCATAGGAAAATTATCACAACGAAAATTGTTCTGATGGACTAAATATCAATATGTGGCTGGGAGGCGTGGCCAGTCTTAAGGAAAGTAATGAATAGGAAGATCATTTCGAGATATGACCTTTTGCCCGAACAGCGTCGAAATTTACCTAGCCCCGAGCCATTAATCAGTGAAGATTGATTTACCCGACCTGGCCGGATATAGAACCCGGGACCGCTTGGACCGAGGGCCAGCATGCTAAACCTTGAACCATGCTGCCACATGTCTCAGAGTTGAAGACTATCCATAAAACTTTGTCTTTATATGAGTCACTGTAACGTTGGTGGCACTTGCTCTTCATAAGGTTTCAATTATAGTGTAGTGTAAAATCTTTGAATGTAATAACATACCATTGTCAATAAGGAATCCAACTAATACCTAACCCTACTGATTACGATGACGATCATGATGATCGTCGTTTCAAAGGAACTAACACCTAGATTATCGATCGCACGTGTAGAATTGTCACTATAGCCATTTCCTTAAATGATTACGATATCCTGTTCTTTAAGTTTAGTTTCCACCAGGAGGACTGTGGAAGACATTAAGAAGCCCTTGTAAATCAACGGCTTACTTATGAAACCTCGCAATATTCCTTCTACCCATTTCCTTAAGACTGGTCACGCCTCCCAGCCACATATTGATATGCTGCCCATCAGAACAATTTTCATTATCTTTATTTCCTATGTTAATGTGTAATGGAAATTTAACCTTAAATGCATTATACTGTAGGAGTGCGTAAATACTTGATGCAAACAACATCCCTACTATACGGTATGGTAAGGTCCATTTTTCATTACACATTAGCATAGGAAATTGAACACAATGACAATTGTTCTGATGGACTGTATGTCCATACATGGCCGGGAAAATAATGCGTAGGAAGAGCATCGGGACATATGAGGTTTTACATGTAAGCCGTCGAAATGTGGTATAATGAAAAGTTTTTGAAACTGGTAGGCGTAATATAGATGTTTATCTGATCTTAATACATTTTGCTTTTTTTTCTATGAATGGGCTGCATATGAGTGTGAACACTTTCTAGAGCCATAGAATTGCAGATCTTCTTTCCTTCTTCTTCTTCATCATCTTTTGCAACTGCTTTTTCCCACATATGTGGGGTTGCGGGTGCGAACTGCGTCGCACAGGTGGATTTGGCCCTGTTTTACGGCCAGATGACCTTCCTGACGCCAACCCTATATGGAGGGATGTAATCACTATAGTGTGTTTCTGTGGTGGTTGTTAGTGTAGTACGGTAGTGCGTTGTTGGACGATGATGAGGAGAGTGCTGGGACGGACACTTACACCCTGTCCCCGAGCCAGCAGAATTAATCAGAAGCGATTCAAATCACCGACCCAGCCGGGAATCGAACCCGGGAACCACTGAACCGAAGGCCAGTACGCTGACCATTTGGCCAATGAGTCGGACCATAGAGTTGTAGCTCTATGTTATCATTATTATATCAATGACTCAGTATGCTCCTCAAATATCAGCAAATTCAGCTTACGAGCCATTGTTTCAGGTCTTTCAGAAACGGCGCCTCAAATGAATTCTGAAAAAACGCTATCGTGGCTACCCTATGGATGAAGACATCTAGCAGAACGGATATGCGTAGCTTGAACAAAATCCTTGCCAAAAGAAGAATTAAATTTGCGAGGCATGTTCAGTAGTGGATGGATAATGAAAATATCCCAAGGACTGGATACAATCAGGTGGTTACAGATGAAAAAGTGGAAGTTCAAGCAACACCTAGCGCCTAACATTTGCGAGGGATCTTCAGCTGACCGGTGTCCATTGAGATGTGTCACCAGATACGACTCGGTGAAGAAATGAATGTAAGAATGTAAGTTAATAGAAGAGAAAGTTTTTATAGTGTAACGTTTATTGACTTCTGCACTTTCGCAATAGATTATGTCTCAATGGCAGTTTCAGTCCCTGTATTTAAACAACAAGTAGGGAATTAATAATAACAAAAACCTTTAAATATCTAGGTGAGTCTGAGAAAGAAGCCTTCATCTCACTTATGAATAAAATGTAAAAGGAATACCATGTAACCAAGGATGTATGCAACAAAAGATCAATAACCTTGAACGCCAAGTTCAGACACTACCGCACAGTCATTCGTCCGGAGGCCTTCTGTGCCTTGCAATGAACAAAACGGCCTTATTGAAAAACTTCAGATCTAAGAAAAAATATTTTGAGGAAAATATTGGGCTCCAGCAAAGACGAAGGTGAATACAGTACAAGGCACAAACACGAGCTTTATTTCCATGTAGAAATGATAACTGATAGATCAATCAATCAATCAATCAATCAATCAATCAATCAATCAATCAATCAATCAATCAATCAATCAATCAATACTGATCTGCATTTAGGGCAGTCGCCCAGGTGGCAGATTCCCTATTTGTTGCTTTCCTAGCCTTTTCCTAAATGATTTCAAAGAAATTGGAAATTTATTGAATATCTCCCTTGGTATGTTATTCCAATCCATAACTCCCCTTCCTATAAATGAATATTTTCCCCAGTTTGTCCTCTTGAATTCCAACTTTATCTTCATATTGTGATCTTTCCTACTTTTATAAACGCCATTCAAACTTATTCGTCTACTAATGTCATTCAACGCCATCTCTCCGCTGACAGCTCGGAACATACCACTTAGTCGAGCAGCTCTTCTTCTTTCTCTCAATTCTTCCCAACCCAAACATTGCAACATTTTTGTAACGCTACTCTTTTGTCGGAAATCACCCAGAACAAATCGAGCTTCTTTTTTTTTTTTCCAGTTCTTCAATCAAGTATCCTGGTGAGGGTCCCATACACTGGAACCATACTCTAGTTGGGGTCTTACCAGAGACTTATATGCACTCTCCTTTACATCCTTACTACAACCCCTAAAAACCCTCATAACCATGTGCAGAGATCTGTACCCTTTATTTACAATCCCATTTATGTGATTACCCTAATGAAGATCTTTCCTGGTATTAACACCTAGATACTTACAATGATCCCCAAAAGGAACTTTCACCCCATCAACGCAGTAATTAAAACTGAGAGGACTTTTCCTATTTGTGAAACTCACAACCTGACTTTTAACCCCATTTATCAACATACCATTGCCTGCTGTCCATCTCACAACATTTTCGAGGTCACGTTGCAGTTGCTCACAATCTTGTAACTTACTTATCACTCTATAGAGAATAACATCATCCGCAAAAAGCCTTACCTCCGATTCTACTCCTTTACTCATATCATTTATATATATAAGAAAACATAAATGTCCGATAATACTGCCTTGAGGAATTCCCCTCTTAATTATTACAGGGTCAGATAAAGCTTCACCTACTCTATTTCTCTGAGATCTATTTTCTAGAAATATAGCAACCCATTCAGTCACTCTTTTGCCTAGTCCAATTGCACTCATTTTTGCCAGTAGTCTCCCATGATCCACCCTATCAAATGCTTTAGACAGGTCAATCGCGATACAGTCCATTTGACCTCCAGAAACCAAGATGCGAAAGAGGAGGTTTTTATATTGTCACGTGATAAGAATGAGCCATGTAAAGTCAACCAAGCGGATCTTCGCCTACTTCCAAGATTAGAAGACAAAAAGGGCCTTATTCAGAGAGGTAGAAAAAGATCTACAAGAGATGGGCATCACACATGATATCCTGGAGCGCTAGAAGGAAATTTCAAGACCATAAGAGTTTCCGAGAAAAGCCGAAGTTGAAAACAGTGAAGACGTGGATCGGACAAGGAAAGGAATAACATCGGCAACGAATGCGGGAGTAATGGGCAAATGTTAAAGCCCCAGAAAGGGACATTTGAAATTATGTGATTCTTAGCCGAAACCACATGACTGAATAATGAAAATTGTACCAGGAGTTCCCATTCCCGGCCATTTAATCTGCGGCCTTCTATACCAACGTACTTGAACTTTTAAACTCCCAGAGACTTGTTTCTTCAATGGAGAGATGGTTCTGCCATCTATTTAATAATGCTCCCTGCTCGACTAAAAACAAACTACTGGATAGAGTAATGTTTATTTTGGGAGTGGGTAAACCTTTTTCTGAAATGTTTTAATATGCCGAAGTTGTCAACACTTCAGCTGGTTCCTCGTCTATTGTAATCCACCAATCAGATGCTTTGAAATATTTTCTCTTGCCAATCAAACCTCGGGGATGTGTATGGGAATTCAGTCTATCAACAAAGGGTAGTTCCAATTTAATCTGGAAGCTTCCCCTAAGAAACTATAAAAGCAAGGCACATTAGCGCCGTCTTGTCTGAATTGGTCCAGTGCTTAGGAGTGCGGCTTGACGGAGGCCTAGGGAGGCAGGGGCGCGGTCTGCATGAAGAACATCCAGCGATACAAGGTGATGGCAGAATTTACCTAAACATGTGATAGTGCCTGCAGGTAGTTTGAGAGGAAGGTTCCAGCTGTTTTCTTTTAATGTAATTTTGTAATCTGGTGGTTTAAATGTAGTATTTGTGGCGATCTTAGGACTATGGTTCTATTACCCACTGGAAAATATATAATGTAAGGGAACGAAGAATGGTGACATTTTGTCCTCTCCCATTCAACCTTGCAATTGGGTGAATAAGGTTTTCAACCTCTAAATTTGGTTAATGTTGTCTCGGCTTTAAACGTTCCTCCTTTATTCACCCCTTTGTAGTATAGGATTAGCCGCTGTATCATTGGGCCCTTAGCCCACTTAGGTTTCTAGAAATTTCTATGAGGAGTACGGGCGTTTCGCCTCCTTGCCTTTTGTTGATGGCCGGTTATGTGCAACCTTTCCTTTTTACTCTTAAGGCCATGTAGTATGGATAATTATGCCCCTGTTTATTCTGTACTATCCATAGGGTAACTGTTTCTTCGTTTTAGCTCCCTCTGGGAACAGTAACTGTTATTATTATTGAGCTATGACGAAAACTTTGTAGTGGGGTCATCAGATAAGTTGCGTAGTGTAATTTTAGCGTGTCAAAAGAAACTGATCGCCTCTTAGGGGCTGGGGATAGACTCTTAATATATTGGAGCTTAGACTCCCCTGAAGTGTACCTGTTCGGAGCAAATCTTGCTCTTTCAAAATATTGTACTCGTACCTATCAGGAGCAATATGGACTTCTAAGTCCCAGATACTCTAAGAGCTGACGAGATCATTATTAACCTGATCAATTGTTCTGCTATTCTATTAGATTTTCCATCTCTCAATTTTAAGACAGGAAAGAAATACAATTTCCTAATTTTGTAATGTTTGCTCTAAGAAATCCCTTTTCTAGCCATTTAACCCAGGCACTTCATATTCCTCTGAGAAACCACGGAAACTCAGTAATAATAATAATAATAATAATAATAGTTTCCCTCCCACTAAATACTTCATAACAAGAAAATACATTCTAATTTAATCAAAATGAATTAAGTGTTCGAGAATCCTATTAAACTACTTGTCAAACACAGTTCACACTGTGAATTTATAATTACAGTTATCAGAAACAACTACTGTACTTCAGCTTACACACAGGGAACGCAAAATTTACGTTATTAAGTCAGATTTTGTTGTAAACGGATTATCATTCTGAACATTACATTTTGTTGATTTATTGCATGTACGTATGGTACGTATGGTAATGAGGGTGATATTTTTTCCGAATAGCTTCTAAATAACTGTGATTCCGCGTGATTCCATGTCATCATAATCATAATTTACTGTATTCGCCAATCTATCTGGTGTTCTGCAATGTTCATTAAACAGCTAATTTACTGCATTCATTGCACAAATCATCAATACGGGAATCAAAGCCTTTGTTAGTTCCACGCCTCGGAATTTATTTCGTTATGAACCTGATGTCATTTATTACGTCCTAAATGCAAAATATTTTATATTCCATGTTGATTTTAAAAATCGATTAGTTTTATATCTCAGTTTGCGATTGTATCCTTGTAGCTAAGTGAGCAGGAGTGGCTTAGTATGCTCGAGAACACGTCTCACGTTTACACAGGGAAAGCATTAGGCCTCATTGCCGGAGGGTTACAGGGAAGGTATTGCGTTAATTGTATCGTCATCTCGTTGTAAAGCAAGAGAGAGCTAAACGCTAAGATGAAACCCAAAAGGTCTCTATTGAGCCAAATCTTGTTTAACAACCTGTGTTACTTCCAAGTAGTTCAGTTATCTTGTGAGGGTCGTGAGTATTCAACACGCTCTATTCTAACAGTTCATTACAAGCAAGTGGAGCCCTGTGAATGCGGTTAGCAAGGAAGCTGGAAGATTTGAAAGCACAGTAGGAACATGGAGCTTTCACAGTCACCTACCGCTAATTGAGGTGAAAAACATATGCTGGCCACCCTGCACATACGTTCAACCTGAACTTTTCCAAATTACCTGGCGTCTCCACATTGAATATAATTAGCACGTTTGTGAGATCGGCTAGCATTTCTGACGCCAAAACTGACTGAAATGTTTCTATATGTGTTGTAAATTATTATTTCGTTCCTGTTACAGCAAAATCTAGCATCTCCTAAGCATTTTCATATCCATTAATCTCCTTAAGATAGGTCACGCCTCCTAGCCACATATGAGGAGTGCCTGTTCAAATGGCGCTATTTTAACCTTAAGTAGTAGAAAAATTCACAGTGTAGCCCTTCAGGCAAGCAACTCAATACTGAAAACATCCTAGGAATTTGTGCTACGAATTTCAACTAAATAAAATATAATAAACTATGAGAATAGATTCTTTATCTATTTTCTTCTATATAAATAAAACTGTAACAACCGTGTGTCTGTACATTGACTATTTTGGCGAAATTTCTCTACCGTTATCCGTTTCAGGTGTAATAATGACCATCTGCATAATTTTTAGTTTTAGTGTCTGTTTGTTTGTCTGTACTTCTATAACATGAAAACCATCGGATATATTTCCACCAAACTTCATGTTAAGAATCCACCTGTCTTTGGGTAGGCTTTAGGGTAAATACTGTTTCTAAATCCCTGAACTGACTGGGGGGTTTATAGGAAACCGAAACCGTGATTTTGAACTCTCTCAAAATGTACACAACCAAACTTAATGGAAATCTACCTGCCTTAATGGAAATTAATTTCTAAACTTTTTTCTCATGTGTATCATTTCTATACCAGGATTAATAAGGGAGATATCATTAACGGACCGTTTTTCGGTACAAGTTCCACCGGACTTAACTCAAGAGCGGGTGCTTGTAAAGCGTATTTCTTATAACTTTAAAACTACTGAAGATATTTGAAACAAACTTTATATTTAACATCCACCTGTCCAAGGGTAGGTTTCAAGGTCAATACCATTTCAAATTGGACTGGGGTTTTATAGGGAACCGCATTGGTGATTTTACTCTCCCACAATATATAAAGTACAAGACCAATCTGACTACAAATCGACCAAACTGGGTGGAAATCCAATTCTAATATTTTTCTCATGTGAATGTTTTCAACAGGGGGATTAATAAGGGAGATATCATGAATGGTCGGTTTCTCAGGCTAAGTCCAACGGACATAGCCCAAAAGGTGTTATACGTGGAGCAGATTCCTTATCTATATATAAAATAACTTGTCCTGACTGACTGACTGACTGACTGACTGACTGACTGACTGATTCATCATCGCCGAGCCAAAACTACTGGACATAATGAAATGAAATTTTGGGGATACTTTTACATTACAATGCAGGTGCTCGCAAAGGGATGTTTTTTGGATATTCCGCCGCTAAGGGTGTGAAACGGGGGTTTAAATTTTAAAATGAGTGTGTCTATATCTCAAAACTTTAAAAGTTTACAGACGTAAAAATTGGTATTTAGAGTCTTCTTTGAAAATAAGGAAACAAATATTCTTTTGTTTTCGGAAAATCGCAATGGTAGAGGTGAAAAAAGGGTGAAAAAGGGGCTGAATGCCTGTAATGAGGATACAGTGTATCTCAGAAACTGAAGGTATTACAGACATGAAAATTGGTATTTCGGATCTCCTTTCAAAATAAAGAAACACGTATTTTTTTTTGTTTTTGGAAAATCCAATTAATTGGAGGGTAAAACGGGGCGGGGGGGGAGAGATTTTAAAATGAGTGTATCTATATCTCAAAGCTTTAAAAGTTTAAAGATGTAGAAATTGGTACTTAGAATCTCTTTCCAAAATAAAGAAACACGTATTTTTGTTTTCGGAAAATCCTAATAGGAGGGGTGAAAAGGGATCAAAAAGGCATTGAATGCCTTTAATGAGGACACTTATATCTCAGAAACTGAAGATATTACAGACCTGAACATTGATATTTGGGATCTCCTTTAAAAATAAAGAAACATGTATTTTTGTTTTTGGAAAATCCAATTAATGGGGGGGGGGGTGAAAACTGAGGTTAATTTTAAAAAGGATTGTATCTACATCTCAAAACTTTTCAAGTTTACAGGTGAATAAATAAGTATTTAAAATCTTCTTTAAAAATAAAGAAACATGTATTTTTTCGGAAAATCCCAATAGGAAGGGTGAAAAAAGGTGACAAATGGGTTGAATGAATTTAATTTATATCTCAGAAACCTAAGAACTTACAGACCTGAAAATTGGTATTTGGATCTCCTTTAAAAATAAGGAAACGCGTACTTTTTTGTTTTTGGAAAATCCAACTAACGGAGGGGTGAAGAGGGGGTGAATTTTTAAAATGAGTGTATGTATATCTCAAAACTTTGATGTCTACAGATGTAAAAATTGGTAATTAGAATCCCCAAGAAACAATTCTTTTTTTGTTTTCCGAAAATCCCAATAGGAGGGGTCAAAAAGGGTGAAAAAGGGGTTGAATGCCTTAAATTAGGATACTTATATCTCAGAAACAGAAGATATTAAAGACCTGAAAATTGGCATTTGTGATCTCCTTTGGAAATAAACACGTATCTTTTTGTTCTTGGAAAATCCAATTAATGGGGTTAAACAGGAGTGACAAATTGGGGTGAATTTTTAAAAATTCTATATCTACAGTATATCTCAGAAACGTAAAATGGTACCGACGTAGAAATTGGTATTTTGGAATCTCCTGAAAATTACACGTTATGAGTGGTGGTTTTTTAAATAAATTTGTTTGAAACTTTTACAATCGCCTGTAAATGTAAAGAAACATAGGTGATTGGTTTTTGGAAACTCCACTTACGGGGAACTATAAAGAGGAGCAAATATTAAAATGAGCATGTCTACAGTATATCTCAAAAACATAACATGTTACCGAAGTGAAAATTGTATTTTTATCTCTATTAAAAATATAGAATCATGTATTTTTTTCTGAAAAACCAAACGGGTGGAGTTGTAAAAGTGACTGAAAAAGGGGGTTGAATTCTTTTCATTATGATACTGATATCTCAAAAGCTGAAGATGTTACGGACGTGAAGTTTTGTATTTGGAATCTCCTTTAAAATAAAGAAGTACGTATTTTTGTTTTCGGTAATCCACGTAAAGGGGGGGAATTGAAAAATTAATTGAATTATTTGTATGAGGATATTATTATCTTAAGATTTTACAGACGTGAAAATTGGTATTTGGAATCTGCTTTAAAATTAAAGAAACAAAGTTGTTACAGACGTGAACATTGGTATTTGGAACTCCTTTAAAACCAAAAAAAGCGTTTTTTGGGGGAAATCATCTTGGGGAGCGGGGGTGAAAAGGAGTTGAATTCCTTTTATGAGGACACATATCTCAAAGACGGAAGATGTTAGAGTCGTGATAATTGGTATTTAGAAGGTACTTTACTATTAATGAAACAAGTATCTTTTGCCGGAAAATTCACTCAAGTGGGGGGGGGGGGAGTGTGAAAGGAAATGTAAAGAGTGAATTCTTTTTATGGGGATACTTATATCTCGGAAATGAAGGTAACAGACGCGAGCATTGGCATTTGGAATCTTCTTTAAACATAAAGAAACACACCTTCATTTTTTAGGGGTGGGGAATCAATTTAACGGCGGTGGGGTGAAAAACGAGTGAAGACCAATTGATTTTACTGTTCATGATATTCTTTTTCTGATCATAAACTGATCATTTTTAATCTTTCAAAGTTTCGTTTTCAAGAGCCATCTTTTCCTTTGGAGAACAAAGTGTTAGATTACTGTAGATTCTCCTGGCATATAAATTAAAATTTAAACACATTTGAAATAAACGATAGGAATGATATTGACCGTGCAATTGTTCACCTCTATTTTAAGGTCAATAATGCACGTAAGTATATCACTCGTGTCGCCAGAAACCTCGCGCAATTGCCTACGCGCGGCGATGGTGCTGGTCACATTATCAGAAATGACGATGGCAGCAGATGTAATTTACCGCCAAATAGCGGTCTTGCATCTTGCTGTGGGGTACAGATCATCAATAATAATAATAATAATAATAATATTAATTAATAATAATAATAATAATAATAATAATAATAATAATAATAATAATAATGTTAACAATAATAATAATGTTCTGGACCGTCTTCAAAATGTGCGGACCGTGCTAGAAAAGGGTCCTGGCCGATTAATGACTACGATTGCATTCCGGCCGCGGGTTCAGTACCGCCAAGGCGCCCAAGACGACAACAGGCCGGATCTCCTCAAGGATTTGATCCATATAAAAAAAATGCTTATAGGAAAATATTTAGGGACCCAACTGACCGTTGGAATACCTGGACCTAGCTCAGAAAGTACGAAATCTATTGCTGGAAAGAAAGATTGAAAAATAGGAGGAACTTTGCCGTAATCCCTCAGAAAACGAGTCAGATCGCGAATTTCGGCGCATTATGTATAAAAGTTTAAGCATTAAATTATAAATTTAGGTATAATACCGTAGGGAAGCACGGGTACATTTCGATGGCTTTCTTTTAAAACCTCGTATGTCCAAATGTTCTTCCTACCCATTATATTCCTTAAGACTGGTCACGCCTCCCGGTCATATATTTGTATGCAGTCCATCAGAATAATTTTCGCTGTGTTCATTTTCCTTTGCTAATGTCTAAAGGAAAATGGACCTCACCGTACCGTATTGTAGGAATGTTGATTGCATGGCAAATTTACACACTCCTACAGTATAATGTATTGAAGGTTCATTTTCCTTTACAAATTGGCAGAGGAAAGTGACCATAACGAAAATTATTCTTTTGGACTGCATATAAATATGAGACTGGGAGGCGTGAGCAGTCTTAAGGAATATAATGGATAGGAAGAGTATTCCGACTTACGAGGTTTTTAAAGAAAGCCATCGATTTGCCAGTTTATTCCTAAAAAGTTACAATCCTTTCGTTAATCATCGTTATCCGGTCGATTAGATTAGCAGTTTGCCTTTTTCTGTCACCACGAGCGCTAGTGTGAGTCAGTGCTTTGTTTCACTTAAGCACCACTACGAGCGCTAATGTGAGTCAATCCATAACTACATTCGGTGTGGATATTTTTCAAAAGATCAAAGAACAGTTTACAGAATAACTTAATTTGGCTAGGATTTGAAACAAAAAGAAAACGAGTAAAGAAACAAGTGATTTTCCGGAACTGCATTTAGACTGAAAGTGATTCTCGAAATGTGTTTTTTAGTTTTATAGATCTACCCAAGACACAAAATTTGAAACATTTTCGGGCCCTTTATCCTTTCAATTTTTGTCTCAATTGAGGAAATTTAATTTTACGTTTTTCGTAATATAGGAACCCTACATTGTCTGTTAATGAATGTTTTCAACAACCGCTACGAAACTTATAATAAGAGGCACGTGGAATGGGTATGCTACTGCTACTAAGGAATTACATCTTTCTGGTCTCAATTGCTCTTGGCAGTCGATAATATTCAACTACTGCAATGCATGTGGAGGAAATACTAATTTATTTTTGAAGTGGAAATAACACGCTCATATGAATTCACAGTCCATCAGTGCAATTTTCGTTTTGTTCATTTTCCTATGCTGATCTATAAAGGAAAATGGACGGCAAGTACATTATGATATAGGAGTTCGTAAATGGGCCCTAAGTCATGCAAACATACATTCCTACAGCGGGGTATGGTAAGGTTCAATTTCCTTTATA
Organism: Anabrus simplex; assembly: GCF_040414725.1. Lineage (NCBI taxonomy): Eukaryota > Metazoa > Arthropoda > Insecta > Orthoptera > Tettigoniidae > Anabrus > Anabrus simplex. Next base: position 79,697,980 of record NC_090265.1, on the reverse strand, counting down.
TGTAACCATAGGACAATGAAGTCAACGAACGTTGTTCAGATCGATTGTGTTACATGTGGCTGGGAGGCTTGACTAGTCTTAGGGAAAACAATGGATAGAAGAGAATTGAGAGACACGAGGTTTTACTGTAACAGCAACGATTTGTTCGTTTATTTATTCAACAGAGCTTAATAAACGAAATCAATATAAAGTAATAATACATTCAACTCCATATCAGATTTCGCACGTTGTGCCTCCAAAGACAGCTCACTTTGATAGTTTTTTAAAAGAAATAATGACCCTCGCCGACCCCCTCCCCCCCATCCATATACCTTTGTATCCCTCAGCATCGGAATTCAAGGGCACTACGTCACAAATATAAAAGCACACAGAAGATCGAAAATAAAATGTGTTCTAAGTTTCTTAAATTAAGTGCTTTTCAATGAATAGACGCATAAGTTCTTTTACATAAGAATCCACAAATACTTTGCCTTTTATCGCCTAGTTTTTAAATTTTGATGTTTTTGTAAATTGTTTTAGAAATACACCAGACTCCAAGCATTTTAAGTCTAATATGAAAATTAGGAGCCAAAATTATTGAAGCACTATGTGTTTATTTGACAAAGTAAGGTTATGATAATGTTCGGCAATAGTTGTTAATTGAAACGCAAGCTATAATAATAATAATAATAATAATAATAATAATAATAATAATAATAATAATAATAATATTCCTGAACTGAAATATATTTGTGAGTAAAAAAGTAAACAATTCTATTACAAATGTTGTTATTATCATAGGATTTTTCCTTCTAGCGGTTTAACTTCACAATAGCACATCGAAGGTTTACGGTGACGAAAGGATGCGACAGAGATAGGATTGGAAAGGAAGCGGCGGCGGTGGCCATATTATTATTATTATTATTATTATTATTATTATTATTATTATTATTATTATTATTATTATTATTATTATTATTATTATTTCCGAGCGAGTTGTCCGTGCGATTAGAGAACTTGCATTCGGAAGATAGTGGATTCGAACCCTATTGTTGGTATTCCTGAAGATGGTTTCCCATGGTTTCCCATTTTCACACCAGGCAAGTGCTGGAACTATCGCGTCCGTATCCTTCCTTCTCCTAGCCTTTTCCTATTTCATCGTCAGCATAAGACCTATTTGTATCGGTGCGACGTACAGTCGGTTTAAAAATTCATCATCATCATCATCTGTTTACCCTCCAGGTTCGGCTTTTCCCTCGGACACAGCGAGGGATCCCACCTCTACCGCCTCAAGCGCAGTGTCCTGGAGCTTCAGACTATTGGTCGGGGAATACAATAGGGGAGTATGACCAGTACCTCGCCCAGGCAGCCTCACCTGCTATGCTGAACAGGGGCCTTGTGGAGGGATGGGAAGATTGGAAGGGATAGGCAAGGAAGAGGGAAGGAAGCGGCCGTGGCCTTAAGTTAGGTACCATCCCGGCATTCGCCTGGAGGAGAAGTGGGAAACCACGGAAAACAACTTCGAGGATGGCTGAGGTGGGAATCGAACCCACCTCTACTCAGTTGACCTCCCGAGGCTGAGTGGACCCCGTTCCAGCCCTCGTACCACTTTTCAAATTTCGTGGCAGAGCCGGGAATCGAACCCGGGCCTCCGGGGGTGGCAGCTAATCACGCTAACCACTACACCACAGAAGCGGACCGGTTTAAAAATTACGTAGTATTATTATCATCATCATTCATTCATTCGTTCATTCATCATCTATACGGCCATCTGTGGGCCACGTTGTAGAATATGCCTGCTCTCCTGTCACGCGGACTGATGTTCTCCTGTTGGCACTCTTGCCACGAATGCTTGAGTCTTGGCCGAGGCGGTAAAGGCGTGCTCGGTTCACCCGGAAGGACGTGGGTTCGATTCCCCGTCAGGAAGTCGTAAAATTTAAGAAACGAGATTTCCACTTCCGGAGGTGCATATGGCACTGAGGTTCACTCACCCTACACCAAAAATGAGTACCAGGTTAATTCCTGGGGACAAAGGCGGCCGGGCGTAGAGCTAACCACTCTACCCCATCACGTGCCGAGGTTAAGCCTTTACCTTCCACTCCTCCAAGGGCCTTCATGGCCTGTACGGAGGTGACTTTGCTTTATTATTATTATTATTATTATTATTATTATTATTATTATTATTGTTACCGTGTTTTGGTGGTAGGTAGAGGTGAAAGAAGGTGCGGGTTGGTGAACAGGTCTCAAGCTACGAAAGTAAAATTAATTTAAAATTTAACAAGGTTATATTTTCTTTTCAAAAGAAATAACAAGCATGGCAGGTACAGAGTAGCAAGTCAAAAGGTAGTTACAATATTTACAGGATTTGGGCTTCGCGACCCGACTTCACAATGCTTGGGCAATCAGCCCAACCTTACTTCAAAATAAGAATTAACAGAGGGGCAGAAAACCCCATTCATGCTCAGGAGCACTTGCTCCAATTTACACCGAAAAGCCTCCTCGAGGCATACAACACTCAATTTTCGAAAAAGAGCCACTCGCTCTCAACTTTAAGCCTCTCAAAGGCCACACCAAACTCCACCTTCAAGTTGTCCTCTCTGGACATAGACACAGGGGTAACATACCCAACCTACTGAGGTCTATTAAATGAAAAAGGGTAATTACATGACCTCTAAAATAACAATTTGAGAGGAGGCGATCTGCACTCCTAATGTATTTGTTTCAAAACCTAATTTGGCTCTAGGCCACTGATGCAAGGGCTAATCCCATACTACGGAGGTGACTTTAGAAAAGAAACAAATTTACATAATGTTAAGGAAGAATAGGTTGAGAAAATAAGTTCACCTCAAAACAATATGAGTGGGAGCTCGAGAGGGTTAAGCACTCTCTATCCCAATATGTTGTTTACAAGATAGAATAGATACCAGTTTTTTTTTACATTTTAAGGAAGGTTACATAATGGAAAAACTTCGGACCCGCCCCGAGAGTTAAACTGCTGAGCAAGCAAGAAAAGAAGTAATTAATCGGCCATTACCTGGTTGTTGACCGCTGCCGGAGAAAGAGGCGCTTCCCGCCCCCTGCTATGTACTTTACACACTGAAAGATGGAACAGAAGTGGCACAGAGACCCAAAAATCAGCAGTTTATATCCTCTCGCGGAAAGTTCGAGGCGTTTAGGGGAAAAAAACACCCGCCCACAATCACTTTATTGGGTAGGGTACAGCAACATATCCCAGTTGGGGGAAGATACATCGGATTGGTCAGAAATAAATTAAAGAAATTCGGGATTGGCTAAATACAAAACAAGGGGAAAGAGAGGGGTATACAGCCAACTTAAACAATAACAGAAAGAAATTTAACCAGAAACAAACTTTTGAAATAAAAATTTCTCCAAAAAATCAGTTCTTTCATTCCGCACTAGGGTGCACTATTGTTGATCTTCAGTAGTGTCCTCTAGAAGAAAAAGTTCACACTTCTTACTACAAGCAAAACAAAAATACGTCGAAAATGACACAGTTCAAAAACACCAAATTTTCCACGTAGTGACATCTACTGAGAAACTTGAAAATTAATACCGTCAATAAAGTTCAGACTTCCTCCAGCAGAGGAGTTTCAATTGGCGCACATTTTAAATTAGCGGCGTTGAGGTGTACCGCCCGGTACAGACCTCCCCCCCCCCAAAAGTTCCTCCAGGGATGACACATGAAATTTGTTTGAAAACAAGGTCCAAGTTATGATGTAGATATGGAGATTAATTGCCGAAGGATTTATAAGTTTTTCTTAATGTGGTTTGATTCAGTTTCAAAATTTTTGTTGTAACTGGAGAAGTAAAGTTTTTATGTTTGTAGAAGTTGAATTCAGAAGGAAAACTTTAGTTTTAAAGTTGAGGAAAATTTTCTAAGTCCACCAAATATTGCAGTAGAATACCCAAGAAAAGGTAGTAAAGTTGATCTGGAATGTCCATATAGTTGATGTTGATTATGTTGGATGGCCAGACCGGCCGTTGCAGCTTGCGTCCAGAGGAGGCCGCTCGGACCCCTCAAGTACTCTGAGATACCGCTCGCCCGCACTATGAGGGGAGCCGTGGTGTTGAAACACGCCGCGCCCGCGGTGAACATATACAGGCTGCGGGCAAGTAGCAGGTCGTGCGCCGCACATCAGCCTTGGCCGGGAGGAGGGCTCCGGCTCGCCGTACACTGGTCGACCTCGCTGGAAGAGAGGGGGCCCATCCTCTATTCCAGTAGCGGTACAGCGCCGCGCGGCTGCAGGGGCACTGAAACATTAAAGCTAGGCGGCAGAATTTTGTTGGACCATCATCTTTTTTTGAGGGCACAGGTTTTGTGGAGAGGTTGAGGGGCCAGCGGCGTGCAGAAATTCATTTCAGACGCGAGCCACTGTGTGTAGTGGAGCAGGAGACGGGAGCGTGGTAATGGCCGTGGCAAGGATAGGACGGCAGTTTAACGGTGCGGGGAAGGTTTACAAAAACGTACATATGAAACAAAATATTATAGAAGGGGCAGAATGCCTTAAAAGTGAAAACTCAAAAAAAAAATATAACCTTAATATTCCTTTTACGATTATATGAAGCAAGTTAACCCAGAAATTACACCGGTTTCACCTGTGATAGGTGAACCCTAAATATCCTCTCGGTGGCTGGATTGCTTAATAATAATGTGACCGGCGTAAGGAAATCTAGAATGATACACGGCCCATGAAATCTGGGGGCAAGCTTGCCCGCGGGAACAAAATTCTTGACTATTACTTGGTCACCTACCTTCAACTGGGTGGGTCTCCGTCCACGATCATATCTTTCCCTAACCTTTTCATGAGAGACTTTAAGATTGGCTTTAGCCTTCTTCCAAAGATGTTTAATATTATCCAGATTTATTGTCTCGGGTAGAATGTCACTCAGAGAACAGAGGTTAGAGAGCGGCGTGTTGGGAACGAACTTGAACATCAAAGAGGCTGGAGCAAACTTGTGAGATTCATGAACCGCCGAATTCAAAGCACAAGCTAACCAATGCAGGGACGTGTCCCACCTGGAATGATCTTCATGGTGATAGGCAATAAGCGCGGACCTGAGATTACGGTTAACCCGTTCAGCCAGAGATGGTTGAGGGTAATAAGCAGAAGTAGTTACATGAGAGATGGACAGGTCAAAGCAGAATTTACGAAATAAATTAGATGTAAAAGCCTTAGCATTATCAGATACCATATATTGGCACGGACCAAAAGAAGCAAAAATAGAATTTAGGCAAGTAATGGTGGACTGAGCGGTAGCCAGCTTAGTCGGAAATAACCAGGAAAATCTTGTAAAACCATCTACACATACAAAGATGAATTTGTTGGCATTTCCCTTTGACTGGGGGAAGGGTCCTACATAATCAATATACAGGCGTTCCATGGGGCGCGACGCTTGATGCGAAGACAAAAGGCCTACCTTGGTGGACATGGAGGGTTTACTGAGCAAACAAGATTTACAAGCTTTTACTAGTTCACGGATTTCACCGTCCATACCTTTCCAGATGAACATTTCACGAATCTTCTCACGAGTTTTAAAGATACCGAGATGCCCTCCTAATGGGGTCTCATGATAATACTTGAAGATCATAGGTACAAGAACAGCTGGAACGACAACTTTCATCATCTTATCATGTCTCGAAGGGCAACATAGAACACCATTCCTCAGAACATAAGGGACAACATGTTCCCCAGAAGAAAGGGTTTCCATTATCGGAGCCAGCGTCGGATCTTCACGTTGGTATTTCTCGATATCCCTAAAGAGCATGGGAGCATCAGTTAAGATGGCATTAACACCAGATAGTATGGACTCGGGAGGTGATGAACTGTCGACCGGTTCGTGGGTCTCGACGTCGTTGGAAAACATACGGCTGAGTCCATCAGCTACAACATTTTCGGTACCTCTGATATGCCGGACATCGAATTGGAAGGCAGAAATACGGATGGCCCAACGGGCTATACGACCAGTACGACGCGGCCTACCTAAGACCCAGCTTAAGGCTTGATTATCTGTCTCCAGGTCGAATTTGACATGTTCCAGATAGAGACGGAACTTCTCTAAGGCAAATAAGACTGCCAACCCTTCGAGCTCATAGATAGAATACTTGGCTTCTTGAGCCGACAAGGTCCTAGATGCATAGGCGATGGGTCGCCTCCCTAGTTCAGTCTCTTGAAGAAGGCCTGCAGTTACTGCTGACGACGACGCGTCGGTTTGAACGATGAATTTCTTTGAGAAATCAGGCATAGCAAGTACAGGGGCATTACAGAGAGCTAATTTAAGATCTTCAAACGCGGCTTGTTTAGAAGGTCCCCACTCGAATTTGATGCCTTTCCTACGAAGAAGGTTCAAGGGCGCCGCTCTATTAGCAAAGTTAGGAATGAACTTCCTGAAGAAATTCACCATACCAATGAACCTGGCGATACCTTTAATGTCATTGGGAGGTTTAAAATCGCGGATGGCCTGTGTTCTAGAATGATCGACCGCTACACCATCAGGTGACACAATATGCCCTAGGAACGACATAGAGGGCTTAGCAAAGGCAACCTTGGACAACTTGACAGTTAACCCAGCCTTACGAAGGCGATCGAGAACTTCTCGCAGATGATGTAGATGTTCTTCAAAAGTCTCTGAAAATACGACGACATCATCCAAGTAGTGATATAAGTACTCAAATTTGATGTAGGAGAAGACCCTATCTAGTAGCCTAGTACAGCTGCTCCCGTGGGGAGCCCGAAAGGCAGGCGGTTGTATTCGTATAAATTCCAGTCCGTGGCAAACGCTGTAAGATGTTTAGACTCTTCGGCAAGGGCAATTTGATTATAGGCCTGATTCAAGTCCAAGATAGTAAAGAACTTGGCCTTACGGAACCATGAAAAACAAGAATGAAGGTCGGGAAGGGGCACAGATTGTAACACCACCTTCCGATTGAGAGCCCTATAATCAATGACAGGCCTGAAGCCTCCTTGGGGTTTCGGGACTAGAAAAATAGGTGACGAATACGCCGACTTAGAGGGCCTAATAATACCATCCTTCAACATCTGATCAATGATTTCTTTCAGAGCCTTCATTTTAGGTGGCGATAGCCTATAAGGTGGAAAACGGACGGGAATCGAATCCGTGACCTCAATTTTGTATTCAATAAGGTCAGTAACACCAAGAGTATCAGAGAACACCTCTGGAAATGACTGACATAATTTACGAATACTATACGCCTGCTCCTCAGGTAGATGTCTAAGGTCTAACAACATCTCATCCTGGGTAGGCGAAATAGATGAACATGATACAGAATTACACTTTAACAAGGGAATTTTACAATTGGACGCAAATTTGAATGTGCACGACTTACTCTGAAGATCGAGCACAAGACCAGTGTGAGAAATGAAGTCCGCTCCCAGTACGATGGGGAAAGACAAGTGCTTAGCCACAAACAGTTTGGTTTTCCATGTAAATTTAAAAATACGAATTTTTACCTGTACAGAACCTAGAATTTCTAATGGAGATGAATTAGCCGAAACATATTGAACAGTAGATGAGCCATAGTCAGGTAATTTACAAACAGACTTCAATTTTGAATACCATTGTTCCGAAATAATTGAACAAACACTGCCTGAATCTAATAGAGCTGTTATAGGCTAGTTATTTAACTCAATCTTAAGAAAAGGAACCGGTGCGTGGGTATCCGCCGCAATCCTAAGACATTCTTTGGGGCATTCGAAAGATTGATTTGCAAATTGAACGTTCCCTGAATTCACGACCTTTTTGCCAGGGGCTGAGCCTTGAGAAGCAGAATTAGTCGACTCAGCCGAAGCCGCTAGTCACATTTTATTATTGGCATTGGTGGAATTCGCACCAGAAGTTGAGCAGGAGGGGGTGCTATTTGAGTTTGGGCAATTCTTGGCGATATGTGAGAAAGCTCCACATTTAAAACAGCCTTGTGGTGAACCAGCTCCATTATTTGCCCTACTAGACTTGATCAGTGGACACTTATTGCGAAGATGGTCGGGCGACCCGCAAGCATAACATTTACGAGGTGTGACTGATCGGCGAGGTGGAGGCCGAGTATTACTAAAAGAAAGCGGGGGTTCTTTCGTGACACGCAAGGAATCGGCGTATCTCACTCCTTCCGCTGAGACGGCCAACGCTTCAAGTTCGGAGAAAGTTTGCGGGCACGCCGCGAAACACAAATATGACCTATAGGGTGGTGAAATTCCTTCTACAATAGCCTGTACAATCTGGTCTTCAGGAAAATGAAGAGCAAACACCCTAGTATAGAATTTAATATCTTGGATAAAGTCTGCCAAGTTTTCATCCAAACGCTGTACACGATAATAGTACTTCTGAATAAGGGAGGACCTGGCCCTAGCCGGGATGAAGTTAGCTAGCAAGTGGGCGTGGAAATCCTCAATAGATGATTGCTCGGCAATGGCTCTTACTATTTTATCAGAGAGAATACCAATTGCATAGGGATAGATAATTTGCAAAATTTGACATGGAGAAAGAAAAAACACAAGGGCATGATCCTGAAATTCAACTAAAAATCTTAAAAAGGAAATTACTTCACTAGTGGTATTAACGGAAAACTTACAGATACCTCTGAGCAACATTGCCAATGGATGAGGCAAACTGCTGAACCCGGGTGACATAGTAGGTAAAGGTTTCAGTGGCAAGGAAGTTAATTCCGAACGTATATTATTCAACGATGCACGGCGTCCAGACTCGTTGTCCAATGGGGCAGAGATAGTTTGAGCAGCAACGGTTATCCTATTAACTTCTCTCTTAGGAGGCTCTTCCGCGCTACCTACATTCATCGTGGTGGGTTGATCAATTTTGGGAGGAATTTCCCCAGTTAACAATTGAGTGACCTTGCTAGATAACTCAGAAATATTTTCAAGTAGCGTACTAGCTTCCTTCTTCTGAACGTCATTCAACTTTAGAGACAGCAGATCGTTAACTCTATTTGAAAAATGAAACAGCCTTGCTTGCACACGCTTAATTTGATTAGGAGAAGGATCATTTTCATCAAAAAAACTAACTACAGAGACTAGCCCAGTAATATTCTCGATGATCGTGGAAAGAGAGTCGTCAATTTCTTTCTCTCCCAAGGTGGGGATGGAAATGGGCAATTCAAGGGACTCTCTAAGCTTGTTTGTGTCTACCGCAACCGTGCCTCCAGATTGCACATTTCTAATAGTCAATTCATAGATCAACTCCTCCTTGCGCAAGTAGTTAAGATGGAGAACATCGCGAGGGCCGGGCATAATGACAGAACAATTTTGAAAAACTCAAAAAATTCCAGCAACTGAGAAAATGGTTAGAGTTCGGATCAAAACACTGTTTAGCCGTCAAAAGGGGCTAAAATGAGACCCATTCAACCACGCTCTGCTACCACTTGTTACCGTGTTTTGGTGGTAGGTAGAGGTGAAAGAAGGTGCGGGTTGGTGAACAGGTCTTAAGCTACGAAAGTAAAATTAATTTAAAATTTAACAAGGTTATATTTTCTTTTCAAAAGAAATAACAAGCATGGCAGGTACAGAGTAGCAAGTCAAAAGGTAGTTACAATATTTACAGGATTTGGGCTTCGCGACCCGACTTCACAATGCTTGGGCAATCAGCCCAACCTTACTTCAAAATAAGAATTAACAGAGGGGCAGAAAACCCCATTCATGCTCAGGAGCACTTGCTCCAATTTACACCGAAAAGCCTCCTCGAGGCATACAACACTCAATTTTCGAAAAAGAGCCACTCGCTCTCAACTTTAAGCCTCTCAAAGGCCACACCAAACTCCACCTTCAAGTTGTCCTCTCTGGACATAGACACAGGGGTAACATACCCAACCTACTGAGGTCTATTAAATGAAAAAGGGTAATTACATGACCTCTAAAATAACAATTTGAGAGGAGGCGATCTGCACTCCTAATGTATTTGTTTCAAAACCTAATTTGGCTCTAGGCCACTGATGCAAGGGCTAATCCCATACTACGGAGGTGACTTTAGAAAAGAAACAAATTTACATAATGTTAAGGAAGAATAGGTTGAGAAAATAAGTTCACCTCAAAACAATATGAGTGGGAGCTCGAGAGGGTTAAGCACTCTCTATCCCAATATGTTGTTTACAAGATAGAATAGATACCAGTTTTTTTTTACATTTTAAGGAAGGTTACATAATGGAAAAACTTCGGACCCGCCCCGAGAGTTAAACTGCTGAGCAAGCAAGAAAAGAAGTAATTAATCGGCCATTACCTGGTTGTTGACCGCTGCCGGAGAAAGAGGCGCTTCCCGCCCCCTGCTATGTACTTTACACACTGAAAGATGGAACAGAAGTGGCACAGAGACCCAAAAATCAGCAGTTTATATCCTCTCGCGGAAAGTTCGAGGCGTTTAGGGGAAGAAAACACCCGCCCACAATCACTTTATTGGGTAGGGTACAGCAACATATCCCAGTTGGGGGAAGATACATCGGATTGGTCAGAAATAAATTAAAGAAATTCGGGATTGGCTAAATACAAAACAAGGGGAAAGAGAGGGGTATACAGCCAACTTAAACAATAACAGAAAGAAATTTAACAAGAAACAAACTTTTGAAAAAAAAATTTCTCCAAAAAAACAGTTCTTTCACTCCGCACTAGGGTGCACTATTGTTGATCTTCAGTAGTGTCCTCTAGAAGAAAAAGTTCACACTTCTTACTACAAGCAAAACAAAAATACGTCGAAAATGACACAGTTCAAAAACTCCAAATTTTCCACGTAGTGACATCTTCTGAGAAACTTGAAAATTAATACCGTCAATAAAGTTCAGACTTTCTCCAGCAGAGGAGTTTCAATTGGCGCACATTTTAAATTAGCGGCGTGGAGGTGTACCGCCCGGTACAATTATTATATAGCCGTGCTGAGAGGCTCAGGCGGTTGAGGCGCTGGCCTTCTGACCCCAACTTGGCAGGTTCGATCCTGGCTCAGTCCGGTGGTATTTGAAGGTGCTCAAATACGTCAGCCTCGTGTCGGTAGATTTACTAGCACGTAAAAGACCTCCTGCGTGACTAAATTCCGGCACCTCGACGTCTCCGAAAACCGTAAAAAGTAGTTAGTGGGACGTAAAGCCAGTAACATTATTATTGATCTCTGTCAAGACTGAGTACAAAACATAGCATAGAATAACTCTCAAATACATGTTGCGATCGATGTTTCTATTTCGTATTCACGCTGTACATTACTGACGTATGTTACTGTGTACTCGTATCCAACTTATGATCACGGAAGTAATGCTGTAAAAAATGCCGTTACTTGTAAACCGCATATTCTGGTAGTGAACGTGGTATTATCGCGCGAACAGGAGTAATTTATCAAACGTTCAGACACTAAAGATATAAATATTAATAGCTTTAGAGGAAGCCCCAAGAGGCGCACGCAAAACCTCCATCAGGAAATTCGAATCACAGACCTCACTGCTACTTGCTACCTCAGCTATAATCGTGTTTGTCCTATGAGCAGAAACATCCTTCAAGTACAGACGAGAGTTCTCATTTCCTTCATTTGGATGTTTGATTTGATTATAATTTCCTGCGGCTGTTGCAGTCAGCTAGGGACTGCCTAGCCCAGGCGGTAAAGGCTTGCTCGGTTCTCCCGGATGGACGTTTGGTGCGATTGCGCTTCAGAAACTCGAAAAACGTAAGAAACGGGATTTCCACTCTCTGGAGCGGTTCATAGCCCTGGGGTTATCTCAGCTTACACCAAATGTAAGTACCCGGTTAATTCCTAGGGTCAAAGGCGCCCGGGCATAGAGTAACCTCTCCGTCCCTCATGGTGTCGGGTTGTCCGGCTCCATGCCTAAATTGTTAGAATGCTGGCCTTTGGTCACAGGGGTCCCATGAACGATTCCCAGCAGGGTCGGGAATTTTAACCATCATTGGTTAATTTTGCTGGGATGGGGATTGGGTGTATGTGTCGCCATTATCATTTCATTTTCATCACGACGCGCAGATGGCTTACGGGTGTCAAATTAAAAGACCTGCACGTGGCGATCCTAACATTTCCTCGGATAGTCCCGGCACTAAAAGCCATTATTATTTCATTTTTCAGTTCCGAGTTACGGATATCCTTACACTCCTCCAAGGGCTTGATCCACTCAGCACCCCCTCCCTCCCTTCATCCTGTATTAGAGATTTTGTAGTGACGGTGCTGGAGAAATCCTGCTAAACCTGAAATCGTCATATCAATCCAAATATCTGAGTACGATTTGCTATAGCTGTTGTATAGCATTTATGCTGGTGGGTATACGGAGCCCATGGAAGGCAATTTTGTAAATAAATAATAGAGGGTAATTTCCCTCATTTCTGTCATTTTCTCTTCCCCCCCCCCCCCAGAAGCCTACCGTAGATAACAGGACGAACCTAGCGACCCTCCTCGTTCCTCAATATTCCACTATTTTGTAAAACCTCTCACGTCAGACAAACGCGTACGATCATAAATTACGTATGGCATCGTTCACGCCCCTCTTATCAGCGCATGTGGCACCCCTGAGCTGTCTGGGATGACTGACAACCTACTTGCTCGGAAGGCGCACGAAAAGTTATTTACGTGAACCTTACTCGTTAATGAGTTTCTCTTAAAGTTGCCAAAGTAAGTTTGTTGCCAAATGTACCTTACCGATACTCTCTAGCGTTCTACTGTGGTCTTGGTGCAAATACTGTTTTGAAAATATGCAAAAGAATAATTAAAATGAATTTTAATTTCAACTCTCTGTAGTTAGTACAGTTAAATTTGAATTATTACTGCTGTATTCTGCGATATGATTTTGGTAAGTGCTCATAGAACAAAGCTCTCCTTTGACATTACTTACGATTTCTTAAGCCATATTTTTCTCTGTCATTGATCTTGCCCGACCTCTCCATACTTAATCCGATATAAGGAACCCAGGAAGTCTTTGATTCTCTATCGTTGGTAGTTTTTCCTCTCATTAATTCACGCATCCGGGGAAAACCAGATAAGTCAATTTTTTCGTTATTTTCATTCTTCATTTTTACATTTACATTATAAAGTCAATGCTGTTTTTCCTTTGATGCTAATAAGGTAGGCAATTTCTTCATAAAGCTGAAGTAATAGCCAAATGTTATTTCTTGATTTTTCAAGTGTGCAAAGCAGTCCCTGGTAAGAAACAGGTAAGTTGTCTTGGTAATAATCTGATCATCGTTAATAGAAGTGTCTTCGAACAGATAAGTCTGTTTATCTTATGTGTAATCCATTTTCTATGGTTTATTTTGAATGTAGACATTGTCATCCTGTAAATGATTTATTGGCAGTGAATTTGCACAGCTGCTTCAGTTAAAGAGAATTATTGAACATTACTAGCTAACAATGCACAAATGTGATTTACATGCTTTTGTTTTTACTAGTCCACATAAGAAAATAATGTCTAGTCAATATAGGAAAAGTCAGTTTCATTTGCGATCCAAAGCAGATACTTCATTCATTTTTGGAACGAAACAAAATCTAATCAAAACCATTATTTTAAAAGTTGTCCCATATAACGCAGAATGGTTTGACATTTGGTGAATCGGTGATTTCGTATTGTTTAAAAACAAAAAAAAATGCTTCCCTTGAGAACCTTCATTTTTTAAATTATATTGTTATTCACTGAGATGAATTAATGCTTATCATCATTTTAACGGGAGTTGTACCTTTCTCTTGTAATATTCATTTATAAGGCTGAACACTTTGCTTGTAATCCCAGTTAAACCGAATCATCAATCATCAACTAATTTCCAATCTCTGTTGTCTCTTTCAATTTATCCATGTTCCACACCTGTATAAATTTATCGTATACGTAAAATTATGGCCAAAAGCTGTGTACCTCACTGTGGCGGAAAAATACATTTCTGGTTTTGTGTGAACTTTGTACTCTAGAATCTAGTCTTTCTGTATATCGTCGCTCCTAAATACCGCAATGTAACAATGGTGTAGGGAGAAATACTGACCCGCAGCACATGTATCTCTTAGAACGAAAATTCGTCGAAACAGTTTATGCAATACTGAACCTTAGATGACAGAATCTTTCTGGTCAGAGTTCTAAGCCGAAATATTATCACGTACCTGTTTTTTCAGGCGGAAGGACGATATGTAATTAATCTCCCTCTATTACCACATGTGTATTTATAGTAACATCGGCTAAGCTGGTTACGCCCCCTTCTGAAAGATGTTTCGTTCATGGAGTTTATTCTTAGAATATTAAGTATTACCTAATCATAAGTATGATGGATAACATGGCTGCGCATGTAGTCATCACTTGTTTACTGTTTTTATTAATCACTATTCCCGCTTGTTTTTTTAATGTTAGATGACGCGATCAATGAGGACGTTCAAGAAAGGAACAGGAGAGCATGGAGGAAAGTTCAAGTACAGTGCTTGGAAATAATATTTATGGGGTTAGTAATAACTCACAGAGTGGAAATAGCGTAGTAAAAAAAAAAAGCAAAGTCTTCTCCGTACAGACCCTTGGAAGGGTGGAAGGTAAAGGCTTCCACTATCCGTAACCTCGGCACTTGATGGTGTAGAGTGGTTAGCTCTACGCCCGGCCGCCTTTGCCCCCAGGAATTAACCTGGTACTCATTTTCGTTGTAGGCTGAGTGAACCTCAGGGCCATATGCACCTCTGGAAGTGGAAATCTCATTTCTTAAATCTTAAGACTTCCTGACGGGGATTCGGACCCACGTCCTTCCGGGCGAACCGAGAACGCCTTTACCGCTTCGGCCAGGCAGCCCCTAGAAAGCGTAGTGGATAAGATTATATATTCTTAGCATAACAAATCAGCAACACCAAACTGAAGAGCTTGTTTCCAAAATTCACTAAGTCAAACATATTGATGACTTTTTTAGAAAATGAGTTTTTTGAACTTGAGCCTATTTAGGCAATATTAATTCAATAAGACATAAGATAAACATTTTCTAAATAATATTTAGAACAGTCTCCCTCTGTGGTGTAGTGTTTAGCGCGATTAGCTACCACCCCCGGAAGCCCGGGTTCGATTCCCGGCTCTGACACGAAATTTGAAAAGTGGTCTGAGAGCTGGAACGCAGTCCACTCAGCCTCGGAATGTCAACTGAGTAGAGATGGGTTCCATTCCCACCTCAGCCATCATCGAAGTGGTTTTCTGTGGTTTCCCATCTCTCCTTCAGGCAAATGCCAGGATGGTAACTAACTTAAGGCCACGGCCGCTTCCTTCCCCCTCCCTTGCCTGTCCCTTAAAAACTTCCCATCCCTCCACAAGACCTCTGTTCAGCTTAGCGTTGAGGCAGCCTGGGTGAGGTACTGGTCCTCCTCACCAGGTTTATCCCCCGAAACAAAGTCTCACACTTCAGGACACTAACCTTGAGGCGGTGGAGGTTGTATTCCTCGCTGAGTCGACGGAAAAACCGACCCTTGAGGCTAGACAGATATAAAAACAAAGGAAACATATTAAGAACAATATTGACGAAATCAAACCCAATTTTTGCCTTATTAACGACAGAATGCAGAATTCTATCCAAGGTAAACTAAGTCACTTGATTTAGGTGATTCTGGAAAACACATACAGGGTGAGTTTTAGAATAAAATGTCTCCATGCAAATTGTTGGTTACACATTTCGAAAATCGGTAGCAATCAATCAGAAAAATAGTATTTTGGTGATCTATTCTATATTTCTTCATACTTACCTTCACGTTAACCAAAAGATAAAGAAACATCATATTTATAAGTTATCATGTAATATTGTGGATTTACTGAAATGGAATTAATGAGGTAAACAATAGTGTTGAATTGTCGATTACATGTCATTAAAAGGAATTTTTAAAATGAATTTAAAATATGTCCCCCTCTGTGGTGTAGTGGTTAGCGTGCTTAGCTGCCATCCCAGGAGGTCCGGGTTCGATTCCCGGCTCTGCCACGAAATTTGAAAAGTGGTACGAGGGCTCGAACGGGGTCCACTCAGCGTCGGGAGGTCAACTGAGTAGAGGTGGGTTCGATTCCCACCTCAGCCATCCTGGAAGTGGTTTTCCGTGGTTTCCCACTTCTCCACCAGGCAAATGCCGGGATGGTACCTAACTTAAGGCCACGGCCACTTCCTTCCCTGTTCCTTGCCTGTCCCATCCACTCTTCCCATCCCTCCACCAGGCCCCTGTTCAGCATAGTAGGTGAGGCCGCCTGGGCGAGGTACTGGTCATCCTCCCCAGTTGTATCCCCTGACCCAGAGTCTGAATCTCCAGGACACTGCCCTTGAGGCGGCAGAGGTGGGATCCCTCGCTGAGTTCGAGGGAAAAACCGACCCTGGAGGGTAAACAGATTAAGAAGAAGGATAAGAAGGGAAATGTAAAATATTAGTGAAAATTCAAGAACAAACACAAGCTTATCATTGTTCTGTCCGGCTCCGTGGATAAATGGTTGGCGTGCTGGCCTTTGGTCGAAGGGTTCCCGGGTTTGATTCCCGGCCTGTTTGGGGATTTTAACTATTATTAGTTAATACCGATGGTTTGGGAGCTGGGTGTATATGCCTCTTAAGAATTAGAATTCATGATAGGTAGGGCCCCATTTTCATAGACGAGAAGGTCGCCTATCAGGCGTCAACTCAAAAGAGGGCGATTCCGTGGCCCACAGAGGTGCAAGAAGCGTGAGGGGTGAATGGATGTACATATAGTAGAACTTAACACAACAAATTTTGAAATGCAAGGATGCGAATCACTTGCACTCCTACTAGAAATACTTAAAAACTCTGTGTGGGTTTATGGCCCAATGATACGGAGGTTAAGTCTGTTCTACACCGCCGGGGTGGCTTAATGAAAAACATTAAATACCTAATAAGTGTTGAGAATTATAGAGGTATAGAAACTCTAGTCACCCCATGCCAAGTTGAAGGGGAATCCAAAAATTAGGTACAAAACATGTGAAAATTACAAATAGTAATTTACACAGAAAAGTGCTAAATTGCTCTTGGCAGTTACAAGATTTTCAAGAGCACGATTTGTTCCTATCCTTTACATCACAGGGGAGTCTGCGCTCCAACTATATTATCGTCCAGCCTCGTAGAGACATCAGTTTCAAATTGCGCACTTACAACTCATCGGTTGTCCTTAGTGAAAGTATTTTCACATCGTTGCCCTAATGTGGGCTTATTTATTGTTCAACAGATTTTTTTTTTTTTGCTATGGGCTTTACGTCGCACCGACACAGATAGGTCTTATGGCGACGATGGAATAGGAAAGGCCTAGGAGTTGGAAGGAAGCGGCCGTGGCCTTAATTAAGGTGCAGCCCCAGCATTTGCCTGGTGTGAAAATGGGAAACAACGGAAAACCATTTTCAGGCCTGCCGATAGTGGGATTCGAACCTACTATCTCCCGGATGCAAGCTCACAGCCGCGCGCCTCTACGCGCACAGCCAACTCGCCCGGTGTTCAACAGTTTGTAACACACAGTTCCTAAAGGGAACTAACACAAGAAACAATTACCAAATAAACAGGGGCATAAGTTCCCATACTAAGTGGTCTTAATAAAAAAAAAAAAAAAACGTTTGGCTGTAACCGGCCACAAGCAAAATGCAAGGAGGCGAAACAATTGCATTCCTTCTAGAAATACTTAAAAAAACCAAGTGGGCTTCTAGCCCAATGATACAGAGACTAAGCCTACTCTACACTGGGATGACTAAATGAGAAACATTAAATGCCAAATAAGTGTCAAGAATTTTAGAGGCTTAGAAACTTTAGTCACGCCATGCCAAGTTGAATTGAAATCAACAGAGGGTAATCACTTATTTCCCCCTTATATTACATATTTCTCATTTGCGAACAGAATCCTCAGAGTTGCCGAAAATCCTACATTTAAACCACCAACTTTAGAAATTTACATGAAATAAAATAGGTTGAAACCTTCCCCTCATGCTATCCGCAGGATCTGTCACTTGAAATGGAAATTTTGCCATTACCTTGCGTTGCTGGGCCTGCCGAACGTCGCCCGCAGCCATTGCCTCCCTTAGAACAGGCCGTGCTCAAATACCTGCAGTAATGAAGATGACAATACGCCCTAAAGCACCCATATTTTATAGTGTTCTTGTGGAGAAGTTTCCAGAACTCTTTACTGATAGGCTGGATTCTGGTACACACCCCCAATTTTAATTGGCTTGCGAAAATATTTACAAATTTCTGATAGGTTGATTACTATTGAAGAAGGAACTAGCAGAAGTGTTGACAACTTTGATACATGAACAAAACAATCTTCAAAACCTAAGGTTTTCCAACTGTGAAAATACACATTTCTTAATAAATTAATTAGAGTTCGATCCGGTAGGGGGGAGCAATTAAATCGATTATAGAAACATCTAACGGCTGAAAACCCAAGTATCCTGCATAACATCAGTTCAAGTTAGATTATATAGATGGTCTTATAGAAGGTGCAGTTTAACTGTCCGGAGAAGGTGTACCCCCGGTACAGTTATCATCATCAGCAGCAGCATCACCATCATCGTACCAATAGTCTTAATTGCTGTGTAATGTGACACAAAGAGGTCTTCTTCAGCACAGTGTACTTCTGTGTTGTCAACCACATCACCATCATCTGTGAAGTTCTTCAGAGCTTGACTGTAGTGTAATTAAGTTTGTTAAGAGAAGCAAACTAACTTCGTAAGTCCTTCGACATTCTTCTTCTACTTCTCTGCAGATATTTGATTTTATTCCTGTACTACACTGACCAATTTGTAAAAGCGTAAAGGAACTCCTACAAGAGCTACAACGAAAAAGGGACAGCATATGGTGGGACTTTTACCAATGTGATGCGATGGTCAACCGCAACTGGACACAGGGAGGCTATGAGCTGAGACACGTTGTGAACAGACTCTCAGTCCATGGGTTTCACCAACGTCTGTGTACTAAAGCGAGCTTTCATGAGCCAAGTCCGGACTGCGGGTGCAAAAGGTGTGGCGAACTCTGCGAACGCTATCACGTACTTAAGTGTAAACTGAGAGTAGAATCCTTAATGAAATTCTGTACAGACGATTATTCATAAGAATTTTGTTCATGCACATTTGTGCGCAATAAAACATTTATTATAAAAGTTCCTTCAAAAATAGACTGATTTCTTCTTTAACTCTTAATATTCATTACAGTCTTCATGGGAGATACTCTTGCAAAAGCTTCTTTCTTCTCTTCCTTTTCTTTGTACAGAAATACATGCTGTTCTTTCAAATGGTTTATTATGTTGGTTAATGAGGCAAGGGCGGCAACCTTGCGTGTGCGTTGTATCTTCGCCACAGACACAACGACAGAGATCTGTTAAAGTTAGCCGACATAGGACTGTGCTAAGACTCCCTAGCGCTCACACGCTGAGTTGAGATGACCTGACATACCTCACGAATAGTAATTGACACCGTGCTATCCTAGGATATGTTCGACTCACTTTACGCAGGTCTTTCTATTTGACTTCCATGGTGGATGTTATTACTCCTTAACGTAATTCATTGTTAAATTGCATGTAGTGGGTCTGGGTCCAGTAGATGCATTCTTCTCCTCAGCTGCTGGTGTTCCGTAGCTGTAGGATGAAAACATTCATTCATTCATTCATTCATTCATTCATTCATTCATTCAGAATGGGATATTATCTCCGTAGTTGCAATGTTTACGTAGGTATAGGCAGAGGCACTCAATTCATTCATAAACTCATCCAATAATGAATGCACACTCCCGCATTGGTGGTATCAGTGTCTGGGAGAGAAGTATTTATTCAAACATGCACGAATGAATACAATTTAGTCAGGTAATCATTCATTTATTTATTTATGCATTAATTCATTTATTCATGCAGCTCTACATTCATTCAATTCATGCATAGTGTCTGTTGAATGTGGAGGAGAACTCGGTACACACTTACGGAAAATAAATATAATTGACGCCCATTGACAGCCTGCGCATCCGAGTGTGAGGAGATGATGATTATGTAGTGAAACCCGGTGTGAGCATATAGCCACAGCTGTCGAATAAGACGAAGGGGTCTGCTGGAGACTTAACGTATCCGTCCGACGGACGAATCACCATCAGTAGCGTCATATACCCTCACTCCTTGTGAACACTTGAGGAGGTTTTGGAATTGAATCCAAGTTTTTGACAAGTAATCTAGCGATTAGAAATTGTATACCATCAGCTTTCCTCCCCTGTCGGCTAACACTCTGATGGTGAAAATATTTTTCTCCTACGGGACTCGAACAGGCTAACCACAATGTCAGGCCGTACAGACTCAACACCTCAAAGACTTCGGTTTCCAGGTGTGCTTTCGATGACGTATATATTGAGTATATTGATTGATGCAGCTAGGAATGGTACCCTGGTGTAATTTGTTTGTATTAAAGATCACATCATCGCTGTTCGGGAAAAGGGTCATATCACGCAATGCTCTTCCTATCCATTATTTCCCTTAAGCCACATGTGTATATTTATTTCATCAGAACAATATCCGTTGTGTTCATTTTCCTATGCTACCGTGTAAAGGAAAATAAATCTTACCGTACCGCACTCTAGGATTGTATGTTTGCATGACTTCTTTACGCACGCCTACAGAGGCGTGACCAGTCTTAAGGAAATTAATGGATAGTAAGAGAATTATGAGATATGACCTTCTGCCCGAACAGGGAGGATTTTGAAATAATACATAACGAGAAATCTGAACTGCTCACGAAACGGAGGATCACGGATGTAAATTTCTATACACAGAGTTTATTCATGTCTTGAAACAACGACCTTATCCATAATTAGATGAATAGCTCATCAATGAACTTCAGATATTAATACACCTTTTTGAAGTTCCGCCTAACGTACAAACAAAGCCTTGGTTCACTAGTCTGTAGAATATATCTAACAGCAATAACCTGAATGAGACTGGGTATGGACAGTATCGTAGTCATATAGGCTAACATCGAATTCGAGTAATCGATGCCAGCAAGTGTCCATCATATCCACATAACACAGCATGTTAGAATCATTTAACAGTGCTATGTTCCAGTTATCAGTAGCAACAACTCTGACTACACTAACAGCTACAAAAAACCCACACATATTTTCACATATACATAATTAGCATATTTCGAGGAAAAACCGAGAAATTTATTCCGCCACTTTGGAGTGCAAGCGTGAAGCAAATATTGAGATACTAAGTTATTGAGAAACAATCGCATTTGTTACAAGTTCTTTCTTACGCTAGACAGAGTTTTTAACACTAGAGATCTTTTGAGGTCCGCCTCCGTGGTGTAGTGGTTACTGTGATTAGCTGCCACCCCCGGATCCCCCGGTTCGATTCCTGGCTCTGTCACGAAATTTGAAAAGTGGTACGAGGGCTGGAACGAGGTCCACTCATCCTCGGGAGGTCAACTGAGTAGAGGTGGGTTCGATTCCCACTTCGGCCATCCTGGAAGTGATTTTCCGTGGTTTCCCACTTCTCCTCCAGGTAAATGTCGGGATGGTACGTAGCTTAAGGCCACGGCCGCTTCCTTCCCTCTTCCTTGTCTATCCCTTCCAATCTTCCCATCCGCCCGCAAGGCCTCTGCAGAGCATAGCAGGTGAGGCTGCCTGGTTGAGGTACTGGTCATCCGCCCCAGTTGTATCTCCCAACCCAATGTCTCACGCTCCAAGGCACTGACCTTGAGGCGGTAGAGGTGAGATACCTCTCTGAGTCCGAGGGAAAAACCAACCCTGGAGGGTAAACAGAAAAGAAAGAAAGAAAGAAAGAAAGAAAGAAAGAAAGAAAGAAAGAAAGAAAGAAAGAAAATATATTTTTGAGACCGCAGTCTTTGTGTGTGTGGTCGACGCTAAGATTTTCACTATCTTTATTGTGTTATGGATGTCTGATGTCTCATAAAAGAATAGAATACTACCACCCCCCAGTTTCGGATTACGTTAAAATGTGGAGGGAGTAATCACTTATTGTAATCCAAAATGTGTTTTGATACATGCACTTTTTTCCGTATTACTATTTACCTATTTTTCTTTCTTAATCCGTTTACCCTTCACGGTTGGTCTTTCCCTCGAACTCGCTGATGGATCCCACCTCTACCCCCTCAAGGGCAGAGTCCTGGAGCATGAGACATTTGGCCTGGGGATTCAACTGGAGACGAGGACCAATACTTCGCCCAGACTGCCTCACCTGCTGTGCTGAAGAAGAGCCTTGTGGTGGGAGGGTGGGGGGAGGTTAAAGGGGATAGACAAGGAAGAAGGAAGGAAGCGGCCGTGGCCTTAAGTTACAATAGATACCATCCCGGCACTTGCCTGGAGGAGATAGAGGGAAAGCACGGAAAACCACTTCGAAGATAGCTGAAGTGAGAATCGTACCCTTCTCTACTCAGTTGACCTCCCGAGGTTTGGTGAACCCTGCTCCAGCCCTCGTACCACTTTTCAAAATTCGTGGCAGAACATAGAATCGAACCCGTACCTCCGGGGATGGGAGCTAATCACACTGAACACTACACCACACCACACAGGCGGACAATATTTATGTATTACGACATTAAACATTATACTTATTAACTAGTAGCATATGTACCCGTTCTTCCCAAGGGAATTGGCAATCGATATCACGATTCCTTAATGAGTTTATATGAGAATTCACATGTTTGTATTTAAACGTCCGCCTCGGTGGTGTAGTGGTTAGTGTGATTTTCTGCCACCCCCGGAGGCCCGGGTTCGATTCCCGGCTACGCCACGAAATTTGAAAAATGGTACGAGGGCTGGAACGGGGTCCGCTCAGCCTCGGGAGGTCAACTTAGTAGAGATGGGTTGGATTCCCACCTCAGTCATACTGGAAGTGTTTTCCGTGGTTTCCCACTTCTACTGCAGGCAAATGGCCGGATGGTACCTAACTTAAAGCCACGGCCGCTTCCTTCCCTCTTCCATGTCTATCCCTTCCAATATTCCCTTCCTCCACCAAGGCCTCTGTTCAGCATAGCAGGTGAGGCCGCCTGGGCGAGCTACTGGTCATCCTCTCCAATTGTATCCCCGACCCAGAGTCTGAAGCTCCAGGACACTGCCCTTGAGGCGGTAGAGGTGGGATCCCGCGCTGAGTCCGAGGGAAAAATCGACCCTGGAGGGTAAACATAAAAAGAAGCAGAAGAAGAAATATTCAAACGTCTAATACGGCATGTTAAACTGATATTCTTCTACCAAAGCACGTGGTAGGAACGTGAAATGCGATAAAGCTGAACAAAGTGCAGAAAGAAGAGGTAGATCACAAAGTTTATTTAACAATACAGTTCCTGGTCCGATGTTGTGCGTAATTCTCCCTATTTCTCGGTTACAGATTGTTGTGCTGTGGCTTAAAACTCATGAAACCAATCGTTGACGATAACCTCCCTTATTACCTGCTCTATTGAAAAGAGTAAAATGAATCTTTAGTTAAACCATTTAACCCAACTTGAAATAACATGAACACCTGCAAAACCGTCCATTAATTAAAACTTCCTTGTAATTCTCCTAACGAAAATATACATAAGAAAAAACTCTTTAGACATTGATTTCCATTAAGGCTGGTAGTTTTCCAATAAGGTTCGTCGTGTATATTTTTTGAAAGTGTAAAATCACTGTTACGACTTCCCATAAACCCCAAAATAAATCCAGGATTTAGAAATAATATTGACGCTAAAACCTACCCAAGGAAAGTTGGATTCTAAATGTGTAGTTTGGTAGAAATATGTCCAGTAGTTTTCATGTTCTAAGAACTCAGACAAAGAGACAAAGAGACACTAAAGCTAAAACAATGTACAGATGGTCATTTTTATACCTGAAACGGATAAATGAATGAAAATTTCGCCAAAATTGTCAATGTGCAGACACACGATTTTATTTAAATAGAATTCAACACCATTTGTAAATTGCAGTTTTATAATTTATTTATTTATTAATTAATTTATTTATTTATTTATTTATTTATTTATTTATTTATTTATTTATTTATTTATTTATTTATTTATTTATTTATTTATGTACTAGACTTTGACAAATTTACATAGTCTATGACAAACTTGCATCTACCCTCCCTAAGTTTTATTACTGCTTACTTCGATGTCACAAGATTCATATTGTTATCCTACAATTACTACATACATTTTGAATTAAATGAATGAATGAATGCATTAGTGAATGAATGCTTTTATGATTGAATTGTTTTCTTGCATGAATGAATAAGCATTATTTTCACGGCTAGGCACCTGCTGGTGAGAGAGTATTTGTTAATGAATGAGTGATTGGTTGATGAATGGGCGAATGAATGAAATGAATCGAACGAATGCTCTCAGCCTACCGGTGCATAATCCGGCGGTAAAGAAGAGAACAGTTCATTTGTATGAATGAATGACTCAATATACTAATGAATGAATGAATGAATAAATAAATGAATATATGAAAGCACGAACGATTTAGTGCATAAGTGAAAGAACAGAGTTCCTCAAAAATAAAAGAAATCCTCTCTTCCACGGACTGAGTTCCTAAAAAATAAATCCACTCTTCCAGTCACGGATAACCACCAAATTGAAAGAGTAATGTAATATTAATTCATGCCTAAACTCGTGTTCATAACTTTGTATAATATTTATTTTTCTGCCAACACATTGTGATGGCTAAGGCTAATTCATTTTTTAATGGAATGGGCTGTGTATAGGTTTTGGATTTTAGTTTTGACGTAAAATACGCACCTCCTGATAGGTATGTCGACATAAAGTATCTAGTTAGGGTGGATTTGAAATGTTCCCAACCGAGTGAGTTTCCTACGCGGTTCGAACCGTTTTCCTCTGGGATTGTATTTCTGCAGATAGTGAGATTGTGCATCACTGTTGGAAGCCCTGAAGATGGTTTTCCGTGGTTTCCGATTTTCACACCAGACAAATGCTGGCACTGTACGTTAATTAAGACCACGGTCTCTTTCTTCCGACTCCAGGCAACTGTTGCAACTCCTGTACAGACATGCCCTAGTCAGTGCGACGTATTTTTTAATACAATTTTGCTTTACGTAGCACAGTCACAGATAGGTCTTTTGGCGACGATGAGATAAGAAAGGGCCGAGAGAATTCGTCAAGCCGAACATACTGGAACCTTTCCCACCATCCCCCAAGACTCATGGGACCATGTGGCAACAAACCAACCCTTTCGGGTCACGAACACATGGGACCATGCTCCACGGAAGTCGATAGTCAAGGGATCTTTTTGGTCTGTGCCGATTTCTCCTCATTGGGATTGTATATTTAATCCACTCACATGAGAGGTTATCGGCCATACGACTCAGCTAGATCAAAGCTACTCTCCCGTTCCTGAGGTCTGAACACGGACTCCTCAGGGCCGAAGACCGTTCGCGGCATATAGAGGCTATCAAACATAAACTATCTTAAAGGCTTACAATGAACGGAAGAGGATTCTGGATGCATGCTTTTCGGTATAGATAGGCATGAAATCGTTTAGAACAATTTACTATTCACTCGGTGAAATATACAAAATTTACATACACTCTTGATACTTATTACACAATTGATATAAGCAATCACTTATTTTAGCAGCGGAAAAATCCGGGCTGCCATTGGCATCAGATGTTACCTCCACATTCCACAGACAAAATCTATGTGGACGGCAACGTTAACTGGTACTTTCTCTAATCCAATAAATTTTCCCTTTTGACACAGACGTTAATATCCATATCCCTCTCTACCAAAACAGAGAATAACCGAGAGGTTGTTAATATGATCTCACTTTTTCACATACTATCACTTTGAATTGCCTGTGTCCTATATTGCTTACCTAACTATTACATTAGTTTGGATGTATGCTACACAGATTGTTTTGTGTATTATCGCGATTGTTTTGTGCGTGCTATCACCCGGTTACCATAAACCATTGAGTACGACATACACAATAAAATGACCCTACCATATTCACAAAAACAAAACAAGCCATGTTCCCCCAATGCGAGTATTCCATGGGACTGAATCCCGTATTACACATTAGACTCTATTTACACAAAAGAAAACTGTCCGCTTTTTGAATGGTCGGCTAACTTAAGAAATCAATAAAGTAACTATTAAAACATAATTAATCCGAACATTCTGACAACATCAGAAATCCGTCACTGAATCACCGAAAAGGAAAATAAATGGACTCAAGTCTTCCATATAAAATTAAACACAGACTTGAACAACGAACTATCACTTGCAACCACTACCAGTGGACTTTCACGAAGTCTAGATTCAAATCGACATGGTTTACAAGTAAAAAAAACACTTCCTGGAAAAGAAATATATCAAACACATGTATCAATAAATACAAGGGCTGTAGTTAATCCGTTGCAACCCGCTATCTTAGCGAGCTGTTGATCCCTGCTGTGCTCACACGAGGTTTGAACCTGAGACTCTGGTCGTCTCCATCCAGGGAGCTGTAATGCAAAACCCTAACTAAGCTAATCATGTCTCGTACAGTAGTTACTCTCTACATTGTTTTACGGATCAAGGCTAATGGACAGTGTGTAGTATTTACATAAATTTTGTGTCTTCTTTCACACAGTAGAACGCAACATTCTACCAAAGACGTTTTCTTAACAAGGCGAGTTCTTTTTCTCTCTGGTCATAAATCAGGACCCCAGTCCGTTCCCCTCTCACACCACGGCGAGACTAATTCACCACATTCACAGACGGCCTACGAGGAGTCAATAACATAATTCAATTTAGCTAATGCAGGGTCACCTGCTCAAATTAGCTCATTACGATCCTTATGACCAATAATTATCTATTTATTTTTATTATTCAACCAGATTATATCAAAAACTCCCTCATTATACTAGCCATTGGAATTTAGCCCTTACATTCCAATCGTATCCTCATTCACACTTCCAACCGCCTTTCCTCGAAGAACAAAGTCTCCTAATTTCACCCGTGTGGGTATAGATTGCGTACCTGGCATAACATTAACTTGCCATTTAAACGGATCGGCATGAAATCATCGATCAAAATATAATAATAATAATAATAATAATAATAATAATAATAATAATAATAATCATAATAATAATAATAATAATAATAATAATAATAATAATAATAATAATAATAATAATCCTCTAACCTGTTGCTTGAAATGTATCGGTATCATAACACTGATCAAGTTACATTAAAATAATAATAATAATAATAATAAAAATCAAAATTAATTAAAATTATTAAATCCTGCCAAACCACTAACAGACCTTCTACGTGTAACCTCACTAGTGTAGTGGAGGACAGGGGTTCAAACCTCGGCACGTCATTCCTTGAATATCTTGAGTTACAGCCAAACTTATATTACCATGCAACGAACTCTATCTTTACGAACATAGTGCTGATTCTAGCCCAAGCCTTTCCTTTTTATACGGGCACTTGTTGATGACTCTGTCACCTCGCTAATCCCTGCGTAACTTAGGCAATTGCTCAGATGAGATCTACATCATTAATCTACATAGCATTCTACTCCTTTTCCCCCTCAATTCCTTCTCAGCACTAAATAAACAAATTATGATAACATGCAACTATAGCCACTAAAAGGGGTCCCACATTCTATACACTAACATAGGATCACTCCCTTCCCATATCTAAATAATGAAAACCAAATGAATAAAAGGATTCCCGACCATTCTCAGGCGGATTTTAGCCTATTTAATCATGTTAATTAATAACCCTATACTTCATGACTGTTATTTACAAAGGGAAATACTAGCACTGGAATAGAAACATAACTTGGTACTCAACGGTTGATGTCTTCGGCCCCCTCCGAATCTTCCGGAGGCCTACCCATGTCGGCTTACTCCATGGCGTTGGATCCTGGAGTCCTGGAGTTCAGACGTTCCATATCTTGTCTCGCGTAATCCATTTTAGTAGCACACGGGTCACTGAAATTAGATTGTAATTTACACAATTTATCGATTTCTTGCTCACGTGTCACCATTCACTCCTACTACTTCTCTATTTACCCACTGCCATTTACATGGAGATGACTATACCGGCTACTTTCAGCTAGTCGACCCCAATTGCACTATTACGCCGGGCATTCCCAGCATCCGTCTGATGCAGAATTTTCTATCCCTATCTTCTGTGTGTTTTTAATAGTTCAGGAACACTTCTCACTGCTTGTTAATGAGTAATAATCTGACCTGCGCTTTGTTCAGAAAACAGCGTAGATTTATACAGTTCTTTGTTCTCCTACAGAAATTCTGCATACTATCAAGTAGTTGTTATACCAAATCCTACTTCATATTTCCCGAAGTCTTAGTCTACTTTGCGACCGATATCTTAAGTACATCTCATTACCATAATCTTCTGTTGCCTATCACAAATTATAAGCAAAAAACTGAAAAATTTCACTCCCGCTTTGTTCACATAGTATACAAAGGAGCAGTAATTCGATAGCGAACCGGCCGTCGTCTCCCGTCGAAAGCTCCTTACCGAGTGTTCCAGCTTCCTGGGACTGCAAAAACTTATACTGACTCCGGCAGTAGGGGCGACTAGCGAGATCAACCCCCACTCTTATTTCGACTGCTCCTGGATAAACCAGCCTGTCGAAATTAGCAATACGCTAGACTGTGTGACTTGGTTATGCACAAGTACGCTATGATATGCGGAGGTGAATACGTTCGGCGGATCTGCAGTAATTAATTAATCAGCTTGGAGGGGAAGTAGGGAGTCCCCGAAGGCATCTGGCTTTTCACTAGGCCTACGTACGATAACGGAGTTATATAAGTTGTTTACCAACGCTTTTCGCTTGGAGAGTATTTTCTATCAGAACTCCTGACTTTATAATTCCACCAAAATTCAGCACACTGCTCTGACGGGTGCAGTTTTGTTAATCAAGCCTTATTTACGCCGAAAATACATTAAATTTAGCCCGATCGCTTTGGCATCGCTGCACGCTGGCATTTGTTTTCCAATATGGAGTCGCTAAATTGTGTTCTTCTCCTGCTTCTTCTATGACGTGTGCCTAGTTCGGGGATTCTTTAAGCCACCCAATGGGCGGGTGAAGGCGCCTCTCTGGCGGGCGTCTTATTGCACAACCTGATGCTACTCCCAACATCTACACAAAGAGAGCCTGCTGCCTGCTTCCTTACCAAGCATATCACTTGAAATAAATATTAATTGTGCCGATACGGTCACAATACGTCACTTTGTAATCTGCAGAGTTTCGGGATGAGCAGCGGCTACTTGGTAGTCTGAGGTCCGTCAAAGTTGTAGCGCCATTAGATTTCGTTTCAAAAATATAAGATAGAAATAATATTCCCGCATGTAAGGTAACTTAGGGAGATCCCGAAAACTCAGGGAGAACTCGACACTTTTAAGCTTAGCGCCTCTGGTAACCACAGTACCGCACAGGTCAAACTTGCAACTACATTTACTGGAGCCGTATGGTTTTATGCTCATGGTCACCCTGTTAGCTGAAGATTATCACTATAAATACAAGCCATATGAATAATTGAAGGTGAGTAAGTAAGTGATATATGACTTAAAAGTAACTTGCTATAATATGATGAGTAGGTTGTGTAACGAATTAGGTAGATATGCGATACTTTTAAGATACTGTTTGAGGTTAGGCGCATAAAGCAAGTTTCGGAGAAGCATTCATGTCATTTCAAAATCGCCAAACCTTCAGCTTGGAAAGTGTTGCGAACTCTTGCCTGCCAATGAAAATCGGGGAGATCTAGACACGACAAGCTGGTAGATCTCCGTGAATCTCTAAACCGGGATACATTTTTGGGGATAGCGTTTAATGGTGCGTTAATACTACATTTTAGTAGGAGTAATAAAGTATGACAACGTAGTGTATTAGGATATTTATAATATTTTTGTAATGCGTTATTTTTATAATAATGTTTGTATTGTTAAGTTAAACTCAAATGACGGAGGTTGGAGACTGATGATAAAGTAGAAGTTTCGCATTAATAGTTTTGCATCCAAATGGTTATAGGGGGAGGATGCCACGGAAATATGTGTACAAAGGTGTGCTTGGGCAATGGAATGCAGAAGATATGGCTGCTGCTATTAAGGACGTGAAAGAAAATTGAACTACTTTAGCAACAGCTGCGAAATATTCAAATATTCCAAGGAATACACTCAGATCCAGAATACTATCTGGTATATCTACCAATAGAAAACTGGAAAAAGGAGCAACAATTGATAAAGCTATGTAGGGCCATTTAGTCAACCATATTTTTCATCTCGATTCTAAGGGGTTTGGGCGAACAGTGACCGACTTACGAGAACTGGCTTTTAGGTTCACTCAGAGGAATGGTGTTAAGAAGCATATTTAAAAAAACAAAAGGCAATGGTTGGATATGACTGCGTTTTGCAAGAACCTGGTAATATTTTTAATGCCAATGAAACTGGTGTTCAGCTCATATTTAAGGCAGGGAAGATTATCAGTGAACAAGGAAAGAAAAACGTGTTTCACAGCACCACGGCAGAAAAGAGATCTACGGTAACAGTAATAGTGTGTGGTAATGCTATTGGATATGCTATCCCATCCTTTGTTATGATGAAAGGGGTATGGCAAAGATACACTCAAAAGGAATGCCCAGTGGATCAGTTGTTAAAATGTCCGAATCAGTGTATATGACCACTGAGGTATTTTCATTATTCCTTTATCACCTAACCCGTTACAAACCTCGGGGCAGGATTCGGTTGATAATCGACGGACACTCAACGCACTGCAAAGATCCGGATGTGCTTGATAGGGCATCAGCTTTATGAATAGAGATGTGTTGCTTCTCCCCTATCCGCCACGGTGGCTTCACGGGATTATCGGGAAAATTTAAAGAATAGGAAACGTGAGAATGAAAAGAATCCTTCAAATCGAAGGACAACAACGAGAACTCGGCGTGCGCAACGGGGAAGCTAGTTTCTCAAGCAGTCTTCTTTGCTCTGAGAATTACTGCGCATTATGTGACGACAACCGTAATGTGGCATGGGTCCAGTGTAGTGGGGAATGCAGAAAGTGGTTCCACGATATGTGTGTGGAA
Organism: Anabrus simplex; assembly: GCF_040414725.1. Classification (NCBI taxonomy): domain Eukaryota; kingdom Metazoa; phylum Arthropoda; class Insecta; order Orthoptera; family Tettigoniidae; genus Anabrus; species Anabrus simplex. Next base: position 79,666,978 of record NC_090265.1, on the reverse strand, counting down.
AACGGAAACGATGAACAGTTTATATGTACGCACTGTGTACAATAGTAATGTAACCATTCGGAGGTGCTACCTAGCGTCAGGTTCTCCCTAAGTGCGGGAGAAGTGGATATTATTGCATCCTTTATTTATTTGATACCGGGCGAGTTGGCCGTGCGCGTAGAGGCGCGCGGCTGTGAGCTTGCATCCGGGAGATAGTAGGTTCGAATCCCACTATCGGCAGCCCTGAAAATGGTTTTCCGTGGTTTCCCATTTTCACACCAGGCAAATGCTGGGGCTGTACCTTAATTAAGGCCACGGCCGCTTCCTTCCAACTCCTAGGCCTTTCCTATCCCATCGTCGCCATAAGACCTATCTGTGTCGGTGCGACGTAAAGCCCCTAGCAAAAAAATAATAATATTTATTTGATAATTTGACATGTTATGAAATGTATTTTTTGCCATAAATAATAGAAAACATAAACTAAGTGTGTACAAAATCACAAGGGAAATAATTGAAATATTTTACAAATAAAGCATGATCAAAATTACAGGTTTTTGCTTAGCGTGTCGAGATATCCCTAAATTACTAAACTAGAATATATTTGAGAAAGTAAACATGAACACTTATGTTATTATTTCTGTCACCGTAAAAATGCACGAAGCAATAAAATATCGAATTTATACCGAGTGCTACATCTGGCCCTATTCACTCAGTTTTATGCAACCCGCTGATTAAAGCCTAATCTAAAAACATTAACCTTGGCTACTCACAGCGATGTCTGATCTTACTACGTTTTCTATAAGTCGTTTATTCGTGGTAACGAAATCTGCATTAATGATAAAATACCGTACGAGTGTAAAGAATCGTGAAAATTCTGTGTCACAGAAAGTTTATGTACAGAGAATATGATGGCTGAATGACTAGAAGTAGTGTTGATATAACGCTGGCAAACGACAGTTCTTGATAGCCCAGCCTGGTCGGAGTTAGATGAGGAATGCGTTTCTCGTTTATCGGATTTCTAGTGCAATAAAGGACGATTCTTTTATTTCGTTGTTGAATGTTCGTGTGAGTCGCGTTGTTGAAGAAAAATCTAAATCATGATCAGTTTTCATGTTGCAGGTACTCTGTTATGTTCATTTCTAAGTAGCTCTTAAAAGAGCTATTTGCAGTGTAATAAACTATTACCGACAGAGGTGCAATGGGCTTGTGTATGGCCATTCGATTAATGAAGGAAATGTTAAAAATGACCACCTCCTTCATTAATTCGTATCTGAGTACAGAAGAGGTGAGTCATTCTTCCTTGCTACAACGTATATGGAGGAATCTGCCTGCAATTTTAAAGATTACTATGTGCTGTTTCATGTGCCCTACCTAGGAAGTCCAGTCATTCTTGAAGTCGAATGTGCGCAGTTGTTTGGATGAATGGGTTCGTCATAATGCTGACAATAAGTGCAGTGCGCTTCATTCGTTTTAGTCGTTTGCCATATAAAAAATGCATGTATTTATTCCTTTCTGATGTATGCTTTCTTTTCTTCTTTCTTTCCTTCTTAATCTGCTTACCCTCCAGGGTTGGTTTTTCCCTCGAAATCAGCGAGGGATCCAACCTCTACCGCCTCAAGGGCAGTGTCCTGGAGCGTGAGACATTGGGTCGAGGGATACAACTTGGGAGGATGACCAGTACCTCTCAGAAGCGGCCTCACCTGCTATGCTGAACAGGGACCTTGGTGGGGGATGGGAGGATTGGAACGGATAGACAAGGAAGAGGGAAGGAAGCGGCCGTGGCCAGAAGTGAGGTACCATCACGGCATTTGCCTGGAGGAGAAGTGGGAAACCAAGGAGAACCACTTCCAGGATAGCTGAGGTGGGAACCGAACCCTCCTCTACTCAATTGACCTCCCGAGGGTGAGTGTACCCCGTCCCAGCCCCCGTACCACTTTTCATATTTCGTGGCAAAGCCGGTAATCGAACCCGGGCCTCCGGGGGTGGCAGCTATAACCACTACACCACACAGGTGGATATGATTTCTTTCTAAAGGTGAAAAGTGACTTTTGAGACTTAAGGAAGTTAAACTTTAATAAATTAAACCTTAACTACGAATGTATTAAGAGTAGAAATAAAGATGAAAAGATCGTAGCTAGATTCGAACTCTGAATCCGCCGGAAAAAACGACATGCCGTCTGTGATTAGTACCATGTAGCCATCCCAGGCGACGAGGAATTGGTTTCGTATCTCTGTACTAATGGTACAATATACGCTATCGCTTCGAAACTGATCTTGTATGTTACAAAGTCTAATCTAGAATGTGGAGTCAGGTTTACCTTGCTGAAAACACCACAGCGTGCTAAAGAATCATATCTTTTTTAAGTCAAGATAGTTGCAACTATTTCTTAGGAGTAGAGTTTGGTTAAATGAGTCCAGCATTAGGTTTCAGGTGGTATTCACAATGAATTTTTACAAATTCTGTGCTTACGTGGCGATAATTATTATGTCTGTTTATTATAACTTCCTTAGAAGAATATCTGAGACTAAAGACAAGTCAAATCTCCGTAAAGAACGCCGAGAATTGTACAAAAGAAAATTTAAAAAAGCCCTACTCAATAACGCTTCGAACCTTCACTGCTACCTGTAGCCGAACAGGTAACATGCCTAAATCCCCTCAGATACTTCCTACTTACCCGTCCAGCACTTACAAATCTGTATTCACGAGCAGAGCGAAAGTTCTCGCTTCGTAAAGTTACTGATGTCTTACAGCCTTATGATCCAGATTTATGACCTTATTGAACGCTGTAACGGTAGTAATTACATGGCGTAAGCTATCACATGTCCGCCTCTGTGGTGTAGTGGTTAGTGTGATTAGCTGCCACCCCGGGAGGCCCGGGTTCGATTCCCGGCTCTGCCACGAAATTTGAAAAGTGGTACGAGGGCTGGAACGGGGTCCACACAGCCTCAGGAGTTCAACTGAGTAGAGGTGGGTTCGAATCCAAACCCAGCCATCCTGGAAGTGGTTTTACGTGGTTTCCCACTTCTCCTCCACGCAAATGCCGGGATGCTACCTAACTTAAGGCCACGGCCGCTTGTCTATCCCTTCCAATCATCCCATCCCTCCACAAGGCCCCTGTTCAGCATAGCATTTGAGGCTGACTGGGCGAGACACTGGTCATCCTCCCCAGTTGTATACCCAACCCAGTGTCTGAAGCTCCAGGACACTGCCCTTGAGGCGGTAGAGCTGGGATCCCTCGCTTAATACGAGGGAAAAGCCGATCCTTTAGGGTAAACGGATGATGATGATTGTACCGGGCGGTACACCTCCACGCCGCTAATTTAAAATGTGCGCCAATTGAAACTCCTCTGCTGGAGGAAGTCTGAACTTTATCTACGGTATTAATTTTCTACTTTCTCAGAAGATGTCACTACCTGGAAATTTTGGAGTTTTTGAACTGTGTCATTTTCGACGTATTTTTGTTTTGCTTGTAGTAAGAAGTGTGAACTTTCTCTTCTAGAGGACACTACTGAAGATCAACAATAGTGCACCCTAGTGCGGAGTGAAAGAACTGGTTTTTTTTTAGAAATGTTGAATTCAAAAGTTTGTTCTTTGCTAAATTTCTTTCAGTCATTATTTAAGTTGGCAATATTATCCCTTTCTTTCCCCTTGTTTTGTATCTAGCCAATCCCGAATTTCTTGAATTAATTTTCCACCAATTAGGTGTTTCTTCTTCATATTGTGTAGGGGTTTTCTTGGTTAGCCAATAAAGTTTTTGTGGGAGGGTGTTCTCATTCCCCAAACGCCTCGAACTTTCCGCGAGAGTATATAAACTGCTGATTTTAGGGTCTCCGGGCCACTTCTGTTCCATCTTTCAGTGTGTAAAGTACATAGCAGGGGGCGGGAAGCGCCTCTTTCGTCGGCAGCGGTCAACAACAAGGTAATGGCCGATTAATAACTTCTTTCTTTGCTAGCTCAGCAGTTTAACCCTCGGGGCGGGTCCGAAGTTGTTCCATTATGTAACCTTCCTTAAAATGTAAAGAAACTTGTACCTATTCTATCTTTTAAACTACATATTGGGATAGAGAGTGCTTAACCCTCTCGAGCTCCCACTCATATTGCTTTGAGGTGAACTTATTTTTTTTTCTCTACCTATTCTTCTTTAACGTAATGTAAATTGTTTCCTTCTTAAGTCACCTCTGTAGTATGGGATTAGCCCTTGTATTAGTGGCCTAGAGCCAGATTAGGTTTTAAAAAACAAATGCATTAGGAGAGCAGATCGCCTCCTCTCTAATTGTTATTTTGGAGGTCATGTAATTACCCCTTTTCATTTAATAGACCTCAGTAGGTTGGGTATGTTACACCTGTGTCTATGTCCTGAGAGGACAACTTGAAGGTGGAGTTTGGTGTGGCCTTTGAGAGGCTTAAAGTTTGAGAGCGTGTGGCTCTTTCTTGAAAATTAAGTGTTGTATGCCTCGAGGAGGCCTTTCTGTGTAATTTGGGGCAAGTGCTCTTGAACATGAATGGGGTTTTCTGCCCCTCTTGTAAAACTTATTTTGGAGTAAAGTTGGGCTAATTGCCCTAGAAGTGTGAAGTCGGGGCGCGAAGCCCAAATCCAGTGAATATTGTAACTACATTTTGTTGACTTGCTACTCTGTACCTGCCGTACTTGTTATTTCTTTATTTTGAAAAGAAAAATATAACCTTGTTAAATTTTTAAATTAATTTTACTTTCGTAGCTTGAGACCTGTTCACCACCCCGCACCTTCTTTCACCTCTAACTACCACGGAAATCTCCGTAACAAGTGGTAGCAGAGCGTGGTTGAATAGGTCTCATTTTAGCCCCTTTTGACGGCTAAACATTGTTTTGTTCCGAACTCTAACCATTTTCTCAGTTGCTGGAATTTTTGAGTTTTTCAAAATTGTTCTGTCATCATGCCCGGCCCTCGCGATGTTCTCCATCTTAACTATTTGCGCAAAGAGGAGTTGATCTATGAGTTAACTATCAGAAATGTGCAATCTGGAGGCACGGTTGCGATAGACACCAACAAGCTTAGAGAGTCCCTTGATTTGCCCATTTCCATCCCCAATTTGGGAGAGAAAGAAATTGACGATTCTCTTTCCACGATCACCGAGAATACTACTGGGCTAGCATCGGTAGTTAGTTTTTTTGACGAAAATGATCCTTCTCCTAATCAAATTAAGCGTGTGCAAGCCAGGCTATATCATTTTTCAAATAGAGTTAACGATCTGTTGTCTCTGAAGTTGAATGACGTTCAGAGGAAGGAAGCTAGTACGTTGCTTGAAAGTATTTCTGAATTATCTAGCAAGGTCACTCAATTGTTAACTGGGGAAGTTCCTCCCAAAATAGATCAACCCACCACGATGAATGTAGGTAGCGAGGAAGAGCCTCCTAAGGGAGAAGCCAATAGAATAACCGTTGCCGCTCAAACTATCTCTGCCCCATTGGACAACGAGTCGGAACGACGTGCATCGTTGAGTAATATACGTCCTGAATTAACTTCCTTGCCATTGAAACCTTTACCTACTATGTCACCCGGGTTTAGCAGCTTGCCTCATCCATTGGCAATGTTGCTCAGAGGTATCTCTAAGTTTTCCGTTAATACCACCAGTGACGTAATTTCATTTTTAAGATTTTTAGTTGAATTTCAGGATCATGCCCTTGTTTTTTCTCTTTCCCCATGTCAGATTTTGCAAATCATCTATCCCTATGCAATTGGGATTCTCTCCGACAAAATAGTACGAGCCATCGCCGGGCAATCATCTATTGAAGATTTCCACGCCCACTTGCTAGCTAACTTCATCCCGGCTAGGGCCAGGTCCTCCCTTATTCAGAAGTACTATTATCGTGTACAGCGTTTGGATGAAAACTTGGCAGACTTCATCCAAGATATTAAATTCTATACTAGGGTGTTTGCCCTTCATTTTCCTGAAGATCAAATTGTACAGGCTATTGTAGAAGAAATTTCACTATCCTATAGGTCATATTTGTGTTTCGCGGCGTGTCCGCAAACCTTCTCTGAACTTGAAGCATTGGCCGTCTCAGCGGAAGGAGTTAGATACGCCGATTCCTTGCGTGTCGCGAAAGAACCCCCTCCTTCGTTTAGTAATCCTCGGCCTCCACCTCGCCGACCAGTCACACCCCGTAAATGTTATGCTTGCGGGTCACCTGACCATCTTCGCAATAAGTGTCCATTGATCAAAGCTAGTAGGGCAAATAAGGGAGCTGGCTCATCACAAGGCTGTTTTAAATGTGGGGCTTTCTCACATATCGCCAAAAATTGCCCAAATTCAAATAGCACCCCCTCCTGCTCAACTTCAGGTGCAACTTCCAACAACAATCAAAAGTGACTAGTGGCTTCGGCTGAGCCGACTAATCCATCTTCCCGAGGCTCAGCCCCTGGCAAACTCGTCGTAAATTCAGGGAATGTTCAATCTGCAAATCTATCTTTTGAATGCCCCAAAGAGTGTCTTAGGATTGCGGCGGATATCCCCGCACCTGTTCCTTTTCTTAAGATTGAGTTGAATAACGAGCCTATAACCGCTCTATTAGATTCAGGCAGTGTTTGTTCAATTATTTCGGACCAATGGTATTCTAAATTGAAGTCTGTTTGTAAACTACCTGACTATGGCTCATCTACTGTTCAATATGTTTCGGCTAATTCATCTCCATTAGAAATTCTAGGTTCTGTACAGGTCAAAATTCGTATTTTAAAATTTACATGGAAAACCAAATTGTTTGTGGCTAAGCACCTGTCTTGCCCCATCATATTGGGAGCTGACTTCATTTCTCACACTGGCCTTGTGCTCGATCTTCAGAGTAAGTCGTGCACATTCAAATTTGCTTCCAATTGTAAAATTCCCTTGTTAAAGTGTAATTCTGTATCATGTTCATCTATTTCGCCTACCCAGGACGAGATGTTGTTAGACCTTAGACATCTACCTGAGGAGCAGGCTGATAGTATTCGTAAATTATGTCAGTCATTTCCAGAGGTGTTCTCTGATACTCTTGGTGTTACTGACCTTATTGAATACAAAATTGAGGTCACGGATTCGATTCCTGTCCGTTTTCCACCTTATAGACTATCTCCACCTAAAATGAAGGCTCTGAAAGAAATCATCGATCAGATGTTGAAGGATGGTATTATTAGGCCCTCTAAGTCGGCGTATTCTTCGCCTATTTTTCTAGTCCCGAAACCCCAAGGAGGCTTCAGGCCTGTCATTGATTATAGGGCTCTCAATCGGAAGGTGGTGTTGCAATCCGTGCCCCTTCCTGACCTTCATTCTTGTTTTTCATGGTTTCGTAAGGCCAAGTTCTTTACTATCTTGGACTTGAATCAGGCCTATAATCAAATTCCCCTAGCGGAAGAGTCTAAACATCTTACAGCGTTTGCCACGGACTGGAATTTATACGAATACAACCGCGTGCCTTTCGGGCTCCCCACGGGAGCAGCTGTACTCACTAGGCTGCTAGATAGGGTCTTCTCCGACATCAAATTTGAGTACTTGTATCACTACTTGGATGATGTCGTCGTATTTTCGGAGACATTTGAAGAACATCTAGATCATCTGCAAGAAGTTCTCAATCGCCTTCGTAAGGCTGGGTTAACTGTCAAGTTGTCCAAGGTTGCCTTTGCTAAGCCCTCTATGTCATTCCTAGGGCATATTGTGTCACCTGATGGTGTTGCAGTCGATCATTCTAGAACACAGGCCATCCGTGATTTTAAACCTCCCAAGGACGTTAAAGGTATCGCTAGATTCATTGGTATGGTCAATTTCTTCAGGAATTTTATTCCTAACTTCGCTAATAGAGCGGCGCACTTGAACTTTCTTCGTAGGAAAGGCATCAAATTCGAGTGGGGACCTTCTCAACAAGCCGCTTTTGAAGATCTTAAATTAGCTCTCTGTAATGCCCCTGTACTTGCTATGCCTGATTTCTCGAAGAAATTCATCGTCCAAACCGACGCGTCGTCGTCAGCAGTAGCTGCAGTCCTTCTTCAAGAGACTGAACTAGGGAGGCGACCCATCGCCTATGCATCTAGGACTCTATCGGCTCAAGAAGCCAAGTATTCTATCTATGAGCTCGAAGGGTTGGCAGTCTTATTTGCCTTAGAGAAGTTCCGTCTCTATCTGGAACATGTCAAATTCGACCTGGAGACAGATCATCAAGCCTTAAGCTGGGTCTTAGGTAGGCCGCGTCGTACTGGTCGTATAGCCCGTTGGGCCATCCGTATTTCCGCCTTCCAATTCGATGTCCGGCATATCAGAGGTACCGAAAATGTTGTTGCTGATGGACTCAGCCGAATGTTTTCCAACGACGTTGAGAACCATGAACCGGTCGATAGTTCATCTCCTCCCGAGTCCATGCTATCTGATGTTAATGCCATCTTAACAGATGCTCCCATGCTCTTTAGGGATATCGAGAAATACCAACGTGAAGATCCGACGCTGTCTCCGATAATGGAAACCCTTTCTTCTGGGGAACATGTTGTCCCTTATGTTCTGAGGAATGGTGTTCTATGTTGCCCTTCGAGGCATGATAAGATGATGAAGGTTGTCGTTCCAGCTGTTCTTGTGCCTATGATCTTCAAATACTATCATGAGACCCCATTAGGGGGGCTTCTTGGAATCTTTAAAACTCGTGAAAAGATTCGTGAAAGGTTCATCTGGAAGGGTATGGACGGTGAAATCCGTGAACTAGTAAAAGCTTGTAAATCTTGTTTGCTTAGTAAACCAACCATGTCCACCAAGGTAGGCCTTTTGTCTTCGCATCAAGCGTCGCGCCCCATGGAACGCCTGTATATTGATTATGTAGGACCCTTCCCCCAGTCAAAGGGAAATGCCAACAAGTTCATCTTTGTATGCGTAGATGGTTTTACAAGATTTTCTTGGTTATTTCCGACTAAGCTGGCTACCGCTCAGTCCACCATTACTTGCCTAAATTCTATTTTTGCTTCTTTTGGTCCGTGCCAATATATTGTGTCTGATAATGCTAAGGCGTTCACATCAAATCTTTTTCGTAAATTCTGTTTTGACTTGTCCATCTCTCATGTAACTACTTCTGCTTATTACCCTCAACCATCTCTGGCTGAACGGGTTAACCGTAATCTCAGGTCCGCGCTTATTGCCTATCATCATGAAGATCATTCCAGGTGGGACACGTCCCTGCATTGGTTAGCTTTTGCTTTGAATTCGGCGGTTCATGAATCACATAAATTTACTCCAGCCTCTTTGATGTTCAAGTTTGTTCCCAACACGCCGCTCCCTAACCTCTGGTCCCTGAGTGACATTCTACCTGAGACAATAGATCCGGACAACATTAAAGATCTTTGGAACAAGGCTAAAGCCAATCTCACAGTGTCTCATGAAAAGGTTATCGAAAGGTATGATCGTGGACGGAGACCCACCCCTTTGAAGGTAGGTGACCAAGTAATGGTCAAGAGTTTTGTTCCCGCGGGCAAGCTTGCCCCCAGATTCCATGGGCCGTGTGTCATTCTCGACTTCCTTACGCCGGTTACGTTGTTATTAAGCAATCCAGCCACCGAGAGGATATTTAGGGTTCACCTGTCACAGGTGAAACCGGTGTAATTTCTGGGTTAACTTGCTTCATATAATCGTGAAAGGAATATGAAGGTTATATATTTTTTTTTGAGTTTCACTTTTAAGGCTTTCTGCCCCTTCTCTAGTATTTTTGTGAAACCTGCCCCGAACCATTAAACTGCCATCCTGTCCTTGCCACGGCCATTACCACGCTCCCGTCTCCTGCTCCACTACACACAGTGGCTCGCATCTGAAATGAATTTCTGCACGCCGCTGGCCCCTCAACCTCTCCACAAAGCCTGTGCCCTCAAAAAATGATGATGGTCCAACAATTCTGCCGCCTAGCTTTAATGTTTCAGTGCTCCCGCAGCCGCGCGGCGCCGTGCTGCGACTGGGTTAGAGGAAGAGCCCCCTCGGCCCCAGCGAGGACGACATGTGCACGGCGAGCCGGAGCCCTCCTCCCGGCCAAGGCTGATGTGCGGCGCACGACCTGCTACTTGCCCGCAGCCTGTATATGTTCACCGCGGGCGCGGCGTGCTTCAACACCACTGCTCCCCTCATAGTGCGGGCGAGCGGTATCTCAGGGTACTTGAGGGGTCCGAGCGGCCGCCTTTGGATGCAAGCTGCAACGGCCGGTCTGGCCATCCAACTTAATCAACATCAACTATATGGACAGTCCAGATTAACTTTACTACCTTTCTTGGGTATTCTACTGCAATATTTGGTGGACTTAGAAAATTTTCCTCAACTTTAAAAACTAAAGTTTTCCTTCTGAATTTCTACAAACATAAAGACTTTACTTCATCTGTCACAACAAAAATTTTGATACTGAATCAAACCACATTAAGAAAATCCTATAAATACTTCTGCAATTAATCTCCATATCAACATCAAAACTTGAAACTTGTTTCCAAACAAATTGCCAGTGTCACCCCTGGAGGAACTTTTGGGGGGGAGGTCTGTACCAGGCGGTACACCTCCACGTCGCTAATTTAAAATGTGCGCCAATTGAAACTCCTCTGCTGGAGGAAGTCTGAACTTTATCTACGGTATTAATTTTCTACTTTCTCAGAAAATGTCACTACCTGGAAATTTTGGAGTTTTTGAACTGTGTCATTTTCAACGTATTTTTGTTTTGCTTGTAGTAAGAAGTGTGAACTTTCTCTTCTAGAGGACACTACTGAAGATCAACAATAGTGCACCCTAGTGCGGAGTGAAAGAACTGTTTTTTTTTTTTGTTTTTTTTTTTGAGAAATGTTGAATTCAAAAGTTTGTTCTTTGCTAAATTTCTTTCAGTCATTATTTAAGTTGGCAATATTATCCCTTTCTTTCCCCTTGTTTTGTATCTAGCCAATCCCGAATTTCTTGAATTAATTTTCCACCAATTAGGTGTTTCTTCTTCATATTGTGTAGGGGTTTTCTTGGTTAGCCAATAAAGTTTTTGTGGGAGGGTGTTCTCATTCCCCAAACGCCTCGAACTTTCCGCGAGAGTATATAAACTGCTGATTTTAGGGTCTCCGGGCCACTTCTGTTCCATCTTTCAGTGTGTAAAGTACATAGCAGGGGGCGGGAAGCGCCTCTTTCGTCGGCAGCGGTCAACAACAAGGTAATGGCCGATTAATTACTTCTTTCCTTGCTAGCTCAGCAGTTTAACTCTCGGGGCGGGTCCGAAGTTGTTCCATTATGTAACCTTCCTTAAAATGTAAAGCAACTTGTATCTATTCTATCTTTTAAACTACATATTGGGATAGAGAGTGCTTAACCCTCTCGAGCTCCCACTCATATTGCTTTGAGGTGAACTTATTTTTTTTTCTCTACCTATTCTTCTTTAACGTAATGTAAATTGTTTCCTTCTTAAGTCACCTCTGTAGTATGGGATTAGCCCTTGTATTAGTGGCCTAGAGCCAGATTAGGTTTTAAAAAACAAATGCATTAGGAGAGCAGATCGCCTCCTCTCTAATTGTTATTTTGGAGGTCATGTAATTACCCCTTTTCATTTAATAGACCTCAGTAGGTTGGGTATGTTACCCCTGTGTCTATGTCCTGAGAGGACAACTTGAAGGTGGAGTTTGGTGTGGCCTTTGAGAGGCTATAAGTTTGAGAGCGTGTGGCTCTTTCTTGAAAATTAAGTGTTGTATGCCTCGAGGAGGCCTTTCTGTGTAATTTGGGGCAAGTGCTCTTGAACATGAATGGGGTTTTCTGCCCCTCTGGTAAAACTTATTTTGGAGTAAAGTTGGGCTAATTGCCCTAGAAGTGTGAAGTCGGGGCGCGAAGCCCAAATCCAGTAAATATTGTAACTACATTTCGTTGACTTGCTACTCTGTACCTGCCGTACTTGTTATTTCTTTATTTTGAAAAGAAAATATAACCTTGTTAAATTTTTAAATTAATTTTACTTTCGTAGCTTGAGACCTGTTCACCACCCCGCACCTTCTTTCACCTCTAACTACCACGGAAATCTCCGTAATAGCATTTGAGGCTGACTGGGCGAGACACTGGTCATCCTCCCCAGTTGTATACCCAACCCAGTGTCTGAAGCTCCAGGACACTGCCCTTGAGGCGGTAGAGGTGGGATCCCTCGCTTAATACGAGGGAAAAGCCGATCCTTTAGGGTAAACGGATGATGATGATGACGGTGCTATTACATCTGCTGTATAGAATTTACGAGCCATAGATTATAAAATACTGTGAAAAACGCGTTTCTATCAATTTCAATGCGATGAGACTGTACAAAATGGAGGTGAACTGACATTCTGTAATTGGTGCTAATATATATCATGTTTTCTATGATACCGTGACCACCCTTTACTGAAAAAATAAAATGGCCTCGTGATCCAATCAGATGTGCAATTCTCTATCGACAGCTAAGGGAGTGGCTATGGTGTGTACAGTACAGTAACATTTCCTAAAAATTACTGGAGTATTGGACTTCGCTCTACATAAAATAGTACAGTGTTTTTGAGATGGGCCTCATTTATTGCCTCTTGTACCGGTTTTGCATTGTGCGGGGAAGTCTATATTTAATTCCTAGCTGGTTGCACATTTTTGAGAAAAAATAGGGGCAGCAGTATCACCCGGTATTTTATACAACTTTTATTATGTTCAGTTTTTCGATACAGCTAATATCAACGGAAGAACATGAAATTTCTCGTTTTTTTCTTTTTTTCTTTTATTACACATAATTTACGGCGCACCAATACATATACAGGTAGGCATTATTGTGACGATGGGGTAAGAATGGTCTAGGAATGGGAAGTAAATGGCCATGGCCTTAATTAAGGATCGATCCCAGCATTTTCCTGTTGTGAAAATGGGGAACAACAGAAAACCACCTTTAGGGCTGCGGACAGTGGGGTTCGAACCCACTATCTTCCGAATGCAAGCTGATTAGCTACTTGACCCAAAGCGCATGGTCACTTGTTCGATTTAATATTCTTATATAACTGTATAACATACTACCTAGGTACAGTGTAGTGCACACTCCGGCCATTCTGAACTTGAATACCATGTTTCGAGAAATTATATTCAGCTCTTTATCCATGATGTTAATACAAACATACGAATGAACAACAAAAATTGAAAATAACATAATTTCAACCCTTTATTTTACCTAATCCGAGATAAATACGAGGTATGTGGCCGTGCGGTTAGGGGCCCACAGCTGTGATCTTGCATCCGGGAGGTAATGGGTTTGATCCCCACTGTAGGCAGCCCCTGAAAATAGTTTTCCGTCGTTTCACATTTCACACCAGGCAAATCCTCGGGCTGTACCTTAGTGAATGTCACGGCCACATCCTTCCCATTCCTAGGCCTTTCCTATCCCATCGTCGCCATAAGACCTATCTGTGTCGATGCGGCATAAAGCAAATTGCAAAAAATACGAGGTATGACGCAAACATTTGAATTGTACACAGAAAATAATGACTTGTATTTTATGGATGAGAGTACAAAATTTCCGACGCTTCAGTTGATTTGTCAGCATACTGGAGTTTGGGTCAGAGACTCTGGGTTCGATCTACGGCCAAGCTGGGGATTTCAGCCGCATTTTATTAATTCCCATAGCCTGAGATGCTTGGTGTTTGTGCTTATCCCAGCGCACTCCTCTTCATATTCACTCAAAATACTACACTACCATAAAAACACGCAAGAGTGAATCAATCACTCCACTTAGGGTTCGTGTCAGGAAGGGCATCGGGATGCAAAACTGGGAGAAATCCATGTATGCGACACAGTTCACACTCATCACCCCGCGAGGATATGGATGAAAACATAGGATAAGTATCAGAAATACAATGAAACATTCGTCACTCATTCTACTGTAATTCAAGGAAGTGAATTGACGTCTTAGTTTCTACCTTCCTTCTGTGAGCCGTCCCTCCTGTCTCCTCATCATCACTCTTCTAACTTTCCTCGTTCTTTGCTTCTTCCCTCGACTAATGGAGAGCAAGTGCTCTTGTACAATGTAACAAAGTGTGGAAGGCAGGGAGGGAGGTTTCCGCCCTCCTACGGTTCAGTTGTTACCGAGAGTAATCACCAGAGCCTCACAATAAGAGATAAAGGCGACCGAGAAAACACATTGGAAACGCTGAAAGAATATGTCACACACCATTTTCCTTCAATCATTAAATTAAAAGCAACCGTACCGCTGGTTTAGAAACCCAGTCCACCAAAAGTCATGAACCATGAATAGCAAAAAGAAACAATACAACCTGTGATCAATAAATACGGTGAATGATTAATTTCATGATATATTTGTAAATGTATGCAGGAATACAGTACAGATTATTGTCCTCCAAAATGATCGCTTCCCATAATTATGCACTTCTAACAACGCGTATAGAGGTCTCACATTCTTTTGGTAAAGCTGTGGGATGCGGTTGAGTTCAGCGTTCACATTGCGTTGAATATCAGCAATTTCTAAAAACCGTTGTGTTTTTAAATGTTTCTTCAAACGAGGGAAACGGAATTAATCGTCAGGGACCAGATGTGTTGAATAAGACGGGTGATGGAGCACAACCTTCTTACGTGTTAGGAACTGCTGCACTGTTATGGGGCCGTGCATTGTCGTGCAGCAAGTGCAGGTCTTCAGGGGGCGATCCAAGGTGTAACATGTTCACGAAGGTGGTTGCATTTAGTGTCGTGTTGTATGGTAGGTATTCTTTATGATTGATCCCTCCGGAATCAAAATAGGTAATGAGCATTGCCTTGATGCGCTACGTCTCGCACCTAACCTTTTTGGATTGCGGTGAATCCAGGCCGCGCCACTCCATGCTTTGCCTCTTCCATTTTGGGTCGGACTTCAGGCATCACGGCTCATCGCCTGTAACGATGCGTTCAATAAAGGTGCATTCTTATTCTTTATCTGTTTACCCTCCAGGGTCGGCTTTTCCCTCGGACTCAGTGAAGGATCCCACCTCTACCACCCTCAAGGGCAGTGTCCTGGAGCTTCAGACTCTGGGTCGGAGAAACAACTGGGGAGGATCGCCAGTACCTCGCCCAGGCGGCCTCACCTGCTATACTGAAGAGGGGCCTTGCGAGGGGATGGGAAGATTGGAAGGGACAGACAAGGAAGGAGGGAAGGAAGCGGCCGTGGCCTTAAGTTTAGTACCATCCCGGCATTGCCTGGAGGAGAAGCTGGAAACCACGGAAAACCACTTCCAGGATGACTGAGGTGGGAATCGCACCCACCTCTACTCACTTGACCTCCCGAGGCTGAGTGGACCCCGTTCCAACCCTCGTACCACTTTTTCAAATTTTGTGGCAGAGCCGGGAATCGAACCCGGGCCTCCCGGGGGTGGCAGCTAATCACACTAACCACCACGCCACAGAGGTGGATCATATTATTACTCAGTGTCGAAAATATATAATTAGACAGATATTAACAACTGTTACATTCGACCTTTATATTGCAAAAGAGAAAGATGGCGGCGGGTCGACATGTAGTGTTCCAAGTGCTCCGTATTTTCTTGTTGTTTATAGTGGTTAAACGCGTCACGTGTGGAAATAACAAAGTGATCTTTAATGGTGTGGTGTTCAGTGAGTGTCCTAGCGGTTCAATCCTTCAAGAGAACTTGCTAATTGTGAAAAATTGTAAAATATCGTGCTTAACATGGTGCGCCAGTGAAAATGTGTACGTGACCGCTGGTACTGGCAGTGCGCTTCAAGCGAGGCGCAGGGTTGCCAGACCACCCTCTTCAACATTTCACCTCATTCTCCTTACCATAGCTGCGTGTGGAGATGTAGAAACAAATCCAGGACCTCCGAACAGAAATGTGACTAACATAGAATGTCATATTGCTGTTCTAAGGGCCGCATCAATCAGCTGTACGTGAAGTGTGTGTCGTGTGAAATGTCGACGCATAAGACCTGCGCGAAAATCTCTCCATCTGATTACCATAAAATTAAACGTGGCCTTTCGTCTTGGCAGTGCTGGAAGTGTTGTCTCCCGGTACCATCGGACTCGTTCTTCGAAGTTCCAGACAAAGTAAATTATGTAAATAACTCTGTAAATAGTAATGACTCAGTTACCAGTGTACAGGGCTCCCGAAACATCACCATTCTCTCATTTAATGCCCGTAGTATAATGGGTTATAGGAGACAGCAGGAGATAAGAACATCACTGGCAAGTATTGAACCATCAATCGTAAGTGTCTGTGAAACGTGGCTGAGCAGTGCTACTTATGACGGTGAAGTATTTCCACAACCATACTTGTTATTCAGGAAGGATAGAACCTGGACATCGGGAGGGGGTGTTCTCCTGGCTATACGACCAGAATTACAACCAATCCGACTTGGATACTTGGAAACTGACAGTGAAGCTCTATGGGTGGAGGTGACATGTAGGGGCGACAAATTCTTGATAGGTAGTATATATCGGGCTCCGAAATCCAAGCCCTGTATAAATGAAGGATTACTGGAATCTCTAAGACGAATGCAACTCATTCAGCACAAGTACAATGCCGTCTACCTCACAGGCGACTTTAATCTGGACATAATATGGACCCGTGATTCCGCTCCCATCCCTGGAAATCCATTGGCAGACACATTCCTAACAGCGTTCTACGATCTCTTTCTAGAACAGCTTGTTTTAGAAGCAACACGTATCACCAAAACATCCCGCTCTATATTAGATCTATTTCTCACCAATCATCCCTCCTCAGTATCTCGAGTTGAAGTCATACCCGGCTTCAGTGATCACCACGCCATTCAAGCGACTCTAGCTACCCTAGATTGCAGAAAACCTGTCAAAAACAAATCCAGGCCTCAATATAACTTCAGGAAAGCTGATTGGAAATCCCTCTCCACCTTACTACTGAATCACCTACCCACTCCAACCTCCTTATCAACCTGTGACGTAAACTCTTTGTGGCTCGCCTGGAAAAATACATTTTTCTGGTGCGTTGACCAAACTGTACCGAAATGCACTTTAAAAAGAGAGAAGAAAGCCCCGTGGATTAAGAAAGAACTCTTGAAGTTAATAAGGAAACGGAACAATCTATACAAAAAGTGGAAACAGTGCCAAACGGAACAAGCGTGGGAAAAGTACAAATCCGCACGCAAAGACACTAAGAATAGGATCAAGGAGGCTTACGATCAGTACATTCACAAGGCTTGCTCAGATACCAAAGAGCTGTGGAAGCTACTAAAAAGGAACTGTGGCAGCGCTGCACCATGCTCCTTTCAAGCTAACGGGAAATCCATCTCCACGCCCGCAGACATTGCCTCAGCCTTCAGTGACAAATTTAAAGAGAATTTCTCCCAGGCACAATCAGCTGGGGACATGTATATAACCAACACACCCGTACCACCCCTCCCTCTCACCAGCCTCTACTTGAGGTGCTAGCAAGTTTGAAGAGGATTCGACCCCATGCGGCGAGCGGCCCTGATGAAATACCCAGTCGTATACTCCGTGACTGCGCTGAGTCACTGGCACCATCTCTCTGCGAACTATTCAACCTGTCGCTTCACTGTGGATCACTACCCCAAGATTGGAAGTGTGCTGATGTAGTTCCAATTTTCAAGAAAGGGGACAAAGCACTCATTGACAACTATCGGCCAGTGTCTCTCACATCCCACGTATGTAAATGTATGGAACGACTGGTAGCCTCTAATATACGGGAATACTTCCGGGAAGGTAATCTGCTAAGTGAAAGCCAGCACGGTTTTCTTCCAGGAAGATCCTGTAATACTTTATTAACAAAGGTTATTGATGAGTGGCAGTTCTCTCTGGAGAAATCTAAAATTGTTCAGGTTGACTGCGTGGCTTTGGACTGGGCTAAAGCTTTTGATCAAATCCCTCATGAACGACTTTTGTTAAAATTAAGACAGATGAATGTTAGGGGAAGTGTACTGGCATGGTTGCGGTCATTTCTCGAGGGACGAACACAACGTGTTGTGTTTGATGGAGTTCGATCATCGACCGTTAAAGTAACCTCAGGAGTATGTCAAGGCACCGTCCTTGGACCTTTATTATTTAATGCATTTGTCTCTGATTTACCTAAATGTGTGACCTCAACCATAGCTCAGTACGCTGATGACACAGTATTGTACAGGGATATACAATGCGAAGAGGATTGCCTGAGGTTACAGTCGGACTTGGACACTATAGCGGTGTGGTGTTACGTCAACGGTCTCAACATTAATGCTGGCAAATGTAAATATATTAGGTTAAGTAGGTCTCGACACCCAGTAGAATGTATATATAACATTAATAATGTACATATTGTGCGAGATAAAACTATGCATTTGTTAGGAATAACCATTTCTGAACAACTAAAATGGAACGCACAAACAGAGGAAGTGAGATGCAAAGCTGCCAGGGTGCTCGGTTTTATGCACAGAAGCCTCCGTGGGTGCAAGTCGAATGCTATACGGACGGCTTACCTGACACTAGTGAGACCTATACTAACGTATGGTCTACCTGCTTGGCACCCTACCACTGCAGCTAACCTTCACAAACTAGAAGGAATCCAACGTCGCGCTGAACGACTAATTAACAAGAACAGCTGCCCGTCTTCCCTCCCGTCAATCGCCTCCTTGTGTAAACAAAGCGACATCACCTTCTTACACAAATCCCTCACAGGGGCCATTCACCTTTCACCATTCCCTCGGCTCTCCTTATCTTACAGCTCCGTCCGTAGAGGCAAAGGGGTGTGTCTTATACCCCCCTTTGCGCGAACTGAGTCCTACAGACTAGGTTTCTTTGCTCGTTCAGCGCGGCTTTGGAACGATCTACCCGCCGACATTAAATGCAGAAATGTAAATATAGTTAAATGTTATGTTAAGAAGCACATACGGTGAGAAAATGCATGTGAACATGTGGAAGAATGAATGAGGGAGTGAAAGGTTGTATAAATGAGAAATATGTATATATTAGGCTATACTTTGTTACTTTACCTGTAAATAGTGTATATGACGGTTTTACTTTAGGATTTAGGTAATTATTTCAAAGGTCAGGGGGCACAACGTGTAGGGGGCTTGTCCTTTTCCCCTGACCTTCCATAGATGCTGTAAAGGTTTATGGTAAATAAATAATGAATGAATGAATAAATAATTACATAGCCTATATGGCTTTAGAAAGGTAACGCATAATACCATTAAAATAGAAACCCATTTGAAAAATGCTCGGACATGTTACATTAATCTCTACAAATCAAATCAAGTGTATATGATGTGCATAGGTATCGATGATGAGATATTTGGTCAATCCATTCTCACGTATTGTTGACTCAGGCATGTACCATTTGTTTAAATTGCTCCTGAATCTTACCACACCACGTCTGAGCCTTTTCAAAACTTTTCAGACAGGGCAATTCTGCTCATTTCCAGCGCCCAGGTTCTCAGATGGTTCCATCTAGTTAAGCTCAGACTTTGATTTCCATATAGCCAATCAGGATTTCTGGTTGATGAAATCTATTGCTCATACGTAGTTCTCTATTATATTGTATTTAATAATAATAAAGATAATAATACGTTATTGGATATTAAATAATGATGAACTGTTCATTCAAATGCCCATTACACCGAAAAGGTGCGGAGAGACTTATAGGGATGTAATTTATTCCCATGACTTGCGAGAAGGGTATTCCTTGTTATCTGAAATTATCTCATTCAATTTGCTCTGGAGACGGTTTCTATACAAACTGCTAAAAGGAAGGTACGATGATGATGTCTCTTCCCACAGTTTAGTGTCATCATCTTGTCATTTGTCGGTCGATGACATCCAGCACTTTATAATTCATGGGTAGAGAAATGTTAATTCGTTTAACACATAATATGCTTCTTCCCACTGCAATATGGGACTGGTATGTGGAAGATGATATGTGTCTTTATATATCAGATATTCGGTCGAACAGCATTGCTGACTGGATTCTCGAGTGTATGAATATCATTTTGCCTAATTCTGTACCACTCCATACACACAAGAAAAGCCCGCATTCTAATTGCACCGGGAGGTACACCTCAACCTCTCACATTCAAAAGAAGCGCCTTAAGGAACACTATCTATCGAGCAAAACTTGGAACTGCTAATGCATAAAGTTGGGACATTGATCGGATGATGTCACTACTGAATAACTGAGTAATATGTTATTTTAAGGTTTAATATACTGACTGAATTTCATTTTTTTCTGGTGTACATCAAGAAGTTAGAACTCATCTCCATAGATGTCTCTACTATAAAAACTGAGGTTATGCACTCTGGTGCAAGGTGGAATAATTTTAAATTTTTGTTTATAGGTTTTCGCATCTAAATTTGCTTGCATTTATTTTGATACTTCAAGGTGTGCAACACTTCATTCTCCTCCCGCCAGCTTTGAGTTTGGCCAATAACAAATTTTCTGTATTGAGTTTTCAGCCGATCATAGGCTTCTTGTAGGTTTTTGGTTTACCCAATAAAAATGAGAGGGTGTGTCCGGATTTAGTCCAGAGCCTTCTCGAACCCTCCTCTCGGGTATAAAAGCTGCGTTTTAAAAAAATTACCTTTTCTTACTGATCGTCGGATTTCTGAGTATGTATATTAAGACCGGAGGCGAGGTGCCCCATTTTTCGGCAGGCAGAACATCAGCCCAGGTAATGGCCACCAGTTTTATATCTCTGTAGCTATCTCCGCAAACATACACGAGGGGAAAGTTCTAATTTCTAACTATATAACCATCCGTTTCCTAAAAATGTAAATTACTTCTTGCTAATGTAAAATTTCATAAAGACTTAGACTGTAAATTCGGGGATAGAGAGTGCGTTACCCTCTTGAGTTCCACCTCAATTTGTCTTCAGGTGACTACGAATTCGTAACTGTTCTTCTTCCTGTAAAGAGTTAATTAACTTTTCTTTCTAGTCACATCGGAAGTGTGGAATTAGCCTCTGCATCATCGGGCCACAAGCCCAGGTAGGGTTTTAAAACTAGGTTTTCAAGGAGCGCAAGTGTACGCCTCCATACATTTTGAGTTTGGGCCAGTAATATTAATCTGTTCTTCTTTTTCACGAAGGCCCAGTAGTATGGGTACTAGATACCCCTGTGTAAAGGTGTTGTAAATTGTAAGTTGTGCCTAGAGAGGCCAGAAATTATAAGGTTTTGTGTAATGTTGCCTTGAGTAGGCTGTAAGGATTTGGGAGCACAGCCTCCTTGGTGGAATTTATAGAGCATGTAAGCTCTTTCCTGATATTGGTGTAATACTGATTGGGGCCTTTGGAAGGCTGTATTTGTAACCTTTGGAGCAAAGTGCTCTTGAACTGTGTCTTGGGAGATATCTCTACTGATATCACCAAACGCAATATTTGTGACGTGGTAAACTTGTAAATTGGAGCTGTCAGCTAAAAACATGTTATTTCCAACCCATGGGTTTCTATTCTTGTTTGCTATTGTGTACCTGACATTTTTGTTCCTTCACATAGTGAAGAATTTTGTTAAGTTTGAGATCTGAAAAGAAATATTACCTTTATTTTAAAGTTTTAAAATAATCTTTGATATCGTAGATAGACCCATTCAAGCCCACAACTTCTTTCACATCTCTGAGTTCCACGGATAACCTCGGAACACTAATATACACTAGCACAGACATCACAACCATGGTCGTTATCCACAGTGTCCTGGAAACAAAACAATAACTTGGAAAGTTAATATCCTGCCATACACCCATACAGCAAAGCTCGTACGGAAATGCACCTGTGAAAATCCTAAAATCTACCATTATTATCCTTTCACCTTAGAATTTTGATAATTTTATGTCATAGATCAATATGATACAACATACGAAGTTTCAAGCTTTTATCAACAACAGTTTTTGAGATATTAAAAAAGTTAACAACATTTTTTGTTCTTTCTTCCTTTCCTACTCTGCTTGTCCTCAAGGGTTGGTTCTTCCCTCGGACTCAGCGAGGGATCCCACCTCTACCGCATAAAGGACAGTGTCCTGGAGTTTGAGACATTAGGTCAGAGGACACAACTGGGGAGGATGACAAGTACCTCGCCCAGGCGGTCTCACCTACTATGCTGAACAGGGGCCTTGGTGGAGGATGGGAAGATTGGAAGGGATAGACAAGGAAGAGGGAAAGAAGCGGCCGTGGCTTTAAGTTAGGTACCATCCCGGCATTTGCTTGGAGGATAAGTGGGGAAACTACGGAAAACCGCTTCCAGGATGACTGAGGTGGGACTCGAACCCACCTCTACTCAGCTGACCTCCCTCGTACCACTTTTAAAATTTCGTGGCAGAGCCGTGAATCGAACCCGGGCCTCCGGGAGTGGCAGCTAATCACACTGACCACTACACCACAGAGTCGGAACTTTTTCTTGTTGATGATAGTAATGATCTGTTCTGAATAAAAACTATCTTTGTGGAAATACCTGGCAGAAATATATAGGCCTACCGGTTGGTTCACCAGTCCCTTGCTGTATTTTCTCTCAGATAGAAAACCCAAATAACGCATATAACTTAAAGATCCTTATAACTTGGTTTTATGAACACCAAATAACTTGACATATCTCCTTATGGTCGATAAGGTTCTCCCCTACCCGTGTGTCATCGCTGAAAATTTTCCGGCTCCATGGCTAAATGGTTAGCGTGCTGGCCTTTGGTTACACGGATTCTGGGTTCGATTCCCGGCAGGGTCGGGAATTTTAACCATCATCATCATCATCATCATCTGTTTACCCTCCAGGTTCGGCTTTTTCCCTCGGACTCAGCGAGGGATCCCACCTCTACCGCCTCAAGGGCAGTGTCCTGGAGCTTCAGACTCTTGGTCGGGGATACAACTGGGGAGAATGACCAGTACCTCGCCCAGGCGGCCTCACCTGCTATGCTGAACAGGGGCCTTGTGGAGGGATGGGAAGATTGGAAGGAATAGGCATGGAAGAGGGAAGGAAGCGGCCGTGGCCTTAAGTTAGGTACCATCCCGGCATTCGCCTGGAGGAGAAGTGGGAAACCACGGAAAACCACTTCCAGGATGGCTGAGGTGGGAATCGAACCCACCTCTACTCAGTTGACCTCCCGAGGCTGAGTGGACCCCGTTCCAGCCCTCGTACCACTTTTCAAATTTCGTGGCAGAGCCGGGAATCGAACCCGGACCTCCGGGGGTGGCAGCTAATCACACTAACCACTACACCACAGAGGCGGACGAATTTTAACCATAATTGGTTAATTTCTCTGTGTCGCCTTCATCACCATTTCAACCTCATCATGACGTGCCGGTCACCTACGAGAGTCAAATCAAAAGACCTGCATCTGGCGAGCCGAACTTGTCCTCGGACACTCCCGGCACTAAAAGCCATGTGCCATTTCATTTCATTTCATCACTGTAAATTGGTCCATGGACCTAGGAAAAAAAAACTACTATGTACATTCCCGTGCCAAATACTAAGGATCATTCTGCAAACATGTGATTTATTGCGCCTTGAAATAACACAGGTACCCGTAATACGCCCGAATTAATAGGTACTCTGTAATGTGTATGTATATATGTTTAGTCCTCAGCCCGAAGGCTCGTTGGATCCTCAACAGTTCCGCCATGAGCTGTCATAGATGGCCTAGGCATTATTGAAGAGCCGTACTAGTGAAATGAGGAGTGAGGTAGTTCCCCATTGCTTTCCTCACCGAGCCAGAAGTTGCTATTACATATCAGTCTGCCAATCCCACTGAAATGCTTGCACCAACTGACCCTATCAGCAATATTTTCACACCATTCATAGCAGGGACTGGCTGCAGAAGGAATGGCATTACTAGCATCACTCATACCTTAGTCACTTTCATTTTGTCAAAGACAAGGATAAAGCCGAGGCAGACCAATGAAAGTAACAAAATTGCTCTAGCCCATACCAGAAGACATAGTGCACTGTAAACACTAGGTCCCGCCAGCAAAGGCGCGCTCTGTAACGTAAAGGAGTTAACTGAACACTGTAAATCATCATATGAGACTTTGACACGGATATTAACTTTCGCGGTGGAACTGACATACTTAAGTACTAAACCTCTAGCGAGCATCATGTATGTGGACTTCGTGGCTGAATCTGTAAAGGGGCGGAGTGCAAGGTGTGTACATCTAGCATAGTGGTTCGAATCCACAACCACGAACATTCTTTGAACGACAGAGGTGTTTCATTTTAGCAGGGATATTTCTTTCCTTCTTTCTTAATCTGCTTACCCTCCAGGGTCGGGTTTTCCCGCTGATTCAGCGCGGGATTCAATCTCTACCGCTTCAAGGGCAGTGTCCTGGAGCTTCACACTTCGGGTCGGTGGCTACAACTGGGGAGGATGACCAGTACCTCGCCCAGGCGGCCTCACCTGCTATGCTGAACAGGGGCCTTGAGGAGGGATGGAAAGATTGGATGGGATAGACAAGGAAGAGGCCGTGGTCTTAAATTAGGTACCATCCCGGCATTTGCTGGATGAGAATGGGGAAACCACGGAAAACCACTTCCAGGATGGCTGAGGTGGGATTGGAACCCACGTCTACTCAGTTGACCTCCCGAGGCTGAGTGGACCCAGTTCCAGCCCTGGTACTACTTTTCAAATTTCGTGCCAGAGCCGGGAATCGAACCCGAGCCTCCGGGATTGGCAGCTAATCACACTAACCACTACACCACAGAGGCGTAATAGCGGGAATATAATAATCAATATTTATTTCCTATTGGTTTTAAGGGATGTCCACCTCTTTAGTGTAGTGGTTAGCATAACTAGCTGCCACCCCCGGAAGACCCGGGTTCGATTCCCGGCTCTGCCATGAAATTTGAAAACTTGTACGAAGGCTGTAACGGGGTCCACTCAGCCTCGGGTGTAAAGGGGGTTTCGATTCTCACCTCAGCCGTCCTCGAAATGGTTTCCGTGGTTTCCCACTTCTCCTCCAGGCAAATGCCAGGATGGTACCTAACTTGAGGCCACGGTCACTTCTTTCCCTCTTCCTTGTCTATCCCTTCCAATGTTCCCATTCCCCATAAGGTCCCTGTTCAGCTACGCCCCAGGACACTGCCCTTGAGGAGATAGAGGTGGGATCCCTCGCTGAGTCCGAGGGAAAAACCAACCCTGGTGGGTATACAGATTTAAAAAGAAAGAAAAATAGGAGCAGGTTGATATGTGGCCATATTACAGTTACTGTACACGGCGTTAATAGAAGGAAAAAAGTGTTTACCACCGTGAGTCGAACCTACAGTAATAGTAAACAGCTTTGCTGATGCTAGAGCAGTGATGCTTGACTTAACCACCTTTCCTACTGCGAACCGAAGTAGATAGTTAGCACGTTGTATTCCTTAAAGACACTACCTGTCCAAACTTAAGGTAGTGATATTCGCAGCTGTGATCATTTTACACTTTTATTATAATTTTAGTAAAAGAAATAACACTGCCGCTAATGATTTCTACCATATTCGTGAGCATTATATAAAAGGTGGAATGAAATGAAATGGCGTATGGCTTATAGTGCCGGGAGTGACCGAGGACAAGTTCGGCTTGCCAGATGCAGGTCTTTTGATGTTACGGCCGTAGGTGACCTACGCGCCGTGATGAGGATGAAATGATGATGAAGACGACACATACACCCAGCCCCCGCACCAACGAAATTAACCAATTAAGGTTAAATTCCCGACCCTGCCAGGAATCGAACCCGGTACCCCTGTGACCAAAGGCCAGCTTGCTAACCCCTTAGCCATGGAGCCGGACTATATAAACGGTATAATTGTACTAAGGTCATAAAGAAGCAGGTAGTAATGTTTTTCAGATGACTATGCTATACGCGTTAGTTGGGTTACCTACCTCAGAAAAAATAAGGGGTTGGTGAACCGCACGGTATCATTCTTCTTCTTCTTCTTTATCAGTCTACCCTCCAGGGTCGGTTCTTCCCTCGGAATCAGCGAGGGATCCCACCTCTACCGCCTCAAGGGCAGTATCCTGGAGCTTCAGACCCTGGGTTGGGAGATACAATTGGGGAGGATTACCACTACCATGCCCAAGCGGTCTCACCTGCTATGCTGAACAGGGACCATGCGGGGGATGGGATAGATAGACAGTGATAGAAAAGGAACAGAGAAGAAAGTGGCTGTGGCCTTAAGTTAGGTATCATCCAGGCATTTGCCTGGAGGTGAAGTGGGAAACCACGGAAAAACACTTCCAGGATGGCTGAGGTGGGAATCGAACCTACCTCTACTGAGTTGACCTCCCGAGGCTGAGTGGACCCCGTTCCAGCCCTCGTATCACTTTTCAAATTTCGTAGCAGTGCCGGGAATCGAACACGGGCCTCCGGGGGTGGCAACTAATCACACTAACCACTACACCACAGAGACGGACTTTCGACAAGTTGAGAAATGAAAACTGGGACTCCAGATAAGAGGCAGGCACGCTGTTCTCTTCCTTTACACTGCGAGGCTGTCGTTCTTACTGTTAATTCAATGGTATCAACTTATAGCTTTTATGTACAATATCCAAAATACTTCAAGTAAAATGAAGAAAAATTGATATTTGTCCTTGAATATTTCTGAAGTCATTACCCCAGAGGAGTGCGACAGGCTTCGGCAACCGGCACAATTCTTATCCTCGCCGCAAGATGAGGGCTTCATTCATTCCGTCTCTGACCCGGTCAACCCCTGTGGGTGGGGGCGGTAGAATAACACCAACGGTATCCCCTGCCTGTCGAAAGAGGCGACTAAAAGTGGCCTCAGGGGCTCTGAACTTTGGAGCGTGGGTTGGCGACCACGGGGCCCTTAGCTGAGTCCTGGCATTGCTTCCACTTACTTGTGGCAGGCTCCTCACTTTCATCTATCCTGTTCGACCTCCCTTGGTCAACTCTTGTTCTTTTCCGACCACGACGCTATTAGGTTTGCGAGGGCTAGGGAGTCTTTCATTTTCACGCCCTTCGTGGCCCTTGTCTTCCTTTGGCCGATACTTTCATTTTTCGAAGTGTCGGATCCCTTCCATTTTTTTCTCTGATTAGTGTTATATAGAGGATGGTTGCCTAGTTGTACTTCCTCTTAAAACAATAATCACCACCACCACCTGACCCGGTCACTGACTGGAAAACAGGTTGTAGGTTTTCTTTTCGTGAACTTATTTTAAACGCTAACACAATATAAACCATACGTTGGATGATGAAAAAAATTTGTATAACTGTGCGAAGTTTAAACTGGTAGAGTTTGTCAATCATAACAGTTCGACGAGTAAATTCAACTAGTGCATCGTAAAATCTGCTGTAGTAAACGTTGTTCTTCCTTGTACACCGTTGACCCTTCGAATGTGCCTTTACATGTGCTTTCATGCGGCTTCAAGGAAGTACTGGAGAGTATTATATTTAACATATTAATTACTTCTACATCGAAATAATAACAACAATATTGAAAATAAAAACTACAGCCTGTTTTCCAGTCTTTGGCCGCGTGGGGGGTGTAATGAATGAAAGAGTTATAGGCTATTAGTACAATGGGGTCGCCACTCCAAAGGTGATTATTAATGAATGCTATGAAATGATAATGGAGAGTGTTGTTAGAATGAATGATGACAGGGAAAGCCGGAGTACCCGGAGAAAACTCTGCCCCGCCTCCGCTTTGTCCAGCACAAATCTCACATGGAGTGACCGGGATTTGAAGCATGGTATCCAGTGGTGACAGGCCAACGCGCTGCCGTATGATCCACGGATGCTCTAACAATAATAATAATAATCCTAAATCCGGCAGGGGAGGCACAATGGTACTGTTACGAATAAAACTCCATCTGTTTCATTACTCTAATTATTTATTTCAGAATTACCTAATAAATGCACACATACATATTTAAACACATAATTCCAACCTGTTATTAATGGCCACACTTACTAATTACAAGTCTATTCACAAATCCCTCTTCCTTACGGCACAGTAGTAGGTCCTGCCTGTGTTGTATACCTGCGGACCTTTAAGCCTTACTTTCACTTTCCCCAAGTCCACTCACCTCATACAGCAACAGTGTGTAGACAGCTGGATCTGAACACAGGGCTACGGGCCACTCGACGTACTACGACTGTTCCTTGGTTCGACTCCACATATGGTCCAGTAATTCACACAGTCACATGCAGCGAACAACTGAACAGCTCAACTATTCAACGGCAGGATGATCTTCACAACAGCGAGCATTAACACAGGTCAATTTACCTTCATACTCGCGATAGCGGCTTCCCTTGCTCAGCCTGAGTCCACAGAAGTACACAAACACACAGTACAGTCTTCCGTTCTGTCGTCTCCACCCCACTCGCTGGTCTCTCCGACACCACAACAACAGTTTCTGGTTCAGACCTCGGTGGGACACTAGAGACAGCCTACACCTCTGTCGCCCTCAGCCCAGCCACGGAACTCCAACACACTGAATCTCACACCGACTCCACCTCGGTTCACTCACTCCGAGTCCAGCACTGACTGACTGTCCGCGACTAGCCTCCCTTTTTATAGCTCGGGTGATTTCGGCCAGAAATTTGGCTATGCCACTAGAGACAGAACATTCCCGTTGAATCTCCAAGAAACTCACAGGTAAGCCGGCTAACAAGAACAATACGCGGAAAGGCTCGCCCCACCCTACAAACCGGCTGGGAGATCGAAAATCGTCTGAGTCAATAGCCCCTTCCTGGAAGTACCGAAATGGACTACCACGGGGCTGGCATGTAACAATACAGACAGTGTTGCGTTCCTCTCACAAGCAATGTTTCTGGTTCAGTGTTTGAGCTTCGGTTCTCTTGTGTATCTGCTCACAGCTGTGTTTGTGGTAATGCAAAATGTAGTGTCGTATATTAATAAACACAAACCCTAAAAGAAAGTAATAACTCAATGCAAATTAAAAAATAGAATCATATTTTCACAATGGAAGTATGGACAACAGAAAGTATTTAAGGAAATATTGACGCTGTTGTATCTTCTTGGAGGTCTTAGCATATCCACCGTAGTACCAGAAATCTATTGCCGTTTAACATTTCAGACCCGTAATTTGGTGGTAGGCCTACTTGCAGGTGCTCGGATACACTAACCGTACGTCGATATGCAGAGTGGTCGCAAACAACGTGAGCGTCAGTAAATTGGTCATGTCGATAAATAATTAGAAAGAAATAATTCGATATCTTGCACGGTTGTCATTTCACCACCTGCTGGAGTTAGCCAATCACATCACTTCGCGGGCGAATTCGAGTGAGTTTTGCGCGGCGGTCTTGGTAAAACTGTAAGTAGCTCAAGACCGGCTTGAGAGCACCAGTCGAAGAATAAAACTTCGCTAGGGCAGGGGTTTGAATACAGACCTCCGAGTTGACAGGATGGCTCCAAAGCAAGTGCGCTACGGTGACACTGGCTGAAACCAACGGCGTGTTTGTGTTTGATGCTGATTTGTCGGCATGGTCCTCAAGCCGTTCTTAAATTATGAACAGATTTAGCAACAACACTGCCCAAAGCCCATTTGAATTCGCTCGCGAAGCGATCTGATTGGATAACTTAAGCAGCTGATTAAATGACAACGGTGAGAGATATCGAGTTATTTCTTTCCAATTATTTATCGACATGACCAATTTACTGACGCTGACGTTGTTTGCGACCACTCTGTATATCGACCTACGGTTAGTGTATCCGAACACCTGCAAGTAGGCCTACCACCAAATTACGTGTCTGAAATGTTAAATGGCAATAGATTTCTGGCTGACACCTACTGTATGGTGCTCAAACCTGACAGTCGAATATAAAATCAATTCCTGAGAACTCTTGCCTCTAAAGGGTGCGATGTCAATTCTCTGCGAACTGTAGTTTATCGCCAGTCCATGTACCTCGTAATGTACATCGAATACCTTCTTTATTAGTTCTTCGACAATGGAGGATCTGATCTGGTGGTTCTGCTTGTTCCTTAGGAGCTCGCAGCATCTTAAGAATCCCAGGATATGATCACGAGTTTCTTTCTCTCTCTGTGGTAATGCCGACAGAGGTTGTTATCCAAGAATTTACCTGGCACTGAGCGCTCCGTAGAAACATTAGCAGTCATCTCTATAGCCTCTCTCCACTCGTTACTAGACAGTCCGATATTATCTCGCAGAGATGTTGACAATAATAAAAATGTATAGATTTAAGGGAAGCACTGAATTAATGCAGTCCCATTCATTTATCAGATATAGACATTAGTGTTCATAAATTTCTATTTCACTTCAGTTTACCAAAACTGTGCAGTCTGAAATGTCTGCTTGTGTTATTACTATCATCGCTCCTCACAAATATTTATGTTGGTGTCCATGTAAGTGGTAAAGACATTTTGTTCAACATTCTCATCTACTTATCGTAGATGAAGTCAGACAACCTACGTATTGCTTTCTTGATTTAAAATTAATATGGAATAAACTAACAAAGTAAAGACCTTGGCCTATATTCATATTCTACCGTTCATTTGGAGGTGGAGTGGGGAAAATTCTTGGACAACCCATTCTAGGAAGGTTGCGATTAGAATTTTAAAACATTAATCAACACCAAAAAATGGAAAATAAATCTGCTAAATCTCTTTGCAGTAGTCCATAGATATTCACCTAAGTACTGTACTTTATATTTATACTCGTCCAAGCTCGCAATACGGTGTGTCCCTTATGGCAATACCTATATGTGATTTGTTATGTGAGTTTTCATTTTAAACCGTTCGGATATTCACTGATATTCTGATATTTACTGTGATCAAATCGATACATTACATTTCCTGACTGGAAGGACTTCCATTCATTCCGTCGCAACAGTAAGGGGATTTTCATTATCCTCTGCATTTCTGCCGAGTCCTCGTCAAATGAGCCAGATCCGTGGAACACTCTCTCCAGTTATACCAGGCGTGCTTTGTATGCAGGTTTCGACATTCCTAAAAGAAACACGGCATTATTTTGAAAATATATCAGTTTGTTTGGATTCTACACACTTTAACTACTTTTCGATGTAGTCTCCACCATTATTAAGGCAATTGTCATAACGGGACACCAACTTAAGAATTCCTTCGTCATAGAACGACGCCACCTGTGATAAAAAACCACCCAAAGCATAGAAAGTGAAGAAAAACTTTACCGTCTGTCCTCAAGAACTTTTGCTGCAACCGCGCACACCAAATCATATACTATATTATGTTAGGCGGTCGGCCGCTCAACGGGACGTCAGGGACATGTTGATGACTTTCATTGAACATTCAAACCGATTCCCACGCTATTCCATCCGTCATTGCAGTTTCACCGTTCACCTCATGCATTTGGCGATGAATGTCGGCTGGTTTAATATTGTATACAAGAAATATTCACAGTCCTGGAAAATTTTACACTCACTACAGGATGGCCACACTTACTATGCAACGTTAGCTGTGGCATGTCGACAGATGAAGAAAGCCATTACGCATTGTTTAACATCGCAACCGCGGGGCTGTACCGGAAATATACGTAAAGCGGAAGTGGAAACCTGCGATATGTGAGTTCGGACGAATCTGTGCGAAGTTAGTTTGTCCGAAATCATCCGCACTCTATCATTCTCTGTGTGCGTATTCGGCCGAGTTATTTAATTGGCAGGTTATATGCGTGAAATAATGGCGCTTCATGAAGATATGTGTGATCTTTATGCATTAGGTACACTTCTGCTAGCGATAATAGCTCCGAAAAAAGTTGCTAAATGATATTCTGTCGAATGTACAAATGTTGATGATTTTTTTCACGTATGTGGGCTGATTTGAAAACGGACGAGAGACAGTACTTGGGATATTTTCGCATGAAATGTTAACATTTCGATACATATTAAAACAAATTCTGTTAAGGAAGTACAGTAACTTTCGAGGAAATGTTTCAGCTGAAGAAAGTCTAGCTGTAAAGTTGAGGTAATCAATTTCCACTTTGAAGTGGGAAGCTGGGAAATTTCTCCCTTTTTTACTTATTTTTTTCTAATTTTAACACTTCTTTCCTACCGAGCTCGATAGCTGCAGGCGCTTAAGTGCGGCCAGTATCCAGTATTCGGGAGATAGTAGGTTTGAACCCCACTGTCAGCAGCCCTGAAGATGGATTTCCGTGGTTTCCCATTTTCACACCAGGCAAATGCTGGGACTGTACCTTAATTAAGGCCATGGCCGCTTCCTTCCCAATCCCAGCCCTTTCCTGTCCCATCATCGCCATAAGACCTATCTGTGTCGGTGCGACGTAAAGCAACTAGCAAAAAAAAAACTTCTTTCATAACTTCCACAGCAGGCAAAGGAAGTCCTTCCTTAACCCAGAGAATGTTTAATAACATTACAGACTGAGTATGTTTTACAACAACGAGAGGCAAAAGAAATAGCGGAAATGATTCTTTGCCATCAGTGCGATAAAGCTTCGCTCGAGTGGCCACAGCACTCGGGAGTAGGTGTGAAGTTTCGTTTTTAAGTCACAAAATGATAATAATTATCTGAAATGAGAAATTCCGTTTAGATTTTCTATCATTCGAACACTGTAGACAATGATTTATTATGTATGGCACTTTTAAAACGTATTTTGTAAACAATACTCAGACGTAGGTATGAAAATATGAACGGAAAAACATAAATACTGCTAGATATTTTTAAAATGAAAATTACACTTCGAACTGGTGTTGTAAACAATCTTTCCAAATAACCAAGTGAAGTGGTATAAAATGAATAAAATGAAATTTAACCTGGCTCACCCATTTCTCTCGCCACCTTACTCTATAACAGACCGACTCGTTGGCTTAATGGTCAGCGTACTGGCCTTCGGTTCAGAGGGTCCCGGGTTCGATTCCCGGCCGGGTCGGGGATTTTAACCTTAATTGGTTAATTCCAATGCCTCGGGGGCTGGGTGTGTGTGGCGTATTCATTATCAAAAATCATCCTAGGTACGGCCCTCATCTTCACAGACATGCAGGTCGCCTAATAGCCCGTCTACTAGAAAAAGATCTGCACCAGGCCTCTCCGGAGGCCATACGCCATTATTATTATTATTATTATTATTATGCTATAACAAATGCTGTACATCCCGCGTGTGATAATTGGACTCTCACTGGTCCCACAAATACTTCCCAATTCACCCCAGAAGTATCAGCTTTTCAGCACTGATGGTAAAACGCAGCTGTTTGGTCAAAAAATCATAACCAATCTGGATAGTTCGCAGTTCGCTGATATTTGTGCGTTCACTGAAGGAGAACTTCCGTTCCAATAGACGCAGTCCCACTTGACATCAGCGGTTTGGATCGTTCGGCCTATTTCGTGCGTGTTCTTACGAATTGGTCATCGCAGCTTTTCGCAGGTTTCCGCTTCCAATGGACGAGAGGCCAAACGGTACTTACTGAAAACGTCCCTCGTGAATATCGGTTGACAAGTAATACTGCCTACATACAGGAACTAGACACTTTACGGACATCGGCCTCTGTTATGGACAAGTAATAATTAGCTGATGCGGGATTCGTTAGCATTGAATAAAAGCAGAGCACAGGAGGCCAAAAATCAAACAGTCATTAAATAATTTTTTAACATTTACAAGCGCCTGCACGGTTGACATCCGTAAAATTAAAATCATTTACTCAACTTCATTAGAATGCGAGTTTACATACAGCGCACAATTCACTAGTGGCGAAAGGTACTGGATTCTAAAATCAATAAAACCACTTCAATCAGCTGAATGAACGAACCACTCAATCAATCAAGCGACCAAGCAATAAATCAGTTTCAACATTGCCTTCCCCAGTACAAAGCACATACCTCACCGCGTTTCCCAATTCGGACACTGGAGATGTCACAATGGAATCACTCTCTGTCGTGGACAGTAGCCGGGATTTATACTTAAAGAGGTTGATGCATAAACGAGAGGCAAACTTGAAGCTCACGTTCCAATATGTTTCAATAGTCCTACAACATAAGATATGGTACACAAAATAGAAGAGTGCCCACCAACTCATCAAATAAGGAATGGAATATTGAATTCTAGTCAACGACATTAATTTGCTGTTCATTTTATTTACATTTTCCCCGGATCCATGTTGTAGGGGTAACGTGCTTGCCTCTTACCTGGAGGCCCAAGTTTCGATTCCCGGTCAGGTCAGGGAATTTTACCTAGATCTGAGAACTAGTTCAAGGTCCACTCAGCCTACGTGATTACAATTGAAGAGCCATCTGACGGTGAGATGGCAGTCCCGGGGTAGAAAGCCAAGAAAAACGACCGAGAGGATTCGTCCTGCAGACACTACAACTCCTCTTAATCGGTAGACCTTCGGCCTGAGCAGAGGTCGGTTTGAAAGCCATGGTCTTTCGGGGCTGCTGTGCCAACGGTTTTCCTTTAAAGTTTGATTCTAAGAGCGAATGCATTCAGAGAGTCTTATTATTATAACATTTTGCGGAAAGTACTTAAAATACATACCTGACTTACTGTACGAATTTCCAGATCCTTAGCTGAATATTCAGTGTAGCGGCCTTCATTTCAGAGAGACTAGGATTCAGTTCCCGGCCGGGTAGGAGTGATATAATTTCCGTTGCTCGGGGACTAGTCATTCATGTTATTTATTTATTTATTTATTTATTTATGACATATGTCTGTAACTGAGTTGTACTCCAATTACAACAGACACTACAAAATATAGTACAATAATACACATTGCAAAACAGAAAAAATATCACGAAAAATTAACAACAAATTTTGAAAAATTATAATAAACAAATTTAGGGGGAAAAATGACATAAACAACAATAGGTTATATACAGATCAGGATTAGATAGAGCTGCAATTGCTGACTCCTGATTACATAAGTAGGGAGAGTTAAAACTTTATGTACAAGCACACATATATTATCACGATCTTAAGTTGTACAAGGAGGTATCACATACCTGTCAACCCACACATAGGCATAATGTTTTCTTTCTTGATTTTTCTAGCTTCGGAGAACAACTTCCTTCTGAGTACTGTTAAACTATGGTTTACGTAAATAGGGTCCCTGAATGTGAATCCAATGTCTGCCGTGTTCAAATTCCTCTCCAGCACCCCTGCAATTCCTGCACCGCACACAACACTATCCTCTAACACATGAACACGCACATGCCGCCCACCCTCGTCGGAGGGTCTGACTTATAAGGGCTGCACAGGCTAGCAACTGCCACACGAAACTATATTAAACCAGATGAATTTCTTGCATTTATACATTTTTTAAACTCATGAATACATATTTTGAGTTTATATTTTACAAGTTGCTTTACGTCTCACCGACGCAGATACGTCTTATGGCAACGATGGAACGGTAAAGGGCTAGGAGTGGGAAGGAAGAGGTCGTGGCCTTAATTAAAGTTTGCCTGGGGTTAAAATGGGAAACCACGGAAAACCGTCTTGAGGGTTGCAGACAGTGGGGGTTCAAACCCACTCTCTCCCGAATACTGGATACCGGAAGCACTTAAGCAACTGCAGCTATCGAGCTCGGTAAACGAGAGCTTAATTCGCATAAATTGTATTCCTTTGAAGTTTTAATTTGAATTATTGTTGTTTGCAGCCTGGACGTTGAAGGGCAGGACAGTATGTAATTAAGATGTAGGTTGTCTGTACCATTACTGAACTTAAGGTTAATTTAAGTCCATCTTCAGGCAAAAGCAAGGATTGTACCTTAATTAAGGCCACGGTCGCTTCTTTCCCACTCCTAGTCTTATCCTATCCCATCGTCGCCATATGACCTTTCTATGTCGGTGCGATGTAAAATTTATTTTTTCAATAAATCCCATAAGTATGTACAGTGAACACGCTATAACCCTTCTCCTGAGTAGCCGTGGCCTTTCTAAGAACTCGAAGGGTCGAGCAACGGTTACGTGCCAGATGCGACCGTGCCGGATGCGACCCAGCCATTATCGTGCCAATAGCGACCGAGTGATAAGCATCGTGCCGCATGCGACCCATCAATCACTTACAACTGATCTGCATTAAGGGCTGTCACCAAGTGGCAGATTGCTTATAAGTAGCTAACTTGGTCTTTTCTAAAATAAAGGTCTGACACCGTGGTTAGCAGGTTCGAGTGCCATTGGTCGAAAGAAAAATATAATAATGTTGCTGGCTTTACGTCCCTGTAACTACATTTATGGTTTAAGGAGACGCCGAGGTGCCGGAATTTAGTCCCGCAGGACTTGTTTTACGTGCCAGTAAATCCACCGACACAAAGCTGACGTATTTGAGCACGTTCAAATACCACCGGACTGATCCAGGATCGAACCTGTCAAGTTGGAGTCGGAAGACCAGCATGTCAACCGTCTGAGCCACTTAGCCTGGATGAAAAGAAAATCAACATCAGAATGTTGGCCGGCAGGGTAGGAAAGTTGGTGGTAGACAGTTTCTAATCACTATATTGCATGCCAAAAGCCGGGATGCAAATCCAAACCTTTTCGCAGTGTTCAAATGGAGTGAGGGGATATGATGCTGTTGATGGTGATTCGACCGTCGGATGGCGACGTAAAGCAGTGAGCAGACCCCTTGGTATTATTCGAGAGGAGTAGTAATAATAATAATGTTATTTGTTTTACGTCCCACTAACTACTTTTTAAGGTCTTCGGAGACGCCGAGGTGCCGGAATTTAGTCCCGCAGGAGTTCTTTTACGTGCCAGTAAATCTACCGACACGGGGCTGTCGTATTTAAGCACCTTCAAATACCACCGGACTGAGCCAGGATCGAACCTGCCAAGTTGGGGTTAGAAGGCCAGCGCCTTAACCGTCTGAGCCACTCAGCCCGGCGAGAGGAGTAGGCTACGTGCCGAAACCGGGTTTCATCTCTCCCTACTTCATTATCATAATCCCACATCCAGACGCGCAGGCCGCCCAAGGACGTCAGGAAGAAAGACTTGCACCAGGCAAGGAATGGGAATGGGAAGGAAGCGGCTCTGGTCTTAATTAAAGTACAGCCCCAGCATTTGCCTGGTGTGAAAATGGGAAACCACGGAAAACCATCTACAGGGCTGCCGACAGTGTGATTCGAACCCACTATCTCCCGGATGCAAGCTCAGGGCCGCGCGCCTCTAACCGCATGGCCAACTCGCCCGGTGGGAAAAGACGTAAACGCATCACCATGTTTCGTGTTGTAAAACGAGTTTCCCCGAGAAGTGTTATGTAAAGTAGGGGTAGTAGCTGCTTATAGAACTTATTGAAATGGCATTGCACTTCGTTTAGCTCACCTTATCTTAGGTGATGACACAACTTATCAAATGACATTTTGCTTGTCAACGCCGGTCGCATTCGGCACGGTTACAGATTATGCGGTCGCTAGTGGCACGGGTCGCATGCGGCACGGTCGCATCTGGCACGCCACCCGAGCACCTGTCGTCACTACTATTCGAATTTGAGTCACATTTGAAGTGCAGTTGCTGTTCGGAAGTACAGTGTAGCCAACCCTGTAGGTAGCGCTGGTGAATAACGTTTTGATGTCAGTCTGCGGATTTGAGAAACATTTTTTGTAGAGGCTACCAGATTGTTATTCCCACTCCACTCTCTTCCGAGATCCAGTAATGTTGCACACCGGCCGGATTGTAACGGTTGTAAATATGATTACGTCACACATCGTGAACTGTTGGTTTCCGGAACAATGTTTATTATAACTTGGTTTACTTCCTTCATTGTCCTATACACACCCCTGCAGTCTTTAGCTACAATATTGTCCTAACCTGTACACAACCTTGCAGATTGTACCTATAATATTGCACTATTGTCCTATACACATCCATACACTTTGTACGTATAATATTTTTCTATTTTCATATACACAACCATACAGTTTGTACCTATAATATTGTAATATTGCCCTATACACACCCCCTGAAGTTCGTGCCTATAATATTGTACTATTTCCCTGTACACAACCATACAGTTTGTACCTATAATATTGTAATATTGCCCTATACACACCCCCTGAAGTTCGTGCCTATAATATTGTACTATTTCCCTGTACACAACCATACAGTTTGTACCTATTATGTTGTACTATTGTCCTATCACATCCATACAGTTTGTTTCTATAATATTGTTCTATTGCCCTATACACACTGAAGCTGTCTGTTCATGTTTGTCAGTCCTAACCTGTAGATGGATTGCTCTGTGTGGACAAAATAATTGACATCTTAAACTACAGCACCCATGTCAGTGCGGAACAGTGTAAGCAGCAATAACACTACCGGAAATCGAAACTTGTTTTCTGTGTTGAAAAAACAAACCACAAGCCATTACAGCCCCTTCGGGCCTTGGCCTACCTAGTGACCGCTGCTCATCCCGAAAACTTTCAGATTATGAGGTGACGCGTGGTCAGTGTGACGAATCCTCTCGGACGTTATTCTGGGTTTTATACACCGGGGTCGCTATCTCACCATCAAATAGCTCCTCAGCTGGAATTCACTACTATTAAAGTTTACAAACCTAAGGTTGGTTG
The DNA here is from genome assembly GCF_040414725.1 of Anabrus simplex. Taxonomy (NCBI): domain Eukaryota; kingdom Metazoa; phylum Arthropoda; class Insecta; order Orthoptera; family Tettigoniidae; genus Anabrus; species Anabrus simplex. Next base: position 79,628,621 of record NC_090265.1, on the reverse strand, counting down.
GCAGCAGCTCTCCAAAAGTTCCGGTTTTGTGCCATTCTCCTCACTTCTACATAAGATTGGTATCTCAGCTCTTCCACCAGTTGAATTCCAGTCTAGACATTCCCCTATCGGTTCTTCCTTCGACAGAGCCCTTCAGGATAAAAGCTAGTAAACTCTTATGTCTGATTATATGTATTTCTTCTTTTCTTCATACTCGTTGACAATCGTTGTAATCAATAGATAAAAATGCCTGACCTGGTCTGGAATCGAACCCGGGGTCATCTGGTGAAGGGCAGGCACGCTACCCCTAGTCCGTGAGGCCGGCATTTTCCGTATTGCGAAAGTAATCATCTAACGACAGAACATTGCAATTCACTATCTTTATTTTATTACCATTGGCTTTACGTCGCACCAGCACAGACAAGTCTTATGACGACGAAGGGACAGGATATATCCAGCATTTGCATGGTGTGAAAATGGGAAACCACGGAAATCCATCCTTAGGGCTGGCGACAGTGGGGTTGGAACCCACTTTCTTCCGAATGCAAGCTCACAGCTGTGCGCCCCTAACCGCATGGCCAACTCGTTCGGTTAATTCATTATCAGAACAACAGGTAAATATTTATAATAATCACAAACAGCAAAAACGTGCAATCTATCAGTCCGTTTTCCTTTTGTATGGTAATTTTAAATGTTCTGTATGCTAATAAATGGCAATTTGCCGCAGTTCAGAGTCTATACGGGCTACCCACTGAGCCAAAAGGTCCAATAAATTGCTGTAAATACGTCCGTCCTGGTATTATGGCCTGGCTTTCAACAACAAAGTTAGCAGCGTAAAAATATTTCAAAACATGCCGACACGAATATTTCATTTACTTTTCGCCAGTGTACACTGATGTGTTATTTACGAGCATGACACAACCTGCGTTATGAAAGATTCATTTAATTTACGCGGTTTGCAGCACAGAGCAAAATGAGTTCCAATGATTAATCATATTAGGCCTTTTGAAGGAGCGTTATCATTGCTAATTCTGCAAAGCATTCGCTGCAGCCATTATGTGAGGAATAGAATTTAAGGGATTTTATTTCCCTTTCTACTACAATTATTTTTGCAAATTTGCATTTCATAGAGGTTTTATGTTTTACTTCCCATTCACTCACACACTTACTCTGTGGCTCTACAGCGTTTTGAGGGCTTTGGTCCTCTTAAAAATCCACATTTCTAGCCATTCAGGCAAGCAACTCAATGTTGAAACTATCCTAGGGATATGAGCTACGAATTTTAAGTAAATAAAAATATAATCAATTAAGAGAATATATTTATTTATTCCCAAAGATTACAATCCTTTTCTTAATCATCGTCACCCCGTCAATTAGAATAGCAGTTTGCCTTTCTACTACGACGAGCGCTAGTGTTTCACATAAGCCCTTATAACTACATTCGATGTGGACATTAAAAAAAATCAAGAAACGCCTGAGAGTATTGAACCAAGGAACACATAAAAGGGAGAATTATGTTAATAAGCTAATTTAGCTAGGATTTGAATCAAAAAGAAAAAGAGTGAAGAAGCAAGCTATTTTTTGTTGTTTTTCCGGAAGTGCATTTAGGCCGGAAATGATTTTCAAAATTTGTTCTTTTTAGTTTGATAGAGCTATCCAAGACTCACAATTTGAAACCTTCCCGGGCACTTTAGTCCTCCAAATTTCGGCACAATTGAGGAAAATGCTTAATTTTACGTTTTTTGTAGTATGACGACTCCTACTTTGTTAGGAAATGTTTTCAGCATTAAAACTTCTACCCATTCTTCTCACTACTCTGCTCTCCTGAATAAGTCTCGAACTTCTATACGGTGTAGATTTTCCTCCTCATCTTCCAACCATATCCTTTCTCGGTCTCTCTTTACACATTTTTTCTTTGGGGTTTTCAGTATGAACCTCTTGAACAGGATTATATGATTTTCCATTCACTTCACTTTGCAGACCACCTCCCTTAATTTCTGTTATCTGTACAGAGAAGCTGACGAAAGTAATTTCAACGACAATGCCGTATGGAAGGTTGAGCGGACTTCAAAACAAAGCATCAGGCCTGCCCTGTACTTCATTCAAAATCTGAATTTTACGTAACAGGAAGAACTTCATCAACACTTATAAGGTCCATTGTGGCCATGGTGTTAGATGTATTTTTCTTACTATGTTTGTGGTAAAAATCTAAAACTTATCATAATGAGTATAGGAATAGTATAAAATAAGTTTTACATCAAGCTAGTTAATACATACATTCTTTAGTTATTAATTTGATATTTTTCTGTTAGTCTTTCTTCTTTCTTTCTTTTTTACTTTCTCAGTCCATTCACAGTCCAGGGTTGATTTTTCCCTCGGACTAAGCGAGGGATCCTACGTCCACCACCTAAATGGCAGTATCCTGGACTGTGAGATTTCGGGTCGAGGGAATACAACTCGGGAGGATGACCAGTACCTCGCCCAGGCGGCCTCACCTCCTATGCTGAACAGGGGCCTTGTGGGACGATGGGAAGATCTGAATGGATAGACAAGGAAGAGGGAAGAAAGCGGCCGTGGCCTTAAGTTGGGTACCGTCCCTGCATTTACCTGGAGGATAAGTTGGAAACCACGGAAAACCACTTCGAGGAGGGCTAAGGTGAAAATCGAACCTCACCCCTCTATTCAGTTGACCTTCCGAGGCTGAGTGGACCGCGTTCCAACCCTCGTAGAACTTTTCAAATTTCGTGTCAGAGCCGGGAATCGAACCCGTGTATCTTAGGGTGGCAGCTAATCACACTTCTATTATTGCTGCTCCCTATTTATCCTATAATTTTTGTTTCATCAACAGTATTCTGCAATAGTAATGTCAATGTTTATTGTGATGTTCTAAATTAATGATGTAAAAATCTTAAAAATATATGTGGTCAGGTGTAAGAAAGGGCCAAGAGCCATAACTTCGCCAATTTATAAACACACAAATAAACAAATAAAATAAATAAATACATTCATAAATATACCACAACATCTATACAGAAACCATTAACTATTTGAAGAATATTGCATGTAAAATGTTCTACTCTCAATGTTTTGAAAGTTTTTGTATATGGCTGCCATATGATAAATAAATCCATGAAAGGGTTCTGTACTTTATACAGTGCCTGTAGCTTTGTATTTATTACTAGCTGTACCCACCCGCCTTGTCGGGTTCATCAGAATGAATTCACAGTTACATTAAGCGGAATTTTTTTGGGCAAAAGTTAGTCGTATGTTGCCTACTGTAGAGGCTAAAGGCCACACGGTCTCCAACCATTACTTTTTTATATTTATTTCATACCCCAAAACAATGTAGCATGAGACTACTGATATACACAAGCTCCTTCGTTGCTGACATTTTGAATTTTAGTTGCTTACATGTGAGACAAACTAGTAGGGATAGTTGTAGTCCCTCTTTTAATATAATGCTCCTTTATACACCACATTCGTCGTTCGGTTACCGTGAGCACAAACGAAAAATGATTTACTGCTACTAATACGGGAGTATGCGACGTACAGTTAGCCTCATGAGAAGCAGCTCGACCTAAGGCCATGTCCTACAATTGTAAGAGTCTGACCCTGTGACTTATTGAGAGTCACCGTTGAGTACGTACTGACGAGTAACTGCAGGCAGTCTATGTTATTGCCGTATGTGGGGAAAAGTGTGCTGATATTATTGAGTGTGTGGATAGGATAGGTGCTTTTGTACTCGAAATGAAGTACTACCTAAGTATTTCCCTGTAATAAGGAGGGAATCAGGGACAGAATTACCACACAGACAACAGCTGGTCTAGGCGTCCACATTGGAACTCCAGGCCTCCCAACAGTACAGTGAATAAAAGCCTTAGCGAAAGAAGAAAGAAAAATGCTCAGTAGCTTTCCAGTTATAACAAATGAGTTCTACGCGCATCCAATGCTGGGCTTTGTCCGCTAGGCCGTAGACTGCGAAATATTCCGTATTAATATCTCGCTAATTATTCCTCCTATCAAGAAATTGTATACGAGAAAAAGTTGAAATATAATTCCATTAAGTTTAGTAGATTTCCATTAAGTTTCGTTTGGGATATTTCTTTGGAGAGTAAATTCCCTGTTTATGTCTTCCTATAAATCCCCAGACCATTTAAGAATGTTATGCCTAGGCCATCTATGACAGCTAATGGTGGAGCTGTTGAGGATTCAACCAGCCTTTAGGCTGAGGACTGGACATACACATGGAGCCTAAAACCGGTATTTGGATAGGTGGATCCTAAATATGAAGTTTGGATAAAATATTTCCAGTAGTCTTTCATTTATAAGAAATCTGCTCTGAGTACACCCCCTTTTGGGTTACGTCCACTAGGACTTAGAATCTAAAATATCCCGTTAATAAAATCTCCCTTATTAATTCTGCTATCGAAAAAATGTACATGAGAAGAAATTGTTAGAAATAGATTTCCATTCGGGTTGGTAGGTTTCCATGAATGTAGGGCATGTATATTTAGTGGGAAAGTAAAATCACTGTTTCGGTCTTCTTATGAACTCACCTTCCCGTCCATTCAAGCATTCCGAAATAATATTTGCCCTAAAACCTACCTATCGACAGGAGGATTCTAAATATGAAGTTTGGTGAAAATATATCCAGCAATATTCTTTACTTATAAGACCCAAAAGAGACAAACCGATAGTCAAAAGACATCAAAGCTTGTCGCTTGTCAATATTACCTTTGAAACGGATAACTATAAGGAAATTTTGCCGTGATAATCAATGTACAGCCACACGGCCGTTACGATTTTCTTCATGTAGATAATACTCAACAAACCCTCTTCGTTTCCTGCATCAAAGATCCACTCAGTTTTCTCCTGCTCACCTTTTTCAGGCTGAATACAAAACATACATAAATTATGTTTATACCAATAATAAACGTCAAGCATGTTCCAGACAATAATAATCAAATGTCGATAAATCCTGTCTTCTATTTACTTATCTACTTATTCAGTGCAAAATCTGACCCACAACTGTTTGACTTTGAACAGTGCTTTGGATGTAGTGACTTAACTTGAGTGCTAGTAGACGGACGCTTACTGACGTTTACTTGTGATGTGTAATTCCAGTCGACTGACTCCAAGCCGGTGTTGCTGCATGAATACTAATGGATCCATTAAGACAGGGATTCTCAACAGCTGTCCATCATTAAGCACCGATCAATAGTGTACAGTAGCATAACACAATGTTTCATCATCTATTTTATCATTTCAATTAAAAGATGCAAACGTTCTAGTAATGATAGCCTATTACCAAGTTACTGATTTTTCGTGTTTGGTGAAAATAAGTAGCAAGCCCACCTGGTGGCCATGATCGATAAGGCGGCAAGTCTATATGATCTGGAATCCGTGGTTAGCCTGTTCGAGGCCCGTTGGTTGAAGAAACAATTCACCATTAGAATATTGGCCGACAGGGTAGGAAATGAAATGAAATGGTGCATGGCTTGTAGTGCCGGGTGTGTCCGAGGACAAGTTCGGCTCGTCAGATTCAGGTCTTTTGGTTTTACTCCCATAGGCGACCTGCGCGTCGTTATGAGGATGAAATGATGATGAAGACGACACATACACCCAGCCCCCTTGCCAGCGAAATTAACCAATTATGGTTAAAATCGAATCCGGGACACCTGTGATCAAAGGCCAGCACTCTAACCATTTAGCCATGCAGCCGGACGACAGGGTAGGAAAAGTGGTGCTTTATAATTTCTAATCCCTAGATTGCATAACAAAAGTCTGGATTTATTCCAAACCTCTCCGCAGTGCTCATATGACGGTGTTGATGGTGATTCGTCCATCGGATGGGGATTATAGCTTTGAGCAGACCCCTTCGTCCTATTCGACAGGAGTCGGCTATGTTTCGGCACCAGGTTTCACCCTCTCCCTTCTTACTATCATGCATCACGTCAGGCATTTCATCTCACTAACTACTCTTAAGAGGTTGGCGTAAGGAAGGAAATCCGCTCCTTCTTTTTTGGCTAGTGGCTTTACGCCGCACCGACACAGATAAGTCTTATAGCGACGTTGGAATAGAAAAGGCCTAGGAGTTGAAAGGAAGCGGCCTTGGCACAGCCCCAGCATTTGCCTGGTGTGAAAATGAGGAAACCACGGAAAGCCATCTTCAGGGCAGCCGACAGCCACTATCTCCCGGATGCAAGCTCAAAGCTGCGTTCCCCTGACCGCATGGCCAACTCGCCCGGTGGCATCCGGTCTAAAAGACTCAATAAGAAGTTTCATCTCACTACATCAATCAATCACAACAGATCTGAATTTAGGGCAGTCGCCCAGGTGGCAGATTCCCTATCTGTTGTTTTCCTAGCTCTTTCTTAAATGACTGCAATGAAATTTGAAAATTATTTCAACATTTCCCTCATCATAAGTTATTCCAATCCCTAACTACCCTTCCTATAAATGAATATTTGACCCAATTTGTCCTCTTGAATTCCAGCTTTATCTTCATATTGTGATCTTTCCTACTTCTAAAGACACCACTCAAACTTATTTGCCTCCTCATGTCATTTAACGCCATCTCTTCACTGACAGCTCGGAACATACCACTTAGTCGATCAGCTCGTCTCCTTTCTCCCAAGTCTTCTCACCCCAAACTTTGCAGCATTTTTGTAACGGTACTCTTTTGTCGGAAATCACCCAGAACAAATCCACCTGCTTTTCTTTGGATTTTTTCACAGTTCTTGAATCAAGAGTGAGGGTCCCATACACTGGAACCATACTCTATTTGGAGTCTTACCAGAGACTTACATGCCCTCTCCTTTACATTCTTACTGCATCCCCTAGAAAGATGGGGCATGGGTCGGACATACAGTGAAAATAAGGAACATCATAAATATATCGACGTCGCTCTTCTAAACACCGTTAATGGACAATGTTGAGGGGAGATGATAGTCACTTCCCCTTCATTGTCTCTTCCAGTTCCAATAATAATAATTTCGTGTGGCTATTTCTAGCCGAGTGCAGCCCTTGTAAGGCAGATCCTCCGATGAGGGTGGGTGGCATCTGCCATGTGTAGGTAACTGTGTGCTATTGTGGTGGAGGATAGTGTTATGTGTGGTGTGTGTGAGTTGCAGGGATGTTGGGGACAGCACAAACACCCAGCCCCCGGGCCATTGGAATTAACCAGTGAAGGTTGAAATCCCCGGCCTGGCCGGGAATCGAACTCAGGATCCTCTGAACCGAAGGCCAGTACGCTGACCATTCAGCCAACGAGTTCCAGTTCCAATAATGCCAGTATAATATGTTAGTCAGTTTCACATGTGGGAATGATACCTAATATGGACACAACAAATAAACTAGAGACGGTAATAAGGCTTCCCAAAGACACAAGAAAGTAAGCACTTAGGCGGTAAGTATACATTTCACAGCCTGTGAAAGGGTTAATAGTATCTTGTTCAAAGTTTGAGTTCCTAGGAACAACATACAATTACATGCTTGTCCTCACAAAAGAAAGAAATCACTGACCTGTAATAAAGGTATCGTTAACAGTTATCATTAAACGATTTCCTTCTGAGGAAGAGTTTTTTCGATTGGTATTGAACACGTTTGTTGGGAGTAATTAGCGAGGAAATCCCATTAGTGCCTTTCATTCATCCGCACAGGGGATCTCGTTACCAGTTTAACCATTGGGATGGAAAGAAATAAACCTCGTTTCCTGGCAATACGTCTCTCGTGGATAACAAAAGAAAGACGATTGGCTCATTCCCAAGTGCTTGGTGACCAGACCGAGCAGTACTAACGATAAATCGATACGTTCTTTATGTCTCGTAAGCTTTTGATGTCCTTTCTCTAAGTGGTACGAAGGAGAAAGTAAGAATGAAAGAGAATTTTGATAAGCTAACTTCTGCACGTTTCCAGCTGAGGGGCCATTCTAACATTATCCTTTAAATACGCTGATCCGTATTCCAAGAACTCGCCAGTAATTCTTTGTGTCATACATCATGAAACCGCAAAGTGACCAGGCTGAGTATAAATTGAAATGGAGACGTGTAAAGCGTTGAGACGATAGTATAATAATAATAATAATAATAATAATAATAATAATAATAATAATAATAATAATAATAATAAAAATATCATAAAATAATAATAAAATAAAATAATAATAATAATATAATAAATTATTATTATTATTATTATTATTATTATTATTATTATTATTATTATTATTATTATTATTATTATTATTATTATTATTATTATTATTATTATTATAACCTAACCCATTCTACCACAGCATATTGGAAGTACAAACCCCAATCAGTCTTGGAAAGTGAAAATTACAAAATTTACTGGGATAGTATCATCACTGATAAAATTATTACCAGCAATAGACCAGATATAAATTTTGTAGATAAAAACAAGAAAATCTGCTTCATAATTGACATAGCATGCCCTAATACTCACAACCTTCAATCAACACATACAGAGAAGATTTCCAAATACACAGATCTGGCCACAGAGATAAAAACCATGTTTAAACTCAACAATTCCAGTAATTCCAGTAGTGATTGGATGTAATGGTATTATACCAAATACACTACACAGGAGCATTGAAATGTCGTATGGCTTTTAGTGCCGGGATATTCCAGGACGGGTTCGGCTAGCCAGGTGCAGGTCTTCCTACTTGACTCCCGTAGGCGACCTGCGCGTCGTGATGAGGATGAAATGATGATGAAGACAACACATGCACCCAGCCCCCGTGCCATTGGAATTAACCAATTAAGGTTAAAATCTCCGACCCAGCCGGGAATAGAACCCGGGACCCTCTGAACCGAAGGCCAGTACGCTGACCGTTCAGCCAACGAGTCGGACACAGGAGCATTGAAGGAGCATTGAAGCCCTTAATCCCCACCCTCTCACTTACAGAGAATTACAAAAAGCAGCAATCCTGGCCACTTGCCATATAGTAAGAAAGTTTATTGGCATGAACCATCCACCATACACAGAGGACTAATGAAAATCGTCCACTAATAATTTTGGCGGTTTATATATAGTAAATATCTCATAAATATATGTCAAGTCTATTTGTCAACAATGTTAAGTATATTCCGATATGTATGAAGCATATGTGCGTATGTACTAAATAGTACTTCTCGTCGCCATAAGACCTATCTGTGTCGGTGCGACGTAAAGTCCCTAGCAAAAAAATTAGTACTTCTTCCATGTACATTGTACCGAAGAAGCTCATAAACCCAATTATAAAATTGTGAGTTATATAATAATAATAATAATAATAATAATAATAATAATAATAATAATAATAATAATAATAATAATAATAATAATAATAATAATAATCTTAATAATAATAATAATAATGTTATTTGCTTTACGTCTGTAGAAAACATATCGTCGCTGGAAAGGTAAAAGGTTGTATTCCACAAAGCTCTTCCTATCAATTATTCTCCTTAAGAATGGTCACGCCTCCCAGCCACGTATGGACATGCAGTCCATCAGAACAAATTTTGTTGTGTTCATTTTCCTATGCCCATGTGTAAAGGAAAATGAACCTTACAGTACCGTACTGTAGGAATCTACGTTTGCATTACGTATTTACGCACTCCTAGTGTACAATGCATGTAAGGTTCATTTTCGTTTAATCGTCGACATAGGAAAAAGAACACAACGGACATTGTTCTGATGGACTGCGTATCCATATGTGGCTGGGAGGCGTGACCAGCCTTAATGAGAATAATTGATAGGAAGAGCTTTGTGGAATACAACCTTTTACCTTTCCAGCGACGATATTATTAAGCATGGAATAAAATACACACTATTAAGCAAAGAATGTCAAGTTTCGTTCTTAAAAGAACATCATCAGTTTCTATCGAGTCACAATTAATTTTTGGAAATCATTATGTTCATTTGTGTGTAAACACAATAGAAATACTATATGCTGGATTAGAGACAAGGTGGGAATTCATTAAGAATCCAAATTTCAAATTTCTAGAGAAATAATGGATAGGAAGGGTATTTGTCACATTCGCGGTTCTGGCACAGGAGCGACGGATTATGATTGTTGTTCACTGTTCAGCAGATAACTGAATTTATTTTAAGCTTAGGTTCTGAATGAATTTTGAGGGTATCTCTCTCTTCGAGGTATAGCATATTTAAAACTAGCGCTACATACTTAAATAATAGAATTTGTTTATAGACTAAAAGGAAACAACATTATTTTTTTAAATCAGTAAACTTAGTATTATTTTTGAAATCATTTTAAACTTACATTTTAGAATACTTTGACTTTGAAGATTAGTTTTAAAGAATGCATTCCAATAAAATATAAGTATCCTTAGAGAAAAATACGAACAATTCACCCAACTGAGTAATGATCTGAGAATTTTATGGAGAGAATGTTAATGCTTCCTCAGTTTCAAAAGAAAGGAAATGTTGTTTGTGCCATGTAACAAACTTCGTAAAAGACACCTGTCTGGTGTCTTAAAGTGGGAAAACCGCTGGACGTATTTTAACCAGATGACATCTTTATAATGTACAGATTCTGGAATAAGTTTCTGGGTATATACGACTATGTTCAAATATCACTGAATAAACACGGTGGTTAGAGGAACATTTAAACGCTTAAATAATTTTCTGCGATAAACATACTTTTTGGTCCAGTATACGACCAACACGAGCTGAAGTTCAGTTTATAACGTATCTGCTGCACTGCGAAATTCCATATATTATTAAATCATTATGTTACTTAGGAGTATTTCAAACAACTCTAATTACTACAATGTTCCATTTTAATAAGAGTGTTCTGGTATTTCGAAATTGCTCAGATGAAGTATAGTTTCTGTAGTGTGTTTATGAAGTAAAAGTCGGATAAGTTATATATTTCATGACTGGTATTACATTTAGGGCGAAAATGTACACTAACAACGAGGACGAAAATCTGAATGTGATAGGAAATCACAGCGGCTAACGAATGACATTGGCAGAGCTTTTAAAAACTGGCGTTGAATATTATAAACCTTCACCTTCACTTTAAAAGTTACTGAGTGTTGTGTTGTGTTGTGTTGTGTTGTGTTGTGTTGTGTTGTGTTGTGTTGTGTTGTGTTGTGTTGTGTTGTGTTGTGTTGTGTTGTGTTGTGTTGTGTTGTGTTGTGTTGTGTTGTGTTGTGTTGTGTTGTGTTGTGTTGTGTTGTGTTGTGTTGTGTTGTGTTGTGTTGTGTTGTGTTGTGTTGTGTATGACACTAATATTATTTTCTTTAACATTAAACTTTCTTAAATCATCTGACAAGCTTGTATATGGTACCTACTATGGAAAACTAGCCAAAGTAACAAAGTAGGGAATCTGTATTCGTGAAGTTATGGTTTAGATTTTATTTATATAATGTCTACCCTCTGACAAAGTCTCTCATCTGCAGCTCGTTTTGTATGACTAACACATAAACTCAATCATTAAATGTAAACATTGATTTGACATGAGTAATAACAACATCCTTCAGCTCTCCAAATTATCTGTCAATTTGCAGTTAGTTTTCGTTAGTTTGCTAAAGTGCGGGTGGGGGGGGGGGGGTGTTGGATATTAAATTATGGATATTCAATGATAATGTTTTATATCTACTTTGTATTGTACATTGTATCAATTATTGTTTTTCCCATATTGAACTATAGCACCGACATACACAGATTATACTTATAAACGTGGCTTAGTACCGCATATTAAACGTATTTAACGTCACGACCCTAAATATATATTATCGACATAGTCGTGTGTATAACGAATGTAATTAATAATTATTAGCTACTTACCCTTTCATTTTTCTGAAGATTAAATCAAGAAACTGGCAATGATATGGGGAGAAATGTGTAGAAAAATGTAGAAAAATAATTTTGTGTTTATTTGGACATATAATCATTTGATGAAGAGTTATTTTAATAAAAACTTGCTTGCCATGACATTCCTAGAAACATTGATGATTCCAAGAGAACCGAGCTAGGGATTAGGAATTGGGGCAAATGTAAAATATTATTTTACCAACAAAGGCCGTGCAGTGAAAATTAAAGTAATATCGATGTCAATTTTTTTCAAAAGAAGTAATGACTATCTTTATTTACTTTTTGTAAATTGCTTTAAGTGGCTGCGACACAGATAGTTCTTATGCCGGCGATGGGACGGGAAAGGGATAGAGTGGGAAGGAAAAAGCCGTGGCCTTAATTAAGGTACAGCCCCAACATTTGTGTGGTGTAAGAATGGGAAACCACGGAAAACCATCTTCAGGGCTGCCGACGGTAGGGCTGGAACCAACTATCTCTCGAATACTGGTTACTGTTCGCGTTTAAGCGCCTGCAGGTATCGAGGACGGTGTAATGAATATCCTGTACATATCTTGCTCGGCATATTGTTGGCTCCGAATTTGAAGAATACAATGGACCTAGTACACAACACAGACTATTACATTTGTAATAAGCATTTATGGATGAATATTTTTTAATCACGCACATATTTGTACGTCCAGCGAATTACACCTTATAAAATATTTATAAAATAAGTAACATTTTCTGAACTGAATATGTAGCAATGTCAACATTTTCCACTCTTAGCGTTTAAACTAAATCCATAATCACAACTAAACGAGTAAATACTGCATAACCTCTAATAACCATCCTGCTTACTTTTAATGTATGATTCGGACTTAAAACCTCAGCCCTTCACGTCATTTCTGAAAACGGTAGTTTCTCAGGCAAAAGTGACATCTACAAGGGAAACAAATTGGTGAATTGAATCAGCATGAAAGTGCTCGTTTTAATTTCGTGATCATATATTTTACCCATGTCGTTGAGTAATAATTTCCCGTGAGGCCTGTTTGTTCCGGACCCTCCACAAGGCCTGTAAGTTTGAATACGAGCTCATACGTTTGGCTGTGTGTAGCGTGCGCGGAATGGGCGAGTAGGAATGCAAATCAGGACTACCCGCAAAGACTTCTGAGATTAAATTCCAACCAAAGCTTCCCTCTGTCTGTCTGTCTGCCTTTCTCCTCCCCTTCTAATCCTATCGCATTGTTAGTTTGTTTGTTAGTATATCCCCTTTCTCTTCACTCCTTTTATGTCTTGAACCTCTTATTGCCTTCTCTACTTCATGTACGTAAGCATGAGTGTAAAACATTTGTCGTGCAACACGTCATTTCGAACAATGCAAACTGGTGCAAGTGACAAGTCTCTTTGTATCAGATGCCAAATATCTGGTTTTATTTACTAACAACGCAACCTTTGTGTAAAGTAGTTTTTTATGAGCTAAAAGGTTTAAGCACGAGGCTTTGGTAAATTCACGACGCAAGAGTTAAATCTATAATTTTATCTATTACCGCAATAACAATATCAATTCCATGGAAAGAAACACTGAAGAAAATTAAGTTCATGTATCTCCTTCTATCGCTTTTCTCACACCCGCGGGGTAGCAGATGTGAACCGTATCTCCCCTGTGGAATTGGCCATGTTATCTGGCCATATGCCCTTCCTGACGCCAACTCTATCAGGATGCATGTTTCTGTGGTGGTTATTATTGTGATGATATGAAATGAAATGGCGTATGGCTTTTTGTGTCGGGAGTGTTCGAGGACATGCACGGCTCGCCAGGTGCAGGTCTTTTGATTTGGCTCACGTAGGTGACCTGCGCGTCCTGATAAGGATGAAATGATGAAGACGACATACACACCCAGCCCCCGTGCCAGCGAAATTAACTAATGATGGTTTAAATTCCTGACCTTGCCGGGAATCGAACCCGGGACCCCGGTGACCAAAGGCCAGCACGCTAACCATTTAGCCTTGGAGCCGGACATTTTTGTGATATGCAGTATTAATAAGAAGAAGAGAGTGCTGGTACAAACTCTAACAGCCAGTCCCCGAGCCAGAATAATGAATCAGACAAGATTAAAAACCCCGACTCGGCCGGAAATTGAACCCGGGACACTCTGAACCGACGGTCTCAACGCTTACCATTCAGCTAAGGATTAGTACAATGGAATTTACATTTAACAAATTAAAATTATTGGGATTTGTTTGCGTATCTTAGGAAGCATATGGAATAGACCATGAATTATGTAGAGGAACCTCAACTTTATCCCACATGTGCGGTAAAATTACTTAACAGTGTCCACAAAGAAGGCTACATTTCAAACGTAAAGATATTTGGAAATCATCTAGTTCTGGTTGTGGTATTGTATAAGGTAATATACTGTAAATGTACTACTCTATTTTGATACAGAAGTCAAGAGCAGTCATTTCTACATGAGGAGGTAAATGCCTAGTATTATGAACCGTCCTAGAAAGGAGCTTTGTGGTTGTGTCTCAACAGCTGCCAGCGTCTTGGAAAATGATGGTATTCCAACTGAAGAGCCTGCTGCCACATTGGAGCGGAACGCTGTAAATTTCACGATTGAAATGACCTAAAGAGATTGAATACATTACAGGATCTTAAGCAGTAGCTAAACCGAACAATTAACTCAAAAGTAGTATCTGCCCTAAGGATTGGTATTTCTATTTCCACGATTCGATATTCCAACCTTGTGAGAAAATTCATCTTTGTAAATCTGGTTGAATGTGATAATGGTGGTGATTGTTGTTTTTTAAGTGTTCCTCCATAGCTCTCACAATTTAACGATCCATTAATGCAAACTTCAAGAACATTGTACTTAAGTTATAATTCTCATGGTTTGATAATATAAGTCTCGAACACTACTAGGTAACTTCACATCACGATGTGTCATTCGCTCTGAACAAACATCGAATGAAGCGATTATCTACGAACAACTGTAAAAGCAGCTCGAACTGTTCTGATGATTTCCAACAAAAGAATGGCAATAACAAAATATTTCAAGTTTGAACTGGGAAGATTTAGGAGAAAGGAGACGAGCTGCTCGACTTAAGTGGTATGATCCTAGCTGTCAGTGGAGAGGTCCGGCTCCATGGCTAAATGGTTAGAGTGCTGCCCTTTGGTCACAGGAGTCCCGGGTTCGATCCTCGACAGGGTCGGGAATTTTAACCTTAAGTGGTTAATTTCTCTGGCACGGAGGCTGGGTGTATGTGTCATCTTCGTCATCATTTCATCCTCATCATGACGCGCAGGTCGCCTACGGGAGTCAAATCAAAAGACCTGCATCTGGCGGGCCGAACTTGTCCTCGGACACTCCCGGCACTAAAAGCCATTTCATTTCAGTGGAGAGAGCGCGTGGAATGACATTACTAGACGAATACTTTTGACTGGTTTCATTGAAAGTAGGAAAGATCACAATACGAAGATAAAGTTGGAATTTAAGGGAAAAAATGGGGGAAATATTTGTTTATACGAAGGGAATTAGAGATTGGAATATTTTATACCAAGGGATGTGCTTAATAAATTTCCAAATTCTTTGCAGTTATTTAAGAAACACGTAAACAACAGATAGGAAATCTGCCACCTGGGCGACTGTCCTAAATGTAGATCAGTGGTGACTCATTGGTATCAAAAATATTCATTCAGTCCATCAGAATTTTTCTCTTGTCTTTGCAGAAAAGGTATCGCCAACTGGTGTTATAAAATAGGTAAAAGTAAATATCTATATATATATAAAATAACTTGTCCTGACTGACTGACTGACTGATTCATCATCGCCGAGCCAAAACTACTGGACATAAAGAAATAAAATTTTGGGGATACATTCACATTAAGATGTAGGTGCTCGCTAAGAGAGGATTTTTGGATATTCCGTCGTTAAGGGGGTGAAAAGGGGGGTGAAATTTTAAAATGAGTGTATCTATATCTCAAAACTTTAAAAGTGTACAGATATAAAAATTGGTATTTAGAATTTTCTTTAAAAATAAGGAAACACGTATTTTTTCGTTTTCAGAAATCCCAATAGGAGGGGTGAAAAAGGGTGAAAAAGGGATTGAATGCCTTTAATCAGGACACCGGTACTTATATCTCAGAAGCTGAAGATATTACAGACCTGAAATTTGGTACTTTTCATCTCTTTTAAGAATTAAGAAACACGTATTTTTTTGTTTTTGGAAAATCCAATTAATGGGAGGGTGAAAAAGGGGGGTGAATTTTTAAAATTAGCGTATCTATATCTCAAAACTTTGAAAGTTTACAAATGTAAAAATTGGTATATAGAATCTTCTTTAAAAATAAGGAAACCCGTATTTTTTTAGTTTTCGGAAAATCCCAATAGGAGAGGTGAAAAGGGGTGAAAAAGTGTTCAATGCCTTTAATGAGGATACTTATATCTCAGAATCTGAAGATATTACAGACCTGAAAATTGGTGTTTGGAATCTCCTTTAAAAATAAAGAAACAAGTATTTTCCGGTTTTGGAAAATCCATTTAATGGGGGTGGTGGAGAGGGGGGGGAATTTTTAAAATGAGTGTATCTACATCTTAAAACTTTAAAAGTTTGCAGATGTAAAAATTGGTATTTAGAATCTCCTTTAAAAATAAAGAAATATGTTTCCTTGCTTTTGGAAAATCCATATGGGGGGGGGGGAAATGTGTTGGATTTTTTAAATGAGTGCATTTACATCTCAAAACTTTAAAAGTTTGCACATGTAACAATTGATATTTAGAATCTGCTTTAAAAATAAAGGAACACGTTCTTTTGTTTTCTGTAAATCCGAATAGGTGAATAATGGGTTGAATGCCTTTAATGAGGATACATATATCTCAGTAACTGTTGATATTACAGAACTGAAAATTGGTATATGCGATCTCCTTTAAAAATAAAGAAACACGTATTTTTTGTTTTTGGAGAATCCAATTAATGGCGGTTAAACAGGAGTGACAAATTGGGTGAATCTTTTGAAAGACTACATCTACAGAATATCTGAGAAACGTAGAATGTTACAGACGTAAAAAGTGGCATTTGTAATCTCCTGTAAATGTAAAGAAACATACGTGATTTCTTTTCGGAAACTCCTCTTAAGGGGAACTAAAAAGGGGGTGAAATTTTTAAATGAGAATTTAAACAGTATATCTCAAAAAACTTAACGTGTTACAGAAGTCAAAAATTGTATTTTTATCTGTATTAAAATAGAGAAACGTGTATTTTTAGTTTTCGGAAATACCACTTGGATTGGGGGGGGGGTAAAGTGCCTGAAAATGGTATTGACTTCTTTTAATTAGGCTATTGTTATCTCAAAAATGAAGATATTACAGACGTGAAATTTGATATTTGGAATCTGCTTTAAAAGTAATGAAACACCTGTTCTCGGAAAATCCAATGATTTGGGGGGGGGGGAAGAGAGGTGAAAGAATTTAAAATTAATTGACTTAATTGTATGAGAATACTTACATCTAATTAAAAGTAAAGTTGTTAGGTCGTACAGACGTGAAAATTGGTATTTGGTTCTCCTTTAAAAACAAAGAAAAACCCGTTTTGGGGGAATCATCTTGGGGGCGGGAGTGAAAAGGAATTGAATTTCATTTCATGAGGACACAAAAATCAAAAACTCAAGAAGATCCTTTACTATTAAAGAAACAAGTATTTTTTGCCGGAAAATTCACTTGGGGGGGGGGGGGTGAAAGGAAGTGAAAAGTAAGTGAATTGTTTTTATGGGGATACTTATATCTCAAAACTGAAGGTAATAGACTTGAACATTGGTGTTTGGAATCTCCTTTAAACATAAAGGAACACGCCTTCTTTTAGTTTTTTGTGGGGGTGGGTAAATAAATTTTAACGGCGGTGGGGTGTAAAAGGAGGTGGGACAAATTGGTTTTACTGTTCATAATGTATTTATAAGGAGCCTCCGTTGCTCAGGCGGCAGCGCCCCGGCCTCTCACAGCTGGGTTCCGTAGTTCAAATCCCGGTCTCTCCATGTCACATTCGTGCTGGACAAAACGGAGGCGGAACAGGTTTTTCTCCGGATACTCCGGTTTTCCCTCTCATCATTCATTCCAGCAACACTGTCCAATTTCATTTTATTTGTAATTCATTAATCATTGCCTCAGAGGAGTGCGCCAGATTTCGGCAACCGGCACAATTCCTATTGTCGCCGCTAGATGGGGGCTTTATTCATTCCATTCCTGACCCTGTCGAATGACTGGAAACAGGCTGTAGATTTTCGATGTACTTATTCTGATCATAACCGATCATTTTTAATCTTTCCTGGGTTCGTTTTCAAGAGCCATCTTTTCCTTTGGAGAACGTTCTTAGATTACAGTACATTCTCCTGGCATATAAATAAAAATTTAAACACATTTAAATTAAACCGTAGGAAT
The DNA here is from genome assembly GCF_040414725.1 of Anabrus simplex. Taxonomy (NCBI): domain Eukaryota; kingdom Metazoa; phylum Arthropoda; class Insecta; order Orthoptera; family Tettigoniidae; genus Anabrus; species Anabrus simplex. The sequence goes on along the minus strand of NC_090265.1, from coordinate 79,610,385 downwards.
GAGATTGACCGTCCAATTGTTCACCTCTATAATAAGGTCAATAATGCATGGAAGTATGTCATTCGTATCGCCAGAAATCCCGCACACTTGCCTACGCGCAACAATGGTGCTGGTCACATTCTCAACAATGACAATGGCAGCACATGTAATTTACCGTCAAGTAGCGGTCTTGCATCTTGCTGTGGGGTCCAGAACATATAATAATAATAATGATGATAATAATAATAATAATAATAATAATAATAATAATAATAATAATAATAATAATAATAATAATAATAATGTTCTGGACCGTCGTCAAATGTGCGGACCGCGCTGGAAACGGGTCCTGGACGGGTAGTGACTAAGAATGCAGTCCGACCGCGGGTTCAGTACCGCCAAGGCACCCAAGACGACACCACGCTGGATCTCCTGAAGGATTTAATCCATATTAAAAATACTTATAGGAAAAGATGGCAGAGATTTAGGGACCCAACTGACCGGGTGGAATACCTGAACCTAGCCCGGAAAGTACGAAATCGATTGGTGGAAAGAAATATTGAAAAATGGGAGGAAACTTGCCGTAATCTATTAGAAAACAAATCAGATCGCGAATTTTGGCGGGTTCTCTCAGAAACGAGTCAGATTGCGAATTTCGGCGGATTATATATTAAAAAATAAGCATTCAATTCTAAATTTCAGTATAATACCGTAGCGAAGCACGGGTATCTTGCTAGTATAGATATAAAAAACAAATCAATTTCTTAAGACAGTTTGTTTATTTCGCGATGATTCTCATGATTTATTCAATTCCAACTAATATCATCGTAAAATTACAAGTAAAAATCGCAAATAAATGGGGGAAATCACACGAATTTTATGGTCGGTGACCCTTCTGTGATACCCAAATACAATTCCCTTTGGACGGTAAGTACGGTGATCAGTTTTATACGCAACATTAGTTAATTATTTTCTGATCATTTATGTATTGTGTATAGAAATGATAATACAAATTCTGTTTAAGGTACTGAAGATTGTATATCGTTGGCTTTCTTTTAAAACCTCGTATGTCTCAATGCTCTTCCTACCCATTATATTCCTTATGACTAGACACGCATCTAAGCCACATATTTATATGCAGTCTATCAGAACAATTTTCGTTGTGTTCAGTTTCCTATGCCGGTGTGTAAAGGAAAATGAACCTTAAGCATATTATACTGTAGGAGTGCGTAAGTTACCCATGCAAACAGCATCCCCACAGTACGGTATGGTAAGGTCTATTTTCCTTTACACTACGGCATAGGAAAATGAACACAACGAAACTTATTCTGAAATATGTGGCTGGGAGGCGTGACCAGTCTTAAGAAATATAATGAGTAGGAAGAGAATTTTGACATACGAGGTTTTAAAAGAAAGCCATCGATTTGCAATTTACTTTTTTCCTGACAATTTTGACGTAGGTCATTACAAAGTTGAAGAATTTCGTCCCATACCCGCATTTAACTATTCACGGTGTTGATCAAGATAATTGCACACTGATGAAGCAAATATGCATCCTTAAAAATTAATATTAAATAGTAGTGATTGCTTTTTATTAAGTTTCATATAAAAGTCATACGGTACAGGTCGATGTCTTAGAATCGAAGCGGTCTATTTATCGGTTAAGTTTTAAAAGAAGCTGCTGTATATATTTTGTGTCAGACGGGAAACTTTTTGGCCTCGAGATACTACTCAGAAATGTCCAACCAAGTGGCTATTATCATGTCGTGTTCCACTGCAGGAAACATCTCGCTGCTTTGAACATCACTTGAGCCATGCCGAAATATTTTTACCTCGTAAAAAATGATCCGTAACGGATACAGCTTTCCACTTGACAGACTATGAAGGGGAACTGACGTGGCTAGTAGAAAGGCATCCATCTGAGGCTTAAGATATATTTCCAAGACTATTTTCACGGCCATCACAGCCAAGTGGTGATTTGTACGCGTATATCTGTATACATTGTAGATGATGTGGTAATAACATAAGATCATTCGAAACGTACGTACTGCGGAGGTGGGTCAATATGTGGCTGGTAGGACCACTTCACACTTGGCGGCCGGAACCGGATTACAGCCGCTTATGTTTGCGAACCATCGTTTTACAGGTGATATTCATATTGGGTGACTCAGTTGCTGAGCTTCAAACAACAGCGCAGTGACTGGCCTTGTAGTAGCTCACTCCCGCTACCGGAAGCCGACAGAGATCCCGCAAACCCGGTTGCTGAACAATTGCTTAGTATTGGGGTCTACATGGTAGGCTACACTGTAGCTCAGCTGCTTACCGCCACTTGCATTCCAGCAGGGGTAGATCCTCGAATATACACACTGAGTGGCCAAAAGTCATGGAAAGACACTGAATGTAATGTTAATATCGAGTTGCTCCTCCGTAAGCCCTCAAAAAGGCTGCAATACGGCGAGGCATCGACTCTACAAGGTGTTGGGATCGTTCTAGAGGAATCTCGACCCATGCATCTTGCAATGCTACCCACAATTGGTCTTGTGTAGTTGGTGCGGGGTTCGTGGAGCGTACACCAGCATCGAGAGCATCCCATAAATGCTCGAGTGAATTAAGATCGGGGGTTCTGGAGGGCCAATCGATCGTCGTAACTTCACTGGAGTGCTCCTCCAACAACCTGCGTGCCACCACAGAGGGGTGACATGGCGCATTGTCCTGCTGAAACATGGCATCTCCATTGGGGTACTCTAGGGCCAGATAGGGATGCAGATGGTATGAAGGAATGTCCACACAACGTACACCTGTCAGCACTCCATGCACCTGGACAATGGGGCCCAAATGCAACCATGAGAACGCCGCCCAGACCAGAACTGAGCCACTTCCTGCCTGGACACGACCTTATTTACACGCGGGATCCATATCTTCATGGGACATACGGCACACTCTCACGCGCCCATCAGCTCGATACAACTGGAACCGGGATTCATCGGACCATACCACACACCACCACTGTTCCATGGTCCATAGCCAATATTTGCGGGCCCATGCGCGTCGTTGAGCTCTGTGTCGAGTTGTCAGCAAAGGGACACGAGCTGGTCTCGGCTGGCGAAGCCTATGCCGTGCAGTTGCCTCCTTACAATCCTTGTAGAAATGGGTTCCTGACTCCCACCATTCAACTGTGCGGTGATCTGACTCACAGTAATCCGAGAGCGCCCAGTATGGTTCCGCGGAGGCGACATGATGTCTGTACGTTAAACACCTGTGGTCTTCCCGTAAGTAAGATTACGCGGGTGGTAAAATACTCTCTGCGACACTGTTGACCTCGGAAACCCGACTTCGCGTGTAATCTCCGCAATGCTATGACCAATGCGCCGTTCGCTGATGATTATCCCACATTCAAAGTAGGTCAACTCACGGCGTGTTGCCGTCTTCACGACGCTGCTGCTAGCCGCAACGCTCCAGGGTCATGCACCGCACATTTTTTAATGGGACGCACCTTCCCGTGACTTTTGGCCACTCAGTGTATAACTGCTTATTTTCTTTTCCCTATTTTTCATGCTGTCACATTGTTTGTGATAATCAGGGTTACGATTTTTAGGTGCGCACCCTTTTTTAGGGTCAATAAAGCTGCTAGGAAAGATTCATAGTGTAATATTTTGTTTCTAGCCACGAAAAGAGGCATTTTTCACACACATTTCCCATTTTTTGGACCTTTTTCCCTTTTTCCCCCAACTGACACCGAGGTGTCACATTCATTCGTCTTCTCCCTCCTAACGTTTTTGGACCTGGGGTAAACCTCTGGAAATTGGTATCTTACAACCTTAATTTTCATTGTATTCAATTCGCCGCCTTTCCAAACTTCTCCTAGTTTTATTATTCACTACTACTCCGAGTTAGCGCTCTAGTCTAGGTGCCGAAAGTAGGCTCCCTGTACGCACTGCCATCTGCGCAGCGTGTTCGAACTTATAGCTCAGCCTCTTGACCAATGAGAGCTCGCTCCGAGCAAGTAAGCTAATCGCCGATTATTGCGCTGGGCGAAAGCGCAGTTCCGAGTGGGAAGTAGACTGATATGGATCTACGCTAGTTGTTCCTCTGCTGCGGGTGCATTTTACAAGTCAACGTGGACATAACTTGAAGAAAAGTGTAAGGGGGGCTTCTCCCTTGCCCCCATAATGATTTTAAAGTTTTAATCAACGTGGGAACTGCTCTAGGTTGTATGTTTACTATAATTGATGACTTGGCTTCTTCAACCAGCATGTGAGTACTGGATTTAATATGGCGTTTTTGGCGTCACCTCAACCCAGCGATGATTTCGGCATTTCTTTAAGAAACGTATCCTCTTCTGGTTCGACCTGGTTGAGTATCCGTTGTGTGATTGAGAACTCTAAATTTCTGACAATACACTAGATCTCGACTTTTTAAAAGGTTTATTATAAACATTATTATTATTATTATCGACATCTTATATTGTAACTTTCATGTTATTAAAAGAAATTTATATTATTTAATAATGTATTGGGGTGAAGTTTGAATATCTTATGCTTAGTGGAATTTTATTAGTGCTCCTTGTAATGTTAAATTGTTCTACCTTATCTGAACTCCCCACGAGAGTCAATTTTAAATCACTTGGGTTCGGACCAAGCGGATAGTTACTTATTTTTCTTTCGCTGTATTGTTTTAATTTTTCTTCCTTTGTTTAATTGGTCTTTGGGTTATATTTTCGTTTCCCTTGTTGGACGGACCTTGCTTCCGTGGTTTCATGCTGCCATGCTTGATACATGGCGTCGGGGTGTCACCATGACAACGTTTTTGTTTTGGTGATTGTTAATGTGATGATTCTTCTCCCGATCGTGGATATTGCTTGTTGATTTGTGGACTGCTTCCGTCTTTTGGGATGATTTTTATTTCTATTTGATTTATCTTTATTTTGAAATCCTTGCACTCCTGTTTGGAGATATTAAATTTTTATTTTCCGGACATTTTTCCCCTTGAGCCTGGGCATGTCGTTTCGTTGAGCTTCTTGTGTCCCGACTGCCCATCATTTAACCCCTTGGTGAGAACTCGGTGATTCGGAAAGTCTCTTTGATGGTTTCATTGCGAACTGAAATTAGTTTTAAACATCATTTTCACTGGTGTGTTGAAGCCTAAGTTGGTTATCAAATTTAACTTTTATTTTTCCCCTGGTCGACCAGTATGAATTTTAATTTACGTTTTACTTAAAACATTTATTCAAGTTAATTTTATCTTGTTAAGTTCCCCTGCGTTGTTGATTTCTTCCCTATTATTTTAAAGATTTTTATTATTATTAATTACTGAATAAACCTAATAAACCTAAGAATGTGTTGTTCTTTCTTGATTAATTGATACCAAGTATTAATTTCTTACTACGGGTTCTTGGTACCACTTCGTCGCCTTTTATGGTAAGTTTCCTGTTCATGTATGTTTTGGTGTTGATTTGGTGACTCTGGTTACGCTTCCTGTTTCTACTTTTCAACTAGCTTATTTGTGTACCAGGTAGTTGACCCCCTTTTACTGCCCTTATCGTAGTGTTCTGGGTTTGATCCACGTTACGGGACACCAACCATGCCCATAATCCCCTTTTTCCCTTTTTTCTTTTAAGTTTAATTCCAATTTATTCTATAAGATTTCTGATCGATTTAAATATTTAACTTTCAATTAATGTCTCCTCAGCTTGCTGTGTACGTACGAATAGTAAGCCTGATTCTTTCAGTAAACGCGGCGCGGGAGTTGAAAGCACACCTGCAACAATGGTACAAAATTGTGTGTTCAACAGAACCTCTTTCTCTCACTTTACCGCTATAATGTAGCCCGCAATAATGCAACTGACAATGAGCGATTCTAACTCATCAGAATCAGTAGCCTGCTGCTCGTGAGAAGTCATCTGTTCACATGGAGGCGGAGGCTGGTGACGCAGAGATGTCAGGAACCGCACCCGCATACTTCCGAGAATTGAGACTGAGTTCTGCTCGAAGTTACTAGAAATCGCTGAGACTGCATTTCCAGCATGACATTCTGCTAACTGACGCGGTGTTATAAGAGAGTGTAGACAGAAAGTGAGCGAGTGAGCGCAAGAGTGAGTTGTATGATAGTCGCATTGAGTTAGCAAGTGAACTGGTGTTAGTACCTTCTTATATTACCAAACGAGTGTACTACTAAATTTTACCATGCCAAATGTGTCCAGTGCCCGATTTATTGCTCTGGCTGAGGAATGCAAACAATATTTCAATTTCATGGACACTAATGGAACTGTTATGCGATGTACTATTTGTGATTCAAGTATTTTGTTAGATGAAAAACACCAGCGAGATCGCTTCAAACAACACATTTCCAGCTCTAAGCATCAAATGAATAAGACTCTTCAAGCAAACAAACCGCGGCAACATCTATTACAAAATGCGTTTCAACAGAGTTCTTCAAAAAGCCAAAATTTGGATGAATTAAGCATTGGTTTGTGTCCAGCTCTTATACAAGCAGGAATTCCACTCAATAAGGTGAACCATCAGCCTTCAAGGGATTTCTTGAAAAATACACAAAGATGTCAGTGCCCGATGAGAGTACTTTAAGAAAAAATTACATGGTGCCAGTTTACCAAGAAACCATACAAAGTATCAAGGAGTAAGTGTCTGATTGTGATATGGGAATCATTGCGGATGAAACCATAGACTCAGTGGAACGATATGTTTTGAAAATTTTAGATTTTCCCTTAGCAGAGGAGAACATTAAGCCCGTGTTGTTCAAAATGTATGAGCTGCAGAAAGCCAATGCCAGTACAGTAACGCAAACAATTATGGACTTCTGTCAAAAACTCTGGCCTACTGGTATCGAGTTTGAAAAACTTCTTCTCGTGGTTACGGACCAAGCTCCATACATGGTTTCAGCTGTTAACCAATCGAAACCCTTATTTCCTAAGTTGAAGGATGCGACATGCTTGGTTCATGGCCTTCACAGGGTTCGTGAATCCATGAGGAATGAATACGACATCGCATATCAAAATTCATCTCTGCCCTGAAGATGATTTTTCTGAAAGCTCCGAGTCACGTTGTTGCCTACAGGGAAACCACTGGCCTTCCCCTTCCAAATTTCCCGGTCATTACTCGCTGAGGATCGTGGATTGAGTGTACTGCTATGTTGAATGAGAATTTTGACAAACTTATGCCCGGTTTCTGGAACGTGAGATATCGAACCAATAGGGGTATCGAATGGTTAACTTGTGTTTTGGCATTGCACGAACGTAAGATACATCTATCGGTTCGATAAATCGCCTGCTAACTTAGAGGGCCCTGACCAGGAGATATCTATTTGTTAACCTGGTGACGCGTGCGCAGTACTTCGGTAACAGCAACTAACATTGTGTTTGTTAAAATTTTCTATGGCTATCTCATCTTCTTTCGACGAAGATATTGTAGAAATGGTCAACATTGTAGAACGACCACGATTATATTATCGTCGGTCTGATGTTCTAATGAAGTATAGTGAAAATGAATTCAAAGGCAGATTGAGACTGAACAAATATACTGGCATAGGTTTGGTAGAGGTTACAGGCGACAATTTGCGTCCTGTGACAAATAATTTTCCATTGTACCCTGTTGATCGAGTATTAATTACGATACCCTTTAAGACTCATATTTGTATCTGCGACTGCATTCGTGTCCATAAAAGCTCTGGTACCAGTAACTGAATATAACAGATAATTACACATTTATCCTAGTAGGCCTACTGCAGGCCTACTTGCATTGACAGTGAGCATATACCGGTACTCTTATCGTGGGATTGTTTTTAATTAACGATATTACATTACAAGGAACTAACAGGTTATATAATTATGTTAATTACCCGATATATATCGTTAAACTGTGGTCAAACAATGTTCTTATTTTGGAATAACAGGGAAGAGATACCGGTATGGTATACTTATAAGGCTCAGTGCAAACAGGATCGCGCGTGACACGTGCTACTGGTGTGCATATTTCATTAGATATCCTCAAACAATGTCAAATTCTTCTGACAGTCCTTAAACACTACGAAACTGTCACCAACGTCTGGAAGAACTAGTCGAATACCAATTTCTCGCTGCATGGCAAAGAGGGGATAGTTGGAGCTGCACAGAAAGCTCAAATACGATGCATTACTTGTGCGCATGCGCCTGGCAATCTAGGGAACAAAATAATCTAATGCACAAAAACAAAGCAGTACGAGGGGTGGCATCTAGTGTGTATTAATGGAACTTGAACAATGGGCCAATAGTTGACAGTTCGATAAGTTAGCTCTTATTCCGATGTGCAACGCAGCGAAGATCTATCGAGTCGACAGCTGTAACAAAGCAATAGCTATCTGAAAGATATCTCACCATTCCAGAAACCGGGCATTAGAGAGTTTGTGCTTTCTTTGGATCCAGCCGACGCAGGTGCAACTTCAAAGCACAGCAACTTCTGTTACCGGAGAAAATACTTAATTTTCAGACAGAACTATATTTTTTCCATAGTTACAAGTACCTGACTGCAGTTATTAACCTATTAGAAGAACAAGGTCTGGAAAAGGAAAAACAACAAGATACCTTACTTCCGCGAGGGAGTAGTTAGATGGCCTTACCAAAGACAAACTTGAGTCTAGTCTTCAGAAGAATACAGACAATGATGAATTCGCCACATCTGTAGAGTTGCCATTCCGAGTGAATACAAGGTTTGCCCCACTGGTTTCTGTGGATGTCAGAAGAATCTTTTGCATCTACAGAGACAGTCTATCTCCTAATAGAAACAGACTTACTTTAAAAATGTAGAGATGCTTAATGCCTTGAAGTACAGCAGCTTCATGTTTTTCCTCATTTTTATGAGTTACAATTTGATGTACTTGTTTGTATTTCAATAAACTAGAATAGAGGAAGGATAAATCGTTGAATTACTTGAATAAACCAGGACATTTTTATCCCTTTTTTACCTTAATTGGGCACCTTTTGTCTTCCTTTTGTCATGTGAATATTGCACCTAAAATTCCTAACCCTGGTGATAATATTGATACACTGTATTGAATTCAACAAAGTATGAACTGATTTATTTATTTATTTATTTATTTATTTATTTATTTATTTATTTATTTATTTATTTATTTATTTATTTATTTATTTATTTATTTATTTATTTATTTATTTATTTATTTATTTATTTATTTATTTATTTGTTTGTTTATTTAAAGATCGATTGATTAATGTCTTGTAGTGCCTGGAGAGCTCTAGTCTTTCCGGTAATATTATAGTATGTCACTTTAACTACATCCTTTACACTTTGTGGAGACGACCAGTAGCCTATAGCTTAAAGACACAGGTACGACAGATATTCTGGGAAATAAGTTTAGTGTTAATCGTCGCTGCGTGAGCAATACCACACATCTGATAATACCCTTTCTATCTATTATTTTCCTTAAAACTGGTCATGCGTTCCAGCCACCTATGGATATGCATTCGATTAGAGCTATTTTCGTCGAATTCATTTTCGTATACTGATCGGTAAAGGAAAACGAGCCTTAAATACATTATACTGTAGTACAGCGTAAATGCGTCATGCAGACATGCATTCCTACAGTACGGCACGGTAAGGTTCATTTGCCTTTACACATTAGCATAGGAAAATAAAGACACCGAAAATTGTTCTGATGGGCTGCGTATCCATAGGCATATGTGGCTGGGAGGCGTGGCCACATTTACGCGGTATTGCTGGCGCAGCTACGTAATGCTCAGTGTATGTTACGTTCGTAAGATATGCCCTTGTAATAGTAATTACAGTTAATTTCTCTTTATTTTATTTGCTATAGTAATAATAATTTATTAATAATATTTAATGATCGTATCGCCTCAGCTATTCTGTGAAGCATTTTAATATGATTCTAATTAAGTAGGCTAGTCCCCGTGTCAGCACGGGCATTGTTTAACTCACCCAGATGGCAGAGAAACCAAGTTACTTGAGAAATCGATGGCAGAATTGGAATTATTTTTATCGGATAAAGACCAAATTCATCACCAGAGTTCTTTTGTATGTTAATATATCGTCGCTCCTACGGCAAAACCGCGAATGTAACAATGGACTGTATATCAATATGTGGCTGGGAGGCGAGACCAGTCTTAAGGGAAATAATGGATAGGAAGAGCATTTGTCACATTCGTGGTTTTGGCATAGGAGCGACGATATCGGCCACGAGTGCACTGTGCAGTTTCGTCCATTCTTCAAAAACCCGCCAATTTGGAGTTGTAGGTTAGCTTTTCACTACTGATCCATACAAGAACATACACATTATCAAAAATCACCTGCAATGTATGTCGTTTTTGCATTACTGTATGGCAATTCAGATGGTACCTACAGTTTTTAACATCTTTCAACGTTGAAATACGAATCTCACATCCAACCAGGCCATCCAACCACGAGGACATCTAAGAAAATTACATATCAACTCGCCAATCTCCTGTAGAGTTACATTCATCAGGATACATTAAGAAAACAGCACTCAGCATGGTTTTACAACAATATTTATTTACAATAATTTACAAAAGAAGAGACTGTTATGCAGTTGAACAAGCATTATGGAAGAACTTTGCTTTCCTAAGTGCTTACAAATTTCAGTCATGGGACATTTAGTTACAGACATCACCTTGAGAGCTTCATAATGTTAGGACGGCTATTATGTGTTTCCGTAGGTAACTTTGAACATCTCTCATCACTTCAAATAGGGAGAAATAGGTTTCAATACCCCATCAAAAATTAATTACGAGTTCGATAGTTTAACAGTACTTGGTGGTAGTAAATTCAGTACTTAGCGCATATTAACACTTCATATGCAAATGAGACAAATTAAACAAAACTTAAAAAAACATGGATACAGTCGTGAATGCACAGTACACTTGAAGGGACTATATTTACTACTCTATATAATAATAATAATAATAATAATAATAATAATAATAATAATAATAATAATAATAATAATAATAATAATAATTTACGTCCCAATAAGTTCTTATTTTATGGTTTTCGGAGACGTCGGTGCCAGAATTTTGTCCCGAAAAGTTTCTTTCATGTGCCAGGACATCTATCGTGACTCAAAATGCTGGCGTATTTGAGGATCTTCTGAACCAAGGCTGATCCGGAAAATTGGGATAAGAAAGCCAGCAGTCCACCGTCTGCCCTACTCAGTGCTGTATGCTTTCATTCAGGTATAAACAAATGAGTTGTGGGGCTCTGTAATAGTCTACAAAAGAAATTAGAAAATAACCCGCAGGTTGACGGTGAACCGACATTCTATGCAGAGTACGGCAGTCCTTAGCAGAATTTAAAAAAAGCATCCGGTGCCACAATTGCATGGAAGCAATATATGTTCAGATTCATTGTCAAATGTCAAGAAGAAAGAGGTTTTGAAAAATATGACGACATGCATTGCAATATCCTGGCGATTCGAAACATTATGAACAATACAATCAGGTGGAAGTGTCATGTCTTGTATGATAGCAACATTCTGGAAAGAAAGTAAACTTAGCGTATATTATGTAAGAAAAATAAAACTTTTTGCGTTCAAATTGGTAAGAAAATACACTTACTTCCCACTAGTAAAGGGTCAATTGTCATGATCAGTTTAAATTCTCAGTGCTTTTCTAGTAATACGTAGCCTCGATCAATTTCTGGACACAATAGCATAAACCGTCTCATAAAAAAAGTCTTCAGACGGAGACATTAGGCAATGATTTGAGGAATATTAGGAATACACTTCTTACTGGCCATCAAATTCTCTTGATATCATTCTTATTGAGTACTTGTAGTATGTTACGTTATAAAATGAATGAATGTGTCTGTACTGGAAGAAATTGGTTGTCAGGACAAGTTTCTCCAAGGGATCGGTGATGTCTACTTGCAATTCATCAGAGACTTTGCGAGAAGAACTGGCACCATGAAGAAGATCGCAGTAGAGGGCAAGATTAATGGCAAAATACCACGAAGGAGGCATTCAGTTCACTGGATTGATCATCTATGGTCTCCAATCGGGATGCATCTATGGGGCTAACCGAATGGCAACAGATCGCTTTGCGTGCCATTTATAAAGTTTAACTATGAGACGCAGGTATGCTCAGTCGAGGACTAAGAATTGGGGAGGAGAATGGACCACATGGCTTAGCCACATCAGCTGGACATTTTAACGTACAGAAGATCAATTTTAACTCTTATAGGGAATCAAAACAATATAAGAAGGTGATAATAATTTGATTCATCAGTCCATCTGATAAAACCCAAAGAGGATAGAGTAACGTATTATTTGAAGACTTGCAGTTATAAACCTAATCGTTAAGTTTAACTACTGGAGCGACCTAGCAAGGAAGTACAGTATATGAATCTCTTCTTGTACATAACCCACAAATTCACAAATAAGACATTTGAAAAATCCACATTTCTAGCCCTTCAGCCAAGCAACTCAATAACATCATCACGGAGATCATTGTAAGTACCTAGGTGTTAATATAATGAAAGATTTTTATTGGGTTAATCACAAAAATATGATTGTATATAAAGGGTACAGACCTCTGCACATGTTTATTATGGTGTTTAGGGGTTGTCGTAAGGATGTAAAGGAGAGGCCACATAAGTCTCTGGTAAGACCCCAACAAGATTAAGCTTCCCTCACCAGGATTACTTAATTCAAGAACTGGACAAAATCAATTTAAAAAGCAGCTCGGTTTTTTCTGGGTGATTTCGGACAAAAGAGTAGCTTTACAAAAATGTTGCAAACTTTGGGCTAGGGAGACTTGAGAGAAAGGAGACGAGCTGCTCGACTATGTTGTATATTCCGAGCTGTCACTGGAGAGATGGCGTGGAATGACATCAGTAGACGAATAAGTTTGAGTGGTGTCTTTAAAAGTATGAAGGATCACAATATGAAGATAAAGCTGGGGTTCAAGAGGGCAAATTGGGGCAAATATTCGTTTATAGGAAGGGGAATTAAGGACTGGAATAAATTTACCAAGGGATGTTCAATAAATTTCCAATTTCTTTGCAATCATTTAAGAAAAAGCTAGGAAAACAAGAGATAGGGAATCTGCCACCTGTAATGGACATGATAACGATGTTTAAGGACAGTAATGTAATTGTTAGGGATAAATAAATAATATATCGACGGCTTACTTCTAAAACCTCGTATCTCGCAATGCTTCTTTCTACCCATTATTTTCCTTAAGACTGGTCACGCCTCCCAGCCACATAGCCAAGACTAGCAATTTGATATCTTTCCGGGCCCTTTAGCCCTTCAACTTTCGACAAAATTGCGGAAATTGCTAAAATTTACGTTTTTCGTAGTCTGGGGACTCCTACTTTGTCTAAATGTTCCGTAACAAAGTGAAAACGTAACATTCACATACCTTCTTCTTCTACTTCTCCTTGTCAGTCACATAACTCATGTACCGTGATTTCATGTTAATATTTTTGCTATTCGACGGTGTCCACCAGCGGTCGCCATTGTCTACGGTCTTCTGGTTTCCGGATTTTCACTCGAAGAGGTTGGTGAGTTGCGTCTTTGATCTGTTCTATCCATCTTCTGGGAGCTCTGATACCCCTTACTTTTCTTTGAGTTTATCCATAGCAACTTTTCCAAGAGCATTTTTTCTTCTGATCTCTTTCTCGCAGCTGCCAGTGTTGCTCAGCAAGAAGCTGAATAAACAAATTCATTAACAACATCCAGGCCTAATAGACGACCACTACTTAATTATTATTTTTAATGAATTTATTTGGTCCAAGAAGCTGTGTAATTGAAAACCATATAATGATTGCCATCAGTAAACAAAGGACTTGTACTCCTCTTTTCACTTATCAGTAGTTCATCTGATAACACATTGACAGTGATGAAACTCAAATAAGTGAACTCGCATTCGGGTGACAGTGGGTTCGAACCCCACTATAAAAAAGTGATGAAACTATTCATTATTAATACGGTCCTCCTTTTATTAAATATGTTAGTCCGTAAAGCACAACTGGTTAAATTAATTTCTTCAAGGGGAAGAAATCTAGTGCATGGAGAAGCCCACAAAATCTTCGGATATGAATCCGAAAGGACATGTTCGAGATAATCTGAAGAGGAAAATGTCTTTTTTTTTTACCTGAAACAGACCTCTGTACTGTTCTGCATAATAGAATTCTCTTAGAATAGAACTCGCAACTTCACTGGCTTTTCCTAAATATGGAAGACTTTCAACTATATTATTCATATCGCATCAGTGCCTATCCAATCATCGTTTATTTAATTTTTGTGCAAGCATGTATTTCGCTGATAGATGGGGAATAGTTTAAGTTATGCAAACGTGGCCCACAAGAATAGCCATTTGACTATGGCATTTCTCGTTATAATCTTTAATTGGTAAAAACATGCCATGTTTTATATAGTAACAGTTGTGTAATTACAACTCTTTCTTACAGTTCACATAAGAAATAATTTATTACACCAGCTTTTTGAATAGAAATATTCGACTAACTGCATGACTGCGAAGTATTATTATTTATAATTCTGTAATGCTATTATCCACGACCAAAAAGGAAACATGCGAACTTATCACTTGCGGAGGAATCAACATTTAAAGCATCATACATATTCGTTTAAATTATTTTTCACCCCGATCATTTGCAAGTCAATATAATATTTCTAAAATAAATTACAGGTATATATATGTATGCTGATCAAAAATTCTTCAGTCCATATTTACACTTGATAAGTTGACAAATTAACTGATTATACTTGAATTTTGACTCCGGCGTATATGAAGGGCTGTACATTCTAGTACTTTTCTTAAACATTAAATTACAGTACAAAAGTCAGATGTGAGTTTTAAACAAATTGAAGAACACATGGTAAAGGATTCAATAGAAGCCAGTTTATCTCTTAAAGGATGCACAGGGGTCAATACTTGAGGAAAGTTATCTGAGTAATAGATCGATGATCTTACATTTAGGCGTAGAGAACAGTAAACATTACAGCTACATTCACAAACACTGAAACATTCGTTATATCCGTATATAAATTGCGAAGGATATTTTTTCAGTTCCCAATCAGAATTTTTGACGAAAACTTGAGAACTGAACATATTTGACACCGGTAACCGGTTTTTTTTTTACGTTTCGTTAAGTGAATACTTTTTTAATGTGCTCCGAAGACATTCATTTGAGTTACGTATTGCAACGGTTACAACTGCCTGAGTCCTAAGCTGAGATGTTCTGTTCCATAACCACCTATACTGTATATTTACAATTTATATGAGGTCACTTTCATAATTAATGAGACAACAATGTCCACAGTCACAACCAGAATATCGTCGCCTAATAAGAAATACCCCGCATGACACAATGCTCTCTCCATCCATTATTTTCTTTAAGACTGGTCACGCCTCCTAGCAACAGATGGATATTTAGTCCGTCAGAATAATATTCGTTGGGTTCATTTTCCTTTGCTTACATATAAAGGATAATGAACCTTCCCATACCGCACGCTAGGAATGTATTTTTGCATGACTTATTTACGCACCACTGCAATATAGTGTATTTTACACGTTAGCATACGAAATTGAACACAACGTAAATTGTTCTGATGCACTGCATATCCATATGTGGCTGGGAGGCGTGTCAAGTATTAAGGAAAATAATGGGTAGGAAGAGCATTCTGAGATATAATCTTTCGCCCGAACAGCGATAAATTTTCGTTGCGTTTGTTTTCCAATGGTTGCGTGTGAAGGAAAATGAACCTTACATTACAGTGCAGTGGGGATGTATGATTGCATGACGTATTTACGCACTCCGACACAATACTATATACAGTATATCGACGCTGTACGGGCAATTCCTCGTATCCCACAATGGTCTGGTCACGCCTCCCAGCCTCACATGGATATGCAGTCCATCAGAACAACATTCGTTGTGTTCATTGTCCTATAATAGTGTGTAACGGAAATTAAACCTTAAATATATTATACTGTATGAGTGCGTAGATACTTCAAGGAAACATACATTCCTACAGTACGGTACAATAAGATTCATTTTCCTTTACACACTGGCGTAGGAAAATGAACACAACGAACATTTTTCTGATGGACTCCATATTCATATGTGGCTGGGAGGCCTGAAGAGTCTTAAGAAAAATAATGCCTTGGAAGGGCATTGTGAGATACGAGGTTTTGCCCGTACAGCGACGATATGGTTAATTTTCCTTTATATACCGCCATACCAAAATCAGCACAACAGAAATTGTTCTATGGACTGCATATCGATGCAGGGGGAGGGGTGGCCAGTCTTAAGTAGTAACATTGCGAGATATGAAGTATTGCTTCTTAGAGGACGATATAGAAAATGCTCAGAAATATATGTGAGAAGTAATTGGGAGGGTGGTGGTGGATATAAACTTCACATTGATCTTAGCCGAGAGGCAAAGAAGTACACCCTAAAACAGGGCCTCTCAAACGCCCAAAATCTCACGCGTGCAAACTGAGGCGCAGAGTTCCTGTGCACAGTGCATCGGTTCCACTCGGCTCGGTTCGGACCAACGCTTCTTCTCTGGGCTACTCGGCTAAGCTCGGATCAACTCGGCTCGGGTTTGGAGCCCTACGGAGCATGTGAGGAAGAGGGAGGCATTCGGAGCGAGCGAGACAGGTGGGGGGAAAGAGAGAGACAGTGCTACTGCTCCAAATCGAAGAGTGGGGGTCTGCACTCTGGTCAGCCAAGCGAAGTCACCTTTTGCACCGTGCACAGTGCAATGCAACACATAATATCCCTAAGCCCTATGGTCAATCGTTTACACCCTACGTCTCTTTTAGTAGCTGGAATGAGAAGATAGATCACATTTAGGATTAAGTTTGGAGTCAGATATGCCGTTATGGATATTGCAGTACTTTGCTGTCCATGAACGGAGTGTTCGAACGTGTCCGACAATCAATGATGTGGTGTGTTCAGAGTTCCATTCAGGGGCACGGTGGGCACATTGAAGTCTTCAGTGTCCCTCCTGTGACACCAACACGGCGACAGGTTCTCGACATGCGATGTGGCAGATAAGGCTAATTACCAATACTTCCCATAAAAATTTGCAAAGTCAGTAACTCTTAGATGATCGACCTTAGGGCATATGTTCCTATTTTCGTTCAATTCCAACATGTTTGGGAACACTCTGTATACAGGGTGGTCGTAAAGAACGTGAACCGGGTATATGAGCGTTAGAGCGTTGGCCAGACTGATAAGCAATTTGAAAACAAAATACGTCGATATCTCGCGCCGTTGTCATTTCATCAACATTTGAATTTAGCCAATCAGATCGCTTCGTGGGCGAATTCAGATGGGCTGTGCTAGGCGGGGTGGATTGTGACCGATCTGAGATCTCCAACAGAAGAAATGAACTTCTCCAGGGGAGGGATTTCAACAAGAACCTCCCTGCTGATAGCCTCGGTCCATAGAACGCACGCTACGGTGATATTAGCTGAAACCCACGGTGGGTTAGATGCTCATTTCTCTGCATGGCTCTCGAGCTTGACCAAGCCATGTGCATTTAGCAACACTGCCTCGTGAAATCCTTTTGAATTCGCCCGCGAAGTAATCTGATTGGCTAAATTCAGCAGCTGGTAGTATGAGAACCGCGCGAGATATCGACGTATTTTTTTCAAATTACTTATCAGTATAACTAACACTGTGACTCTCATATACTCGTTACATTTTGTATCTGACCACCCTGTATATTGTAAATAAATTTTGATACAATGTTAAAATCAAGATCCTGACAGAATTCAAATCAGCCTGTTCAGATTTTACATGTAAGTCTTCATGCGGAAGATTGGGTAAATTCATAACAGTCTCAACATCATCTTTGACAGACACCACTGAACAATCATACCAGAGAAATAAGGAATTTTCCATAGATTCTTTCGTTCAGCAAGTAGGTACCGTTACATATCCATCTATGAAACCCGTTCTAATTTTCTTTTTGTTGAGGGCAAGTAGACGAGAGTCCCAGGGCGAATACTATCCGCTTATTAGATCTCAGGTAATTAAAACAGTCAAGAAGGCCAAGTCTAGAATCATCGTCAAGCAATCTACCGACCAAGGCAACCTACTCTTAAAACAGGTCGTAAGAACGAAGAAGCTGACCTCTCGTTGCAAACATCGCGGCCCTTGGCTAATTTACGACCTATTTTAACTGGTTACCTCCCCAATTTTTCTGTATATTCCTAATTAAATGACTAAATCACTAACAAACTAAATTAAATCTCCCCCTGCAAAGGACCGTTTGTTAAGAAGCGCAGTTTGCCTCCCTCCACCAAACTCTTCTTCTTATTCTACTCAGATCTCAAAAATTAGGATTTTTAACTCTTCATACCCGTTCTTATTCCATGGCTTATTTTCCAATTTGCTAGTAAATGAAGATATGTATTAAAACGATCGCAATTACTCGGCCTCTAGTAAGAGTAATAAGCCAAGCAGAGTCAAAATAAACAGGTTTATTCTACCCCACACCAAAGGCACAACGCAGTGTACGCCATATATCACCGGAAGTAAATTTGCGATTTTAAAGGAAGAATTAGAAATTCAACACATTTGACTCTTCAGAAAATGCCAAGAAGTATCTCAATATGAGGCAAACATTTGATCACAATGGAAAACATAGCCGTAGTATGCACAAACAAACCAAATATATCGTCCCTGTTCTGCCAAAACGGCGAATGTTACAATGTTCTTCCTATCCATTATTTCCCTTGAGACTGGTGACACCTTCCAGCCACATATTGATATTCGGTCCATCACAACAATTTTCGTTGAGTTCATTTTCCTATGTGCGTGTTTAAAGGAAAATGAACCTTACTGTACCATACTGAAGGAATGTATGTTTGCATGACAATTACCCACTCCTAGAGTGTGATGTATTTAAGGTTAATTTTCCTTTACACACGCGAATAGGAAAACGAACTCAACGAAAATTGTTCTGATGGACCGAATATCAATATGTGGCTGGAAGGCGTGACCAGTCTTAAGGGAAATAATGGATAGGAAGAGCATTGTAACATTCGCCGTTTTGGCAGAACAGGGACGATATCTAGTGCATTTTTTCGTTCAGTGTCTTACTTTTTACCTTCTTAATGAACTACCGGTACTTTAAATAACGAAGTACATTTTTGAAAACTAGTGTCAACATGCTTCGATTAAACCATTAGTCCAACATTCAATATCTGTAACGATTGTGAAAAACGGGTACTGAAATGCAATTCCTAACCATTATTTTCCTTAAGATTGGTCACACCTCTCAGCCACGTACGGATATGCAGTCCATCAGAACAATTTTCGTTGTGTTCATTTTCATATGCTTATGTGTACAGGAAAATGAACCTTACATACCTTGTAGGATAGGCCTGCTGCAGAAATGTATGCATGATTCCCTCCTATAGTGTTAATGCATGTAAGATTCATTTTGCTGTACACACAGGCATAGGCATATGAACAGAAGGACAATGTTCTGATGGACTGCATATCCGTACGTGGCTGGGAGGTGTGAGCAGTCTTAAGGAAAATTATGGTTAGGAATTGCATTGTCAGTATTTCACAATCGTTGCAGGTATATGTCCAATGTTTTTCTTTAATTCAAATCAGAATATTTGTTATAGTATTATTCATAAACAACATTTTAAAAATTTCAGAATAGAGAAAATTTTTCCTTATCATATACCTGATGTAAGTTTTAATATTTATTTTAATATTTAATGTTTGTGCATACCGTGAAAATGAAGCCACAATTTTCAGAGTGAAATTCAATTATATTTTAGAACACAAATCACTATTTAAATATCTATCACAGAAAGTCGATAACAACATAACAGCAGAGCGCAGTTAGACGGCCCGGTTGTGCATCACGTATTCGCACTCGGCTGTACCTTTTAGAATTGTGACCCGCTGTGAGGAATGAATATGACATCAAAGAACGTGGAAATATTCTGATATTCATTAATCCTTCAATTCGTGTATACTACCTCATAAATTGCATTTTAATTTATATAATAATAATAATAATAATAATAATAATAATAATAATAATAATAATAATAATAATAATAATAATAATAATAATAAAATTTTGATAAGACTTACCATACATGCACTGACTGCATTACATTTTGAAAGACACAGTTTGTTACAGAGGTGTATATTTGTATTTGAGCATGTATTTGATGGTAAAACCTACTCCAATGAAAAATTACATTTTGAAGGTATTGGGGGGGGGGGGGTAAAATTAAATATAAGTCTACCCACGTGCATATACTTAGTAACGAGCAGATGAAAACGCAAATAATGGTAATACTAACTATATCGGATTATTTCAGTGTCTGGGGTACATGACATAACCTCAAAAAAATGGCTGAATGACAAAGAAATGATTCAATAATGTGTGAGTCCTCTGACCTTGCAATATCTCCCTGACATTATGTACACTGCATTGATTTTGAATTTATACATAGTAACAACAAATCACGATGTTCACACTGAAAACTACATGGACAAGAATTTTGCTGGATATGACGGATTGAGCTAAACTAAACAGGTATATCTGCTAGGGATGGGATCATTTACAACAACATATGAATCATGTATAGTTTCTTCTTGTGTCATTTATGTGGTTTCTTCAATTTTCCTTCGATATAAAGAAAAAACTAATATTATCAACAAGTACACTTCTCCGTTACATAAATATTTTAATGCTTATTGTACAATAAATACATAACAAATCTGAAGTAGAATTTCATAAATAAAAACATACATCTTCGTTTTATAAAGTATATTTTACAGTAAGACGATTTGCCACGTTGAAATTATCACGGTTGTTCATTCACTTGTCTTAATATCTTTCCCTTCCAATAATACTAAGCCAAATGAAATATGATATGATGATCACTTCAAGTCATAATATTGGAAATCTCACTCAGAAACTATTTTAGGAAGGATAAGTCATAAAGGTGGACATATCTTATCCTATCTAATACTAAATTAATGTACATTCTGTGCTATTTTGTATTTTAGTTCCCACTGCATGCTTAAATGCCCCGCATAAAACACAGTTCTTTCATTATACAACATAAAAAGATGTTTACATATTTGATTCCAAGATTTTTCATTACAACTGCTATAAAAATTGTCAAATCTGCACAGATTGCTGTTATGACTACTAACGACAAAGCTCTGAGGCCCAAACTTGAATATGGTTAACTTCAATTTAAGGCAGTGTATTAAAATGCACTGCTAAAGAATATTCCTAACTATTATTTCACTTCTCTGCTCTATGTTTGCTTTACCATTGGACAACAGACTTTGCTAATGAACGAGTACATTTAGGACGGCTACTGATACAGAATTTCCAAAGCAAGTAATTTCCCGTGTCACCATACTGGATAGAAAAATGTCCTCCCCTCTGTTTTCCATATAAAAGGGCATTAGAACTCAGTCTCTTCAAATGTGTAACCTAATAGTTCATGGTTGAGTGCTACTTCTGTTACATGAAAATTAATGGCATTAATCGCAGGAGTTACAATAGTTTAAAGTTAAGAAACAGGCAGTTATCTGGAAACTCATAAGTATTTTTACAGTAATAACAGTCACTCTTATCGCTGCTAGAAACTTCGGCACCACACGTATCCTCGTAAATCTAAGACGAAGTTCATCGCACTGGATCGGCTCTATGTAAAGTTCGACCATCATTCGTTTCACCAGAACTGGAACTTGATGTGGAATTCCCTGCGTTCGGAAATGGGCCACTTGAAAACACATTTGTAAGTTTATTGAGCCGTTGACTGCCGGTAGTACTTCCTAATGTGTTGCTATGGGATGACTGAGATGTTGGGTAGTTGGGTTTTGCATAGGCCGGAATATCATCTGCAAAGAATGAACAAGACATCTTTGAGTGTCCCTTAGATTGCAGAATTAGACTAAAAGGTGTGATTAAATTTCTGCAAACGTTCTGATAAATATATACAGTATAAATGATACAATACAGCACACAGTGTCCGGGCTAAAGGTATGCAAAAAAATCCATAGTTCAAGTCCTTCAGGCAAGCAACTCAATGTTGAAAATATCCTGGGGATATGAGCCACGAATTTTAGGTAAATAAAAATAATAAAGTTTGAGAATATATTCTTTATTTATTCCTAGAAATTACAATCCTCTTCTTAATCATCGTTATCCGGTCGATCAGATTAGCAGTTTGCCTTTATCTACCACTATGAGCGCTAATGTGAGTCAATGCAATGTTTCACTTAAGTACCACTACGAGCGCTACTGTGAGTCAATGCATTGTTTCACTTAAGCACCACTACGAGCGCTAATGTGAGTCAATTCATTGTTTCACTTAAGCACCACTACGAGCGCTAATGTGAGTCAATGCATAGTTTCACTTCAGCTCTTATAACGACAACATTCGGTGTGGAATCCTGAATGTATTGAACCAAGGAACTCATTCCAGGTAGAATTATGTAAATAAGTTAATTTGGCTAGTATTTGAATCAGGAAGAAAACGAGTAAAGAAAAAAGCGATTCTAGACTGCTTTTCCTGAACTGCATTTTGGCCGGAAGTGATTTTCGAAATTTGATTTTTAAGTTTGATAGAGCTATCAAATACTCATAATTTGAATTGTTTCTGGGCCCTTTAGCCCTTCAACGTTTTGCACTATTGATTCAATTGCTCAATTTTACGTATGTCGTATTATGGAGACCACTACTTTGTCTGCTTTCAACATTAAAATCTCTGGATTTGACCTCCTCAGATATATGTTTTGCTTGCGGGTTTATTAAGGACGTTGTTTATAGCATCAATTCGATATTTCGTTCATTAAACTCATAACGCCTCAGATGCTTAAAAAGACGTGACAAGAGGTTGATCGTAGTTTATATATCTGTAGAGCTACAAACTGTAGACCTTACTGAAGTGTACCAAAGTGCATCAAAACTTTTTGAGTTACTATGCACAAGTTACAATATACCTTATGAGTACTAAAATATAAGCATATGTTTTTTGCATACCTCTGGCCGGACAGTCTTTATATTCCATATCATGAACTTTGTTTTTTTTAAATCATGTTCGAAAATGGACTCAAAGCAGATAGAAACATATATTGCACTAAAGTCAATGCGAGGTCAGAATGAAAGGAAAGTGCAACAGAAAAAGAGACAAGAAAAAACACGGAAACACAAAAGTACAAGTACAATCTCCACGTCGTCATACACAGTCGCGTTCACGTTGCCAGGTTCTCTTCTCATTGAGTGAGCTTCTACAAATCTCTGAAACTACCAAATTAACTTCATATTGCCTCAAATGCCTTCATACAATTTCTGTGTGAAAATCTCAGTACTCTTGTCTTTTCTTAAATTATCCTTGTGACTTTCAGTTTTCTCAAATTCTTTAAATTTCATTAACAAATTACGTTACTTTACAAAACCAAAATTATTCTGTTATGATAATGACATGTCATTCAAATCAAATTATATATTAGGGAATGTTCTGATAAGGATCACCCTAGAGACAGACTCACCTTTCCTAGAATGCTGAGGTGTTACGCTCTGACTTGTGTAAGGACTACCATCTCCAAGTGATGAGTTGGCACTTGTATCCACTCGTTGCTGAATTCGATTTTGCAACAAATGAACTGGAGGACGGGCACAGCTGTAGTTAGAGTCCGTACTATAAGAAGGTGACGCTGGACGTCTGTTGTTGCCCACAGGTTGGCCTCGACGTTGATAATGACGCCGATTCAGATGATGCGGGTTGGCGTTAGGAGCATGTGAGCAGGCAGCAATATTCTGTAACAGTAAGTAGATGATGCTGGTGATAGTTTGTTTTAAGAGACAAAATAATGCGATTATCAGACCCCAACAGTAAATACATGAATAATGTCTGTGTAACTGACATTATCTGTCCCTTTCGCTGTTTAGTAATAATGTTAATGGCTTTACGTCCCACTAATAGATTTAACGGTTTTCGGAGACGCCGATGTGCCAAATTCAGTCTCAACAATACTACCAACAGGAGGCTGACGTAGTTGAGCACCTTCAAATACCACCGGACTGAGCCAGGATCGAACGTGGCAATTTTGGGTCAGAAGGCCCGCGCCTCAACCCACTCAACAATAACACGCACTTACCTACACATGGCAGATGGCGCCCACCCTCATAGGAGGTCTGCCTTACAACGGCTGCACCCGTCTAGAAATAGCCACACTAAAATATTTATACAACACCATCAGGTACAGTGATTCCGACCCGGTCCTAAATCGAACCCGGAATCCTCTGGCTTAAAGGCTATGATGCTAACAATTTAGCCATGGAGCCGGAAGGTGATGGTGTTGGGGCGGAGGAGGAAATCACTGGTTAGTGTTATGTATGTTTCCTCCTAAATTCTCCATCTTCAGCAAGGTGAAATTATTAGGCATTCTCTACCGTTTTATACGTAGAAGTCTCCGATCCCAATGCTCTTCGCTTCTTCTGCCTCACGAATAATTCAATTTCTCCAATTTGAACAGCAGACCCCCCCTCATCCTTCGCCCTCAACACCGTCACCGTCCGGCTCCATGGCTAAATGGTTAGCATCATGGCCTTTGGTCCAGAGGGTGCCGGGTTCGATTCCCGGCCGGGTCGGAAATTTCAACCTTAAATAATTAATTCCCTTCCCTCAGGGACTGGGTGTTTATGCTGACTCCAACATCCCTGCAACTCACACACCACACATAACGCTATCCTCCACCACAATAACACGCAGATGGCGCCCACCCTCATCGGAGGTCTGCCTTACAAGGGCTACACCCGTCTAGAAATAGCCACACTAAATTATTATTATAACACCATCACCTACAACCAGGTATACACAACAGTATCCTTCTTCTCTCCAATTGTAAGGAACACACACCTCAAGTTTAGAAATCACTCTCCATACCTGTCTTAAGGGAAATAATGGATAGGAAGAGTGTTGTTACATTCGCGGTTTTGGGACAGCAGCGACGATATATGAGCGTTAGAATGTTGATCGTACTGATGAATAATTTAAAAAAAATCGATACCTCGTGCCGTTGAGATTTTATCACCTGCTAAAGTTAGCCAATCAGATTGCTTCGCGGGAGAATTCAAATGGGACTTACGAGGCGGTTTTGCTGTATCTGCACGTCACCTACGACCGGCTTGAGATCCACGTTGAGAAATTACCATCAAACACATCGTGGGTTTCAGAGGGTCTCACAGTAAAGTACTTGCTATAGCGCGATCCGGTCAATTCGGATCCGTGTTCCAGTCCGTCTCCTGGCGAAATTTCCCAACTCGATTGGTGCTCTTAAGCTGGTACCAAGCCATGTGCAGATTTAGCAACACCGTCTCGTAAAACCCATTTGAATTCGCCCGCGAAGCAAAGCGAAGCAGCTCAAGATATCGACAATTTTCAAATTATTTATCAGGACCACAAACACTCTAATGCTCATACATACACCTACGCACACACACACACACACACACACACAGCTCTACATACATACATATATACATAAGCTAGGGGGCGTATTTCGTCTTGTAGAAATTCAGGAATATTATGGACGAGGATAGAAATTGATACATATACCGTATTACTGAATATATTTTCCACTTATGGGCAAGTTACAATGAAACTGTTATAATGTGCGGTAGTCAATACTTGACATAAACATAAACACAGCAAAAACTAAACTACCAAAAATGTGTTCGTAATTTCGTCCCCCACCAAATTTATGAAATGTACAATTAATTGTAATATATTTGTTTCTTTCTAACCTTACCAAACCCTTTCTCTATAACTAATTACTTCAAGGCCATTCATGAAAAAGTTTTCTTTGAATTCATTTTAACATCGTCTTTCAGCATTGCTCGTGATATGTTAAACGCATTACTGCACGTTTGTAACCCATTATCCAGCCCCTCACTGCCTTAATAGCCTTTTTATCCCACTGCTAGCCTTTTACCATCTGAAAATAATAATAAATTAATAAATAACAAATAAAATGAAGGGGGGACGAAATTACGAACATTTCCTGATTTATTATAATTGCATCTACAGTAACTCACGGTAACCATCTCACTATAGCGATTACACGCCAGGAACTATATCACACGACTGAAATGCAGTCCAATATCTCATTCACATATGAGTGCTCACTCTAGGAATAACAGGCCCTTAATTTGAATGCCGCAGTAGCTCAGCTCAACATGAAAAAAATCCTCCTTGTACACGGAAACTAAACGTGGTGCACACAACAAACTCTCACAACAAGACAACGGGTAAAGGCTACGCGTGTGCGCGCGCGGCTAAACATTAGGTACCAACCGTGCAAACTGGAAATCCCTAGGGGGACGAAATAAGGTGCGGGGACATAATTTATCCCCATATCTTACGTAAAATGTTTTACATAAATTATGTCATGTCAACGAAGATCTTTTCAAGATGTTTAGAATATTGTGAAGCAAAATGACATACCTGTAGGGGAATATTTCCGGAGTGCTGTGTCAACTCAGCCGCTTCTGCGTATAGACAGCTGGATTCACTGCAAGAACAACAGGTATCGCTGGCATCTCCGCTGCTGCAACTGCCCCGGTCTTCATCCCAGGAACCTGCCGTTGTAGATCCTTCACCGCCAGGACTGCGCCATCGATCACAGTCGCTGTAATCTGTAGCACCATCCACATCGGAGTCACACGGCATACACTGATGCTGCGACAGATTTCCTGTGTGTAAGAAGAACCACAATTGGAGCCAGGAAATGACCAAGTACAGTATTATGATAAGAGAGCTGTGAATTAAGTAGTGGCAATGTACTCCAGACACTCGCAGGAGATAAGGTATGCGCAAATAGGGAGCGGTCATATGGCGTTGTTTTCGATGTGTAATGTTCATTTGACGGGCATCGAGTCCGAGTGTTGTTACTGTGTGGCGTTGAAGTTAAAAGTGGAGTTAAAAGTGGACGATGGGTCAAGACGTTTCGTGCGGCTCGGAATGAGACTGTGAATTTACACCGCACTTTGCCGGCCGTCCATTCCTCAAGACCAGATTGACATCGTGAGTGGTCTCGTTTCCGCAGACCATCGATGGACTGTCCGGGAATTATCTGTAGAAATTGGTTTTAGTCATCAAACAGCGTGACCATTACTAACGACTGCTGTGCCTGAGGGACAAACCGTCAACAGAGACTACTATTGCCGATTTCTGTAGTGACATGTGCGTCCGGCTATGCGATATGAACATCCACGTTTATTGCGAGACGATTACCCTATTTATTTAATTTAATCGTATGGTGATTTTATGCAATATATATACAAGGCAAAATCAAACTTTAAAGTCCGTCCTTCTCAGCCATTCAGTTAAACTGGGTGTGAGAGTGAACAAATCGTCAGGAGTGGCAGGGTAAGAATGAAGAGGACAGCGTTGGATCAGGTGCTCAATCGTCTGTTCTTCCAGGTTGCAATCACACATTGGTGAACTGATCCAACCCCACTTGTACCTCAAATAATTGCATCAACCATGTCCAGTCCTTAACCTGTTGATACGGCAGCAGAGATTCCTTGGTAGGTCAAAACCGTTTGGCTTCTTTGTGGGATCAAGATGGTGGACACTTGTTCCCAATGCTTTTGCTGACCACTCATGCTTCCAGCTTTCGTTTAGGTCAAATCTATTTGCAATGAGTTGCCCTGCAGTGACACTTGCTGGTCTTCTTGATTGCAGTCGCTGCAGTGACAGATGACAGAACTCTTGGCAAAGAGGGTGATGCAAAGATTTTCTTACCTTCCCTTACAAGTGAGGTGGAGGGATGTGACTCAGCACAGGTAACTAGTGACATGGAGTTGATTTGATGGTACCAGTAATGCAACGCATTGCACCGTTCAATTTTGTGTCTACCTTCTCCACATGAACACTTTCCAACCAGACGGGAGCACAATACTCAGCAGCCGAGTAGACAAGGCTGATGCCAGTTAAACGTAGACAATCAGCAGAGGCTCCCCAGGAGGTACCATAGAGCTTATGAAGTATGTTTTTTCTTTCGGTATTACTTCCAATATTACCCTACACGTGACTCCCGGGTGGTGCTAAACGAGTAACAGTGTTGTATGACAATGCACATTGTCACATCACAAACAATGCCAAGCTCTTATTGCAACGATGGCATTGGGAGGTCTTGAAACACCCTCAGTACTCACCAGACATGAGTCTTTGTGGCTTCGATCTGTTTCCGAATTTGAAGGAACCCCTCCCAGGTCGCTGATTTCCTGACGTGGCATCTGTACTCCACGCAGTTGGGCGCTCTGTCCATGTCCATCAACAGAGAACGCCTTACCAACGGCTTCGCGATATTTGGTAAAACGTAATAAAATTTGCGGGTTATTACATTGAAAGAATGTAATGCAGTTGTACTAGTTAGCTCGTTAAATATTGCATTCTATCAATATTGTAACTAATTTATTTGCAGCCCTCGTATTTTCGTGTGAATTTCATGCAGTATTAGGAAATTTACAAGATGGATAAAACATACTTGCAAAGAGTCATATAATAATAATAATAATAATAATAATAATAATAATAATAATAATAATAATAATAATAATAATAATAATAATAGCTAGGCTAAGTAGCTCAGATGGTTGAGCGCTGACCTTCTGAACTCAAGCTGGCTGGTTCGATCCCACCTCAGTACTGTGGTATTTGAAGGTGCTCAGATGCGTCAGCCTCGTGTCGGTAAATTTAACGGCACATTAGAAAACTACCGAGGCACAAAATTTCGGCACCTCAGCGTCTCCGATAACCATAAAAGTAGTTAGTAGGAAGTAAAACATATAGACCCTAACATTAATAATAATAATAATCATAATAACGGACATAGACTTTGCAAGCAAATATTTGATTACTTCTGAAAGACGAAGACTACAACAGCACGGGTTAAGGAAACCCGGAAAGATATGGAAAGGATAAGCATCTAGGGCGTCAAAATGTTAGACAGAAATACATTTAGGAGCACAGTGAATAATGTGGAAGGGTTTCAAGACGAAGAAAGGACGAAGAAGACTGTACGAGCCTGGACAGAAGAACAACGGAAGCAGGCCAGCGAAAGCATGAAGCAGTTTTGGACATTACTACTACTAACACTACTACTAATACTACTACTACTAATAATAATAATAATACCCTAATAATGAACCCTTTCGAAGGCCATGGGTTCATAATAATACACTCATGTCGATAAGTTAAGGGATAATTGGGTTTCACGATTAGTGTACCCAAAACAGTGTGTGCAGGCAGAGGTCTTGTGTAGAGCGCATGTTATGTGCATCTGGCACACAGTATCCGAGTCGTAGGGAAGCATGATGGCAAAGTGAACACATCTGGATCACATTACGCGTAGCCGGATCATCGGCGGATTAGAGACTGGCCACAGTGAACGCGAGGTTGTCCGGGAGTTGAATGTCGCCCTTAGCATCTTTTCACGGCTGTGGCGATGATTCCAGGCAGGGTGGAAACATTCTATGGCAGTACAACCCACCGTCAGGAACGTTACTATGCCTTAAGTCCCCAAAGACATTCAAGCAACACATCGCCAAAGCTGGCTTGGGACCTCCCAGCAGTGTGTGGGTCACATGTCTCCCATCAGACTATATTGCGTCGGCTTCAAGATGTTACTCTGTATACTCGGTGATGCGCCGGATGCATTCTCCGCACACAAAGGCACCGCGTGACACGTCAAATGTGGTGTCTTGCCACCGTGATTGGACACAGGAACAGTCGGGCAGTGTTCATTGACGAATGGAGGTTTAGATTGGAGAGTGATTATCGCCGTCTGTTCATCTAACGCGCCGTTGGGACATAAAAATCCTCCAATATCGTGAAAAAGGATCGATATGGTGGCGCCAATGTTCTTGTCTGGTAAGGCCTCATGCTAGGAACACGTTCGCCACTACATGTGTTTCTGAGGAGTTTTGTGGCGGGTGTGGTCTATAGGGATGACAGAGTGCAAGAGTATGTGCGACTTTCTTGTGGTGTATATGGACCTGGATTCAGTCCGATGTTATAATGCCTTTCCACACAGGGCTGGCCTGGTGGATGAGTAGCTACACCATGAGGACATCACGCGCTGGGAATCGCCAGCTTGCTCCCCAGACTTGAATCCGATTGAACATGCATGGGACGCTCTACGCCGAAGAATTGTAGGCCTAATACCGCCACCACGGACCACTGTTGAAATCCAAAGAGCGACTGTCTAGCAATTGGATACGTTACAGCCAGTTACGCTCGACGGCAAGTTCCACAGTTTGAGGAGCCGCTGTGCACCCTGTATTGCCATGCAAGGATTGACATTCTGTATGCCACAGGCGGAGGGACACCACACACGGTCATTGCAACCAACTGTCCATGCCCATTTTTCCTATATACATTTACTGAGTATCACTGTGTCACGAGTCACGTTGGTGCCAGGGCTAATAAACTTACATGGGTCTCTCGCATTTGCGAATTCTAAAAATAAAGCATTAAGTATAGAACGCTATTACAAAATTTACAAGCAGTCGTTGCAGTCATCACATGCTCAATTTTCAAGTGCGTATTGTCGATTGTAATTCTTCAGTTGTGTATGTGCCCATCGGCATAAAGCTGTGCTTCCGATGGTTTCCCAGAATGTTGCCCTTCAAACATCATTCAACAGATATGTGACATTAAACAATACAACCAGAACAGTAAACAATGGTAATTAAAATAAAAACACTTAAAATATCCAAGTTCTACTGAGTGGAGTGGCCGCGCGGCTGTGGAGCCAAGCTCTGCATTCGGGAGACAAGAGGGTACAAAAACCCATCATTTTCTGTCCTGAGAAAGGTTTTCTGTAGTTTCTAACTTCCGGCTGCATGGATAAATGGTTAACATGCTGGCCTTTGGTCACAGGGGTCCCGGGTTTGATTCCCGGCAGTGTCGGGAATTTTAACCATCATTGGTTAATTTCGCTGGCACGGCGGCTGGGTGTATGTGTCGTCTTCGTCATCATTCCATCCTGATCACGACGCGCATGTCGCCTACGGGAGTCAAATCAAAAGACCTGCACCTGGCGAAGCAAACATGTCCTCGGACACTCCCGGCACTAAAAGCCATACGCCATTTCATTATTTGTAGTTGCTCATTTTCACTTCTAGACAAATGCCGAGTTAGTTCCTATTCATATGCCAAAGTCGATCCCCTCCACCTTCTTTCCCAAATTAATTCACCAACGTTCATTTCTTCTCCATTAGCTCAACTGAAGTTGGAGTCAGGAAGGGCATCGGTCCGTAATAAATGCCACATAAACTCGTTTCTCCTCATCAAGAAACTGCAATAACTTAAAATATACAAATTCTCAACGACATTTTTCCGATGACTGAAATGACATTGATGAAAGTACAACCAAGGTAAGAATGGAAATACTGAGTGAATATACAACTATCTTAATTCCAATTATCATATCCTCTCAGCTACTTTATGCAGCCATTTTAACTTCACGCCATTTCGCTGCGTGCGTGTCCATTTCGTGGTTCCATTTTACTCTACGAGATGGCAGAGTAATCAGATCTCTTCGCGCTTCCTATTGCAGAGTATTCTAATTACTTCGGGTAAACACCAAATGTGTCATTGTTAATCTTTAACACGTCGGCATCGTACACCATGAAGTATCGAATGGCCTTCCTAACGCCGTTCAAACACCCGATACTCTGTACTGGGTTTGAGCCGGCAATCATGAAATCCGATGGCCGTCACTCTACCATTCATCCACAGAGCGAGCCTCTATCAAGAAATATTGCTAGGTATTTATAATTATGCATGGTTTATGGTTTATTAATAATTCTCCTGTGTTTATATTTAATAAGGATATCGTCCCTGTTCTGCCAAAACGGCGAATGTTACAATGCTCTTCCTATCCATTATTTCCCTTAAGACTGGTGACGCCTTCCAGCCACATATTGATATTCGGTCCATCACAACAATTTCCGTTGAATTCATTTTCCTATGTGCGTGTGTAATGGAAAATTAACCTTACTGTACCATACTGAAGGAATGTATGATTGCATGACATTTACCCACTCCTAGAGTGTGATGTATTTAAGATTCATTTTCCTTTACACACGCGCATAGGAAAATGAACTCAACAAAAATTGTTCTGATGAACCGCATATCAATATGTGGCTGGAAGGCGTGACCAGTCTTAAGGGAAATAATGGATAGGAAGAGCATTATAACATTCGCCGTTTTGGCAGAACAGGGACGATATTGTTCAACCGCTGGCACATCAAATTCAGCATGCAGTGAAAGTAAATCGACTTACCTCCTCTATGTTGCAGTTGGAAGTCTCCCCCAGGTATATTCCGTTGAGCGCAATACTGCCCTCCTGCTCCACCATAGAACACGGATCCAGTATCGTAAGTGGCTTCCTCATGTGGATTGTGCTGGTAAGGGCTCTTTTTACCACCATGTTGGTGGTTATGATGGTGCCCATCAGGATAAGTGTTGGACTGGTTACTGTGGGAGCTACTGCCTCCGGTTGGAACAGCACTGAATCCCAGAGGAAAGTTTG
Organism: Anabrus simplex; assembly: GCF_040414725.1. Classification (NCBI taxonomy): domain Eukaryota; kingdom Metazoa; phylum Arthropoda; class Insecta; order Orthoptera; family Tettigoniidae; genus Anabrus; species Anabrus simplex. Next base: position 79,577,779 of record NC_090265.1, on the reverse strand, counting down.
GCACCTATCACAGAGATAAATAAGAATATTTGAGTATACAAGTCGAAAAATCATTAAGTATGAGGGCAGGTCGAAAATTCATTTTCCAAAACTCTTTGCAGATCAAGGTAAAGAACAGAGTTTTATTTCGACAACTCTCCCTCATTTTTTAATTTAATCACGAAAGTTAGTCAAGCATTTGCATAGAGTAAAATGTGTTTTTCAGTCTCTGCTGAGAGAGAGTAATGTCCTACTCTTTGAACAATTTCATCATCTCCGCATAATCATCGCCCCTGGAAAATCGTCTGTCACATACAGTTCAATCAACGATATTAACGAATGCGTCTGGTGCTGATGGACGGCTACTCCACTCTTCAAGATTCATAGCCGTTCAACCTCTTAAGACTTGTTGCGTATCCCCTACCTTATCTCCGTTTCGTATCATCCACCGACACACCGCTAAACACAGAAATTAACTACACCAATCACACAACAACACCGCTGCTAATGGTACACCTTGTAAAACTTCCTGATGTTGCTGAACTTTAATAATATATTCCTGGAAATCAATTTAAATTAATAATTTAAATTACAATCACAGTACTTATAGCCATCTGCGCATCAATTTCGATGTTCTGTTTCATTCTTGCAGATGGCAGAGTAAAGTAAATCTGTAATGGGGGTTCTGCGGCTGAGTTTCAGTTCATTTTGCCACAGTGTTGCCAGATCCAAAGGAAATATTTCGGATAGTAAGACTGGTCAATTTTAGAAGATTTCGTCAAAATTTCGGAAGTGGCTTGTAATTACGGTACATTGTAATATTGATGATTTATTTTAAAGACGGGCTATGCTTTATAGTGTTGACATAGTTCATAGTTCATAGTTTCAGTCTGACGAACACAGGATACAAGTTGACTGTTTTCCTTCTAAGTATGTACTAGGGTTTTACTGTTGTATAAACAGACGGAAAAGTTCAAGATGTTTAAAACTAAATTTTCAAACAATCAACATTCCAAAATCAAAACCTCCATAATTTTTACTTATTTATATAAGCTTCTTCCTCGTCCTTCCCATTTCTATAGGTCTTCATCAGATATTCAAGAGACCTTTGAGTTTTGCATACTCGGTCTAGTAATGAAACCTTAGCGCAGGAATTTTTCATTTAAGACCTCACGATTGAGAGACTCGTTAATGAGAATATACACTGACTGACAGAGCAAATGCAACACCAAGAAGGAGTGGTCAGAACTTTATGCCAATTGCAGGGTAGACTGACGTCACTGAGGTATGCTCATGATGTGAAATGCGCCGCTGTGCTGAGCACGTAGCGAATGATAAATGGGACACGGCGTTGGCGGATGGCCCACTTCGTACCGTGATTTCTCAGCCGACAGTCATTGTAGAACGTGTTGTCGTGTGCCACAGGACACGTGTATAGCTAAGAATGCCAGGCCGCCGTCAATGGAGGCATTTCCAGCAGACAGACGACTTTACGAGGGGTATGGTGATCGGGCTGAGAAGGGCAGGTTGGTCGCTTCGTCAAATCGCAGCCGATACCCATAGGGATGTGTCCACGGTGCAGCGCCTGTGGCGAAGATGGTTGGCGCAGGGACATGTGGCACGTGCGAGGGGTCCAGGCGCAGCCCGAGTGACGTCAGCACGCGAGGATCGGCGCATCCGCCGCCAAGCGGTGGCAGCCCCGCACGCCACGTCAACCGCCATTCTTCAGCATGTGCAAGACACCCTGGCTGTTCCAATATCGACCAGAACAATTTCCCGTCGATTGGTTGAAGGAGGCCTGCACTCCCGGCGTCCGCTCAGAAGACTACCATTGACTCCACAGCATAGACGTGCACGTCTGGCATGGTGCCGGGCTAGAGCGACTTGGATGAGGGAATGGCGGAACGTCGTGTTCTCCGATGAGTCACGCTTCTGTTCTGTCAGTGATAGTCACCGCAGACGAGTGTGGCGTCGGCGTGGAGAAAGGTCAAATTCGGCAGTAACTGTGGAGCGCCCTACCGCTAGACAACGCGGCATCATGGTTTGGGGCGCTATTGCGTATGATTCCACGTCACCTCTAGTGCGTATTCAAGGCACATTAAATGCCCACCGCTACGTGCAGCATGTGCTGCGGCCGGTGGCACTCCCGTACCTTCAGGGGCTGCCCAATGCTCTGTTTCAGCAGGATAATGCCCGCCCACACACTGCTCGCATCTCCCAACAGGCTCTACGAGGTGTACAGATGCTTCCGTGGCCAGCGTACTCTCCGGATCTCTCACCAATCGAACACGTGTGGGATCTCATTGGACGCCGTTTGCAAACTCTGCCCCAGCCTCGTACGGACGACCAACTGTGGCAAATGGTTGACAGAGAATGGAGAACCATCCCTCAGGACACCATCCGCACTCTTATTGACTCTGTACCTCGACGTATTTCTGCGTGCATCGCCGCTCGCGGTGGTCCTACATCCTACTGAGTCGATGCCGTGCGCATTGTGTAACCTGCATATCGGTTTGAAATAAACATCAATTATTCGTCCGTGCCGTCTCTGTTTTTTCCCCAACTTTTTTTTTTTTTTTTTCTAGGGGCTTTACGTCGCACCGACAAGGATAGGTCTTATGGCGACGATGGGATGAGAAAGACCTAGGAGTTGGAAGGAAGCGGCCGTGGCCTTAATTAAGGTACAGCCCCAGCATTTGCCTGGTGTGAAAATGGGAAACCACGGAAAACCATTTTCAGGGCTGCCGATAGTGGGATTCGAACCTACTATCTCCCGGATGCAAGCTCACAGCCGCGCGCCTCTACGCGCACGGCCAACTCGCCCGGTCCCCAACTTTCATCCCTTTCGAACCACTCCTTCTTGGTGTTGCATTTGCTCTGTCAGTCAGTGTATTACTTATATCCCTAGTATTCTTAAAGCCGATAGTAGCTGAAGGAAAACTAAACACATATATTACATAATCGAAATGGGTGATATTTTCACGCAGTTACTTTAATTTGAAGTGAGGACGTAGGATAATTCGGACAATTTCCTTTTAATTTCATATTTTATGGAATCTTTTTTAAAATCGGAAGATCTTCCGAAATTTCTGAGACTTGGCAACATTCTTTATTCCGTAACCAAGAGCGTTATCAGAGGTCTTTTACTTAGCAACATCGAACGACATGGTGTGTCGAAAGGACGATGTTCCGCTCATCCAACGTTCGACTACCTCTCCGAGGAATTCCCGAAATTTGGACCGATATTCTACCACAGAGGAAGCTATTAAAAGGAAACATTAAATCTCTTATGCTATTAATGTATAAACATGTAAAATGATGCCCGTAATCTTCAAAGATTACATGCTATTTGTGTGTAGGGTGCTAGATGTGTTTATCTGTATTTTCCCTTACTGTGATTTCGGTATGTTGGGAAATAAATAAATAAATAAATAAATTCACAAATAAATGAAGGTAGCTCACCTGCTATTTACATATTATGTCGCGAAACGTAGCACATGGAGAGTCTGATTACAGTTTGAGCACGGTGGATTTCTAGATAATTTTGATCAGATACCCTACATTTCCGCCTGCAATCATTTCTTGATGGATGGTGCAGTACTTCTGCTTCAGTCTCATGGCACAGGCCAGAGAAAAATGTAGCTTCCACCGAAGTCCCAGTCTCATTCTTGGCTGTGAAAATATGGGAGCTGCTGGGGTATGTGTACTGCTGAGTAATGACTTCCAGAGCACCAGCAGTGCGCCTGATTGTTATGGAATGTAGTGCCCATAGGGCCAGTTGTTTTGCAATAGCAGTTTCTGGCCCAGTGAGGAAAGTAATGGCAAACTTACTTACTCCTCATTTCGCCTTGTATGCTTCATTTTAGCGCCACCATCGGTTTTTGAGTTTTCCCTATAACTGCATAACTTTTGATTTGTGCTTTTTGAGGATCCAACCTGCCTCAGGGCTGATGGAAAAAACAATAACCCTACATTCAGAAAGCTAATGAATTGTTTCAAAATTCCACTTATATTCTCCCATTCACTGCCTTATGCCATTAATATATTGTTTTAATTATCGGTCGTTAAAACTTCCTTTAAAATATGAGTAAAAATTTCCGCTTAAAATTTTCCGTTTAGTATGTCATCCCAGACTAAGCATTCTTATTTCAGAGAGTAATTCCTATAATAGTATGGTTTAAAACTACACTCTAGAGTACTTGTCTGTCTGCTATAATACAAGTTCCAGTAAGTTAGCAACCTACGCATTGTGTACATTAAATCTTTCTATGCTGAAAATAATCCAATTGTACATTAATTATCACCAATCTTTGCTGAAGACTGAAAATGGATTGCCAACTGTCGTCAACAGAGTTACACACGGTAAGTACTAACGAGGACCGTGATTTTGAAACTGCTGAAACACGAACTTTGTACATAAATCGCAAATCACTAATCAAGAGTGAATGCTACATAGTGCGTTTGTGTAAAATTTAATTCACTAGAAGTTAAGATGATCAAAATGTTATGAGAACAGTCCATCTCAGGAAGCTGTGGTAATTATGCATTCTCAATTACAACATTATTTGTAACAGCTCGCTAGGAAAGCATGTGAAGTAAGTTTTACAGTACACATGTTTTCAAACCAAAGCAATATGGCATCTGCCACGAGAAGTTGTCACGTCAATAAAGTACTACATTATTAACTCCAAATGCTTTATTATGTAACACTCATTTTGACGTAATGAGTCGGGTAAACAAACACACAACTGGTAGCATTTAAATTTTTGACTATGATATTTACTGCTAATCATAACCAGTTTGCGCTTTCTCTACTCTAGATAACTCAATCACACCGTTGTTCACTCTTCTTCTTACAAACCAAACACAACACACAGTGCACAATACACACTGTTCCACTAGTGTCCATAATTATTTCCGCTGTACACTAACACAGCCACACAGCTCACAGCTTGCCAATAACACTCTCCGGCAATACAGCCACTGTCCCTCGTCCATTGGTCGTACGCCCACAACAGTCTTCATTCATTGTCCCTTCCGACCGTTCATCGAGCTCTCCCGCACTGCACCAGAGACGACGCTCACTCTACAGTAACTAGACACGAGAAATTCAACTCCTCGACGAGAGGCAGAACAGAACGGCTAACTCAGCTCTGTGGGCAAAACACTCACTTTACGGCACTGACTGTACCCACTGTATTCCAATGCTAAACTACCCCGCACACTCAACAGATATAAACTCGCATTCAACACACACACACACACACACACACACACACACACACACACACACACACACACACACACACAGCACTTAGCTATCCAATGACTGACTCAACTAACCTCGTCCGGTCCACCTTAAATAGGGGGCCGGGTCCTCGAGATACTTCCCGAAAGGAGAAGTACAGTCCTCGATTTAGAATGATCTGGCTTCACCTTCCAGCTCTTTCTCGTTCCGTCAGGAGGTCTCCAGTGAGAGTTCAGAGCGATGGCGGAGACAGGCTTGCTTCGTGCTGTTGACTCGTTCCCGACTGGCTGCTTGCGGGACCAATAACAATATGACGTCACTCGCGGCCGGGGCAGACGAACTTGCTCCTTCAACCTTGGAATCACATTGGCGGGTAAACCGCCACAACATACAGGTTTCTTCATTTTCTCGTCTATTTCAACTTCTTCAAAACGTTCCCTTCTTCTCTGTCCTCTATGATTTGATTCTCCCTTTACTTCCATTTAGAATAATTAATTCCCCGTATTTTTCCCCTTGATTTTGTTTTTCATTAACATTCCCCTTTTCTGTAAATAGTCTGTTAACATTGCCCATTTCTCTTTACTAACTCACATACAAGTATTCGTCGGACTTGGAGAAAAATGGTGACATAAATTCCTTGGTATGTATTAGCGCATAGTGAACAATCCGGCGCCGAATGAGAATACCACTTCATAAAGATACCAACTGAATTCAAACCTTTCGGCAGTTTAGAACCGCCACAGCCTTCGTCGGTCCACTTTATCTTTTTAGAACGCCGATATACGTCTTTAAAATGTGTAGTTTTACAGTTTTAAATAGAACTAGAGGTGTGCAATAAATTAAACAATCAATCAATCATGGAATGGAATGCCAGTTGCTTTACGTCGCACCGACACAGATAGGTCTTATTGCGACGATAGGACAGGAGAGGGCTAGGAGTGGGAAGCGGCCGTGGTCTTAATTAAGGTACAGCCCCAGCATTTGCCTGGTGTGAAAATGGGAAACCGCGGAAAACCATCTTCAGGGCTGCCGACTATCTCCCGAATACTGGATACTGGCCGCACTTAAGCGACTCCAGAATCAATCAATCAATCAATCAATCAATCAATCAATCAATCAATCAATCAATCAATCAATCACCCTTGATCTACGCTAAGAGCAGTCGCCCAAGTCTTGTCGAAGCTCAAATATTCTTTGTAGTTTGCCTCTTTCACAATGTAAAACCTTAAGGAAAGGACATGTCTGTTTTATATAAGTATACACAGTACGAGTATACAACTTACCGGGGGTGGATGTTGTTGAGGAGGCAGTGCACCAAATCTTGTTCCGCTGTTATTACACATGCCCATATTATTATAGAGTCCTCCACTACTGTCTCCTCTAACAGGTGGAAGTGGAGGTGTATTTCCCATGTTGCTTCCTAGAATATACAGAAAAGACATTTGAACATTAAAAACGATGAAAAATTATGAAATGTGAAAGAAGGGAATATACTTTCCCAATCACGGATGACCATTAGCTTGTATGGATAAATGCGGTTATTTGCCTGTTACTTTATACAAAATACTAAGGATATTCCCATCATCAAATGTTAAAGAATTAATAATAGAACTAATATGCATGCATCATCCTTCCTGGTGTGTCTATAATAAAACCAAACTTCACTTTCGTGAGTTATTTCGTACACTTTAATTAAGTTGTAGAGTCTAGGAAAATTCCTTGTCACTATTCTCACTACTTGCTACATGGTATCGTCTTAGTTTTCGCATTTATTACATTTCCTTTTCGTATTCCTCTGCGAATAATATCGTCGCTTGAACCCTTTGGTACCGGGCGAGTTGGCCGTGCGCGTAGAGGCGTGCGGCTGTGAGCTTGCATCCGGGAGATAGTAGGTTCGAATCCCACTATCGGCAGCCCTGAATATGGTTTTCCGTGGTTTCCCATTTTCACACCAGGCAAATGCTGGGGCTGTACCTTTATTAAGGCCACGGCTGCTTCCTTCCAACTCCTAGGCCTTTCCAATCCCATCGTCGCCATAAGACCTATCTGTGTCGGTGCGACGTAAAGCCCCTAGCAAAAAAAAAAAAAAGAACCCTTTGGTCCAAGGTCATGGGTTCACGCTTCACTGGTAAAAGGTTGTAATCCACAAAGCTCTTCCTATCGATTATTCTCCTTAAGACTGGTCACGCCTCCCAGCCACATATGGTTATGCAGTCCATGAGAACAAATTTTATTGTGTTCATTTTCCTATGCCGACGATTAACCGAAAATGAACCTAACATGCATTATACAATAGGAGTGCGTAAATACGTAATGCCTCATCAAATCTAGAAGCCATTTTCCAACGAACCCAAGACTTCAATTCTAGATTATCATCATGACTCTAATCACGCATGATGCAAAATTACGGTCTTTTTAAATAACATTATTTAGAGAGCACAATTCTTAACTAAAATTCTCAATACTGAAATGTTACTGTATTCTAGAAACCAACGCACTTCAGAAACTATGGCTCCTATATATTGACATCCTATATTTATATTTATGACTCAAATTTTAATGCCAAATTATAGTTGAATCAATTTTATTTTAACATTGCAAACAACTTTTAGCCAAATTTTCAAATTTTAAAAACTGTGTTTTGGACGTCAATGTGTTTTAGGATTAAGAGTTACTCCATTTTAACATTGCAAATCACATTGTCATAATTTTTAATGTGTATATTATTCTTATGTTTTAAATATTGTTATCACTGAAATTAGATTTACATTCAATGTAATGAAATTTGTAACAACAATCCAAATATGACAAACCTCTAGGCAATTGTATAGGCTGATGATGCTTGTGAATAAAAGCGAAACATGTCCCGATAAATTAGTGTTGTAACATTACAACTTAGCAACACAAACTGTAATTTGTATTGAAAAGGTGGATCAAAACAACCAACAAATTGTTAGTATATCAATGTTTCGTATGACAAAATGCACGTTCTTATCCACTTAAGGGCAGAATAACTTCACACATGAATGTATTAGACTGTAAACATGGAGGTCTACTACAATACAGACTGCATTCTACCTATTCAACTCCTCTATATTTAAGGATATAAAGTAGCAAATTATTATTATAAAATATAATTACTCAACTAAAAATAAAGTGAAAACATTTCTAAAAACCGTACAATTATAGAAATAATGTGACATTTAAAATTTACACAGTGTTCAGGCAAATAGGTAGTATGGGAGGCAGAAACCAGGTCTTAACTAGTACTGGCAAGGGTATCGACAAATTACTGCCTGCAGTGTAGCTTGTGTGATAACATTTATCGTGTAATCCATCAGCAAGCAACACCTGAAGCTGAAAAAACCGAAATTTGACGTCTGCTACACGTCTCAAGAATATACATCAAATTATATAGACCAAGAAAACTTCTTCATATATCGACGGCTTAATTCTAAAACCTCGTATGTCCCGATGCTCTTCCTACGCATTATTTCCCTTAAGGCTGGCCACGCCTCCCGGCCACATATCGATGGCTATCTTTAAAAACCTCGTAAGTCCGAATACTCTTCCTATCCATTATATTCCTTAAGACTGGTCACGCCTCCCAGTCTCATATTTAAATGCAGTCCAAAAGAATAATTTTCGTTATGATCATTTTCCTCTGCCGTTTTGTAAAGGAAAATGAACCTTAAATACATTATACTGTAGGAGTGTGTAAATTTGCCATGCAATCAACATCCCTACAATACGGTACAGTAAGGTCCATTTTCCTTTAGACATTAGCAAAGGAAAATGAACACAGCGAAAATTATTCTGATGGACTGCATACAAATACATGACCGGGAGGCGTGACCAGTCTTAAGGAATATAATGGGTAGGAAGAACATTTGGATATACGAGGTTTTAAAAGAATGCCATCGATATGGATATGCAGTCCATCAGAACAATCTTCATTTTGCTCAATTTCCTATGCTGATGTATAAAGGAAAATGGACCTTACCATACCGTATAGTAGGGATGTTGTTTGCATCACGTATTTACGCACTCCTACAGTATAATGCATTTAAGGTTCAATTTCCTTTACACGTTAGCATAGGAAAATGAACGCAACGAAAGTTGTTCTGATGGGCTGCATATTCATATGTGGCTAGGAGGCGTGACCAGTCATAAGGAAAATAATGGGTAGAAAGAGCATTGCGAGATACGAGGTTTTAGAAGTAAGCCGTCGATATACTATTAAATCATCTGTCACTAGGCATGAGATACTTCGAATTTTGTTCTGACAAGATAACTGCAGCATACACTGGATGACCAGTACAGAGGAACTTGTGGTCGTATCTCTTTAAAGACAGTGAAGATTCTATTTTTACAATTTGTTTTACGTCGCAGCGAGACAGGTAGGTCATATGGCGACGATGGGAAAGGAAAGGCCTAGGAGTGGGCAGGAGGCGGCCACGACCTTAATTAGGTACAGCCCCAGGATTTGCTGGTAAAGTGGGAAACCACGGAAACCACCTTCTTTCTTGCTAGTTGTTTTACGTCACACAGACACAGATAAGTCTTACGGCGACAATGGGACAGGAAAGGGCTAGGTGTGGGATGGAAGCGGCCGTGGTCGTGGCCGCGGCCGTGGCCGTAAACAGCCCCAGCATTTGCCTGGTGTGAAAATGGGAAACCACGGAAAACCATTTTCAGGGCTGCCGACAGTGGGGTTCGAACCTCCTATCTCCCGAATGCTGGATTCTGGCCGCACTTAAGCGACTGCAGCTATCGAGCTCGGTGAAAACCACCTTCAGGGCTGCCGACAGTTGGGCTCGAACCCACTATCTGCCTGATGCAAGCTCACACCTGTGGGCTCCTATCCGCTAGGCCAACTCGCCCAGTGTAAACATTATTAAATTATATTAGAAGCAATATTCAGAGGAGGAAAGCTTCTGCACAACATCTACACAAGTTTTTATATTTTCCCGTTCAAACGCATAGTCATAGTACACACGAGAGCATAGTTTCCTTTATATCGAATATCCGCAATGTTCACCAATTCCAGCAACAACAACACTGTTTGATGATGCATTTCAAGAGTCATACAACGAAACATTTAGCTATACAGGGCGCATATTCTCGTCAGTTCCCTTCTGAGATTGATAAAAGAGAATATAAAAATTTGTAAACATTTGCACATACTCATATATACAAATCTCCGTCAACTTGACATGTTGAATAGATGAATTAATAGATTCACTCAAGGGCACACAGTCTCCGATGATTGTCAGTAAAAGAAATTGATAACCTACTCGGAAAAAAACTACTACGTAACATACAGTGCTTTAACAACACAGTGTTCCGGAAAACCGAACAATATTCTTCAGATAAATCACGAGGATTTTTAAATACAATCCGTGCCTCGTCTAAATACCGTTCGACTTGAGGACTTAAAATTTTTTAACGAACAATGTTTTTCACAAACTGCTGTTTGATAAAACCTGAACGCGTGGCTGTTCCATCTGAAGTCCACACAACTGAAGGGTCAACATAATCTTATTATACGACCCGACAGATCAGTGGTTGCAGATCACTGACTGATGGACGTCGGTTTTCAGAACGTTTCTTCATAAGATCGTTTGTGGAAAGTATTACTATAAAATATTGCATATTATTTTTTAATAAATCAACACCTTTCAATTGTCTCCGTAAACAAGCCAAGATTATTTCATTCTCAAATACTACGAGATTAACTGGACGTAAATAATTCATGGGTTGTACTTACCACTGTTTCCATCTGTTGGGTGAAGAGAGTGGCTTAACGGGGTGCCCTCTCTCGAACAATTACTACGTTTCCCAAGAAATGGACTATTCGGATTCATTCCTTGTTGATGAGGATGGAAGACAGGAGAAACTCCTCTATTTGAGCCACTATTGTTTGAATTTGGCATCTGTAACAAAACAGTGATGAAAGTAACATCATCTGGTAATAAACATTATTTATGAAATACTTAAATAGAACGAAATATTTTTGCGCTAAAATGACATATATATTGGAACAAGAAACTGAATTTAAATACGAATCTAAAACAATCCAAATCCAAAAAGCCACTACAATTCAACTTTTAAACAGTTCCAAGTTAACTATAATTATGCAATTGCTATGTTTAATTTAGCTGCTTTTTATGTGGCCTTATTCTGAAAATATAACTTTGGACTTATACAAATTTGTTAATCTTATGATCAAGTGCCATGTGACCAATAACTTTACGTCAAATTCAGATTACGTAGACGTTATTTTAAAAACTGAATATCCAAAGCATATTATCCGTGATTCAGGATATGCCTGCAGAACCGGTGTGTTTAGCTATAACGTATTAGAAACGACTTTAGCGTTCTGTGAAAACGTTGTCCATATTGAACATAATAAGTCATTTAGATTTATGCAGTGTAAATAACACAGCTATTTTGCTATGCTTTATAGTTTCAGCATCAAACAACGACTATATTCTTATTGATTGTTAAAGAAGATGTAGGCCTACTCACTTAAAGACGTATATTGCTCCTTCATGTACGCGTAACAGACAGGACGAACTTCGTATGGATTATTTACTGCATATACACAGGTATGCCAAAAATTATGGAATAGGGGTATAATGTAGGCGCTTGTGTATCTCGGGAAAGTGCAGAAACTCTTCGCGGTATCGACTCCCCAGGTGGAAGAAATGTATGTCGGGAAATCCGTCCCAGACCGTAGGGAGAGCTACCATCAGGTTCCTGCTATTAGTAGGTATCCGATCTTGTGTATGAATGCACCTCACCACCACGCGCCAAAAATACTTGACAGGGTTCATATCAGGAGAGCGAGGTGGCTACACAAGTCGCTGAAAGTATGAAGAACCTTCCTTAAACCAATTCTGGGCAACACGTATCATCGGGGTACGTGATGGCCATGAAGGGTGGTTACCAAGCAGTTCAAAGTAGCAGACAGTGGTTAACGACCTGTACAGGTGGACCCACAGATTCAGTCCGTGCTATGAAAAAACTCACTCTACGCCATTATGTAGATACCGCCAGCCTGTACGGCTTCTTGTTGACAACTGGAGTCCTTGGCGTCGCGGGGCCTGCGCCATATCCGAACGTTACCACTAACCGGAAACAACTGGAACAGTCCTTCATTGGACCAAACTACATGTCTCTAGGCCTCCACGATCTAAAAATGTCACGTTCCCATGTAAGACGCTGTGGCTGGTGTAGGGGTGTTAGCAATGGCACCGTGAAGTATTCTGCTCCCATGTCACACTGACATTGAAGAACACTGCACTGACCTGATGGGTATGCGCCTAGTATTTCCTGAATTTAATTTAGATGTGATTTCAGCCAGTGTGAATTGTCTTTTACCACGGATAATTCCAGCCAGACGCCGCTAATTGCGATCATGAAGCATACGTCGTCGGCCACTGTGATGTTCTCTTTGGATGGTAAAGCCTCCAATAAGGTATTCCAGACACACACGTAACACCGACGATCGGGGAATGTTAAACATTCTTACAATTTCGGCAATGGAACGTTCAATACATCTGGCCCTCCCACTACCATGCCCCTTTCGAATGACGATAATTAACGACACCTTCCCACTGCCAGCAGAGATGATGTTTACACTCACTCACGACATGGCAGATTACGACGGATACAGTTGTGGGTACTCCCAAGACGTCACAGTACCGTGGCGTCAGCGACTATTAACCTTAAATACTGCCCATGACTTTTAGCATGTCAGTGTACAGCACTGCATATTTGCCTCAGCAAATTTACCAAGTCACTTATGTTGGGATGGAGTATATCACAGTCAAACCAAATATGTCAGGTAAATGACCGCCTCACATGTAGTAGAATAAAATTTAAAATGAACAAAAATTAATTGTAAGTTAGTCAGTTGAGATTCTCTCAGATGTAGTCTTTTATTCCAATTACTTATTCGCTAAGATTGGTTGCCTAGCATAGTTTAAGCCCTCTTCACCTGCATTCAATAATTCCATATCGAATATTGACATAGCCGGCGGGTGTTTATGAGTGTATAAATTCAAGAGACCCGTGTCAGACGAAGATAATCTCAATTAACTCTTAAAGTTACAAATCATTTATGTGCTGCATGTACATTAGTGAATATGATTATTTTATTCATTTCTCAGTTTTATTCTTCTATATATGACGCAGAAATTTCTTGACATGTTTCACTTGAGTGTGATATATTCCATCCCAACATAAGTGACTTGGTAAATCATCAAGGCAAATCTGACTTTTTAATAAAAAGTCCTTTACCAAGCACTCCAGTATCTATCGAGGCAAAGGACAGTTGAGAAGTTGTTGCATACATGAAACTATTATCTTATAAAAATCTTATTGTAACATTTACATGCTTTCCATGAAACAAAAGTTAATGCTCCAGAAGCTATTCACATTAATTAGTTGCTAAAATACGTTTGGTTAATAACACATACCTGAACCATTAGTCTGTTGTTAAGACCACTGTCCCCCGACGCTGAGGGAGGTGGATGTTCTGGAGGTGGAGGTAGGAATTCAGACCAATTGGGTAGCGACTGCTGCCCTTGACCGCTTGATATTTGGTCACTGTTGGCGCTAATGGCATGAGGTGCAGCAAACCTGCCCTGCATCACCATTGCCTGATGTTGAGGTATCCTCTGGACTTGAATACCATTATCATCTGTGGGAAGAGAACTGGGTAAATCAACAAAACTCTTAGCTTCTTGTAAACTATTGTTATGTGTGGAAAAGGGAAGGTTTCCAAAAAATATTGAAGCTTTGTTCTTGTAAATTAACCGTTCTTGCTTTATTGGCAAAACGTAGACTGCAAATTTGTTATGGTAAGGATGGTGGGACTTAAAGGGAGAGCAATGTTTGTTCCAATGCGTTACCTTATCCTTTCGTAAACATAAATAATTCATACTGAAGAGAATGAAAATTTCTCCAGTAGATCGAACAAACCACCTAAATTCGTAAATCTACATATTCAGGTACAGTGGGGTTATTTAAGAAGGATAACCAGTTGCTTTAACGAACTACACAGTCCAAAAAATAGTGGAACATATTTTGGAACGTATTCCACGCTCCAAAAACAATACCTCACACCCAGGTATATTACCAACTAAAGCTTCATTCTTTACCGTTGAAGTATACGAAAGAACATCGATGGATTGGCGTTCATTTTCCGAACACAAACGGAAATGTCCAAATAGGGGCGAAAACAAAGTGATAACAGTCCTCCAGGGTGGACTTTTATCACAGTTGGAGAGCTTCAGTATGGTGTATGTCCTCCACGAGCATTTATCACAGCTTGGCACCTACGTGGCACGCTCCGTATAAGTCGACGGAGGTCACGTTGCGGTATCAGGTCCCATTCTTCAATGAGAGCCTGTTCGAGGTCTTGGAGACTCTGTGGTGGAACAGGACGCCCACAAACACTTCCGACACACTCTCGGTCGAGACTCACTGCTGGCCATTCCATCTCTTGATGCCCAGTTCTCGCAAGACAGCTCTGGCTAAGCGCGCTACGTGAGCCGTGGCATTGTCGTGCATGAGCACAAATTTAGGGCCAACACCGTATGCAGGCACCAACACATGCTGTTGCAGTATCTGCTCGATGTACCCCGCAGCGGTAAGATTGCCACGGACGACGACAAGATCCGTACGGCCATCAATACTGGTGCCACCCCACACCATCACAGAACCTAGTTCGAATCGGCCGCCTTCCTGGACAACATTTGGCATGTACAACCCACCACGGCGTCTCCATAAACGTTGACGTCCATCACGCTGTGTGAGGGGAAATCTGGACTCGTATGTGAACAACACAGGTCTCTAGTGGCGAAGTTGCCAGTTGACGTTGGTACGGGCAAACAGAAGGCTTGCTGAGCGATGTTGCTGCGTTAAACGGGGCACTCGAACAGGACGTCTGGGTCGTAAGGACACTTCTCTTAACCTGTTCCTTACTGTCTGGTCAGACAACGTGACTCCAGTGACCCTTCTGAGGGCTTGTTGCAGTTCTCTGGCAGTTGCTGAACGACGTCGCAACGCACAGATGGTCAGATATCGGTCATCCTGTGGGGTTGTCATGAGTACACGACCTTGTCCAACCCTCCTTGTGAACTGGTCTGTCTCATTGTAGTGATTCCGCAAGCGTTGAATAACTGACAGAGGGATATTGAGATCTAGAGCAACACGATGAAAAGTCCCATCTTTCTGGATCAAAGTGACGATCCTTGCTACTTGAACCTTGTTAAGATGTCTCAAGGGATGTGCTGGTTTACGTACAACGTGCTCAAATGACCGCAGTAGTCTGTGTACCTCACAACGATACACGGACGCACCGCTATTCACTTCGTTTTGAGGGGTCACCTGACAGTTTAATGCATGGCTACGCCTACAGATGGAGTATAACTTCGATTTGACATACCGTGAGTAGCTCACATACCAGACGTTGCAAAACATATTCCCCTAATTTTTTTTAACTGTGTATTACTTTCATCATCCTGGGGGCAGTAATTGAACAGAAAGGTTGTTTGTTGCTATGATAAATAAGGTGGTACTTATTACGGCATTATTTTTGGTACTTGCAAAAACATATCAACGGGAGTAAAACTTAGTAATCTTGAGGAATATATTCTTTTGAAAATCAAAGCGAACTGTGGAAGCAAGTAATATAGGAGACATATCTTCCAAAATAAAAACTTTTACGAAGTCTGCAAGCGCATCAAATTCGTACCCAATTACCTAAATACGTTATTACAATAAGCATCAGTCCGCCTCTGTGGTGTAGTGGTTAATGTGATTAGCTGCCACCCCCGGAGGCCCGGGTTCGATTCCCGGCTCTACCACGAAATTTAAAAGTGGTACGAGGGTTGGTACGGGGTCCACTCAGCCTCGGGAGGTCAACTGAGTATAGATGGGTTCGATTCCTATCTCCGCCATCCTGGAAGTGATTTACCGTGGTTTCGCACTTCTCCTCCAGGCAAATGTCGGGATGGTACGTAACTTAAGGCCATGGCCGCTTCCTTTCCTCTTCCTTATCTGTCCCTTCCAACCTCCCTATCCCCCCGCAAGGCCCCTGTTCAGCATAGCAGGTGAGGCCGCCCGGGCGAGGTACTGTCATCCTCCCCAATTGTATCCCCCGACCCAGAGCCTGAAGCTCCAGGACACTGCCGTTGATGCGGTAGATGTGGGATCCCTTGCTAAGTCCGAGGGAAAAACCGACCCTGGAGGGTAAACGGATAAAGAAGAAGAAGAATATATAAATTGGAGTCAAATAAAAACCAAACACCGCCATAACACACATGTGTTTATGTTTGGTTATATCCTGAAGAGGTGAGATAAGTAAAATTGTACTTTTATCATTACCATGGCCTATGTTGCACCTTAAAAACTAGAAGACTGCCAAATGTCAGTAATGGTAGTTTTCTTTTGGGTCTTTTGTGTCGTAACCATCACTGATAATGATATTCAACATTCGAAGGTCTGTTCATTGCCCAGCTGCTTGGCCGAATGTTCAGCGTACTGATCTTTGGTTCAAAAGACTCCAGGTTCGAATACCGGCCGGTTCGGGAATTTTAACTGAATATGGTTAATTACTCTAGTTCCGAGATTAAGTGTTTGTGTTCGTCCTAATACATTACATACATTACCTCACACTTTCAATAATCACAGACACTAACAATAGCGATTACACATAGGGTTAGTTTCAGCAAGGGCATTCGGCTAAAAAATTGGGCCAGATCTACATTATGTGCTGATCCTAATAAATTTGGACTTAGCCACGGAGGAAGAGTTCAGAAGTGCCTTTATTGTAAAGCCTACTACATCTGTTAGTCGGGTCATTATTTGCAAATAAACTAAGTAGAATCAATATTATTAAAATAATATTAGCATTGCAGCTGTGACTAATCCAGTAAAAGGTATTATTGTAAGCTTTAATCTGTCTACAAGAGTATGGTATACAACTGTGGAAAAGTTTGTTACAATACAAATTCAGTTAAGTTGTTAAATAAGTGGTGGTATTCTCGCGACCACTTAATAGAAAACTGCCGTAATGCGAATGTTCAATATATGATTTAAAATTTATGAATTTCTATTACAATATGTTTATAACGCATTGTGCCATTGTAATGCTGAATGCCAGAGGACCATCGTATACACGTATCATTATCCTGAAATATGAATTAGGCCTACTCTTTTTTCCATTGATTAAAGCCTTTGAGAGCTTCTCCTGCAAAATGATTGTTTTTGACTTGTGGCAGTCTTTTTCCAAGGGTGCAATACATGAGTAGAAGATAGGAGCATTCTAGCACAGGCTACTTGTTTTATGTACACTGACTGACAGAGCAAATGCAACACCAAGAAGGAGTGGTCAGAACTTTATGCCAATTGCAGGGTAGACTGACGTCACTGAGGTATGCTCATGATGTCAAATGCGCCGCTGTGCTGCGCACGTAGCGAACGATAAATGGGACACGGCGTTGGCGAATGGCCCACTTCGTACCGTGATTTCTCAGCCGAAAGTCATTGTAGAACGTGTTGTCGTGTGCCACAGGACACGTGTATAGCTAAGAATGCCAGGCCGCCGTCAACGGAGGCATTTCCAGCAGACAGACGACTTTACGAGGGGTATGGTGATCGGGCTCAGAAGGGCAGGTTGGTCGCTTCGTCAAATCGCAGCCGATACCCATAGGGATGTGTCCACGGTGCAGCGCCTGTGGCGAAGATGGTTGGCGCAGGGACATGTGGCACGTGCGAGGGGTCCAGGCGCAGCCCGAGTGACGTCAGCACGCGAGGATCGGCGCATCCGCCGCCAAGCGGTGGCAGCCCCGCACGCCACGTCAACCGCCATTCTTCAGCATGTGCAAGACACCCTGGCTGCTCCAATATCGACCAGAACAATTTCCCGTCGATTGGTTGAAGGAGGCCTGCACTCCCGGCGTCCGCTCAGAAGACTACCATTGACTCCACAGCATAGACGTGCACGCCTGGCATGGTGCCGGGCTAGAGCGACTTGGATGAGGGAATGGCGGAACGTCGTGTTCTCCGATGAGTCACGCTTCTGTTCTGTCAGTGATAGTCACCGCAGACGAGTGTGGCGTCGGCGTGGAGAAAGGTCAAATCCGGCAGTAACTGTGGAGCGCCCTACCGCTAGACAAAGCGGCATCATGGTTTGGGGCGCTATTGCGTATGATTCCACGTCACCTCTAGTGCGTATTCAAGGCACGTTAAATGCCCACCGCTACGTGCAGCATGTGCTGAGGCCGGTGGCACTCCCGTACCTTCAGGGGATGCCCAATGCTCTGTTTCAGCAGGATAATGCCCGCCCACACACTGCTCGCATCTCCCAACAGGCTCTACGAGGTGTACAGATGCTTCCGTGGCCAGCGTACTCTCCGGATCTCTCACCAATCGAACACGTGTGGGATCTCATTGGACGCCGTTTGCAAACTCTGCCCCAGCCTCGTACGGACGACCAACTGTGGCAAATGGTTGACAGAGAATGGAGAACCATCCCTCAGGACACCATCCGCACTCTTATTGACTCTGTACCTCGACGTGTTTCTGCGTGCATCGCCGCTCGCGGTGGTCCTACATCCTACTGAGTCGATGCCGTGCGCATTGTGTAACCTGCATATCGGTTTGAAATAAACATCAATTATCCGTCCGTGCCGTCTCTGTTTTTTCCCCAACTTTCATCCCTTTCGAACCACTCCTCCTTGGTGTTGCATTTGCTCTGTCAGTCAGTGTATATATGAAAGTTGTCTGAATCACAATATGGTATGAACTTTTCTCGGACAAAATATGGAACAAAATGATAAATTGTAAACTATTAGAAATAATTTTAAAATTAATTTTAAATCCTTACTCACCTATATACATACTCCCAATTTCCGAACTTGGGCTATTTGACTTCTTCCCACTTCCAGGATTAGTATCAAGACTAGATAAATCAGGCTTCACACAAGAATCGCTGGAACTCGACGTTTTGGCTTCACCTGGCCCTCCCATACTGATTGGCACAAACAAATGGCTATTATCCTGAAACACACAAAATCATATTAAGCTAGAAGTACAGTACACGGGCTGTTATAATTTCACGAGATGTAAACATGACCATAAATGAACACTCGTAAACATACCATATTCTCTCTTCTGGTGATTGAGTTTATCAGCGTCGTAGTTGCGTAGGGTGCGGGAATATCAGGCTCTTTCCTGCAGTTATAGAAAGTCGTGAGATTTTGCGTTCCAACTTCAGCGTAGTCTGTAGCATTAGAGCTCAGATCATGACTCAGACCGTGATTGTTTAGTAGTTTTGTCTCCAACATGCTCGAGTCTTTATCAGCACAATCCGCCGGTCGCCAGCCACGGTCTATCCACAATGTTTCTTTGCCATTCATTAAATTTAGCTGAGATATGTCATTCGTATTCACCACTGGAACTAGTGCAAAGAAAAATGACATGGATTAAAAAATCTGGGTCTGTAGCAATACATACAAGTTATTAGAATAAGTATAAAAATACAAAATCTTATTAATCTTGTTAATTATGAGAATTATTTCTAGTCTATGTATAAAGGGGAATCAAATGAAAACCAAACCTGCTACAACGTGACTCAAAAGTAATTACCAAACGCGTGAATACATTTATCCCACTGGGAGACGAGACGATCAATTCCAGTTTTGTATAAAAACTTACGCACTCGTGAACTTCCTCGTCCTGATGAAACCGATGTCCACAACTGTGTCAGTGTGACGTAAACAAAAGTAAACCGGAAAGAGGAGACAAGCTTCTTATACACACAACAAGAGGATGAAATTGCTGAGGCTGAATCTCAGGTTATAAGTATGAACTACTGCTAAATTATCTACTGTATGTTATACACAGAAGTTTTAAAAATCATGTAGGAGCGTGCAGCTGTGTGCTTGCATCCGGAAAAATAGTGGGTTCAAATCCCACTGTCGGCAGCCCTGAAGATGGTTTTCCGTGGTTTCCCATTTTCACACCAGGCAAATTCTGGGGCTGTACCTTAATTAAGACCACGGCCGCTTCCTTCCAACTCCTAGCCCTTTCCTATCCCATTGTCGCTATAAGACCTATCTGTGTCGGTGCGACGTAAAGCCATTAGCAAAAAAATTCATGTAGGTAGACAATATCAAAATGGCTAAATTATTGCCCATTCAGACCCATGCTATACAGTATTAATAAAAGTATGCGCATCACTCTGAAAGGAAGAGATCGACGCAATGAAAAGCCTAAGGTACACTTGAACTTTATTTCCAAATGACTCAAAGCTGTTGGAGTTATGAAGCAATCTCCTTTCGAACCACAGAGTGAAGGATGATCTGGTAGCAACCCAATTCCACGTAAGTTAGAGACATTGCTAAAAAGCTTGAAAATTATAATGATATGCTGCAATTTAGAATTGGAATAAGGTCACAAACGCCAAGTTCACAAGTTGTATTCTTTTAACATTTTTCAGCATAGCATTAGCAACATGGAAATACGTTAGAAATATAAAGGACTCAATGGACGGAAAACTCTAATGGCATCAGATGAATTATACATCTTCCTAAGTGATAGTAACCAAACATAGACGATTAAAATTGTATACAGTACCAATAAAGTGTTATGAGACTAAACTGACAACCATAGCGATGAAGTACTTTGTTCTATTAAAAGAATGGTATCTACCATCTTTAATTTTACCAATAATATCCTAAGAAATTTTGTGCACAGACACGAGCGGGGTCTGAGTTCGACGAGCCTCAGGACGAAATGAACTGAAGAAGTGACATAGATGGTGTATAACATTCGATGGAATTTAACTGAATTTACTTGACGTGTACGTAAACCGTGTATTTTCATGACTTACAAAATCGAGAAAGGAGTAACAGGAATCATATATCCTAGTATTCAGATAGTCTGTAGAGAAACATTAACAAGAGGAAAAGGAATAGAATAATAGGGACCAGGTCACTCAGATATGCCTCCAAAGTTTGAAAACCTTATACTACCGTCGCAACTAATAACTGAAACAAAAGAAATTTAATGTCCAGAGATAAATTTGTACACTTACCATTCAAATGCCCAAGTTCCTTTTTCAGGGCTTGTCTTCTTCGTAGATAAAGTACACCAACAAATCCAAGAACTAATGCCAGTACCATTGCTCCCATCAACACGAGGAACCACGTTTCATGAACTACATTATGGTCTCCTCCTTCGCTGTGATGAGCCCTAAGGAAAAATTCACATATTGTACTCACCATTCGTTATGTAATTTTCATCTATATCTAGATATTTATTGACTACTAAATAACATAATGTTCTGAATCTTATAAATAAAGTTGTTCGTGTCTGTTTGTCTGTTTGTTTGTTCCACCATCACGTCGAAACGGCTGGATAGATCTCAACCAAACTTCATATTTAGAGTATACTCACCCCGGGAAAGGTTTCATATGCATATCATTTTAAAATCTTTGAAAAGACGGGGGTTTTATAGGAAAACCGTTTTTCTCTTATACTATTATAGGCAAAATATCGAATTTGTCGTATAAGGACGAGACAAAGCTCAATTTAATCCTCTTGACGCAAGAAACAAAACTCGGTTTGCCCTACGGGCCCGAAAACCATGTTTTAAGGCCCTAAAACCAACCGTTACGGAGATATTGGCACCACACTATCCCTTCTCTAGGAATCGGATAAAGTAATGAACTGCCGTAACCATGGCAACGTCAGCTCCAGGATTCTAGAGCAGTGAGATTATGTATGTACGTTTGGGCATAGCTGCCAACCAAAATTGATACAAATAAGACTTAATATCTGGAAAAAATATACTGTTGTGTAAGGCACTCATAGGACTCCTTTGGGCGGGGATGGAAAGGGGGTGAAGTACGAGTATACAAATCTTACTATATATAGAAATGGAAGTGTGTGTGTAAATGACACATCTCCTCCTAAACCACTGGAGCAATTTCAACCAAACTTGGTACACGTATCACTTACTATCGGGAGACGAGTACTGTGGGGGGTAAGCCATCACTAGCGCCCTTAAGGGAGAGGGTCGGGGGGGGGGTAGTTACAATAATAATCGAGAATAGTGTCGAATTCCTAGTTTTCGGGGTCGCTGAGTTGAAAAGTAATACTCTAGAATTTTTTAAAGTCCAGCCCCCTTTTAGGTGGGGAGCAAAGGGGGGTGAGATATAGAAATAATTAAAAACAGTTTCGAATCCATAGATTTCAGGGTCTCTGAGATGAATAGTATTACTCCGGATTTTTTGCAAGTCCAAGTGGGGAGCGTAGGGGGTGACATATAAAATTAATCGAAAAACTAAATATAAAAATATTATCTTCTTCTTACTATATAAAAATTGATGTATGTGTGTGCGTGGGTGTGTGGGTGTGGGTGTGTAAATGACAAATCTCCTCCTAAACCACTGGTGCAATTTCACCAAACTTGGTACACTTATCAATTAGTATCAGGAGACAAACCGCGTGAGGGTAAGGCACCCCTAGCACCCTTATGGGCAGGGGGCGAGGGGGGTGGTATAAAAATAATCTAGAATATTATCGAATCCATAGTTTTCGTGGTAGCTGAAATAATTAGTGACACTCCGAATATTTTTAAATTCATGTTCAGCCCCCTTTGGGGTGTGGGTGAGGGGGAGTGAGATATAAAAATAATCGAGAACAGTGTCGAATCTACAGTTTTCTGGGTCACTAAGATGAATGGTGACAATCCAGATTTTATATCTCTTAGTGGTGGAGGGCGGGAGGGGGACAGTCTCATTGACAGTTGAAATCCTGTACATCGTATCTATAGTGCGACGGCTAAATACATATAGTTATCACTTATTAATTTTTGACAGGATCAAATACTTCCCAGTCGATTCCAACCTCCATAAGGACGAAGTTTTACTCGAAAATTAAATAATCTAAAACTTGAAATCAAACACATATAAATAATTTTAAAACTACATAATAGATCATGACATATCAATCTGCAAGTCAAAAAGGAATTCTATAAAAATTCACATCACACAGAACTAACTGGTAATGCAAATCTTAAAGGTAAATATTCAGAAACTATCCGGGCAACGCCGGGTACTACAGCTAGTACGGAATATTTGGATATGAAAGAGTAGGTCACATGGATATGAATTAATGTAAAAGGTACATCAGTACCATATCAGCTATCAGAAACGTTAAACGCAGAGCAAAACTGGACAACTGATCGCCGGTGGGAACGTAGTTCATAACCTTCGGCTCTCATGACCGTTACTCTACGAACTGAGCTATGGTGACATTACCATTTCTGCTTTATTGACTCGGAATATACCACATGCACTCGCACGAACTAATAGCTAAGATATTTTAAAAACTATAATGTGGTCGTCAAAAGCAAGTGTTCAAGTTGAAAAAATGTACTCTTTTCTTCAAAACCGAATGTTTATCTCCGCTTAATTTCGTTGAAGATTAAATGTCCTTAGTTTTAGTCAGTCTTTAAGTCCAAACCGAGAATAAATTTCGTTTGCTAGGACAACAATCTAAAGTAAAATTTTACTTGCGTATTTGCAAACATGCCTCACAACTTACTGCTAATTTGAAACAATAATTGTTCATTAATAAATGTAGGCAGAAAGGATAGCATGAGAAGGAACTATGCAAATACCACGCATGTTCCAATAAGAGAAATTTAGAGACGGTGGTGAATACTGTTTTAAGAGGAAGTGCAATGGGTCAGCCATCTTCTATTAATAATAATCATAAGAAAATTGTAAGAATTCCGACATTTCTAAGAATGAATATATAGGCAGTAGTAAAGGAGGCGTCATGAAAGGCGTGTCCCGTCTCATAACAATGAATACAAACATCTTTACGAAAGATACAAGATTTGATAATATATTCAGATATGTTCATCTAGAAAATAATGTATAAATACTCCTACTACATTGTACCCAAAATTCCGATTGTTTTAATAAATAAACAACATATCAAAATCTTTCTCACCTGTGAGGGTATTGGTGTAGTAAAGAAGGGTCCATCACAAGCGGTACAGGTGCGGAGAATGTTCCTAATCCCATACGAGTAAAGGATACAACTCGCGCACTGTACGAACCACCAGTAGTGAGGTTATTTAAGAGCACTGACGTGGTTGTAGCATTCAAAGTCAACTGAGCTAGAATTTTACTTCCGTTTCCTTTGACTTGTATCTGAAAGGGAATATATTATCATTTTTCAATAGCAAATATATTAATTAACGTGCACTCGTCTTAAAATAATCCACAATTACCAAGCTATAAATTTGACCACATCCCGACATGAATATACTTCCGCAAAAGCATCGTCATTTCAAGTATTTATAATGGAAAATACGCTTCATAGTGTCTTATTTTAAATAAGAAAGGGGGCCTCTAAGAACTCGAGAAGAACAAAATAAAGATTCAGAGGAAAATTCTGGGACCACGGAAAACTAACTATAGGACATGGAAGAAAGTTAAAGATGAAGAGCTCTACAAATACACCGAAAAGGTCACGGACATAATACGAAAACCAAGGTTGACATTCTGCGGACACTTACTGTAGTAAGAATGGGTAACAAACGACTGACCGGAAAGATCTTCAGGTACATCATGGTATTAAAGACTACCTCCAAGTGGGAGAAGAGGTCAAGCGAGATGCAGAAGAATTACACCAAAGATGATCCACAATAGAAGATCGTTCAGAGGAGTCGATAGCTCAAAATGATTTAAAGAGAAACTACTAAGAGGAAGAACCAGACGGATCATTTCCGAAGAGCAGAGAAAAATGAGAAGCGAAACAATAAAATTCTGGTAAGAGAACAAAGGCCAAGAAGTCGTAAGTTCCATGCGGTCCATAGTTGGCTAGTCCGGCTCCATGGCTAGATGGGGATACCGGGTTCGATTCCCAGCAGGGTCGGGAATCTTAACCATAATTGGTTAATTTCGCTGACACGGGGGCTGGGTGAATGTGTCGTCTTCATCATCATTTCATTCTCATCACGACGCGCAGGTCGCTTACAGGTGTCAAATCAAAATACCTGCATCCGGCGAGCCGAACTTGTCCTCGGGCACTCCCGGCACTAAAAGCCCTAAGCCATTTCATTTCATAGTTGGCTAAATTCGGATGCAAAAAGGAAAGGAAAACATTCAAATTATTACATGCTGGAATTGGAATATTAATTATTCAGTCACATTTAAAATTAATTTTCTTGAAGCTTTGAACACTGCGAACGGACATAGTGAACAATTCACAGCTTGTTGAACGAGGAAGACACCTTCTCCGAGAGTCATTACTAATGATAAGTAAACTAGATCCGATACCATAGCAAAGATTGTAAGCGCATTTACGTAAGGAGCTGTAGTGATAGGAAGTTCGAGGTTGAAAAAATTGAAACCAACAATACTGATAACCTCCTTCATCAACAACAACATCTTAAACAAAATCTACACTACTATAAACGCAAATAATACAATATTATACTGTACACGAAAGAGGAATTCTAACGGAATTATACTCAGAATAAATTATTAGTGAAATTTTGAAAATAACTTACCTTATAGCCCAGTAATACTCCATTATGGTGTTGTGGAGGAGGTGGTGACCATCGGACAAATGCTGCTGTAGCATTTATCATGCCCACTTGGATATTGTCAGGAGGAGCTGAAGGAACTACAAGAAGGAAAGGAGTAAATCAAAATTTTCTAGTTTAAAAAATGTCTATCATATATTGTAAATCTGAAATCAATAGAGAACGCATGTACCAAAATAGGAATGAATCTTTACATCACAGTCACAACCGTGGTTTCTATTGACATCACTTACAGTAAGACTTACGTCAAGCAGCAAGATCCACAGCTTAAATGTATAATAATCGAAACAGTACTTCATCAAAAATACATAAATCTGTGCAGTGCCTCATCACAACAATTACATATCTTCCAAATGTCAGATTAGGCCTTAACTTACCGTCTTCCTGTGTCTGTCCTTTTTTCGAGTTGGAAGGTTGTCCTTCAACAGACTTGTAGAATGGCACTAGGAAAAATTCATATTTGGTGAACTTTCTCAGGTTGGTAACCACATAACTTGTGGCACCTGCATTAAGAACTGTCACCATATTGTACTTCTGAGAGCCACCAGAAAGATCCCGGAAACGGACGTACAAACCTTCAACATATTCTTCTCCGCTTAATATCTGTAATAAATTAAAATTAATTAATTTTTGTTGCTTATAGTGGTAAAGTATGTGAATAATGTTATTACAATGTCTGGTGCGGTGTATGAGAATGCTTACATCCCAGATGAGCTTCACTGAGGTAGAGCTAAGTGACTGGATGTCACGGAGCTGTACCACTTTTGTACTCAGACGTGCCCGAGCCTCGTCCAGTTCGTACTGTGGTACAGCCCTGTGGTCTCCACCTTGTGTACGAACTCGTTCCGACACTGGGCTAGGGACGGAGAGTCCGTATGGGTTCTCCGCCCGGACTAAAAACACGTACGATGTATCAGGCTTGAGGTCACCAATCTGCAAATGATAAGAGGTAGCAGATTACATTAATGTCGTGAAGTTTTGTGTGTGTGATATTCAATAACAAAAGTCAGCAATTTACTTTTGAGAAAAATATTCAAATCATGTCCGGCTCCATGGCTAAATGGTTAGCGTGCTAGCCTTTGGTCACAGGGGTCCCCGGTTCGATTCCCGGCAGGGTAGGGTATTTTAACCATCATTGGTTAATTTCGCTGACACGGGGGCTGGGTGTATGTGTCATCATCATCATCATTTCATCCTCATCACGACGCGCAGGTCGCCTACGGGAGTCAACACTAAAGACCTGCATCTGGCGAGCCGAACTTGTCCTCAGACACTCCCGGCACTAAACGCCATACGCCATTTCATTTCATTCAAATCATGGAAGATGACGTAGTTTAAGACTTTTGAGAATGTGAACCTTTTGAAATGCGAGACTAATGAGATACAGACAAGAGAAATGATCTCACCCACAGATATATGTGGTTCGGTCAGTGAGCACTGCGGTATTGCCAGTCATGAAAGGAAAAGAAGAGCTCTCAGCTAGCTGAAGCGAGGTTTCTACTCAGGGGCTTGAATAACTGGTCATTTCCGGGCTCATGCTCTTCAATGGCTGGGGAGTAACGGACTTCATCCTTCATTCATTTGTAACCCTTCCTTTCCATTGAAACAGCACCGACGTTTCGGAATTATAAGGTCATTTCTATTAGCATGAACGTACTAGAGGATACGAGGTATTGGTTATTATATAATATCTTTTTTTTTTAATTGTACACCAGGAGGCTCGCTGACTTTGGGTAATTATTGGTGTGGGGAGGGGGAATGATAAACGTGAAAAACGGGCGTGTGGAATGATGAACAACTATTAATAGAAGCTTTCCTCTACATTAATAATATTCACAATCAAACAGTAAAACTGAACGGTAATAGAACTTGTTTCTAAAGTACATTTTCTGAATTAATCTCAAACACGAAGTTTTCAATAACATTCACAAATAAAGAATAAATAGAACTTGATTAATAAATACATATTTGGATGGAATATCTTACGTACGGAGTTATCAAAAATCAAGAACAGGTTTTAGCACTAGTTACCCATATTGAAAATGGATTTGAGAACAAAATGGTAAGCACGGCCGTCTTCTTAGATCTGACAGCTGCATATGACACCGTGTGGCAAGATAAGCTCCTTCTCAAATTTATCAGCATCATCCCTTGTCTGAAACTCTCCACATTACTCAGTAACATGCTGAGTAATAGGTACTTCCAGATTTTTTCCGAAGACTCCAGAAGTAAAGTACATAAGATAAATGGCGGACTCCCTCAGGGCTCTGTATTGGCCCCTCTTCTATTCAACCTGTACACACATGACCTTCCTGTAACTAAATCCAGAAAATTCATCTACGCAGATGACATCGCATTGGTTGCCCAACATCAACGCTTCGATGAGTCTGAGTCGACGCTTACATCAGACTTAAAGATTCTAGACAGTTACTTTTATCACAACAACCTTAGACCAAACCCCAAGAAAACTGTTGTGTCTACCTTCCATTTGCGGAATAGAAGTGCTGGGTACAAACCAACCATACCATTCAAAGGAGAGAATCTACAGTATTGTAGTAACCCAAAATACCTGGGAGTCACCCTGGACAGGTCCTTGACCTACAAGAATCACCTCTATAATGTGTCAGCCAAGATCAAGACCAGAAATAACATCCTCCAAAAGCTGGCAGGTACATCCTGGGGTGCTAATGCCCAAGTCCTGAGATCCACTGCTCTTGCACTCTCTTATTCCGTCGCTGAATATTGCTGCTCTACCTGGCTTAACAGTGCTCACACTGGATTAGTAGACACCCAGCTGAACCAAGCAATGCGTATCATTACAGGATGCATCCGACCAACTAACACACACTGGCTTCCCACCCTAAGCCACATACCACCTCCATCCCTAAGAAGATCACAGTCACTGCTTAACTTGTGGAAGAAAATTGAAAACAATCCTCACCTTCCTATTCATTCTGACATAGCAGCTTCCCCAGCTAAACGACTGAAATCCAGACACCCTTCTTGGCGTACTGCAATGAATTTACAGGACACCTCCTTTAATGTATCGGACGCCTGGAAAGAACAATGGCAACAGCAATCCGCATTACCACATCACCACATCATTGAGAACCCATGCAAGTGCCCAGATGGTTTTTCTCTTCCCAGACGGCAGTGGAGGATGCTAAATCGAATTAGGACCGGCCAAGGTAGATGTGGAGCCACTCTCTTCAAATGGGGATGGAAGACATCACCGCAATGTGACTGCGGACAAGGGGAACAGACAGTGGAACACCTTGCATTTGAGTGTCCTTTGCGTAGTTACAGAGGCTCTATTGAGGACTTAAACTGTGTCTCAAACGAAGCTCTTCTCTGGCTATTAAATTTTGACATGGAACTTTAGTTACGAGCTTGAGATGGTAGTTGTATATATTGTAAATAATATTGTATTCATCATACGCTAAATAAATAAAATAAATCAAAAATAATCACAAATAAACATAAAAGGTAGAATGTGCATCACAAATACATTTTTGAATACATTTCCTATTACTGCGTATGATTCGTTTCGTGATATGAAATGTGAAAAGCTCTACCACTGGCCTTTTGAACCCAATTTGGAGGTTCTATCCTGGCTTGGTCCGGTGGTATTTCAAGGTGTTCAGAAACGTCAGTCTTGTATTGGTAGATTAACTGGCACTTAAAGGAACTGCTGCGGGGCAAAGTTCCGACAACTCGTCACCTCCGAAAATCTTCAAAAGTAGTTAATGGTACGTAAAAATCTATAGCATTACTATTAACTTTCATACAATAAGCCTGGTTTCTGTGAACTTAGCGCCCATCTCACAACAAAGTGTGCTCGAAATGGCACCCATCCATGTCCAGGACAGCCTGAAAGCGCCGGATGGCTTGCTGCTCGGTTTCATGAGCATCTCCACGCGTATGCTTGATATCTCCCTTGATATTCTTCTCTTCAGATCGACACATGTGGGAATGCTCTCCTTATAAACCCCATTTTTCAGGTACCGGTGAACCATGCAAGTCTTGTAGCTCTTAATATGGATATAGCTCCCTCATTGGATTAGTGGTAGAGTATTGGCCTTCGGATCCCAAGATAGCTGGTTCGAATTCGGCAGAGGTACAGTAGTTGGATTTTTGAAGGATGGAAAAAAAGTCCATTCGACACTCCATGTCGTACGATGTAAAAGATATCTGATAACACATTTGGTGTTTACCCGACAAAATTAATTAAAACTCAGCCTTAGACGCCCAAGATAGATTTGATATCCTCTGCCATCTAGAAGGCCTAGAGTAAAACAGAATGTCGAAATTGACGAGCAAGGAGGCAGATGGCGTCAAATTAAAATGCTTGCACACGCAACCTAAGGCCACGAAATTATTATTTTATTACCGGTATTATTATTATTATTATTATTATTATTATTATTATTATTATTATTATTATTATTAGCAAACCGGCCAACTAGGAACCACAATAAGTTTCATTATACATTCTGGCGTTTATTCAATTTTTGTTTGATCCAGTAGGTTTTCACTAGTTTGCTGTGGCGAGCACGACGACGTTCTTCCGACCAGCTGACCATTTCTCATCTTGGAAAGTCCCAAAAGTCACGATGCTTGCCCTGATAAGGTCTAATTGTGCACGTCGTCCGGTCGTAGTCTCATTTCTTCGAGGTCTTTCTTGACGTTAACGTTCCAGAGAATATTTTTTTAAGAGTCGAAATTGTTAAAAATGCGTTTTGCCCATCAAGAGTCGTCCGTCTGTCTTAAGTGACCGTAGGAATGAGCCCTGCGTTTGCGCATTGTGTCCGTGACCTTCTCTCTCTCAGAGTAGATTTCTTGTCCGGATTTTATAATGTAGATCCCGTTTTTCGTTTTTAATTATTATTATTATTATTATTATTATTATTATTATTATTATTATTATTATTATTATTATTATTATTATTATTATTATTATCTGGATATTAGTCCTACCGAGCTCGGTATGCGTGCTAGGAATAGTTTTCTGCCAAGAGACGTTTAAGCTGGGGAAGTTTATTTGTAACCACCCAGTACCATCTGAGTCTGGAGAGGTTCTTAATCTGGAGAGCTAGCATACCTTCACTGCTTGCCTACGGAGGCTGCAAATACATAGCGATCACGAATAGGGTTTCTCTTCAGTGAATTTTACCGATATAGTGAATATCTGTTGAGTGTAGACCTATACTCAAAACGAAGAAGTAAAAAAGAACGATCGGAATCTATCTCTCAAGTAGTGTCAACCAAAAAAAGAAAAATAGATTGCGACTGAAGTTCAGTTATCAGTAGGGCTCGGATGTTTTAAGACCTAAAAAAAGCCCAAATAAGCAAGTAAATATGACCTCAAAAATGACGATATATGACCCAAAGATAACAAAATATGACCCGAAAATTTAATACAGTAATCTAAATGTGGCCGTATTAAAATAAATTATAAATCAAAACGGCAATTCCTTTGATATACATTTGTTCACTAAATTCCTTTTTCTTACTTTCATATTGAGTTATTCACAATCTATTACCCTTGATTCACTTATCAAACATTTGTGAATAAATGCCTATAAAGTAATAAGTTCGCTAAGATTATCAGATCACACAACATTTTGAAAGTCAGAACATGCTCGCACACTGCATTTATGGTTTGAAATCCGGAAAAACTAGAACTTAAACTATGTTTTTAAATATTTTAGGACGTTTAAGGCTAGATTTCATTAATATTATTCAAGGGGGGAGACCCGGTTTAACACGGGGAAAAAAGGCCAATATTCATTCGATTGTTACATATGCTACAAATCTTGTTGACAAATGCTGCATATATCCCAGTATTGGCATGCTTAAGAGCAATCAAAAGCAAGTTCTATAATGTCAAAATTCTAATTATAACATTTTAAAATAAAATGTTAAAAATTTCCCGACTTTTTAACAATATATCACTTGTTCCTTCATAACTCTCTTATTGTTGCACGGATTATTATTATTTTATTCAGGGCTTCCTCTCATAGTGTTGTACTACAATTTTGTACCTCATTTAGTTCAATAGGATTTACTGTATATTAGATTTTATATAACATATGTATTTACAAAAATATTAATATTTTCAGATACTCGGAGTAAAAACTCGACAAAAATATCTAAATCACAGTGTATGTTAGTGTTTGAGGTTCATTTTGTAGGTGGAGGTTTGATACACACTTTCAAAACGGAATAGTACGAAAATTCTTATAAACTTGATATTTATAAGGGAAACAGTGATATATCGTTATAAAGGCGGAAAATATTGAACATTTTATTTCAAGTTGTTATAATTACAATTTTGGCATTATCGAACTTGCTTCTTGTTTAAATTGAGTACCACGAAACGAATGTCTTTCGATACATTATGGTAGGGCAGCAGGGCCTATAGTGCAAACTCTCATAAGTTTTTCATTCTTCTCCGCGGGTGGAACTGAAGTGTATGACAAGATTCATGTTTTGTGAACACTTGTTCGCATTCGGTATGTTGAAGATGATATTTGCATAGCTACAGCTGTCGTCAAACCACCGATATATGGCGTTTCTACGAAAATAGCTCAAAATATGACCTTAGGACAAAAAATAGCCAAAATATGCATTTATGTGACAAATAATGATAACTTAGTTGTGATCATAATCACCTAATTTGCATCAAAATCCAATCAGGCAATAAAATAGACAAATAAAAAATATGAATTTTCCTAAACATCCGAGCCCTAGTTAACAGTAATACTTCTATTGTCGTATGTGACCAAGGCAGTGCACAATACTGTATAAATCTTTTGACGTAAGGTTTTTAGATGTTTTAAGCAATGATGATGAGTCTGACTGTTACGAGAACAGTGAAGATCATTCTGTGGAAGTGATAGTAGGAGTGATTCATCTGGATGATGGGGAGGAGGAGGAGGCGGAATATCAGCCTGCACGTATGGTGTACACTCGTGCATGGAAATTCATCACACAATCGTGAAATTTCGATGCAACTGAGAAGAGACAATGTTTTAATTTCATGTTTGTTCTAAAATGTTGTAAATAGTTTTAAATACAAAATAAATATCGCCTATTTCAGCTAGTGGTAAAATAACCGAAATAACCTGGGATGGAGCATGCATAAACACAGAAGATGCCTGGAAGTGATAAGGTGACGTCTGTAGTTGAGCAGACACCTATTATATATCAGAGAAAAACGAGGAATTGAAGAGGGAAAAGCTCTCACACCTTTTCAATTTGCAGTGATTACGATTACAGATTAATGCCTGTTGCTCACGGTAACATTTTCTGTCAAATTTTTTGTACAATAATTTAATTTTATAAAATGTCTGTTGCTCACGGTCAAATTCAAGTTTTGTAAAACCTTTGATAAAACTTTTCATAAAATAGGACATGTTCAATTCCGTAAAATTAATTTTACGAAATCGAAACAATCAACGAATCTGACATCACGATGATGCTGGCGCTACGTCGTGAGAAGATTGTGAAGCTCGATTGTAAACAAACACTTCTTTCTAAAATGGCAGGATCCGGGTGGACTAAGGAAGCTGTTAGTGTTTTACTGGACGAATGCCAGAAATATCCACGTTTGTACGAGGTTAAAACGCCACTTTACCACAATAGAAATGCAAGAAGAGGGGCAGAAAACACAATCGCCGAATTCCTATATGAATGCTGGTCTTTTGACCTCAACTAATTTTCGACCAAGGACAGCATTCCTCTACCTTCTTCTCCTCTTTTGATCCAATCCCGAGTCCAACATTTCTTGGCATTTCTTTTCTTCCTTTTTACCACTGTACAACATAAAATAGTAGCTAAAGCAGCAAGTTTTGCTTTGTTTTTTGGAGCCATACTCTCAAACACACTGTAAGTTGTTCTTGGTTTAAAAGTTTATCGATAGATGGCAGCACATACACATCTTAGTTCAGAAGTGATTCATAGATGGCCATCCTGATGATTCCACGGATTTTATAAAATGATTTTACCGTGAGCAACACAACTTGTTTTCACCAAAGTTTTATTACAACAACATTTACGAGACATTTTACCGTGAGCAATAGGCATAAGTAAATATGACATCGAACAGTGAACGTAACTTACCGTTATGGTTTCTGTTGGCACTCGATTGGCTGCGACGACCCAACCAGTCTGGAGGTCAGAGCTGAAGTACTCCACGGTGTATCCAATTATTGGAGCAGCACCTTCTTTATTTTTGGAGGCCTGTTTCCAAGATAACGTGACGGAAGACTCTGTTACATTGAGGATTCTTGGCACCGATGGAGGATTAGGATATAATGACGGGTCAGGAGTGCGATGCAAATTGGGACTAGAGAGTGATGGATTCTTTTCCACTGTAAGTGAAGCGGACCACGACGTCTCACCACTTTCAGATGATGCTGTACATGTATACAAGCCGGAATCTGTCAGCTGCAAATCTGTAAAAAAAAAAAAAAAAAAAAAAAAACCGTGAGTTATATTTGCCTGCCATTTATTTCATGTAATAATGAACATAGGGGGCTTGTCCTTTACCCCTGGCCTTCCATAGATACTGTAAAGGTTTATGGTAAATAAATAATGAATGAATGAACAAAGTAAACATAATAAATTCTTATATCTGATAGAATTTACTTAGTTATAACTGAAGCGCTGAAAACGCAACTAGACCAATTCACATTATTTTAGTTCTGAGAAAAAGTTTCTTCACAATAATAAAAGCTGATATGTTAAACACGGAAAACTTGCTTATTTTAAATCGTCAGATTGTTATTCTTTTTCCTGGCCTTTCTTCCAATTTAGTAATATTGCTTTAGCTCAGTTTTACGAAAGGATGCCTCTCCTGACGCCAACCTTGTAAAAGCCAGCGACGAAGGTTCTCACGAATTTACTGAAGGAGATGTAACAATTCATTCAGTTCCTCTTTTTTATAGGATGCCAATTTGGATACAGTATATTCAAAGCTATGTTCTGAATACCACGATCGTCTCTGCACCACAGATCAAGAACTTCAAATGATCCTTCTTCATCACAAGTGCACAGGTACTCCACCAGCAAAAGATTAGTTTTGCGGAAGGTAATTGTTCTTATTCTCAACATTTTGCATAATACGTCGTAGTCCATGCCTCATACTGCTACTACTACTACTACTACTACTTATTGTTCTGCATTCCTCCCCTGAAGGGGGAGAAGAACCTCCTAGATGGCGACGCCGTCTCTCCGGCCAGGAGATTTATATCGGAGAAGGAAATGTGCGCAGAAGGTAAGAGGGTTGGTGGCCGTGGCCTATACTAGGAAATGTTCCGGCATTCGCCTTAATGCAGCTGAATGGAAAACCACGGGAAACCATTCTCAGGACAGCCGACCATCCCCTCACCGTCTCCCGAATACAGAGGCATAGACCCACGGTAGAGCCGTGGCCACCCCTTCCCTGCTCGGTTGGCAGGTCGGAGTGCAGAGCTGTTGGACCACGGACGAGTCGATGCCACTTATGGACCGAGACCCACCCTGCTTGCTTTCCCTTTAACAAACAATATGCAAGTCCTCCCATGTTTTTGAACTAATTTGTGGCGACTCAGTATTATTATCCTCACTCTTGCCATGCATATTGTAAACAAGATTATCATTTGGCGAAGATTCCATTTGCTTCAACATCATGTTTTACAGATGGTGTTCTTGTATTCTTAACCATTCCAGTGGATAGACATGGTCTCTCATCACCATCTAGCGGTGAGCCAGAAAAACACTTCAAAAAGACATGTTCTATTTGATTACAATTGGTATTATGAAAGGTAAACCAATAGGCAACTTGTCTGTAGAATTGATTTAAAACAGACCGAGAGTGGACTTGATCTACTTGTATCTTCAGCGCTTCAATTACAATTTTGTTTGCACACTTCAAATTATTGACTGTTACTTCATTTTATCGCGAATCTCAATCACTACTGATCTGCATTTAGGGCAGTCGCCCAGGTGGCAGATTCCCTATCTGTTGTTTTTCTAGCCTTTTCTTAAATGATTGCAAAGAAACTGGAAATTTATTGAACATCTCCCTTGATAACTTATTCCAGTCCCTAACTGAAATGAAAACCTACAATCTGTTTTCCAGTCATTGACCGGGTCAGGGATGTAATGAATGAAGTAGTTATAGGCTATTAGTACGATGGGGTCGCCACTCCCAAAGTGATTATTAATGAATGATATATGCTATGAAATGATAATGGAGAGTGTTGCTGGAATGAAAGATGACAGGGAAAACCGGAGTACCCGTAGAAAAACCTGTCCCACCTCCTCTTTGTCCAGCACAAATCTCACATGGCGTGACAGGGATTTGAACCACGGTATCCAGCGGTGAGAGGCCGACGCGCTGCCGTCTGAGCCACGGAGGCTGTTCCAGTCCCTAACTCCCCTTCCTATAAACGAATATTTGCCCCAATTTGTCTCCTTGAATTCCAACATTATCTTCATATTGTGATCTTTCCTACTTTTAAAGACATCATTCAAACTTATTCGTCTACAAATGTCACTCCTCGGACGTACCACTTAGTCGAGCAACTTGATATTCTCCCGAGTCTTCCCAGCCCAAACTTTGCTAAATTTTTATAACGCTACTCTTTTGCCGGAAATCACCCAGAACAAATCCAGCTGCTTTTCTTTGGATTTTTTCCAGTTCTTGAATCAATTATATACAAAATTATATATTAGATTCAGTTCAACTTTTATCTCTTTGTCTGTCTTTCTGTTTGGTTTGGTTTTATTTGTTTGGTTTGTTTGTTTGTTTGTTTATTTATTTATTTGTTTGTTTGTTTGTTTGTTTGTTTGTTTGTTTTTGTATGTATGTATGTATGTATGTTTGTTTGTTTGTTTGTTTGTTTGTTTGTTTGTTTGTTTGTTTGTTTGTTTGTTTGTTTGTTTGTTTGTTTGTTACGATCTCACGGGGAAACGATTGAACAAATTTTTTCTAAACTTGATATTTTTAAGTTCAGGGTTAGCCAGGATGCGCACTAGGCTAGACTACACCAGTACACAGAGGCGTAGTAATATTTAAGAGGACCAAAAAGAATAGAAATATCAAGATTCTCTATTAATATTACCTGTTGCAAGAAATATGTACAAAATAGGCCTACATATTTTGTTATCCTTTATGTCTCATTCGTTTTTACCACGCCTGTCTAAATATGACGATATCCTCGGTAAACCTCTTAAGTGTACTGTATCAGGAAACAAGTATTAATTGCCAGCTAATGTAATTCAGTATATGTCTTTAATTGTGATTTGCGTATAGTGTGCGACTCTCCTATAACTGTTATCTACTCATCAATACCATAGCAGTTCGAACCTCAGGCAATGTAAAGCAAGGGTGTATTCTGCCCGAAGGCAGGTCCGAACCTCCGCAGAGGTGTGCGTGAGCCGGAGTTTGCGTACAGCAGGGTGGTGAGTTCCTTTCCGCTCCTCCATTCCCTTACCTTCCACCAAAAGCGCGTGGCAATACATCCAAATCTTGACCACGCCCAATATTGCTTAACACCAGAGATCTCACGGGATCCGATGTTTTTTACATAAACATTACATCCACGTGAGTAAGAATCCACATAAGTGATGCATTC
The DNA here is from genome assembly GCF_040414725.1 of Anabrus simplex. Classification (NCBI taxonomy): domain Eukaryota; kingdom Metazoa; phylum Arthropoda; class Insecta; order Orthoptera; family Tettigoniidae; genus Anabrus; species Anabrus simplex. Next base: position 79,540,281 of record NC_090265.1, on the reverse strand, counting down.
ACAACATTCATCTTAGGGACTAGTTGCATAAGGAATTCATCACACCTCAGTCACTTTCATATGGTCAGGTACAAAGGTGAGGCTGCCATAGATTCATGAAAGTAACGTGCCAGAAGACATGGTGCACTCTAAACTGTATACGTCGCCCGATAAACATTTTTCAACATGATGTGTTACAGATGGTATTCTCGTATTCTTAACGATTCCAGTGGATGGACATGGTCTCCCAACACCATCTAGCGGTGAGCCAGAAAAACACTTCAAATGGACATTGTCTATTTGAATACGATTTGTATTGGACTGTTCAATTTTACATTCAATAAAAATTATATGTGAGGCAATGTTTACGTTTACCTTCCCAACGACTTATAACACCCAAATGTGTAATATTACTGTCAACTTTTAAAATAATCTTAAGCCGTATTAAGCTAGTCAAACTGTATGAATACACGAGTATTACATCTTCCTTAAATGCTTAACATGTCAATGAAGTCTCCTTACCGTTTCTTTTGAATATTTCATGTCTGTTTTTGTTTATCGTCTTTACTTTGAAAGTATGACTGAGTAAAGTGCTCAAATGTACTCTTACAGAAGACACAGAGAAAGTGTTTTTGTAGGTACGTATTTGAAACCCATCATACAAAAATCACAATGCACTCCATATAACTTCAAGAATACTACTTGAATATCTATTCGAGTTCAAGTTCCTTGATGTGAAATACTCACCATCAATATGAAGATTTCCAGAATCCATTACGGTAATTCTTGATCCTTGATTTATCAGTGGTGAGCCATTTTTATACCACTTTATTCTTGGAGACGGGGAACCAGTAGTCTGGCATGGTAGAGTGGCTACTGACTTCAAAGGCAACGTCTGATTTGCGGGACCAATTTGAATGATTGGTGGAGGTACATCGTCAACTGATGTTACCTAAACAAAGCAACGCAGTTCCAAATATTGAGAAATAACTTTCCTGTTCAGGTATTTCGTATGTTTAATATCAATAAAGCACTTTTTGCTACAGGGAAAATAACTCAAAAGTCAAACGGATATGGAAGAGAATAAACAGCGAATGAGCACAAATATAAACGAAATGACTAAGTACTTCAATTTAATAAATTCCCTTTGATGCACATGAGTGGTCTCGATCTGCTACAGTCAAAGTATTTTTGGAGTACTTTTACATTAATATTTTACACTTGCGAAAATATGACATTACAACGTTTCCTCATCTGATGCTAGTGGGATTTATTAACATCGTTGGTGGAAATTACTTGACCAAAACAATGACACTGATGGTGGAAATCAATAGAACTATGAAGAATGATTGTCATCAGTGAGGTGGATATATAGTGAACTGTAAACTTGCACTCTGTGGAAGGTGGTTTCGAATTCCGCAGGCAATTTGCTTAGATTCCTACTTCAAGCTGGAAAAATCTCGGAAAAAATACCTTAATTAAGTTTCTTTCTGTGTCATCACTGCAGAAAACTTGACAATATTAAAGGATTTTGGAAAAGAAATGTAAAAGAAATGTGCCTTTCTTCCTTATGTTTTGTTCTTGCTCACTTCATGACTATAATACCACGCAATAGAACACCACTATACATATTTTCTTCGAAAGAACACTAATACAATATCACTCTGAGAGAAAACATAATCAGTGTATTACTTGCCTGCAGGAAAGCTCGTACTGTTGTAGAGCCTGCTACACTAAGTGCGGAACACACAAGGAAGCCGCTGTCCTCACGCTGAACACCTTGTATCTTAAGAGTTCCTTCTGAAGTTACATGATAGTGACCATACGCATTACCAGGAAACATGAGCATCTGACTACCCTCCTTCGTCCAAAATACTGAAGGAGGGGGATTCCCATGAGCTACGCACTCGAACGTAGCTATTCCATTGAGCCCAATCTTCTGGTCCTGGGGCCGTATCACAAACGTTGGAGGAGCTGTAACAGAAGTGATGAACGTTAAGCGAATGTGACTACGCTTAATACTACTATTTCATATCGTAATTTATGATTTATCAACATTAAGTACCTCATTGTTAAAATTCAAGAATAAAGGAAGTGGAAGTATTTTCATTTATAAACGGGGGTGTAAGACTACCATGCTTCAAATATATCGATGGCCTAGATTGAATACCTCGTATCTCAAAAAGTTCTTCTTATCCAATATTTCCCTTAAGACTGGTCACGCCTCCCAGCCACATTTGGATATGCAGTCGATCAGAACAATGCTCGTTGGGTTTATTTTCCTATGCTAACGCGTAAAGGAAAATGAACCTTATAAAAATTATACTCTAGGAGTTAGTAAATACTTCACGTAAACATACTTTCCTATAGCACGGTACGGTAAGGTTCATTTTCCTTCACACGCCCGCATAGGAAAAAAAGAACACAACGAACATTGTTCTGATGGACTGCATATCCATGTGTGGCTGGGAGGCGTAACCAGTCTTAAGGGAAATAATAGATAGGATGAACATTGTGAGATACGAGGTTTTCATTCTAGGCCATCGAAATGCCGTGTTTTTTTTTTTTTTTTTTTTGCTAGGGGCTTTACGTCGCACCGACACAGATAGGTCTTATGGCGACGATGGGATAGGAAAGGCCTAGGAGTTGGAAGGAAGCGGCCGTGGCCTTAATTAAGGTACAGCCCCAGCATTTGCCTGGTGTGAAAATGGGAAACCACGGAAAACCATTTTCAGGGCTGCCGATAGTGGGATTCGAACCTACTATCTCCCGGATGCAAGCTCACAGCCGCGCGCCTCTACGCTCACGGCCAACTCGCCCGGTCGTGTTTTATTTTGCTAATACCTCATACTACCTGTATTTTTAAAATATTGAGTAAACTCTAAAAGAAAGACGTATCACACATGCTCAGGGACAGAAAATAACTTACAGTGCACAGTAAGTGAAGCTCGCGCTGACACACTGCCCACCAAATTTTCGGCATCACAAATATATAGTCCTTCATCAGCTGGAGTAACATGTTCTATTCTCAAGGACTTGTCATCCAGGATCTGGGCCCGTCCAATTGGCATCTTTCCATCATCCCGCCGCCATAAGATGTTAGGCGGCGGGTCTCCTCCTACTTTGCACTGGAATTGGACACTTTGATCTTCAAGTATTGTTACATCTGTGGGTTCTTTGTTGAAGAAAGGTTTCACTAGAATGAAATATTTTATATACATACAATACATTCTTCAGTCAAAATTTATTTTATTTCAAAATTAAGATTAAAATAATTACATATCAGTAGAGCACTACACAAACTTTGAGAGTAAAAATAGAATGAAATCTTAAGTGAACTCGGAATCTAAGTATTTGTGTAACTTAAGTTAAATATGCATGTTCTCTCCAGTACCTAGTATTTGATATGGGTGAATATCAAGGATTCTAGAATATATTATGGCATTGAAAACAAAACGATGTAGCGTTACTCTGTATTAAATAACTACTCACCGTGTACCGTTAACGTAGCAGGATTACTTTCTCTGACACCCACCATGTTCTGTGCCACACACTGGTATCTGCCCTCATCGTTTTGACGGACGTCATTAATCATCAAATTCCCTCCGTCCACAACTCTTATCCTGAAATTACGGTAACAAGGACACTTGTGAAATGTATTGTACATTAATACCTATGTTACTAGTTCTATTTGGTTTAGCCAGTGATCTCCTAAAACTATTGGTCACTCAATCAAAAGTGAAAATGAAAACCTACAACCTGTTTTCCAGTCATTGACCGGGTCAGGGATGGAATGAATGGAACAGATATAGGCTATTAGTACGATGGGGTCGCCACTCCCAAAGTGATTTATTAATGACTGATAGATGCTATGAAATGAGAATGGAGAGTGTTGCTGGAATGAAAGATGACAGGGAAAACCGGAGTACCCGGAGAAAAACCTGTCCCGCCTCCGCTTTGTCCAGCACAAATATCACATGGAGTGACCGGGATTTGAACCACGGTATCCAGCGGTGAGAGGCCGACGCGCTACCGTCTGAGCCACTCAATCAAAAGTAAGGTGATATAATAAGTATGAATTAATCGAAGACTGCATTTCACGTTTCCTCTCTTCATTGCTAAGTTGTTGTTGTTGTTTTTTGTTTTGTTTTTTTGCTAGTTGCTTTACGTCGCACCGACACAGATGGGTCTTATGGCGACGATGGGACAGGAAAGGGCTAGGAGTGGGAAGGAAGCGGCCGTGGCCTTAATTAAGGTACAGCCCCAGGTGTGAAAATGGGAAACCACGGAAAAGCATTTTCAGGGCTGCCGACAGTGGGGTTCGAACCTACTATCTCCCGAATACTGGATTGCTAAGTCAACCTGCAAGAGTGTATAAGGCTATTAAATCGCAAGACTTTGGCTTTAGTCTGTTTATTTCAGACTAATTCAAAAGCTTCAATTATTACTCTGAATTTTGGATGACAATGAAGCTTCACGTTTCCTTATCTATTTATACTGAAGTTTTTTACTGGACTACGGTTCTTAGAATTATATTCACACTTGAACTTCGACATGAAAACGAACGAATGAACTAAAAGAAGCTTTTATTCCTCACACTGAAGAGGTAAGGCTAGCCATCTAAATGTATATCGTCTCTGTTCGGGCAGAAGTTCATATCTCACACTGCCCTTCCTATCCACTGTTTTCCTTAAGACTGGCCACACCTCTAAGCCACATATGGGCACGCAGCCCATCAGAACAGTTTTCGTAGTGTTCATTTTCGTATGCGATTTTGTAAAAGAAAATGAACCTTAAGAACATTACACTGTAGGAGTGCGTAAATAAGTCATGCAAACATACATTCCTAGAGTGCGGTACGGTAAGGTTCATTTTTTTTTCTTTATACGTAAGCACAGGAAAATTAACACAACGAATATTGTTCTGACAGACTAAATATCCATATGTGGCTGGGAGGCGTGACCAGTCTTAAGGGAAATAACAGATAGGAAGAGCATTGTGTGAAATGACGTTTTGCCCCAACAGCGACGATTTATCCCTCTCTGCCCCAGTAAGACCTCACAAATTTGAATGACGAAATTCCGATTGTACTAAAGCAGTGGCCTGTCGGAGCAATAGATGCAAACAAATGCTAAAAATGAAACTGATGATAAAGGAAACATGAGAAAAATAACGGAGAATATACGAAACTCCTGAAGACCATATATTTGTCTTCAAAATTACACTTTCGTTGTGACTATACATATAGAAATGTTGAACCTTGACAATTTATAGAATTTTCACAACAAATTCTGTTCGTAAGACGTGAATTTATCACATAAAGCTGGCCGTATAATGCTCGTCGGTTTTCAGTAGTCAGTAAATCTGAAATGTACCTATGAATCATCCCCTGAATCTTAAAACAGTAAGAAACTGATCCTGGAATTTGGCAGGGAAGGATGCAAAGGACACTGTACTATTATACTGCCTTATATGGTTCAAGAAATCATTATAATGTAGCATCTTACCTTCAAGTACGTCGTTTACTTGAGGTTGTGAAAAATAAACCAAACCATTGTGGCAACACGAATTAAAATATCCATTTACTATTTAAACAATGAAATGTTGTGCATACAGATTTCGTTTCATAACCCTACACTGAATAATTCAATGTAAGTTTCATTATAAAAGACGTTTTGAAATACAGAATATCCTGAGATCGATTTGTTCTTGTTAGAACCAAAATGGAGAAACAACTAATATTCTGGCATTCTGGTGATAAGGTATGGTGAATCTTGGTAGAGCCATTCAAACTTCATCAGAGGGATAATCAAGGATCTGAGCAATGCATGGTGTTTTATACAAGGGATATCGGTCTTAAATGGGTTAAATACCTTTTAGAAGATTCAATATCAAGGACTTGTCCATTTTTGCGCCACTGCAGGGAAGGCTCTGGATGTCCCTTAGGAGGTCCACATTCCAGTAGTGCCGTCTCTCCTGCAGCCACCCGTGTGTCCTTTGGCACCACTCGGAACTCATCTCTTAGAACTGAAACATAAAACACAACACATGGGAAATTATAATGGCTACTTTTATTAATCTCAAAATATGAGTTGAGAACATAGGGGGGGGGGGGGGGGAAAAGCCAGTCTGCATATTCTGACGACTTCTGCACTTGCGCTGTGTTTATCAGCTACTGAGTATGTGTGGGACGCTTCAATACATGATAATCAAGTTGATACTGTGGTCTACAATACTCTAAGGATAAACTCGAGATGCCTAAAACCAACGCCAATACAGAAACCATACCCGATTATTGGAATAGCCCCACCCAACCTCCGGAGGGCCACTGCTGCAGACGCCGAGAGATCAAAGCAGGAGAATGACCATCGAATTCCACGCCATGGTCACCGAGAAGCAAGGTCTCGCCTCAGAACCCGCAAGAGCTTCCTTGCTAGGACTCTGCCGCTGGAGGGAACACTAGGATAGAGACAACTCGTCTTAGGCCGGCCGCAAAATGAGACGCAGGTCCGTGAGGTGATGCAGGGTTACTCACGGTGAGTTTCTGCGAACCACAGAACTGACTGGACCCGCGCATGTTACGGCGCAGGGTAACGCGACGCAGTTGCTGCCCGTGGTGACACTGCGGACCGCAGTTTCTCTTCCGCAGTTTCCTGCAAGACTCACGGTGATTTTGGCTGTTCATATTGTGTTTTGTAGTTCGAAATGGAAGAAAAACTAATTGAAACCGTGCGTGATCGCAAAGTTCTGTATGATACAAGCCACGAAGCCATTGCTGCAGGTGCTGAAGCGAAGGCGATGTGGGAGAAACTGAGACATTCGCTGAGAGATGCTTTCAGAAGACAGCAAAACTACATGAAAAGTGGAGCACCGTCTGAATCTGTAACATACCGTTTCGAACACAAACTCGGTATCAGAATCCGATTCTGAGCTCAAGTCTATTGACATAGCAGCAGTATTCGCCATCTCTGCCAGAGCTGAAGTTCCGTGGTAAACTGCGTACTGAAACTGCGATCCAACTTGCGACGATTGTCGCCGTGACTCACTCTGCTGTGAAGAATTCGCCCTGAGTCACCCTGCGTCACCTCACGGACCGGCGTCTCATTTTGCGGCCGGCCTAAATGTATCCACAATGACGCAGACAAACTGCTGTCAACTTGCGTACACGGATTTATTCACAATTATTTACAAATTAATGCACATAACCTTAATCACTGCTGTCACAAGAAAACTATACACATCAACAACCGCCATTTTTAACAAATGCCTATCACGAAGTGTCTTACACGGAGATTGCAACCACTGCATATCAACTACCAGCTTTACTAAACCAATTCACATACATCAAACACTCGTTAGCACGACGCATGTCTGATCAGAACGACTTCTGTTAAACCATGACTCTTACTAAACAATAACTCGCCTTTACCGTCAAGACCACCTCTTTATAAATGTGCCTGAACAGGCTTCTAGAAAGATACATTTCTCGTAAATTCTAGAGTGCTTAAGGCCCAGATATAATGTATAGAATATTCCACCGAGTTCTCGTCTACACAGTACCATTCTGGATGTACAGTGTGTTTCAAATTCTGTAGTGGATTACAAATCATTAATACAAGTGATAAATTATATACAGGTTCTTACATTAACTAGACTCAAATATCTATATACAACAAATATTTCATGACATAACCTTACAAATAATGCGATTGTAAACTAATAATGATACGAATAAGGGGATGTACGTCACGAGTCATAATAATAATAATAATAATAATAATAATAATAATAATAATAATAATAATAATCGTTAAATAATAATTCAGCTCGATACTTGCATTATTTAACACATGTGTGAGAGAATATTGTTTTCAAGTTATATCAGTTTATCCTACTTGCGTCAGTCTTAACAAATAGAGGATATAACTGCCCACAGACATGTCACCAACGGAAGAACTAGATTCTGGTACCGATGGTATGTAGGTCTCTCAACCGTTTAATAGTGGGCGTCCTCAGGGCAAGACCAACCTACAGAAATTGGGGATCCTTCCAGCAAATTCAGACGCCTCGTGTGAATTTGGTGCTGAACAAGACCTAAACCACCTACTTATCTATCCCCTCCTGAACAACCCATGCACATCACAAGATGCATTTAGCGGAAACATAAAGGCCATCGCAGCTGCAGTTTTTTTTTTTTTTTTTTTGGAAACGCTGACAGGACACAGAAATAAATGTAGCTGAAAGAAACAGAAATGATCAAAACGACATAAGTCCATATTACACAGGGCGTTGAAAATCAAGTTTGAGGCCAATAAATACCAAATCCCACCGGTTGAATTTGCCCTATCTATGAGGATGGGGCCCTATATGATGGAATCTAATGCATAAGACGGTATGAACACGCAGATACCGAGCTCTAGGAATTAACCAATGAAAGTTAAAATCCCCGACCCGACCGGGAATAGAACCCGGGACCCTTTGGGCCAAATGCAAGCATGCCAACCGTTTAGCCATGAAGCCGGACAGTTTTCTGATGACTGCAGTACCTTTCAAATAGAAGTATTTAGAGGTTCAGTGCCAAAAAGTACCAAATCCATCCTTTGAATACTTCTTAAACTTCGAACGTTTTAACAGAAATAATTGGTATAATAATGAATAATAATAAATTAATTTCATTTGAACAGGATAAAAGTGTTAAAATGAACTGTCTGTTGAAATGTTACACTCTGAGCGTTTATCCTATCTCCTGTAACATTTAACTGTTTTTTTTTTTTTTTTTTTTTTTAAACAATCATCTCAATTCAGTACTCCACCATGCTTCAGGCCAGTTACAACTGTGACCTCTGGTAAAATAAGAATGAATCTATCACCAACTCCCGCTAAATCCAGTTGTTTTGAACTATGTTCAAGCGCGAGAAAAGGATTTTCAGTGCTTAAAGATTTCTCTGTAAGTATTTAACCAATGTTTTACACGTTTATCTGTTTCAAAAACTTCTCACCATTCGATTCCATGAAAGAGAGTATGAAGGCAGAACTAATCGTGAAATGAACTGTTAAACAATAGGGACCAAAAAAGCAGGTGAAAGATGGTAAAGAAGACCAAGGGACGAACTGCACCGAAACATGAGGACGATCTGCGAAGAAATAAGACTCAAAAGAGCAATATTTTCTGGACATGTGATCGGGATGGTCCGCCTCTGTGGTGCAGTGGTTAGTGTGATTAGTTGCCACACCCGGAGGCCCGTGTTCGTTTCCCGGCTCTGCCACGAAATTTGAAAAGTGGTGCGAGGGCTGGAACAGGGTCCACTAAGCCTCGGGAGGTCAACTGAGTAGAGGTAGGTTCGTTTCCTACCTCAGCCATCTTGGAAGTGGATTTCCGTGGTTTCTCACTTCTCCTCCAGGCATATGCCGGGATGGTACCTAACATAAAGCCACGGCCGCTTCCTTCCCTCTTCCTTGTCTATCCCTTCCAATTCCCCATTCCCCGCAAGGCCCTTGTTCAGCATAACAGGTGAGGCCGATTGGGCGAGGTAATGGTCATCCTGCCCAGGTGTATCCCCAGAGTCTGAAGCTCCAAAACACTACCCTTGAGGCGGTAGAGGTAGAATCTCTCGCTGAGTCTGAGGGAAAACCAACCCTGGAGAGTAAACAGATAAGGAAGAATAAGAAGTGATCAGGATGGACACTAGAAGAGTATGGGAGACAATGTGTAGAGCGAGAGTAAAGACGGGAACTAGGTTGTCTGGACTGAAATGGAGATCAAGGTGGGAGGGAGAGAGAACTGGAGGAATAAATGTACACAAACCAATATGCCAGAGCTCAATGACAGAGAAATGTACAGGAAAAGGATAGAGAAGGACAGTGTGGGTGACAAGAGAAGATGGTACTAAAAATGTCAGCTGAAGAACGGTAGAGAAGGAGAAAGAGGATGCAGAGGAGAAGAAGAAAGCCCAAATCATGATAAATCTGCCCGTGATCCCACAGAGGCGGTAACGGAAGAATAAGAAGACGAAAAAGAATAACGGGTGTTAACTGACTGTATAAATACAGGATATTCGGAAACAACGTGGACCGAGTATTTCGACGGCTTACTTCTAAAACCTCGTATCTCGCAATGCTCTTACTACTCATTAGTTTCCTTATGACTGGTCACACCACCCAGCCACATATTGATATGCCGCCCATCAGAACAATTTTCGTTGTGTTCATTTTGCTATCCATCCTTTCAATACTTCTTAAACTTCGAACGTTTTAACAGAAATAATTGGTATAATAATGAAGAATAATAAATTAATTTCATCTGAACAGGATAAAAGTGTTAAAATGAACTGTCTGTTGAAATGTTACACTCTGAGCGTTTATCCTATCTCCTGTAACATTTAACTGTTTTTTTATTTTTTATTTTTAACAACCATCTCAATTCAGTACTCCACCATGCTTCAGGCCAGTTACAACTGTGACCTCTTCTTCTTCTTTATCTGTTTACCCTCCAGGGTTGGTTTTCCCTTGGACTCAGCGAGAGATCCTACCTCTACCGCCATGGAGCTTCAGACTCTGGGTCGGGGGATACACCTGGGGAGGATAACCATTACCTCGCCCAATCGGCCTCACCTGCTGTGCTGAACAAGGGCCTTGCAGGGAATGGGGAGATTGGAAGGGATAGACAAGGAAGAGGGAAGGAAGCGGCCGTGGCTTTAAGTTAGGTACCATCCCGGCATATGCCTGGAGGAGAAGTGGAAAACCACGGATGGACACTAGAAGAGTATGGGAGACAATGTGTTGGGCGAGAGGAAAGACGGGAACTAGGTTGTCTGGACTGAAATGGAGATCAAGGTGGAAGGGAGAGAGAACTGGAGGAATAAATGTACACCAACCAATATGCCAGAGCTCAATGACAGAGAAATGTACAGGAAAAGGATAGAGAAGGACAGTGGGGGAGACAAGAGAAGATGGTACTAAAAATGTCAGCTGAAGAACGGTAGAGAAGGAGAAAGAGGATGAAGAGGAGAAGAAGAAAAACAGGAAATTGAACCTTACATGCATTATACTGTAGGAGTGCGTAAACACGTGATACAAACAACATCTATACGGTATGGTATGGTCCATTTTTCTTTACACTTAGCGAGGGATTCCACCTCAACCGCCTCAAGGACAGGGTCATGGAGTGTGAGACATTCCGTCGGGGATACAACAGGGGAGGAGGACCAGTTTCTCGCCAAGGGCCTTGTGGGGGGATGGGAAGATTGTAAGGGATAGACAAGGAAAAGGGAAGAAAGCGGCCACAGCCTTAACTTACGTAGCATCCCAACATTTGTCTGGAATAGAAGTGGGAAACCACGGAAAACCACTTCCAGGGTGGTTGAGGTGGGAATCGAACCCACGTCTACTCATTTGATCTCCACAGGCTGAGTGTACCCCGTTCCAGCCCTCGTACCAATTTTCAAATTTCGTGGCAGAGCCGGGAATCAAACCCGGGCTTCCGGGAGTGGCAGATAATCACACTAACCACTACACTACAGAGGTGGACTAAAATTGTTTAACACACGTAATAGTTCCAATAGTATACGATGATCAAGCTCTTCTTGTTGGCGTGATGATATGTTTTTTATAATACTTGGTTAGGTTGTGAGGCAGGCGGAATATTTGATTTTAAGTGTACCTATTAGGATCACCAACGCTCTGACGCTCACATACACGGTTCACTTTGTTTCCGACCACCCTTATGTGGTAACGTGATCTCTTGAGCTGCGTTGTGAATAGCTATTATGCCAAAGTTTTGTCATATTTTCGGTAGGCTTTGTCAATTAACTGGCATGTATTCCTTTCGGTGAGTAACAATTAACAATAATAATTTATCAACGTCTTTTCATCTACGATCATGGTTTAACGACTTCCGCCCTCAATGGCCCATGTTCGATTTCCAGCACTGTCAGAAATTTGAGATTGGCAAGTGGGCTGGTGTATGACTCGATAGGTACATTCGGCTCGCTTGTATTAGGTATGTACCTGAAAACAGTTGCACCACCTAGGTACGAAAGAAGTGAAAAATTCACAGCCTGTTTCCAGTCATTCGACCGAATCAGGAATGAAATGAATGAAGCCCCCATCCAACGGCGAAGATCGGAATTGTGCCGGCTTCCGAAGCCTGTCGCACTCCTCTGGGGCAATGATAAATGACTGACAGATGAGATGAAATGTTAATGGCGACTTTTGCTGGAATGAAAGATGACAGGGAAAACCGGAGTACCGGGAAAAAACTGTCCCGCCTCCGCTTTGTCCAGCACAAATCTCACATGGAGCGACCGGGATTTGAACCACGGTATCCAGCGGTGAGAGGCCGGCGCTCTGCCGCCTGAGCCACGGAGATTCTGGACGAAAGAAGTAAATACAACATAACATAATGAACGTTTTACGTAAAATCCTGACCACGGGCACTTTACAACAAAATACCTGGCAATCTTGACTTTCCTGGAATCATATTTATTATACAATATGAAAAAATGAGTCCGCCTCTGTGGTGTAGTGGTTAGCGTGATTAGCTGCCACCCCCGGAGGCCCGGGTTCGATTCCCGGCTCTGCCACGAAATTTGAAAAGTGGTACGAGGGCTGGAACGGGGTCCACTCAGCCTCGGGAGGTCAACTGAGTAGATGTGGGTTCGATTCCCACCTCAGCCATCCTCGAAGTGGTTTTCCGTGGTTTCCCACTTCTCCTCCAGGCGAATACCGGGATGGTACCTAACTTAAGGCCACGGCCGCTTCCTTCCCTCTTCCTTGCCTATCCCTTCCAATCTTCCCATCCCTCCACAAGGCCCCTGTTCAGAATACCAGGTGAGGCCACCTGGGCGAGGTACTGGTCATACTCCCCAGTTGTATCCCCCGACCAAGAGTCTGAAGCTCCAGGACACTGCTCTTGCGGCGGTAGAGGTGGGATCCCTCGCTAAGTCCGAGGGAAAAACCGAACCTGGAGGGTAAACAGCAGATGATGATGATGATGATGATGGAAAAATGAATTGTTACGTGAAATGTGACAATGGGTTAAATCGTTGCTGTTCGGGCAAAAGGTCATATCTCCCAATGCTCTTCTTATTCATTATTTCCCTTAAGACTGGTCACGCCTCCCAGCCACATATGGATATACAGTCCATCAGAACAATTTTTGATGTGTTCATTTTCGTATCCTGCCGTGTAAAGGAAGCTGAACCTTAAGTACATTTTTTTTGCTACGGGTTTTACGTCGCACCGACACAGAGAGGTCTTATGGCGACGATGGGATAGGAAAGGCCTAGGAGTTGGAAGGAAGCGGCCGTGGCCTTAGATAAGGTACAGCCCAAGCATTTCCCTGATGTGAATGGGAAACCACGGAAAACCATCTTCAGGGCTGCCGACAATGGGATTCGAACCCACTATCTCCCGGATGCAAGCTCACAGCAGCGTGCCTCTAACCGCACTGCTAACTCGCCCAGTTTAAGTATATTTTCTTGTGGGAGTGCATAAATGAGTCATGCAAATATACATTCCTAGAGTTCGGTACGGCGAGGGTTATTCAATAGAGGAATTCGAAAGCATCGATATTCCCAGTCCATAAAATATATGGAATAATTTGAATGATCAGAACCCTAAGCTCGACCCAGTATGAAATTAGTACCAAAAGAATTATGGGGTTACTATTATAATATTATCCACGCAATTTTCAACAATTATACGTACCAATAAGAAGGATCATTTCGCGACGGACACAACAAAAATAGAACATATAAGTGGAATGGAAGACAATCTTCTTCTTGGCAGTAACAATCGTTGTCTCAGAGCGTGGGAACTTACCGGATGGAGAAGACGTATTTGGGCCATAGAGGAGATTGCCAACACGTGCGTGCGTGGTAGAGAAGGAACCACTTTGACGTTAAATTGAATGGGGAGAGCAAATTTGTTCTACGTGGACATCCAGTGGGTCATGTCCATTTGGTGGGCACGTTCGGTGACGTCACGTAAATTATCACTCATGGAACAGGGATCCTCAATATTTTGGGCATGAACTCGGTAGTAACAGTCAGGCAATACACAGGTACAGCGCAGAAAAGAGGTCAGAAAGTTGACACATGGAATTATGAGCTACAGAACCTCCACTTACTTGGGGATTCACTTTTCGAAAAATTAAAATTAGTTAAACTCAATATTTGAATAACTACGTTTACAATTTTCAGAAATGTCGAAGTGCCGGAATTTTGTCTCTCAGGAGTTCTTCAACGTGCCAGTAAATATAACGACACGAGGCTGATGTATTTGATCACTTTGAAATACCACTGGACTGAGACAGGATAGAACCTGCCAAGTTGGGCTCAAGAAGGCCAGCGCACAACAGTCCGGGCAAATGAGCACTTTTTTTTTTCTTTGAGCTCGTTTTCCTATGCCAGCGTGTAAAGGAAAAGTAACTTTATTGTAACGTACTGTAGGAATATATGTTTGCATGATATACACTGACTGACAGAGCAAATGCAACACCAAGAAGGAGTGGTTCGAAAGGGATGAAAGTTGGGGAAAAAACAGAGACGGCACGGACGAATAATTGATGTTTATTTCAAACCGATATGCAGGTTACACAATGCGCACGGCATCGACTCAGTAGGATGTAGGACCACCGCGAGCGGTGATGCACGCAGAAACACGTCGAGGTACAGAGTCAATAAGAGTGCGGATGGTGTCCTGAGGGATGGTTCTCCATTCTCTGTCAACCATTTGCCACAGTTGGTCGTCCGTACGAGGCTGGGGCAGAGTTTGCAAACGGCGTCCAATGAGATCCCACACGTGTTCGATTGGTGAGAGATCCGGAGAGTACGCTGGCCACGGAAGCATCTGTACACCTCGTAGAGCCTGTTGGGAGATGGGAGCAGTGTGTGGGCGGGCATTATCCTGCTGAAACAGAGCATTGGGCAGCCCCTGAAGGTACGGGAGTGCCACCGGCCGCAGCACATGCTGCACGTAGCGGTGGGCATTTAACGTGCCTTGAATACGCACTAGAGGTGACGTGGAATCATACGCAATAGCGCCCCAAACCATGATGCCGCGTTGTCTAGCGGTAGGGCGCTCCACAGTTACTGCCGGATTTGACCTTTCTCCACGCCGACGCCACACTCGTCTGCGGTGACTATCACTGACAGAACAGAAGCGTGACTCATCGGAGAACATGACGTTCCGCCATCCCTCATCCAAGTCGCTCTAGCCCGGCACCATGCCAGGCGTGCACGTCTATGCTGTGGAGTCAATGGTAGTCTTCTGAGCGGACGCCGGGAGTGCAGGCCTCCTTCAATCAATCGACGGGAAATTGTTCTGGTCGATATTGGAACAGCCAGGGTGTCTTGCACATGCTGAAGAATGGCGGTTGACGTGGCGTGCGGGGCTGCCACAGCTTGGCGGCGGATGCGCCGATCCTCGCGTGCTGACGTCACTCGGGCTGCGCCTGGACCCCTCGCACGTGCCACATGTCCCTGCGCCAACCATCTTCGCCACAGGCGCTGCACCGTGGACACATCGCTATGGGTATCGGCTGCGATTTGACGAAGCGACCCACCTGCCCTTCTCAGCCCGATCACCATACCCCTCGTAAAGTCGTCTGTCTGCTGGAAATGCCTCCGTTGACGGCGGCCTGGCATTCTTAGCTATACACGTGTCCTGTGGCACACGACAACACGTTCTACAATGACTGTCGGCTGAGAAATCACGGTACGAAGTGGGCCATTCGCCAACGCCGTGTCCCATTTATCGTTCGCTACGTGCGCAGCACAGCGGCGCATTTCACATCATGAGCATACCTCAGTGACGTCAGTCTACCCTGCAATTGGCATAAAGTTCTGACCACTCCTTCTTGGTGTTGCATTTGCTCTGTCAGTCAGTGTATTTACCCACTCCTAGAGTACGATGTATGTAGTGTTCATTTTTCCTTACACTGTACACGAGAATGTTCTGATGGACTGCATATCAGTGTGTGGCTATGAGGAGTGACCAGTCTTAAGGGACATAGTGGGTGGGAAGAGCATTCTCACACTCGCGGTTTTCGTGCAGCAGTGACGATATCTACCGAAAGATAGTCACCTTCTTGGTGCAAATATCTCAATGCTCCTCTTTACGGTAGATCATGGGAGACTGCTGGCAAAAATGAGTGCAATTGGACTTGACAAAAGAGTGACTAGCTTTATCTGTCCCTGTAATAATTAAGAGGGGAATTCCTCAAGGCAGTATTATTTGACCTTTATGTTTTCTTATATATATCAAGGGTATGTGTAAAGAAGTGGAATAAGAGATAAGGCTTTTTGCAGATGATGTTATTCTGTACAGAGTAATAAATAAGTTACAAGGTTGTGAGCGGCTGCAGGGTGACCTCGATAGTGTTGTGAGATGGACAGCAGGCAATGCTATGATGATAAACGAGGTTAAAAGTCAGGTTGTGAGTTTCACAAATAGGAAAAGTCTTCTCAGTTTTAATTACTGCGTTGATGGGGTAAAAGTTCCTTTTGGGGATCATTGTGAGTACCTAGGTGTTAATATAAGGAAAGATCTTCATTGAGGTAATCACATAAACATGATTGCAAATAAAGGGTACAGATCTCTGCACATGGTTATGAGGGTATTTAGGGGTTATAGTAAGGATGTAAAGGAAAGGGCATATGTCTCTGGTGAGACCCCAACTAGAGTATGGTTCCAGTGTATGGGATCTTCACCAGGATTACTTGATTCAAGAACTGGAAAAAATCCAAAGGAAAGCAGCTCGATTTGTTCTGGGTGATTTTCGATGAAAGAGTAGCGTTACAAAAATGTAGCAAAGTTTGGACTGGGAAGACTTGGGAGAAAGGAGACGAGCTGCTCGACTAAGTGGTATGTTCCGAGCTGTCAGTGGAGAGATAGCGTGGAATTACATCATTAGACGAATAAGTTTGAGTGGTGTCTTTAAACGTACGAAAGATCACAATAATAATATAAAGTTGAATTCAAGAGGACAAACTGGGGCAAATATTCGTCTATAGGAAGGGGAGTTATGGATTGGGATAACTTACCAAGGGAGATGTGCAATAAATTTCCAATTTCTTTGCAATAATTTAAAAAAGGGCTAGGAAAACAACAGATAGGGAATCTGCCACCTGGGCGACTGCCCTAATGCAGATCAGTAGTGATTGATGATTGACACATCGACGGTCCGTGGGTGGCGGCGTCACGGGACGCCAATGCCTGCTAACCGTCGTCCCTTGATTTTTTTAACCAGCCCGCCCATTGCGTCTGACCTGGGTTTGGGACGTCCTTATTTGTAATTATGAAATTCCCAGCACCATCTGAACGCTGCATGGCGTGATACACACTCATTCCGATGCACATTCTTCATATGACCGCAAATATTAGCTGCGCTAACACCATTCGTCACCGTAAAATGAATAACCGACGCTGGGCAATTCTGGACGAATTTATGGCAAAACTGTACCTACTATCGTTACTTCCGCCCATACAAATTGAACACTAACCCGACGATACCAGATTTCTTTCCGTCATACGTAGTCATCCACCAACACACGCCCAATGTTCTCATCACTTCGAAAAACGACGTTCGTACTGAAGTCTCAATTTCATTTGGGAAAACCTTATATTTCACGAAGGACCTATAAAGAAGTATTAAGCAATCTCCCTGTGGATGGGGACGGTAGAATACATCTCCAGACCGAGGATGGCCGCGCAGTTTGAGTCACGTAGCCGCGTGGAATGGTATGCTCGAACCCCACTGACAGCAGCCTTGAAGGTGGTTTAACATTTTCACACCAGGTAAATGCTGGGGCTATATTTTGATTAAGGCCATGGCCAATTTCTTCCCAGTCTTAGCTCTTTGCTATACCATCGCCGCCATACGACCTATCTATGTGGGTGCAACGTAAATCAAATAGTACGAAGCTAATAGTTATAATAAGTATCATTTAATTATACAGGGTTAAGCGTAATTCGCGCACTCGGGCGTCGCAGCGCGACTCCTCAGATGCCAGCAATAAAAAAAAGTATCTTACAAAATTTCGTCTTGCGAGTATATCCGGTAGAAAACGACGTTGAAGAGTAGCAATCTGGCAACAATGTAACCACATGTAGGGTAACCGCTGTCAGCACGTGTATGTCGTGCTGTACAGTTGGTGCAGTGGGTAGAGTTTTTGGTTGGCAAGTAGGTGGTCGATGGTTCGATCCTGGGTTGAGGCGCACTTTTTATTTGCTAATTTCCATCTGACATTACCTATTGTAATACAGTAAGACACCGTTTCTGAGGTGACATGTATCCTACATTTACAACATTTTGTAACGCTGAAACAACAAATACCTGGTTAGACTAATAAGAAATAGACAGCTGAAACAAACAGGTTTCACATCCAGTAGATGAAGTGGTGCGAATAAATTCACCCTCACGACGTGGAAAGGGCGCCTTTCAAAGCTGACCAATGAAAACGATTGTTCGTCCATTTCTAGGATCGTAGTATGTAAGTGCAAATGGTTTCTAGAGGACCCACTGCAATCGCTGCCAGATACCATACCACCTGTACTACATTTACGAAAGAAAAAACATACGCCTGAACCCAGGATCGACCACTCGACCTCCTGCATGGTAACCCAAAACTCTATCCACTGCGCCAACTGTACAGTACGCGTAACTGCTGTTGACAGAGGTAGTTACCATACATGTGGTTACAGTGTTGCCAGATTGCTACTCTTCAACGTCGTTTTTCTGCCGGATATACTCGCAAGACGAAATTTTGTAAGAGACATTTTTTATTGCTGGCATGTGAGGAGTCGCGCTGCGACGCCCGAGTGCACGAATTACGCTTCACCCTGTATAGGCTATGTCCTTATATGAAAATACGCGTAATACATTGTATACCGCCTCTGTGGTGTAGTGGTTAGCGTGATTAGCTGCCACCCCCGGAGGCCCGGGTTCGATTCCCGGCTCTGCCACGAAATTTGAAAAGTGGTACGAGGGCTGGAACGGGGTCCACTCAGCCTCGGGAGGTCAACTGAGTAGAGGTGGGTTCGATTCCCACCTCAGCCATCCTGGAAGTGGTTTTCCGTGGTTTCCCACTTCTCCTCCAGGCGAATGCCGGGATGGTACCTAACTTAAGGCCACGGCCGCTTCCTTCCCTCTTCCTTGCCTATCCCTTCCAATCTTCCCATCCCTCCACAAGGCCCCTGTTCAGCATAGCAGGTGAGGCCGCCTGGGCGAGGTACTGGTCATACTCCCCAGTTGTATCCCCCGACCAAGAGTCTGAAGCTCCAGGACACTGCCCTAGAGGCGGTAGAGGTGGGATCCCTCGCTAAGTCCGAGGGAAAAACCGAACCTGGAGGGTAAACAGATGATGATGATGATGATATTGTATATACATATGGCACGGAATGCCGTAGTTACGAACCCGTAATGTACATCCCCCCCGGGCCTGCCCTATCTGTGCTAGCGGTCGTAAGAGCTGAGTCTCGTGCACGCAGAATTTTCAGTCAGCTATTGACGTTGACTTGCCTGCGTTATAGAAACAATTATCAGACATGTGACCTTTATGATTTTTATGAAAATGAAATGACGTGTGGCTTCCGGATAGGTCCGGTGCAGGTATTTTGATTTGACACCCGTGAGCGACCTGGGCTTCGTGATGAGGATGAAATGATAATGGAGGCGACTCATACATCCAGTCCCCGTGCTAGGGGAATCAACCAAGTATGGTCGAAATTCCCGCCGGCCCCGTGGTGTAGGGGTAACGTGCCTGCCTCTTACCTGGAGGCCCCGGGTTCGATTCGCGGCCAGGTCAGGGATTTTTACCCGAACCTGAGGGCTGGTTCGATGTCCACTCAGCCTACGTGATTAGAATTGAGGAGCTATCTGATGGTAAGATGGCGGCCCCGGTCTAGAAAGTCAAGAATAACGGCCGAGAGGATTCGTCGTGCTGACCACACGACACCTCGTAATCTGCAGGCTTTCGGGCTGAGCAGCAGTCGCTTGGCAGACCAAGGCCCTTCAAGGGATGTAGTGCCATGGGGTTTGGGGCTAACCATTTAGCCATGGAGCCAGACTACGATTTTAATTATATAAATTATAATCTAGTCGGTAGAAGATATGGAGGTACTGGTACGAATTCAACAATGGGGAGTCCTTAAATTCTGGAATGGCCACTTTTATTTTTATAACTCTATAATCAGTCTAACGTACTTTCTTCCACATATGACTGTCGTGAAGGGTGAAACAGTTAATAGATGAATAAAAATATTCCTAATTAGGCAGTTACTTTGTATTGGTTTTGACAGTGATTCAAACATACAAGTAACATGTTTATTAATATAATTCACTTTATGTTTACTGCCGCATTACCTAGTTTCCAGGAAATTGGCAACGTTCTCAGCAACTATTGGTAGATATTGTCCACCTCTGGCGCTTTTGACCTAGATAGCGGGTCGTTATGCTTCTCGGACTGGAGAACATGTTGTGAGGAGAAATTTAAGCCTCACCCCTACCAGATGAGGCTTGCTGCAGAAATTCCGATACAACCATTCACCCAGAAAATGTTTGCTCGTCAGTGCAGACTGTTGTTCTATGCGGGCAGGAAGAAATGGTGTAAGGCAGAAATAAAAGGAAGGCAAATGTTTTGTAATGTTCAGCTACGGATAGCGATCTTTACAACAGACCGCATTGGATATTGGCTGATATTATGATATATTTAACTATGATCTAGTTCTTGAATAAGGATAATAACTCGAAGTATTGTAATCAAACATTGCCCATTTATACATTACACACCACACTACCAAACACAACAAAACGCCGCAACAGTGAATATTTGGAGTTTCCCCCCATATGGGTTTAGCGTCAGGAAACGTATCCGGTCGTACACTGGGCTTAATCCACATACAGTGCTGCAGCGGCTCGAGCCCTGGCAAGCAGAAAGTCAAGCACGTGATCATGACCAAGGAAAATAGAATAAATTTCCGAATACGAATTATTTCAGCCACCATCATTATTATTAATATTACTATTATTACTGATAAATTGTTGATCAATTTTATTTAGGTGAAATTATAACTAAGGCCCGGATTTGTATGCAGTAACAGGTTAGATTGCAAACTAATTTGGTTTGTAGGAAGTATCAGCCACCCGCTCTTCCATAATGTAGCAAGAGTAACATAAATAACAGGGGTTCTAATGGGCCTTACCCCTCATGTTTATGCAAACCCCAGGGCATAATCGTTGTAAAGGTAGACTATACTTGTTACTCGCTTCAGTAAGTTTGCATTCTAACCTATTAATGCATAAAAATCCGGGCTCTAATTATAACTTATGATCTAAACGAAAAACCAACCCTAGCAACATAGAATAAATACATTAAACAAAGCAAATTATGTCACAAAAGAACATCTTATTGATTTCAGCAAAATTAAGATATTATAAAACAGTCACACAGCCAGAGGTGATTTACGTAAGTAAACTATTTTCAAAACTACTAATACAGCTGACATTGATAATATATTTAATAGGCTATAGAAAGAAAAATTAGGTGTATAAATAAACAGTTTCAAGTTAATGGCCATTGGAAAATATGTATAAGGAAATCGAACCAGTATTAATCGCAATTAGAAAGAAGGGCATCTAAATTCTTGGACATATTCTTAGTACACCGGAAACTCGAATTAGTAGAAAAATTATGGAATAACAATACCAGGATTAAATACCAAACCAAACCCCATGGCACTACAGCCCTTGAAGGGCCTTGGCCGACCAAACGACCGCTGCTCAGCCCGAAGGCCTGCAGATTACGAGGTGTCGTATGGTCAGAACGACGAATCCTCTCGGCCGTTATTCTTGGTTTTCTGGACTGGGGCCGCTATCTTACTGTCAGATAGCTCCTCGATTCTAATCACGTAGGCTGAGTGGACCTCGAACCAGCCCTCAGGTCTAGGTAAAATATCCTTGACCCGTCCGGGAATCGAACCCGGGGCCTCCGGGTAAGAGGCAGGCACGTTTCCCCTACACCACGGGGCCGGCTTCCTGGATTAAATAGGTCACATAAATTAAGAATGATATTAATGAACTATAACACTAAAATGATCTCAAGAAGAAAACAGACAAAATTATCTCGACTCACAGGTGAGAATACAAACCAATGTTAAACTAGTAATATTTCTTGTAATATTTTCTTTCCGTGGAATTGCTTGTTGTACTCTTGTTGTTTTTGTTGGATGAATATGTTTTAACTTTACTTTATTATCACTTGTAATCTTAAGCTAGTAGTAAGCTCAACCTCTAGTATTATTACTAGCTGATGTACCCGTGCTTCGCTACGGGATTCTCAGAAAGACTGTCTTTAACTACAGTTAACTTAGGCCATTACCAAAACGTCAGTAGGAATGTAGGGATTAAAAGCAATGTTATCATGTAAAACACTCGCTCAAATGAAAAACCGCACATTTTCTCACTTTTACCGAACAGTACTACGATGACGATCCAACAGTCCAAAATTCCAGAGCTGGAATGACCAGACCGCAGACAGCCGTGAACACTCCTCTGCCATCCTCCCGCTTCCTCGCCCAGGCGGCCTCACCTGCTATGCTGAACAGGGGCCTTGCGGGATGGGAAGATTGGAAGGGATAGACAAGGAAGAGGGAAGGAAGCGGCCGTGGCCTCATGTTAGGTACGATCCCGGCATTTACCTGGAGGAGAAGTGGGAAACCACGGAAAACCACTTTCAAGATGGCTAAGGTGGGAATCGAACCCACCTCTACTCATCTGACCTCCCGAGGCCGAGTGGACCCCGCTCCAGTTCTCGTACCACTTTTCAAATTTCGTGACAGTGCCGGGAATCGAACGAACCCGGGCCTCCGGCGGTGGAACCTAATCACACTAACCACTACACCACAAAAGGCGGGCATATTACAATTATTATTATTATTATTATTATTATTATTATTATTATTATTATTATTATTATTATTATTATTATTATTATTATTAATTACTTTTAGTGATATTAAAAATGAATTGAAAGCGTGCGGCTAATACGTTTAATAGTAGCCTAAGATAGAAATATACAAAGCTCGATAGCTGCATTCGCTCAAGTGCGACCAGTATCCAGTATTCGGAGATAGTAGGTTCGAACCCCACTGTCGGCAGCCCTGAAGATGGTTTTACGTGGTTTCCCATTTTCACACCAGGCAAATGTTGGAGCTGTACCTTAAATAAGGCCACGGCCGCTTCCTTCCCACTCCTAGACATTCCCTGTCCCATCGTCGCCATAAGACCTATCTGTGTCGGTGCGACATAAAGCGACTAGCGAAAAAAAAGATAGAAATATTTCAATTATCACCCAACTGAGGGGCAAATACAGTTTTTATGTTACAAGGCTTAACGTCGCACCAACACACCGAAAGTTTGCGGCTACACAAGGGTGGGTAAGGGCTATGATCGGGATTTACTTGCCATGGCCTTAATTAGGCTACAGCCCAGCATTTAGTTGATGTGGAAAAGGGGAACCACGGAAAATCATCTTTAAGGATGCCGACTCTTGAGATTCGAAACCACCACTCCAAAATTCATGATCACAGTTACGCGATCCTAACTGCGCGGCCAATTTGATCGGTCAAATAACATATATCTTGTAAATGCAACTCATGTCCCTAGCTACGTTTGCAACATTACTAAACTTTACAGAGAATCAGAATGAATTGTTAGAACCCAAAACACATGTGCAGGGATTACACAGACTAGTGCGTCCCGTCTTCATTTAAAAGCCAGCGATATTATCGAAATCTGGTTGTAGGTTGAATAGTGAGGATGCAATAATCATGTTATATACACACAAGCACAGACGGACAGCAAATAGGGCTTGTCTCTAGTTGAATGGTCAGATAGAGAATAGCTCCACCCTTGTGCAGAAGACGGGAGTTGCAATGGAAACTCAATTTACTAATTGCCATTTTGTCATATCACCCTTTTACTGACTCATCAATTACTGAATTAATTGCCTCAAAGGTCTTTCAACGTGAGAGGTGGGGTTGAAAAGTGGCAGTGTTGAGTACGTTTTAATACTTGCCCCTCTCTCTTTCATTAGAAGAATCTGGCCAGTGCAACAGAACAGATAGCTTTCACTCACCAGTACGCTGTATTGATTTCACTTAAGGTACTTCGAAAATACAGTATATAAAAAATCAAGTGTTATAATGAAACTGCGAAAGAGAAAATTTACCGAGCAAGTGGCCGCTCGGTTTGGGATCACATAGCTATCAGCTTGCATTCGGGAGGTATTGGTTTCGAACCCCAGTGTCGGCAACCCTGAAGATTGTTTTCCGTGGTTTCCCATTTTCACACCTTAATTAAGGTCACGACCGCTTCCTTCCCACTCCTTGCCCTTTCCTATCCCACCGTCGCCAAGAAACCTGCTGACGGTGCGACGTAAAGCAAATTTAAAAACAGAAGAAGGAGAAGTTCTGATACATTGTATAGAGGAATAAATCCCCCTGTGGATAGAAGAGAATACACCCACGGTATTCCCTGCTCGTCGTAATAAGCGACTGAAAGAGAGACCAAGGTCTCTGAACTTGGGAGCGTGGGTTGGTGACCACAGTTCTCCTAGATGAGCCTGAAACTGCTTCCGCTTATTCGTGGCAGGCTCTAGAATTTCATCACTCCGGTCCGCCCCCGGGGTCATCCCTGGGTTTTTTTCTTAGCGACGGTGTTAGGTTTACGAGGCCTAGGGAGTCTTTCATTTTCACGCCCTTTGTGGCCTCCTCTTTTGCCGGTACCTTCATCCTTCGAAGTGTCGGACCTCTTCAGTTTTTCTTTTCATTAGTGTTAGGCTAAAAGAGAATGGTTGTCCAGTTGTACTTCCTCTTAAAATAATAATCACCACCACTGAGCCTCCGTGCAGCGCGTCGGCCTCTCACCGCTGGGTTCCGTAGTTCTAAACCATGTGAGATTTGTACTGGACAAACGGAGGTAGGACAGGTTTTTCTCCGGGTACTTCGGCTTTCCCTGTCATCTTTAATTCCAGCAACACTCTCCAATATCATTTCATTTCATTAATCATTGCCCCTGAGGAGTGCGACAGGCTTCAGCGCCGGCACAATTCCCCACCTCGCCGCTAGAAGGGAGCTTCATTCATTCCATTCCTGACTCGGTCAAATGACTAAACAGACTGTGGATTCTCATTTTGAACACCACCACCTAAAGTAGGAATTTCTTTTTCTTTAATTAGAGTTAAGTAATAGTTTTACCACGTGTAGTAATAAGAAACTGGGTAAAATAATTCCTCACAGAACGATTCATGAAATTATTTAAAATCGGTTTGTTCCTTATCTGTTTACCCTCCAGGGTCAGTTTTTCGCTCGGACTCAGCGAGTGATCCCACCTCTACTGCCTAAAGGGTAATGTCCTGGAGCTTCAGATTCTGGGTCGGGGATACAACTGGGGAGGGTGCTCACTACCTCGCCCGTTCGTCCTCACCTCCTATGCTGAACAGGGGCCTGGTGGACGGATGGGAAGATTGGAAGGGATAGACTAGGAACAGGGAAGGAAGCGGCCGTGGCCTTAAGTTAGGTGCCATCCCGGCATTTGCCTCGAAGAGAAGTTGGAAACCACGGAAATCTACCTCCAGGACGGCTGAGGTGGGAATCTAACCCACCTCTACTCAGTTGATCTCCCGAGGCTGAGTGGACCCGGTTCCAGCCCTCGTACCACTTTTCAAATTTCGTGGCACAGCCGGGAATCGAACCTGGGCCTCCGGCGGTGGCAGCTAATCACACCAACCAATACACCACAGAGGCGGACATACACACTAACACCAGGCAGAAAATCGCTCATCTAGTCGGTAATTATGAACATTTTCATTATGTTTAGGTAAGGAATTGCTTTTGTGACTGTTTACGTCTCTAGGAATTCTATGTGCGAGAGATTCTATTACACTGAAGTTGAATCGGCAAACAACTCTGGTTCGAAGCAGAGGTTCACACCAAGATGTACTGAAAATGAATTTAAAGTGGTCAATATGTCTCACCACGTTCAGTGAATAATGGGGTTTTCGAATAACATTGACTTTTTATGACCACTTTAATTAATATGGTTGCTCTAGCAATTAAGGTGTGTAGTATGTAATCCGGATGGTACACGTCGTAGATAAGTTCCGAGCAAATCTACCATGAGCCAAGGCCAGCAATTCAACCAGGGACCTCTTCTCTGCATACCAAGACACATCAGCTACAATGTAAACATTGGGTCTTGAAAGTGGGTTTTTAACGATATTTTGCGAACAGGTCTCTCGTATTACACTTTAAAACAGAATGACTGCTCAAAGATTCGGTTCCAAAATCTACTAGATAAGTCAAGCATATACCCACCATCCGCCCTTCGTGGCCATGGTCTTTCTTTGGCTCAAATATAGGACCCATTCCATTTTCTTCCTCTGATCAGTATAACAGAGGATGGTTGCCCAGTTGTACTTTCTCTTAAAACAATAACCACCATCACTACTACCAGTCTTAAATTTCTAGCAGTACCGGGAGTCGAACCAGGGTCTCCGAACACGACAGCTAGTAGTGCTAACTGTTACGCTACGGAACTAATTTGTGGCTGCAATGCAGGACCAGGCCTCAATTCTGCTGGTGATGGACAGATATATTAGTATATTTCATTAATTCATTCTTTAAATAATAATATGTACGTATAGTTTTGCGTTGATACTATGTTCAGCAATGACACTAATGTTAACATGTGTGGATAAATTTTAATTGCGAATTTTCTTTGTATAGATTCAGTCTAGTACCTCGCATGGTCATAATGGAAATATTGGTACTCCAGAAAGAGATTTCATTTTATTAGTCCATGAACTTGGGCTTCAGGCTTGAAGATGATAGGCCTATATTTATGACATAACCTGAAATGCTGGCTACCTTGTTTCGTCTGTTTTCTTGAAATGTCGAGGAGGATGTTGATCAGTCTGACACCTAATGACCATACTGTTACGTGCCAGCCCCGTATTAGCCCCTTTCGTTACTTCCTGGAAGGGGCTAGTGAGTCAGACGACCGGTAATCTCCCAGCCGGCCTGAGGGGTGGGGCAAGCCTTTTTGTGTATAGATCTCGTCGGCTGGTATACCTGTGAGTTTCTGGGCGATGCGACGAGAATGTTCCGTCTCTAGCCACGTTGCAAATATTCAGGTACACAGTACCCGTGCTGAAAAAAGGGAAGCTAGCCGCGGACAGTCGGTCAGTGTTGGACTCTTTGGTGGGAGGAGTTGTGGTGGATGTGTCGGAGTGCCCAGCGAGTAGCTGAACAGAAGGGGGCGAACGGAACGGAAGACTGTTTACTACCTGAGTGTACTGTGTGTGTGTTTGTTTTCGTGGAATCAGCGGCTGGAGCAGCTTTCGTGAATGTAATTGGAACAGTTGTTTCGAACTTAATTATGTTTTGGTATGTTGTTTTGTGGAGTAGAATCTTAGTTTTTGGCTTTGAGGGCACTGTGCTAACTTTTGGGAGCCGAAAAATCTGGAACTTTTCGGTCATTTTTCATTTTTCGCTTATAACTTCTAAACCATGCGTTTTTAGCGGAATACACCTATTTAAAAAATTCAAGAGCATTAAATTTCCTTCACATTTTACTGATCAGAAGTACTTTTGACTAAATATTAACCGAGATACAGTGGTAAAAATATATTATAAATATCAGAAAAATGCAGGTTTTTGTCGTATAACTTTCATGTGTCAACATGTCTATATACATTATGTTAGGTGCCGCTAAATTTCAACACGTAGAAACATCAAGGGGCCCCCCACCCCGTATACACGACCCCTTCGTCCCCTGAAGATGTGCATTATTACAACCCCTTTTCCTATTCCAAAAAACATTTATAATCTACACTCACAGCCGAATTCACATGGATGGGATAGGCGGGAGTGATGTGGAAGGTCCGCTGACCAGGTACCTCCCGTCATAATTTGCATTTTATTCTCCACTTATCTAGTTTCTCAGTTGACTTGTACCTGCGGCATAAGGTTGTGTGGAGCAAATCAACAGAAGCCGCATTTGAACTGGTGTGCCAGAATTGTGTGTTAAGTGACGTTTTGTGAGAAGTACTGTTCCGCTGTTTAGCACTGTTTAACTGCTGCTGTTGTTTAGTTGTTAACTGTATGTGACTGTGCAAATTCCTGGGGTCGAATTAACGTACTGGCCCGTAGACCTGCGTACAAACCTAGTTTACTGCACGCACATGGGTGACTATACTGAGAGTCAACTCAAGACCTTAGTGGTCCCTTTGATGTTAGACTTCTGGTCAGTGAAAAGGCTTCCGCAGCACCAAATAGTTCCCTAGGTTTGTTACTTGTTCCTGAAGTCAGGAGCTTTCTTCAGTTTGGTTAGATATTCTGGTGGACTGACGTATATGGCTATGAATAATTATTGTTCTCAGTGGTGTACGTAGCAAAATAATAATTATTTCATAATGATATTGATATCTTATTGCACTGTGTACTTAGTAAGCTTTGTTCGAGTTCATTCCATTGTTGATAAGTTCCCATAATATGTGCGACGTTGAAGATAGATCCAAGGAAACTGTTGGCAATACTGACTGAACAGCATGTTCAGTATTCACAATGGCTGCCAGCTGTGAGCAAGACGTGTGTGATGCTGTGACGCTTGAGTCCCCTAAGAAATACTTCAAAGCTAACAAAAGTGGAGAAAAATTAAGTAGGAAATCTAAACCAAATTGTTTTAAACGTTTACAGTAGCGTACGAGATTAGAATCCGCTGTGGACTGTGGAAGACTTGAAACAGACCGCGCAGCTGACCGGCGTTTAAGTGTGCAGTGTTTACGCTGCTCGCTTGGAATTTAAACTCCACGGAAATTCCAAGTCTCCAGCGAAAAGTCGATGTGTCAGTTCAGTTCAAACTATGCACTCGCCGTAGATAAAACAGGAAGGGCCTTAACACGGTATGGGAATAGGATCCTTGGCGTATATAATAATAATAATAATAATAATAATAATAATAATAATAATAATAATAATAATAATAATTTTGCAATCCCACTCACGGGTGGGGTTTTCAGCTTTTTGAACTGTGAGAAACTGCTACTGACAGTTGTTGCACGAGAGCGGAATCGTAATACTTAAGTCTCCATGTGCCTCAAACAAATTGCATTATGAAATAAAAATAAATCTTGCTTCTCTTACCTCGGTATTTGTCAGTAATCTGTAGGTTTTACATCAATAAAGGAATACATAGGTATGGTACGTAATCAAAGTACAGCTATGTGAAAGGAAGTGATTTCGTTTGATGCTTCACTGTTTCAGAATGAAGTACTTGTCAGATAGACTCACGGCGTTAATGATAAGCTGATTGTGGCGGAGATGGAAGACTGAGACGCGAAGGGGGAACAGGGAACGTGCTCACATGCGGAAGGATACTTTTCCTAAGCTCTTGACTTGAATTTCAGTATAGACATGGAGAAGTGAAAGTAAAGGCGAGCCTCTGAACAGGATTGAAGCCGTCCACAGGTTATACCAACGAGCCTGACCGCCTGCTGTATGAATAGAACAAAGACTTGTAAATAGCCTGCAATTAGTAAGTGTGGTCGTTCATGGCGTGTATGTGTGTGTATGTATGTTTATCCTGAAATAAATTAGAATAATAAAACATACGGTGTTTGAGTCGTAACAATACGATAACTTTCACTTTCTGTACCTATTTAAAAGTTGAGTTTGTAACTACTACATGTGTTCCCTCAAATGAACTTAGTAAAGGATAGCTTTCTCATGTTACTTTAGTGTGGCTGACTGCTGATACAGCACTAAAGTGTCAAGTTGTCTCCATTAACCATCAGAGAACAACCTTCCCCTAGAGTAACCACAAGTTTCTTGCCACTTTCTAAAGGGTAAAAACCAAGAACTTGAACTTCAGTGTCGAAGTACAGCGAGAGCTTAGGGGAAGTTGTTAACGTGTTTAGCTCCCTTGTTTCTCATCCCCAAACCTCTTGGCAGTCTCCAGGAAGAGCTTAGGCTTGACGTCTAATAGTTAGAGATCATAAAGGCTTGTTTACAAGTAAACAGTCTGGCTAAATCTAGAAAGAATATATTAAAAAATGTATGAGTCAGCATCATAATAGTTGTATTCAAAAAAAGATAAAGGAAAGAAGTACAGGTAAAGAAAAAGGTTATATATTTTAGAACTAAATAAATAGCAGGTGAGGCCGCCTGGGCGAGGTACTGTGCTCCTTCCCAGTTATATCCCTCGACCCAATGTCTCACGCTTCATGAGGCGGTAGAGGTGGGATCCCTCGCTGAGTCCGAGGGAACAACCAACCCTGGAGGGTAAGCAGGTTAAGAAGAAGAAGAAATAAATAATAATAATAATAATAATAATAATAATGGCGTGAGGCCTCCGAAGAGGCTTGGTGCATGTCTTTGGAGTCGACGCTATACAGGCGACATGCGCGTCGTTGAGGATGGGGACCCTACATATGATAAATTCTAATGATCAAGACGGCACAGACATTCAGCCCCGAACCATCTGAATTAACCAATGAAGGGTAAAATGCCGACCGGGCCAGGAATCGAACGCTGGACCCCAGGACCAAAGGCCAGCACGCTGACCATTTAGACATGGATCCAGATATTTTAGAAATTATTCACCTGAATAATCATCTGTCTTTTTTGGCGAGATCTAGAATAAATAATGAGGTATCAAATTACAGAACTGTGACACTCCAAAATATCTCGGCGTAACCCTCGACAGAATTCTCACATTCAAGAAGCACTTCATGAATTGAAAACTCAAAGTGTGGGCAATGAATAACCTGCTAGTCAACCGCAAACCCTCCGTACATCTGCAATAACACTTTTTTATTCCGTCGGAGAATATGCATGTCCTGTTTGGTATTCACCATCCCATGCCAGACAGGTGGATGTGGCCCTCAACGAGACATGCAAGGTAGTGACTGACTGCTTAAAGTCTAATACAGTTGACAAACTATTGTCTTGCAGGGATTGCTCCACCTTGTAATCGAAGGAAAGTAGCTGCAGACAAGGAGGGGACTAGAGTGGAGCAAGAAAGTACTCATACCCTGTATGGTCATACACCTCCAGCCCAGAGACTGAAGTCAAGTAAAAGTTTCCTACGAACGTCTGAGGAACTAACTGGATATCCTAGCACTGCAAGAGTACGGCTTTGGAAATCCACGATCTCCGTCATCCCCGGACAGATGACAGTAGCAGAACGTTTCGCCACCATAGATTTCAGAAAACCGGTATTGATCTCTGTCTGTTATCCAATATGTGTCAGGAACAGTGATTATCTGTTACAATCTACACGCAATAAAGTACATAAGAAGGACAATAATAAGACGGGAAAAGTACTCTGAACTGGATGTCATGAAGAGTGGTCTGTCTGGAAGTCCTTGAACAGATTGATGACAGGAGTGGGCAGATCCAAAATTAACTTAGCAAGATGGGGCTATATCGATGCTAGCAACATCAAATGTGACTGTGACGAAGAACAAACTATGCAGAAAATGCTCCAGTGTTCATTGTGCCCATCTTCCTGCAATGAAGATGATCTTATTCATGAAAAACGGAATTCACTTGATGTTGCTAGGTTCCGGTCGAGATTGGTGTGAAGTGCTTTGATCTGTGCTGCAGTTTGTTATGTAGTTTAGTGTGCACAACTGAACTGTGTAAATAATATTTCTGATACGAAGAATCAATAAAGAACACACGTGTTACTTTTATTGACCTATCTCAGTCTCTTCCTTAGCTTTGACAGTATGAAATTGACCGAGAAATAATCCATGCTGGTAATACCATTGCGTATGCAGACAGTCCCTGTAAAGAATAAAGTCATTTGGTGCGTGTATTTCACGAGGATTGGCAGACTGATATGTAAGAGCAACTTCTGGCTCGGAGAGGAAAGCAAGAGGAAACGACTTCACTCCTTATTTTCTTGGTATTCCTCTTTAGATGCGTCTAAGCCTTCGATGGCAGCTGATAGTGGAGTTATTGGAGATGAGAACTAAACTTTAACAACGCTGCACTTCATTGGCAGATATGAACGTAAGAAGATATCTACCGGAATTCCCAAGCACGTTTCTGTATTATATGCTCTTTCCCTGTGAAGAAAACATCATAATGTCTAATATATTAAACAGTCTAGTTGATAAGGTAGGGGATGGCCTAGTCGAGGCACGGAAAGTGGGTCGATTCACCCGCGATGACATAGGATCCATTCCCAGTCAAGTAGTTGATGAACATAACGACGAGACTTCAATTTCTTTAGAATCACATGGTCCTAAAGTTCACTAAGCCAAAGTCACAAATGAGTATTAAATTAATTCTCGGGGGCAAAGGTGGTCCGACATAAGAGCAACTCACTTTATTCCACATAGTGCCGAGGTTAACGAACAGTGGAACCCCATAATTTCAGAAAAGCAGTATTGATCTCTGTCCGTCATGCAGTATTTGCGATCAGCAGTAATTATCTGTTACGATCTACAAGGAATAGACCCGAACAATAATAAGATGGGAAAATTACTGTGAAGTGCCAAACGGTTGATCAAACTCAGAATGATTAAGTGCATAGTTGCCATCCATCGACATTTCTACAAAGACACATTCCAAAGTTGGATGTCTGTAGTACCACGTATTCTAGACTTAGAAATCGAATCATCTTCCTCGACACTGTTTTGTATAGAACAACAACAATAGTGACTAAGGAAGTTATCGTTTTTAATGCCTTTGGTTCGCAGCTTGTCCACATAATTTCCCAATTGTTTTAGACAAACCACCTCACTGAAAATTCTAGAAGTGGGTTGATAAGACCAGTCAGGGAAGGTTATTTTTATTGGCAAGGTTCATTAACATTTTTAACACAGATGACGTTTTACTAATTATTATCATTTGAAGCAGTGGTAGTTACACCTGTTATCACCGACTATTCGCTAGGAAGGTTTCTCGTAACAGAATGATAGGTATTTGAATAATTATGGAATTATGGCTATCTGTTGCAATCCTTTACCCACACTGAAATCATTAAATATACTGTATGATGAGTAATATTCAAGCTCTTCATTTTGGTCAATGTTAGTCCGCACAACAGGATAAATATAGGCGAAGTTGTAACATATCGATATTAGTTCATTTATTTATTTTAATGCTGGGTCTGAATGACAGAACCATTGTTAATATCTGCGTAGGACTACGAGAAGCTAGACAATAAGAGCCAGCCTATCAAATATTCCAATTTTGCTATTGTGAGTGGACAAACCCTGGAAGAGGAGACTGGCTCTCAAGAGATCCGTGCTCGCGATTATTTCCAAATGACTCCATACCGACTTTTAGCTTATTATGTAAGAAAGAAAATTCTGCAAAGAATGACTCTCCAGATATACCAAGATCATGGTTATTTACATATATCATCACGAGAATCAATCGGAGGCTTCACTATTTGCACTTGGCATGGTCCAATTGCTGGTCCCGTGGTGTAGGGGTAGCGTGTCTGCCTCTTACCCGGAGGCTCCGGGTTCGATTGCCGGCCAGGTCAAGAATCTTTACCCGGATCTGAGGGCTGGTTCGCGGTCCACTAAGCCTGCATGATTAGAATTGAGGAGCTATCTGACGACGAGATAGCGGCACCGGTCTAGAAAGACAAGAATAACGGCCGAGAGGATTCGTCGTGTAGACCATACGACACCTCGTAATCTGTAGGCCTTCGGTCGCTTGGTAGGCCAAGGCCCTTCAGGGCTGTAGTGCCATGAGGGTTAGGCGGATTATGATCCAATTGATTCTCGAGATTTAAGAAGCTCAGGATTTTCCATAAATACCACCATACTGCTGTTAGTGTCAAGTGCGAGTGAAAAAAAAAAGCTGCCTCCCAAGTGGTGACCAGATGAAGTTTCGAAATAGCAGTGGTTGATATCCTTGTGAAGGTTCCGACTACATATTAAACTTTCTTATTCCGTATCTTACTATAGTAGCTGCCACATAAGCGCAAACAGTAAGGGTACAACTTTACTCTTTCTCCGCTTTTAATACTGAAGGTAGTAATTTATAGTTATTTTCTAACTGTTCGATTCTTTTCAGTATCGTTAAACATTCAGTTTAGGGGCCCACTTGCCGATACGACGTCTTACAGTTACTCTTAATGTAGGAACTACGTAGTCAATATTTTATTTGGTTGCGAGATTGTACGCACTGCCACTGTCGTATTGTGAAGATCACTAGTGTTACATTTGCGGGTATAAGTAAAGCATATTTTATTTTCCTGTGGGATTGTAAATCTAGTTGGGTAATACCAAGTAAGTAAAATTGTGGCATGTTCGAATAATGCATTTAAGAACCTAGTTGGTGTTAAATGACGAACACAGCATTTTTATTTAAACGTTTATATTTCGTCCAATTTGTATGCATAGAACTCGATTAGGATACATAAGAAGCAAGAAAAATCTGCAAGAACACCTCCGAAATGGAAAGCAACGTCACCTGTTCTATAAATGGATTGGAAGGAAATTTCGTTACCAACTTAACCTAACCTTGTCTTGGCACGACTTTGGTACGGTTTGCAGACTTAGCCCTTGTGTATTCTTATTGACTTACGACATGCTGTATATAAATTTAATGTATTGGCTTGTGCGTATTATTAAAGCGTGGTTTGACTTCAGTACGACAAATAATAGCAAATTTAAGAAGAGAACTGAATTATTTCACCAGGCAAACATCGAAGAATACGGTTATGGTAATGCGTATATCGTCCGACTCGTTGGCTGAATGGTCAGCGTACTGGCCTTCGGTTCAGAGGGTCCCGGGTTCGATTCCCGGCCGGGTCGGGGATATTAACCTTCATTGGTTAATTCCAATGGCCCGGGGACTGGGTGTTTGTGCTGTCCCCAACATCCCTGCAACTCACACACCACACATAACACTAGCCTCCACCACAATAACACGCAGTTACCTACACATTGCAGATGCCGCCCACCATCATCGGAGGGTCTGCCTTACAAGGGCTGCACTCGGCTAGAAATAGCCATACGAAATTATTAAAAAATGCGTATATCAAAAATGCAGAAATATATAACAATAAACTGAGGGTGAGACAGTAGCGGCGATTAGTAAGGGCGAGGGCGGGGGCAGGCACACCCTGGCACTTTTTGGAGAAAATATTACATTTTTATTCCATTTCATCCGGCTGAAACTAGTAATTATAGGAATTAATTTTTAAAAAGCCATCTGTGCAAGCCCTGTTGCCTTATCAGACAATTCTTTTCTTTATTTCCTTAAATCATTACCAAAATTATTAGCGGAAATACGCACAAAATGTCCTTCGTCCTTGCTAACTGATTTGTATAGTGCCACAGCAAGTAGTGGAGACTTTTTTTGTGCTATGAGGAAGGGTACGAGCGCTATATTTTTTTCGTATGGTCGTAGACGCTGAGATATGATTCACCAACTTGCCACGCGCATTCGTCAGTCTGGCAGTCTCTTTGGTGTCTGTTAATTGTTTACTGTATAGTCAAATACTAAATGCTTTTAATTGTTTAATCACGCTATGTTTCTTTTTAATTGCAATAAATGTGCAATTTTGTTCCTTTGGTTGAAGTTTTATTGTATAGTATTGAATCAAAATCTCAAAAAATTATTATTACCGCATTTAATTTGGTAAACTGTCAATCTTTTCCTTCTCTTTCGAAATTCTCTGAGAGAGCATAACGATGGCTTTCTTTTAAAACCTCGTATGTCCAAATGTTCTTCCTACCTATTATATCCCTTAAGACTGGCCACGCCTCCCGGTCAAATATTTGTATGCAGTCCATCAGAATAATTTTCGCTGTGTTAATTTTCCTTTGCTAGTGTCTAAAGGAAAATGGACCTTACCGTACCGTATTGTAGGGATGTTGATTGCATGGCAAATTCACACACTCCTACAGTATAATATATTTAAGGTTCATTTTTCTTTACACATTGGCAGAGGAAAATGACCATAACGAAAATTATTCTTTTGGACTGCATATAAATAATGGACTGGGAGACGTGACCAGTCTTAAGGAATACAATGGATATGAAGAGTATTCGGACTTACGAGGTTTTTAAAGAAGGCCAGCGATAAAAAACATACCATTTCGTGGCTTTTTAAAAGTTCTTATGTATGTATACCCCCTCCCCCCACCCGCTATATCCCACAAACCCGGATAATGTTTGTTGTCTGTATATTTTTTTGCCCCCGCACTTTTAATTCCCAATCGCCGCTACTGGGTGAGAGGGAGTGTTTATTTCCTTAATTCCTCATTGAAATTGAAAACCGACTTAATTATCAGTATCTTGATTGATCATTTACTACGGTATGGGAACCGCCATTACTGATACATCGAGGTCAGTTCTTTGATGGTTATGTCTCGTGATTTCAATATGAAAATAATCAAGTTGGTAGCAGTGATGAGCGATTAATAAAGGAGAACAGGATGGTGATATGTGCTTTTTAGTGTACTACCTTACGTACCGATTACTATATACCATGGCATCCCGGTGTGGACGTCCAAAAACACCTCTTGTGAGTTATGCGGCCCGTCTGATTGCTACGGAGAAGATGCTAATTTCACTTGTGGAAGTAGAATTGCTGCTATTGGTGTTATGAATGATATTTTGGCATGCCATGCGTGATTCATCTGTCGGAAACTGTCTGTCAGTGCCATCTGGCACAGGGCCACAGACCTCTTCCTCCCTCCATCCATTACCAATACACACACACACACACACCCACACCAATAGCATCTCTCGTGCATGACGGTCTCTTTGAAGTGCCAGCCTGTTTTGTGGTTCATCTGTCTTTGTGTGGCTCCAATATCTTGAATACCAGATTTTCTTCTTGTTTTAACAATAATTGTCTCTAAAGCACAAATTCGAGAATTTTGAACAAAATATATGTAGCTGGGATTACCACAATCTAGAATCGAAATAATGAACATATCTTCCTCAGTATCATACAATGAGAAGATTGAAACCACTAAACATAAGATAGGATAAAAATCAATATCAATTCTACCCAAGTTTAGCTTATTAGGCCTATATTGATTATTGTGAGGTATCTGATGCCAGTTCTTCATTCCAATGCTTCTCTTCTTAAGCTGTTCTTTCTTTTGATTCTCCCTTTCTTCCTGACCTTTTCCCGAAATTATTGCGATCGACACTTTCTGTGAAATTGGCCCAGTTTAATGGCCGGATGCCCTTCCTGACGCCAACCTTATTCACTATTGAATGTTTAAAGGGTGGTTGGTTGTGTGTTGTTTGTACATGAAGAGATCTGCAGTAAGATGAACACAAATATCCAGTTCCCGAGCCGGAGGAATCAATCAACTATAAGCAGTTCAAATCACCGGCCTTACCGCGAATCGAACCCCTCTAAATTGAAAGCCACCCCAGCAAAGAACCAGACTACTATTTCCTTAGATTTAATTAAATAATTCTCTGGTTGATTTGAATTTACTCGCTTCTGATAACAAAAAACCAAACACCATGGCACAACAGCCCCGGAGGGCCTTGGTCTCATATCGGCGCGCCACAAACCACACGGCCAACTCGCCCGGTACCTAGTTTATAGAAGAGTATGATGAATAAATAAAAGTGAAGTTTTCCTAGTAAAGTAAACTCGTGTCCTCCTCCCGAGGTGGCGCAGCTCTTTTCAGGCACACCCACAATGGAGGTGAGCTGTATGTACAAAGGCGATCACAAGAATTCTGGGTAGAAAAGGTAACAGGTAACGTTTGGGCGAAGATTTTGCCCAACCCTGAGGATGAAGGAGAAGTAACCAAGGCTACGTCACATGTGTTCGTCTTTTGGGAACTGTTTCTATGGTTAAACATCCTGGCTATACTAGCTTTTCCTAATCAAGTAAAACAATTAACTTAATTGCGATTAAGTGTGCACGATGTAATCCCACCCCAATATATGGCATTTAATTGTCTGATCAGCGCTGGTAATAACTTCATAGGAACGGTTTTCCAAACGCCCTTGCGTCTCTTATAATCATATTTAATGCCAGGTTATTTTTAATTTGGTTTTTGAGGATAACAATTATTATTATTAGTAGTAGTAGTAGCAGTAGTAGTAGTTGTAGTAGTAGTAATAGTAGTATTTAACAGGGCCTCTATGTCAATAAGGCACATTCATTCTTACAGTGGTTAGCGCGATGTCATTTGATAATGTAGTCATTGTCAAGACCGCTAACATTTCAGCCAGACCTCGCACACAAGATTTACAATGAAACTGGATAATTTGACCCTGAATGAGTTGACATACCCATTACGTCTGTTGCCCTAAAGGAGGCGTATGGTTTCTCTCTTCATTCATCTCGCCCTTCATTGTAGAACCAGTGGGACGTGTGGGCAGGCAGGGAAGCAATTACCTTCCCCTCCGCGTGTGATTCGTTCATGATAGATATCCTCGTACTTCGTTTCTTCCACCTCCCCTCACTCTTCAGGTGTGAGCATGTGTTAACGCGTCTAATGGTTGAGATCAATGAGAGAGAGTGTGTAAGCAGGTACTGGGTGGTTCTGAGGGCTGAACTGTTTTCTTACCTGAAATTAATATTTTTAAACACAAGATACTAAAGATTTCGAGTGTAGCATTTCAACCACATACTAGCCCTCCTGCCTTCTTAAATTCCTGGCTCTACCAGGAATCGAACCCTGACCCCTAGGACGGCAGCTAATAACACTAATCGTTACGCTACGGAGGCGGACGTTTTCCTAGTGAACAGACGAGATTTCCTTTTGAAGACGAGGAGCAAAATTATCTGCGGAACATAGATGATGTCACCTTGTTTTCTTAACACAGCAAGAGCCCTAAAGCTTTGTTATCATGTCTACTACCACCGGTCATGAAAGCAACAATCTAAATATTAGAAGTGAATTTATCAAAGGCGAGAAAATATTATTTTAATGAGAGCAAAATCTGCAAAGCAAGGGGAGAGACTAACAGTGTGTTCGAGCCTTTCCAGCGGAGAACAAGAATTAAAGCTATTCGTGCCAAGTCTCACACAGAATTTGGCGCCGTTTAGTATCTTGGCAACGTACGTTTGTAATAAAACATCACCATAAACATACATTGTGCAGGGAACAAAAGTCCTACGAGCCCTGGGCTTGTTTTCAACACATTAGCAACACTTAATTGAAACACACATTTAACTCGTCCTTTCCTCTGGTTTATTTTGTAAACGAACAGACATTATACCTCAAAACTAATAGCATGTCTAGTTAAATGTGACTAAACTGAGAGATGGGGCAGCGAAAAATAACACTAACTAGTAGTTCCACAGAACTTGATGTCGCATACTCGAACATTTAGTTTTTAACGTCTGTGACAAGAATATAATTGACAATGTTTTAGCATTCCTTTATGATTTTTACATATTTTTTAGTAAACTCTGGCTTTCAATTTCAAACGTTTCAATGCTGTTGACTGTCAAGAAAAACTTCCAAACCTTCAGATTTGTGTCCCAGGTAGGATTTTAACCATGTTACACTTACTATCTTAAGGCTCGTTTCATCCTTTCCCCCACCGACGAAACTTTATGAATTATTTTCTTCTTCCATTATAAAACAATTCATCTTCAGAGATTTCAAAGCCTTTCATTGTAATAAATTTATGCATCTAACGTTCCTTGAACTACCATCGGTCTGGAGAAATTCATAAGAACCTGAATTCGCATTGAAGTTCCAGAGAATCTACAGACACCGTTCACTTGTACTCAAGTACTGCAAGTGAAGGTGTAACGAACTATGCTAGCAAACTGTCGATCGTGATTTCTCTCCTTCATACCATACCACGTCCTTCAATTTTTCACGACTCCTTTTGTTTAAAAAAACTGAACATTTACTAGACTACAACGAATTAATGCAACGTGACTTATTTTTACACAAAGTAGAATTCAGGCCAATGAATATGTTTTTTCTTAAATATGAATAGTCACATGCCTCCGGTTCCAGGCTATGATTATCGCGCACGGAAAAGTACAAGTTTGCTTTACTTTAGTTTCTAAATAGGGCCAAAGCTTCTTCTTCTTCTTTATCTGTTTACCCTCCAGGGTAGGTTTTTCCCTCGTACTCAGCGAGGGGATCCCACCTCTACCGCATCAAGAGCAGTGTCCTGGAGCTTCATATTCTGGATCGGGGTATACAACTGGGGAGGAGGACCAGTACCTCTCCCAGGCTGCCTGACTTGCTATGCTGAACATGGGCCTCGCGGGGGGGATGGGGAGATTGGAAGTGTTAGACAAGGAAGAGGGAAGGAAGCCGCAGTGGCCTTAAGTTAGGTAACATCCGGTCATTTGCCTGGAGAAGAAATGGAAAACCACGGAAAAACACTTCCAGGATGGCTGAGGTGGGAATCGAAACCACCTCTACTCAGTTCAGCTCACGATGCTGAGTGGATCCCGTTCCAGCCCTCGTACCACGTTTCAAATTTCGTGGCAGAGCAGGGAATGGAACCCGGGCCTCCGGAGGTGGCAGCTAATCACACTAACCACTACACCACAGAGGCGGACGGGCCAAAACTTCATGGGAAAAATTTACAAACATATCGTCGCTCTTCGGACAAAAGGTCACAATGCTCTTCCTATCCATTATTTTCCTTAGGACTTGTCACGTCTCCCAGCCACTTTTGGATATGCAATCCATCAGAATATTTTTCGCTGTGTTCATTTTGGTATGCTAAAGTGTAAAGGAAAATGAACCTTAAGTACATTATATTGTAGGAGAGCGTAAATGTCATAGAAACATATATTCCTTGAGTGCAGAACTGTCAAGTTCATTTACTTTTAAAGTTAGGTATAGGAAAATGAA
Source organism: Anabrus simplex (assembly GCF_040414725.1). Lineage (NCBI taxonomy): Eukaryota > Metazoa > Arthropoda > Insecta > Orthoptera > Tettigoniidae > Anabrus > Anabrus simplex. The sequence goes on along the minus strand of NC_090265.1, from coordinate 79,499,449 downwards.
CACAACGAGTATTATTCTGATGCACTGTATAACGATATATGACTGAGAGGCGTGACCAATCTTAAGGAAAATAACGGATAGGAAGAGTATTGTCATATTCGTAATTTTGACCCAACAGCGACGATATAATTTCTACAGCTTCCTCAGGGCCAGTGGTCTGTCAACCACTTAAAATCTATGACTGCTTAGTTAGTCAGTCAGTCTTTGGAGATTCAATGGGTTCCTTCGCTCTAACATCGTGAGCCCCGGAACGATCAACAACGATCCCATTCAGAATTAATTTTTGCATTTGTAGTACTCACATATTTTTCTCCAAAATTAGATATTTTCCCATCGGTAATGCGAGACTTATGTGATGACTGTACTCGGTACAACGGCGTACCCGCTGTTCACCCCGAAGTTATCAACCAACTATGATAAATATCAGTGCCGCTTCGCCCAATCTTATTTTGAATAATTGTACTTTCGTCTGGAGCGCGACACTGCATTGATGTGAAACATGGGCGATAACTAGCTAAGAAAGAAAGAGAATAGAAGATTTTGAAATGTGGTGTTACAAAAGAATGCTGAAAGTGAGATGGGTAGATCGAATCACGAATGAAGAGATACTGAATTCAATTGGTGAGAGAGTAGCAATTTGGCGGAATTTGACCAGGAGAAGGGACAGGATGATAGGACACATTTTAAGACCCCCAGGACTTGTTCTTTTAATTTTGAGGGAAGTATAGGATGTGAAAAAATGGCAGCGATAGACCAAGGTATGAATACGACCAACAGATTAGAGTAGATGGCTGATGTACTAGTTACGTGGTAATGAAAATGTTAGCGCAGGATAGAATGGCATGGAAAGCTGCATTAAATCCGACTATCGACTGATAACTCAAAAGCAATACATACTTATGATATGATAAAACATAAAATCCACCTCCAGCTTGCATTCGGGATATAGTGGGTTCGAACCCCACTGTCGGCAGCACTGAAGATGATTTCCAGTGGTTTCCCATATTCGCATCAGTCATATACTGGAATTGTACATTGATTAAGGCCACGGTCGCCTCCTTCCCACTCTAGCCTTTCCCTCTCCCATCGTCGCCATAAAGAGCTATCTATGTCAACGCGATGTAAAGCAACTCGTAAAGAAAAAAGAAAATCTCCAAACAGGCAATGAACAGAAGTACGTAAAGGCTTCCACAAGCAGTAAATGGCATCGAGGAGTTGTCCCTATGCTCGACTGATTTCGCCCATAGAAATGAACCTCATGCTCATTTCTGAATCTTATACCATGTGTCTCTCCTAAATTAGAAGTCTTCTTTCTGAATTTCTCGATTTCCTGTCAGATAATCCAACGCAGGTTTGGTGGACCGAGTATACCTTTATCACATTAGCAAGACAGTCCCAAATCACAGAGGGGCTTCAGTTTCGAATACGGGTTAAAATCTCGCAGGAAGTCTTTTCTTCAAACCGTCTGGAAGAGTCTCTTGAAGAAAATTTAACTCCCAGAGCCAGCTCTTGGATTCTTAATCATTACCACGGCAGCCTTTCGAACACGCGTCGCCAAGTGGGACTACAACATTTCTCCCGAAGAGTCTTTCACAGGCAGCTGTCCAGCCGAAGAAATGAGAGTACACTTCCCAAGAGAGAATCAGCCTAGCAGAATCTGTTAATGCACCTGTCCAGTGATTGGGAGACTCGAGTACGGTGTGAATTAATTTCCAACTATTAAAAAATCGCATTCATTGGCCTGAATTCTTCTTTGTGTAAAAATACTGCACCTTTCATTAATTCACTGTTGACTAGTCAACGTTCAGTTTTAAAATTCAAAAAAGGAGCCGTGAAAAGTGGCAGGGTGTGAAGGAGGGAAATCATGATCGATTTCCTGCATCGCCTCGGGGGGAAATGAAAACAGTATCCAACAGTATTTACTGTTCAGGCCAAGGACCAAGATTTTTAAAAATATCGAGTGACATGTATTTAAATTGTATCTGTATCATTTGGTAAAATGTGCGACTTGTAGTGGCAAAACTCGTTAATGAATAGCTGTCTTCAAATCCAGAGCTAGCAGGTTGCAGTGGGCTGGTCCACTTACTTGACAGCGCTCAACGACAGCTCTCAATGATAAATTGTTGAGCAAGCTCCCGCGGACATGCGGGAAGTTAGCATGGAAAGTAAACATTATGATTTACTGTCCACATTAAGTAGACAGCTCTAAGAAAAGTGTGGGCGAACCGATAGTAGTTTCGCTAAGTAACAGGGCAGTTACTCCAATACAATTCGAACGAGTAATGGATTCCTCGTCCTACGTTATATCAAGCGTCATGTTTGGTTTTAACCTATATTTGGACTCTTGTTTGAGATCTGGCTGACAGATCGTTTGTCAGACAATGTAACAAACCAGACACTGTTTGTCACAAGGAAGACATAGGACGTCTCACCAAGGCGACGATGGTTTGACCCCTGTCATTGTAAGTGATACTTTAGAAAAAGAAAGGGCAAGATTGAATGAGCTGAGTCGAGCGTTCCTCTATCTTACTCGTGCCGACCTCATCACTCTTCCTCATCCCCTAGTGTGACCGGAGGACGGTAGAATAATCCATAGTGTCCTCTGCCTATCGTCACGACGTCCCCTTGTTAGTGGAGGTGGTAGAATAACATCTACGGTAGCCCCTGCCAGTCGTACGAGGCGACTTTGTAGTTCATTAAAACTTCAAGCTAGTTGGCTTTCTCTTTTTTATTTTCCCGCTTGTTCGCTCACTCACCTGGAGGATAGAAAACTGTTCAATGTTAATGTACACTACAGTTGACCAGTACTCCGTTCGACGTACGAGGAAAGAAACTGTACACCCTCCTCGGCTTTCCTTCGGCTTCATTTCGAACTTAACTCTAGTATAGTCACAAAATATAAATTTCATGTTGTCGTATTGCCAGCTAAACTAATACTAATGATATGAGTGTTTGGACTTTTGACTCAGCATAACAAGTAATTATAGGTATTACCTCTCAAGTCAGCCTCATGTCGATTTCAGACTCAGCTACGTGTCAAAATATCATTTGCTGAACTCGATTGAGTATAACTGGTTTCACGTAAAACAGTTTTGCAAAAGTGGGTTAAAACCCCGCTCTTAGACGTTCACAAAGTCCGTTAAAAATCATAAGTAGACGTCCAAAGTGTGGTTTATCACTTCAACTCTGGGTGTACATAGGGATAGTAGTTCGTATATAGGCCTACATCTATCTAATTTCTGATATGCTCTATCGGTGTGAAAATCTAATACATTTATCGCTAACTTTGATTTGCCATTAGCAATTATTATTATTATTATTATTATTATTATTATTATTATTATTATTATTATTATTATTATTATTATTATTATTATTATTATTATTATTATTATTATTATAGTTTAAAGGGGTATAATATAATATAATATAATATAATATAATATAATATAATATAATATAATATAATATAATATAATATAATATAATATAATATCTACGTCATAGTATCCTGATGGCATGTGGTGAAACAAAATAACATGATTACAATATATAATGTACCCTTTGGTTTCATTAGGAAGTCCTAATAACTCCGTTAACTAGCGAGTTGGCCGTGCGGTTAGGGGCGCGCAGCTGTGAGCGTGTATTCGGGAGATAGTGGGGTCGAACCCCATTGTTGGCAGCCCTGAAGATGGTCTTCCGTGGTTTCCAATTTTCATGCCACTCAAATGCCTGGGCTGTACCTTAATTAAGACCACGGTCGCTTCCTTCCTACTCCTAGCTCTTTCCTATCCCATCGTCACTGTGAGACCTATGTGTGGCGGTGCGACGTAAGGTCACTTGCAAAAAAAATCAATTCTGGAGATTTATCTCCCGTATGCAGTTATCGGATTGTGTTTCTACTAATGGACTTGTCCTGGCCAGAGAGTGGGCGTAACCTACTAGGTGGCTCGCCCCACCCCTTCAGGGAGGGGAATGAAAGCTTGTAACCTATGTATCCACCTGTAAACACCCCAGCGTCAGGTGCTAGGGTCTGACACATCCCACTCGGGTGAGTCTAGTGTCAGACCTAAGACGAAGCGCCGGATTTATAGAACAAACGCCCGAAAACCCTTGTATCTAATTCATGCTTGGTGTTCATGATATTATTGTGATAATCTTTAAATATGTTTGTTCCCCAACGAAACAAAAAAATCTGAATATATGAAGTTTCGGGAGTTTGAACAAATCGCCGTCGCAAAATTGATGGGGCCATGAAAGACAAAATCAACAGAGAATTACTACGTGGAGCTCCCACAAGAAGCACATAGCTAGTCGACAAGAGGGTAGCAATACAGTGCGTGTTCAGATATAGCAAGGCCAACTAGCTATAGTGAGCAGAACTTCATAAGTTCATGCACGAGTTTCCAAAAGCTGAAAAAATAAATTTACTTCCTTGCAATTACAAGAAAACTCCCAAGTTTTGTGCACGTGGTCACTCCCCTGTTTTAAAGAGGAATGCGCAGTAAGCTTCAAAATATGTTGTCGGTCAAATTTAATAAATATTTTCTTTTTAATTGTATATAAGTGAAAGTCTTATCCTTAATACTGTGTTCATAATATTACAGGTAAGAGATGAATGTAGGAATAATATCCAATATTCAAAATTTATAACACTGAAGACCGATGAACATAGGAAACTGACATTGCGCTGAAATAACCCTTAACTTTGTTCGCCTCCATAGCTTATTGCTATTAGCTGTCATCATTGGAGGCCCGGTTTCGATTTCTGATACTGTCCGACATTTAAGAATGGCAGGAGTACTGGTATGTAGTTAGAATGGTACATGCAGCTCACGTCCACTGTGCGGTGTGGCTGAAGAGAGCTGTACAACCTCGGGATGAGGATACGAGTTTACTTTACTTTTTTACTTCAAAATTTAATAATACTATTTTTGTCTGTCCGATTTCACAGGGAATCCACATCTTAATCCCGTTCACTCAATTTAAAACTGAAAGAGGATATTTCGGTCAGTTAATAGGTCAGGCAAGGGAATCCCCACTACGTCATAAAACATTATCCAAAAAAACGTCTGCCAAACACACCCAACAAAGATTTAGATGATAAACTATTGCGAAAATATCAAACAAACATTTATTTCGTATATAAAAAGCGTCAAGTCAGAAATCACACTTTAAGAGATGAAAATGTTCAAAAGCAGAATATAGGATAATTATTTTTAATAAGAAGTTTATATTTAACAATCTTATATCCTAGAATTTTTGTCTTAGTAGATAAATCGGAAGTACTCAAGAGGGTGGAACACACTATAATTTAAGATAGAATTGAGAATGATATCCGGCCTAATTAAGAGCAGAAGCATGCTTCATGCAGCGCTTAATACTGCTATAACCTTAATGAATGTCAGTATTAACGGGCAGTTAACGTGTAAAACATAGTTGCTGCAACTGACTGCCCCCACTAATGGGGAGGGTGCTCTTGAGTTACTTCTCTCTACCATTACTCAACCTTTACGACGGTCCACTTAACAAGATCTCCTCCTACCCTCATACTATCGTCAGTATCGTCTCGGCTACTGTCCGGGGGTAGAATGATGGCCTCCGCAAATTAACAGGTGCGAGGAATGACTAGAATTAATAAGGTATTTCTTCTTTTCTTCTGTATTTAATTGCTTCCCGTTTTATTCTTTGTCATTATGCCACATTACACGGTAGGCCCGCAAGTCTTTGCGTCCGAATTTTCATCCCCCTGTGGGTGGGAGCAGTAGAATAACACCCACGTTAATACCTGTCTGTCGTAAGAGGCGACGAAAACGGGCCACAGCGGGTCTAAACTTGGGAACGTTGGCTAGCGACCACGGGCCCCTAGCTGACTCTTGACATTTCTTCTACTTACTTGTGCCAGGTTCCTCACTTCCATCTACCTTATGTGATCTCCCTTGGTCAACACTTGTTCTTTTCCGACCCCAACGCTATTAGGTTCCGAGAACTAGGGCATTTTTCGATGTGCCAGACTCATTCCATTTTTTTCCTCTGATAACTGTTAATAGAGGATGATTGCCTAGTTTTAATTCTTAAAACAGTAATCACCATCACCTTTACCTGAGTATGGCCATCGCTACCGCTTACTAGTGCCAGGCTCCTTACTTCAGTATATCCTATCCGACCGTCCTTGGTCAACTCTTGTTCTTCCCTGACCCCGAAGCTATTAGGTTCCGAGAGCTAGGTAGTCATTCATTTTCACTCCCTTCTTGGCCCTTGCCTTTCTTTCATTTTCCTTCATTTTTGAAGTGTCGGATCCCTTCCTTTTTTTCTCCCCGATTAGCATTATGCAGGGTACCCCATGAAGAATGGTCAATATTCAGGGATTTTTTTTTGCTAGTGGCTTTACGTCGCACAGACACATACAGGTATTATGGCGACGAATTCAGGGATATGCCAGGAACGATCATTTGAAGCAAAAACGTCACGTGGACATATGCGCTATTCTGAATAGTTTCTGAGATAGAAGACATTTAATGTCCACTTGTTTATTTTTTTAGGTTGGTGGCACGCACACTTAATGTTAAAAGCTGAAGATGTAAATTCAGACTCCTTTTATTTTGTGTTGTGATACATTTCGTGGAGGAGACTGCAGAAAACGTTCCAAAGGAGATCTTTGACGTTCTCAAAACATATTTGGAGTAACTGCACCTGAAGCTAAGGCAATACCTTACGGTGATGGGTGAAAAGGGCATAATGATAAGGAATCCATTTTCTAATGGGCGATCCAACAACCCCAATCTTTTATAAGGAGGAGACTCTTTGACAGAACTTTCAACTCACAGCATATTAAAATGAGAATTTTCGCGATTACAACAAGATGACTTTTGGTTAGGTGTCATAAATTACCATTCTGACCTCTAAAAAGAGCTATGAAATGCTTCATTGTGTACTTCATTATTTACTTGTGTGGTAACGCATTCTCCCACCTCACGTCAATGAAGTCAAAATGAAGAAATATACTTAAACTCAACAGTGACTTAATTTTGGAATTATCAGTCATATAACCCACCATTGCACAGCTAATTATACAAAAACAGCTTCACTGTTCACACTATTGTTTGATGTCCTTGATGACTATCTAAACTGTGCGCCTTCTCTACTATGGCCATCTCTGACAGTGATTGAGAACTGCTAAGACTTTCTAAAACTTTCTTTTCCGATTGTTAAATGGCTCTGACATCTATTTTCTGGCGACTTGACGGAGGTTAGAAAGGGCAAGAGGTAGGAGACAGAGGGTGGCCGGTTTGAAGAAAGTTAGAGGGTGCAGGAGGTAGGAGACAGAGGGTGGCCGGTTTGAAGAAGGTCCTGCGCTGACACGTAATGGTAGAATTTTTCCAAATATGTGATTGTGCCGGCGTGAGTTTTGAGGGGAAGACTTCAGCGGTATTCTATAAGACATAATATGTAATCATTTCATTTTTTGGTGAAATGTAAGGTCTTCTGCGCAGTCTTTGGACTCAATATATATTCTCTACTGGGATCATTTTTAATGTAAGGGAGCACGAGTGGTGACCCTCAGAACTCTTCCATTCAACTTTTGAACTGTGTGACTACAATTTCGAAATGTGCCTTGGCCTTCAAACGTTCCCCTTTTAGTCACAATTGTTAACACGGGATTAGCGTCTATGTCATTGAGACTTAAGCCCACTTGGGTTCTTGTCTTTTCAAGAACATTATACTAAGGAGTGCTGGTGTTTCGCCTCCTTGCCTTTTGTTAACGGCCTGTATCTGTTGTAACCTTTTCTTTTCCTACTTAAGGCCTAGTAGAATGGGTAATATGCCCTTGTATATTCTTTATGGTTTTGCGGGTAACCGTGTCTACGTTTAGGTTCTCTTTTGGGGAATATTACTTAACCTGATTGTTGTGATTGATAGGTTCACCATGGGGCAACCTGTGTATAAGCACTATGAAGTGGGGTCACCCAATGGGTTATTTGTGTAATTGAGAATGTAACAAGCGACATCTCGCTTTATTGAGGCTAGCCTCTATGTATTTTGAGCTTAGACTCTATAATGTGTACCCGTTCGGAGGAATTATGCTCTTTCATGACGTTGTAACTATGAGGATCAGTTATGCTCTTTCATATGTAGATTCCGTATGTGAGTTTCACCCAATTAATGCTGTGCTTGATGGAGGACTTCTAAGTCCAATGTATTGTTGGAGCTGATAAGCTCATTTTAAAATGTAAATATTCCAAAGTAATTTTCCTAACACTTCCTGTTAAATCATTAGATTACTCTATTTGGGTTTTAAGAGTCGAAAGAAATAAAATTTCCAGTTTTGTTGAAGTAAATTTTTGCTCTAAGTGATCCCCTATTCAGCCATTCGCCCTACGCGCTTCCTTACCTCTGCGTTCCACGATAAATCTCCGTAACAATTATTATTATCATCTTGATTTTAATACATCTGACTTGAAATGTAAGTGTTTATAACAGAGTTACTGTTTGTTTTAATTCATAATTTGTGAGGGCCTGCCAAATTTCATTTTTTTCAGGGGTCCGCGGACTGTAAAGTTTTCGAACCACTCCTCTAGGCTATGCAAAAAAAAAAAAAAAAAGCAGCAGCTCTCACTGTTCGCTCGCAGCCATTGCATGGTACGGACCTGCCATATTTGCAAAGCTGGCACACTGAGCATCGCCGAGGCCACTGTGCTACTACAGGTCGTGACAATATTCGGCGTTTGTAACGCACTGATGTGGTGCGCTCGTATGAAAACAATGCGAAAGCTATGGTATTGTTGTGATATTGTTTATTTGCAATATATTACTGAATGAAGTGTATACACATTTCAGTATTCAACTAAAAAAGAAAAGAAGAATAGGTTGACGTATTATATTACTTCCTGTAAGACATGCTACCTGACATTACAGGATGTCTTAACGCAAAATAACACAAAACAAAAACAAAAGTAGTGAGAGAACTTTTGCTTCAATATATAGTGTAAGGCAGGCCTTTCCAACTCGAGTACTTAGTGCTGGGGCGCACCAGCGCTGCACTCAGCAGCACCATTCCCCTCCTTCCACACCTACCCTACGCAGTGGTCGCTGCATGTGTACGTAAGAGACGGTACTTTCATTCTCATTCTCTCTGTGTGTGTGTGTGTCATTCTCAGTAGAATCTGTTCGATAGAACAGATAGTGGAGCAGTTGGTTTCACCGTCGTTTAAAAATGTCGTTTAATCCTTCATGGGTGGATTCATATTTTGTTCTCACTACCGAAGGGAAAGTTCACTATTTAATTTGTCATGTCATTTTAAGCGTAAAGTCTTCAACCGTGCGACGACACTGCCACAATAAACATGTTTCCACCTATGATGACATTGTTGGCGCAGCAAGAACCGAACAAATTGCTAAGTTAAAATCGGAATTGCCAAGTTCTTCAGAGATACGTAATAACTTATTCATTAGGAATTTGTACATGCAATTTAGGAGATTTTTCGTTTTTGGTTTTGTATTATTAAGAACTGTTTAGAATTAGACTTAGATGTGCTGCTAAGAAAAAACACCGGGCGAGTTGGCGGCGCTTTAGGGGCACTCAGCAGTGAGCTTGCATCCGGGAGATAGTGGGTTCGAACCCCACTGTCGGCAGCGCTAAAGATGGTTTTCCGTGGTTTCCCATTTTCAAAGCAAAAACATGCTGGGGCTGTTCCTTAAATAAGGCCACGGCCACTTCCTTCCTATTCATAGCCTTTTCCTATCCCATCAACGCCATAAAACCTATTAGAAAAAAGAACCCACAAAGATAATTATTTTAATTGTTTTATCTCCCTGTCCCACAGATACTTGAACCCAATACTTTAGAAGGCGCAGTTCGAGCACTTTATAGGCTATTGTTGCAGATGTTTTCAATTCTGAATTTAAATAAATGGAGAACTAGGACTTCTCTGTCTGATGCGGACTTACAGGCTGTACTTAGATTTTCTACTGCCAAATCACTTTTACCCATTATTGGTAAATTAGTTGCCGCAAAACGATGTCAACAATCGACTTAAACGCTAAATGTACATTAAGGCAAACGCAAAGTATGTACAGAATAAATTGTGTGTTTATGTGTTCACAGAACTGTCATAAATAATATTGTTTTCATAACCTGCGCGCTGACTTGACGCCCTGTGGTTCTGCCTCTGTCACTTCCCCTCCTTCCCCCACCACCTCAACGGTGCTATAGCCGGGGCCGGCCGCGGCCGTGGGAGCACCTCAGTTGGAATCGCTTGGTGTAAGGGAATTCGAGCATATTGCACGAGTCGAAGTATTAACAATTTGTATCAGAGAAAGTTGTTCTCGGTTGAGACATCATAAGTTTCGCTAGGGGAAATACGTTCACGTGGGAAGGTTATGGAAATAAAAGAAGCACCACAATGACGAGTGTTTGTGTGAAAGGGCAGTGAACAGATACGAACGGCGCGAGTGGACGTGAGCTCGGAGTAGCAGTCAAGAGTCTCAACATTCGCTCTTGCTCCCAGAGCTATGCTTTGTGCATCTCTGGTCTAGACTAGTAAGCATCACCAAGGGTTCTACGGTGTCACTTCGCTCTTGAAACGCTCACCGATTAGATTAACCTAAGAGAATAAATAGCTCATTGACACGGTATGGTGACAAATCGATAAGACAAACTGTAATAAAAATATGCTTAGAAAATTTCAAGTTAAATTTTCTAGATTTGAAATATGTTGTTGAAATGAATGTTATAAATTAATGTACATAAGTGAGCTAGCAACAGAGTGTGTGTGTGGAATCATTTCTGTGTCCCACATGCTTGCATTTCCGGTTAGTTCAAGGACTGAAATCTTAATCTTGATTGGGAAGCTCGTTAAAGTATTTCGTCCGGAAAGAGCTCCTTTTACTCATAAAGTGAGGATGGATACAGAGATTTACCATTTTATAATTATATGTAGTTCCTGGAAACTGGAGGCGTCTAAAGACGTTCCGAGTCCCGACTTCGAACAGAGATATACCCATCAACCACCGCTAGGAGCGGGGTGTTGGAAGGGATAAAGCACACACCGATGGTGGTGATGGTGGTGTTTACTGTTTTAAGGGGATGTACAAATGGGCAACCGTCCTCTATTAACATTAATCAGAGGGAAAACATGGAAGGGTTCCAACACTTTGAAAATGAAGGTATTGATCAAAAGACAAGGGCCACGAAGGGCGTTGCGGTTGAATAGGATAAGAGAACGGACGTCGGATAGGGTAGATAAAAGCGAGTAGCGTGGCACAACGAAGTGGAAACAATGTCAGGACTCAGCTAAGGGTCCCGTGGTCACTAACCCGCGCTCCCAAGTAAGAGCCCCGGAACCACTTTTAGTCGTCTCGTACGACAGACAGAGGATAAAGTGGGTGTTATTCTACCGCCCCCACCCACATGGGGAACACGCCCATGGCCGGATACGAGTGCGACACAAAGTACTCTATACAATGGACCTGCCTGATATAAGTGATTGGAAAATTGTTCTGTAAGTCAAAATATATGGCTGAGAAACTCATCATGTTGGCTGTTTAACACTCCAAAACATGCATGCCATATATCTCAGCAGTCCAGTGTGGAGATAAGGTGTACTTATTTAACATTTTAATTGGAAAAAAATGAAATGTCGTATCGCTTTTACTGCCGGGATATCCCAGAACGGGTTCGGCTCGCCAGGTGCAGGTCTTTCTATTTGACTCCCGTAGGCGACCTGCGCATCATGATGAGGATGGAATGATGATGAAGACAACACATACACCCAGCCCCCGTGCCATTGGAATTAACCAATTAAGGTTAAAATCCCCGACCCAGCCGGGAATCGAACCCGGGACACTCTGAACCGAAGGCCAGTACGCTGACCGTTCAGCCAACGAGTCGGACAACATTTTCATTGAGCAACATTGAAATTGTACGTCCTCCGCAGACCCTGTGCAAGGTGAAAGAGGGACAGTTAATTAAATGACGAAACATAGACAATTAATGGTACGTTTTGATTCTAACTAGCAAGCTCATAAATTTCAACGAATGACTGTGATAGACGCAGAGCAGAAAATGCAAGCTAAATCATACATAGTGTAAGGCGAATCTGGCGTAGCTGAATCTTATGGACATCCCTAGAGTATTAAGGAAACAGGAGAGTCAGTACCGCTGTATTTTTTACCAATCTTGTGGGCGGAAGAGCGTTCGGTCACCAATAGCCTATCTTGATGCATTTAAGAGCGTTTGGCTGGCGGGCACGCTATCTAGCCAATGCGGGCAAGAAGAGCCAATAAAACAGCCAAGTGTCGCTACTTCCCTTTGCATCGTATTTCATCCTTCTGAGAGCCAGAGGGGTTGAGGATGTCCTAGCCCCAACTCCACCTGACGGCGACCACGATTAAAGGCTCTTATTTCACAAGCGAATAGGCACTGTTGTTACTGTAAAGAAACACCATCCAAAACTTTCTCTTTTACTTTTCTCTCCATATTTCCAACACTTTTCCCGACTTGTCTTTTATTCAGTGTCTCGTCATTTTCTCTTAAGTGTCTTTAAATATATGGCAACTGAAAGAAGGATCAACTAGGGTAACCAGACGTCCCTTATTTTACGGGATCCCTTATTTCCGTAAGCCAACGGCCGTAGCCGTGTTGAAACACCGGATCCCGTGAGGTCTCCGAAGTTAAGCAACGTTGGGCGTGGTCAGGAGTTGGATGGGTTGCCACGCGCTGTTGGTGGGGGTAAGGGAATGGAGGAGCGGAAAGGAACTGGCCACTCTACCGCATGTAAACTCCGGCTCAGGAACACCTCTGCGGAGGTTCGGACCTGCCTTCGGGCAGAATAACCCTTACCTTACCTTACTTATTTCCGTAAAGTGTCCCGTTTTCGCAGAAAAATATATGGAACGCATATTGTCCAGTTTTCCTTGAACCATCCCCTATATTTTAAAATATCTTGTTTAAACTTTATTTATCTCAAAGCTCTGATGTATGTTTCTCTTTGAGTAAATTAATTACAGTTTGATCAGTTGGTACTAAATGTAACACGCAGTGAGACAGACGTACAGCGAATTTCCCTCATCGGTTGGCCGGCAGGCGCGCCCCTGCCTCCTGTTGACTCGTCACTCCCCGCTCCGTAGCATAGCAAGGGCAGCACCTCGCTCACTTCATCCGGGCATGACATGAGATAACAATTAAAATTAAGAAAATAAGTAAGTATGAATTAAGAAAACAAGCTCGTGACTTATGACAGGAGACGTTGGTACGGTTTCAATGTTAACATTTTCGTAGCCCACCATCCGGAGCTCTTCCAAAATCCGGCTTCCTGTTCAAGTCGTCTTACGTATTTTGTAGGCGTATGTTCTAATCTTTCTGCGATTTAATTTAACTATTTCTTTGTTAAGCACATGTTTTTTAACACTTTGCTTCTTATCTTCCTCACAAATTGTTTACGAGTTAACGTACGGTCTCTCTATGTAGAGGGTGTACATCTCAAAATTGTGTTACAAATCGCCTAACGACTTCCCTCCAAGACTCCGTTTTCACATATTTATCGTACATAAATACCGTTTGCTCTACCGTGAACACCTGAGGAAGTATTATGAGAATTATACCCTGAAGTAACATTTCACACCTCGAGAACAGTAGGAGAGACAGATCAATACTTAATACACATTCTAAGCACGGACCTGAACTGCGAAGTGCGGGCATTCCCCTGCTGTCACTGCGCTGTGTAATGGGAAGTGATGAGTCAAAGGGAGGCAGATAAGCTGGGCGCGTCTGCCGGCGAACCGATGAGAGAAACTCACTGTATATAAAATTTATTAATGGCAACATATAATCCTGTATAGTGAATATAGTTTTGACATGAATATCACTTAAGGCTAGGGATCATCCCAAAATTTGTGTAACTAGACAAAATGTGTGAGGGAAGTGCGGTCACATTAGTCGTTACCGTAAACCTTGGTCACCAAAGATGCTTTGTGGATTGATGAAAATAAATAGTTCATTATCAAAATTTGAGTTTCATTTAGTGAATTACGAATTTCTGATCGTTAGCTTTTCGTAAAGGGAAAAGTTTCTTTTTCGTAGCAGTTTATGTACTGGAATTGAGAAACTTCCATGTTTGAATATAATAATAATAATAATAATAATAATAATAATAATAATAATAATAATAATAATAATAATAATAATAATAATATCTTTCTTTCTTTCTTTCTTTCTTTCTTTCTTTCTTTCTTTTGTAACGGTTCAAATCCCGTTACAAGAGGATATCTGTATTTTTATTATTGTATGATTTTATCTGTATTTTATTATTATTATTATTATTATTATTATTATTATTATTATTATTATTATTATTATTATTATTATTATTATGTTAGTATTATTATTATGTTATCTGTGATATTGTTACTATTATTGTAATTATCAGTTTTATTCAATTCGATTTTGCAATGCCTGTTGCTTGCAAGATTGTACTTAGATGTATGCATATATACGTATGTGTAGAATAACACTCAATACCTGTACAGTGGGAATTGTTGTATATATCAGAGAGTGGATGTGACGTCGTTATATTGTTATACTACTGGCGATTCTGCCAAGTCATTGCTACGCCATGGCTACGTCATCGTATTTAGTTAGCACTGAGCTCACTTTCTTTGAGAAACCCAACGAGCCGGCGGCGGATTCACAACTGTATGTAATATTTGCCGCATTGTGGGAGTATGTCATTGTTATTTCTGGAGATTACGTAGCTGTGTCAACCAACGTCCTATCCGACCTCTCTTGGTCAACTCTTGTTCTTTTCTGACCCCGACGCTATTAGGTTTGCGAGGGCTAGGGAGTCTTTCATTTTCATGCCCTTCGTGGCCCTTGTCTTCCTTTGGCCGATATCTTCATTTTTCGAAGTGTCGGACCCCTTCCATATTTTCCCTCTGATTAGTGTTATATAGAGGATGGTTGCCCAGTTGTACTTCCTCTTAAAACAATAATCACCACCACCACCACCATCAGTTGACCTCCGAGGCTGAGTATACCCCGTTTTAGCCTTCGTACCACTTTTCAAATTTCGTGGCAGAGCCGGGAATCAAACCCGGGCCTCCGTGGGCGGCAGCTAATCACACTAACCACTACACCACAGAGGCGGATAATAATAATAATAATAATAATAATAATAATAATAATAATAATAATAATAATAATAATCTTTCTTTCTTTCTTTCTTTCTTTCTTTCTTTCTTTCTTTCTTTCTTTCTTTCTTCTTTCTTTCTTTCTTTCATAATATGTTTACCCTCCAGGGTTGGCTTATCTCTCGGACTTAGCGAAGGATCCCACCTCTGTTGCCTCAAGAGCAGTGTCCTGGAGCGTGAGACTTTGGGTCGGGGGATACAACTGGGCGGAATGACCAGTACCGCGCCCAGGCGGTCTTACCTGCGATGCTGAACAGGGGCCTTGCGGGGGGATGGGAAGATTGGAAGGGATAGACAAGGAAGAGAGAAGGAAGTGGCCGTGGCCTTACGTTAGGTAGCATTCCTGCATTTGCCTGGAGGAGAAATGAGAAACCACGGAAAAACCACTTCGAAGATGACTGCCGTTTCTCCTCTACTCAATTGATCTCCGAGGCTGAGTGGACCCCGTTTCAGCCCTCGTACCACTTTTCAAATTTCGTGGCAGAGCCGGGATTCAAACCCGGGCCTCCATGGGCGGCAGCTAATCACACTAACCACTACACCACAGAGGCGGACAATGATAATAATAATAATCTTTGTTTCTTTCTTTCATAATATGTTTACCCTCCAGGGTTGTCTTTTTTCTCTGACTCAGCGAAGGATCCCACCTCTATTACCTCCAGATCCCCACGATCTTAATCCAATCGAGCATATGTGGGTTTCTGTCGATGTTGGTGTACGCTCCACGAACCCCGCACCAACTACACAGGATCGAGTGTGGGTAGCAGTGCAAGATGCCTGGGTCCAGAACACACCAGAACGATTCCAACACCTTGTAGAGTCGATGCCTCGCCTCATTGCAGGCGTTTTGAGGGCTCGCGGAGGAGCAACTCATTATTAACATCACATTCAGCGTCTTCCCATGAATTCTGGCCACTCAGTCTACATCTTTTCATCTACACACAACACATTACATTACACTACAAAACACTACAGAAACACACACACATAGAGCTGGCGTCAGGAAGGAAATCCAGCCGTACAACTGGAACAAAATACACAAGAATTGCTAACATAAAGAAATTGATCCTCCTGTAGGTGGGGGTGGTAGAATAACACCCGCGGTATCTCCTGCCTATCGTTAGAGGCGACTAAAAGAGACGCGAGTGGCTCTTAACTTGGGAGCTTGGGTTGGAAACCACGGGCACGATAGATGAGTCCTGGCACTACTTCTACTTACCTTTGCGAGGGTACTCAATTTCATCTATCCTATCCGACCGCCCTTATTCAACTCTTTTCAACGTCGACGACAGCTGCCTCTGTAGATCATCGATAGAGTGTCGGCCTCCGGATCCCAAGATAGCGGGTTCAAACTCGGCAGAGGCAGTCGGATTTTTGAAGGGTGGAAGAAGTCCATTCGACACTCCATGTCGTACGATGTCGGCATGTAAAAGATCTCTGGTGACACATTTGGTGCTTACCCGACAAAATTCATTAAATCTCAGCCATAGACGACCAAGAGAGTTTCGGTTTATTCGGTCTGCCACCTAGTGGAGGCCTAGAGTAAAACGGAACGTCGAAATTGACGAGCAGACAGCCAGATGGCGTCAAATTGAAATGTCTGCACACGGTAGCTGAGGCCATACGATTAGTAATAGTAGTATAACGTCGATGCTAGAGAGTCTGTCAGCATCATGTTGTTCGTGGCTATTGACGTTCTTTGACCCATACCATTCATTTTTTATGTGTTTGATCCCTTCCATTTTTTTCCCTCAGATTACTGTTAATAAAGGATGGTTGCCCAGTTCTACTTCCTCTTAAAACAGCAATCACCACCACCTCCACCGCCAAGAAATTGGATAAAAGGCCGTAAAATGTTAAACTCTTCTATTTGATCGTCCATCTACGGCGAAATACGATAGATGTTTACTTAATCGGCACATATGAAAGGTGAGGGATATATCGTGGCACATTGTATCTATGGATTCCGTCATCAGTTAAAGTCGAGCGTTTCTCGATCTATGTGATGACAAGGGCTTAACCGCCGTTCCATTACTCTATGTAAATACCTACAAGGGCACGTCAATGTCTACTAGACTGAAATATATAGTGCCCGAAGGGATTTTCTGTTTCCTTTTTTCGTGTGTGTTAACAATGGCCAAGTCTGTGTCTTTAACGACCTCATATTTCACCCATGTCACCAACGGCGAAACGTCAGCTTATGAACTACTGGGGATTTATAAGTACGATGTAGTTAAAAGTTTATAGGCTATCATTAAAACGTCTCCATGTTGTCTTCACTCGGTTGATCGTTGCGCTCAATGCCATGCCTTCAGAAGTGAAATATTGGCTAGGTAACGCAGTTTGTTAAGCGCATGTCCCAGTCCTCGAGGTGAAGTGTAAATCCTTGTTCAATCATTTCTTAACCCTTTTAAAGATTAAATCGATATTGTGGCGTTTCTTAAGTCTAGTACTAGTGGATAAGACAGTAGAATGTTTATTATGATCATTAATTATCCTAATATTAGGTTAAAATACTGTATTTTTTGATATCAACCGCACATTTGGGAACACATTTTGGGGAAACATTCTAGCAGTCTGATCTATCTATATAAATAAAATTGTTTCTGTTTGTCTGTTTGTCTGTCTGTTTGTCTGTTCCACCATCACGTCGAAACGGCTGGGTAGATCTCAACCAAACTTCATATTTAGAGTATACTGACCCCGGGGAAGGTTTCGATATGCATATCATTTTAAAATCTTTGAAAAGACGGGGGTTTTATAGGAAAAACGGTTTTCCTCCATTTTCCCTTATACTATTATAGGCAAAATATCGAATTTGTCGTATAAGGACGAGACAAAGCTCAATTTAATGCTCTTGACGCAAAGAACAAAACTCGGTAAGCCCTACGGGCCCGAAAACCATGTTTTAAGGCCCTAAAACCAACCGTTACGGAGATATGGGCACCACACTACCCCTGCTCTAGGAATCGGATAAAGAAATGAACTGCCGTAACCATGGCAACGTCAGCTCCAGGATTCTAGAGCAGTGAGATTATGCATGTACGTTTGGGCATAGCTGTCAACCAAAATAGGTACAAATAAGACTTAATATCTGGGAAAAAAATATACTGTTGTGTAAGGCACTCATAGGACTCCTTTGGGCGGGGATGGAAAGGGGGTGAAGAACGAGTGTAAAAATCTTACTATATATAGAAATGGAAGTGTGTGTGTAAATGACACATCTCCAACTAAACCACTGGAGCAATTTCAACCAAACTTGGTACACGAATCACTTACTATCGGGAGACGATCACTGTGGGGGGTAAGCCATCCCTAGCGCCCTTAAGGGAGAGGGTCAGGGGGGTGGTAGTTACAATAATAATTCAGAATAGTGTCGAATTCATAGTTTTCGGGGTCGCTGAGTTGAAAAGTGATACTCTAGAATTTTTTTAAAATCCAGCCCCCTTTTAGGTTGGGAGTAAAGGGTGGGGGGGGGGGTGAGATATAGAAATAATTAAAAACAGTTTCGAATCCATAGATTTCAGGGTCTCTGAGATGAATAGTATTACTCCGGATTTTTTGCAAATCCAAGTGGGGAGCGAAGGGGGTGAGATATAAAATTAATCGAAAAACTACATATAAAAATATTATCTTCTTCTTCTTACTATATATAAAAATTGATGTATGTGTGTGCGTGGGTGTGTGGGTGTGGGTGTGTATATGACACATCTCCTCCTAAACCACTGGAGCAATTTCACCAAACGTGGTACACTTATCAATTAGTATCAGGAGACAAACCGCGTGAGGGTAAGACACCCCTAGCACCCTTTTGGCAGGGGGCGAGGGGAGTGGTATAAAAATAATCTTATAAATAAAGTTGTTCGTTTCTGTTTGTCTGTTTGTTTGTTTGTTTGTTTGTTTGTTTGTTTGTTTGTTTGTTTGTTTGTTTGTTTGTTTGTTTGTTTGGCTTAAGTGCGGCCAATATCCAGTATTCGGGAGATAGTAGGTTCGAACCCCACTGTCGGCAGCTCTGAAAATGGTTTTCCGTGGTTTCCCATTTTCACACCAGGCAAATGCTGGGGCTGTACCTTAATTAAGGCCACGGCCGATTCCTTCCAACTCCTATCCCTTCCCTGTCCCATCGTCGCCATAAGACCTATCTGTGTCGGTGCGACGTAAAGCAACTAGCAAAATAAAAAGAATAAAAATGTTTGTTTGTTCCACCATCACGTCGAAAGGGCTGGATAGATCTCAACCAAACTTCATATTTAGAGTATACTCACCCCGGGGAAGGTTTCGATATGCATATCATTTTAAAATCTTTGAAAAGACGGGGGTCTATAGGAAAACCACAACGGTCTTCCTCCATTTTCTCTTATACTATTGATTTTCTGCAAACTCTGTGGACCGTATGTGAAAGGTCTCTTCATCACAAACAACTTTCGTTGTGTTCATAATTTACCTTACTCTTCAAATGACGGAGAAATTTACTATTTTCTGCCGATACCATGCTCGGCATTGAGGGACCGACAGAGCGATAACGAATATATGGGTTACCATGGCAACGTCTCTGACTGCTTGCCAGCAGGGAAGTAACGTATTGCCATTTTCCTCATCATTCCTTTAAATTCGTGGTTGTTCCTTGGGTAGAAAGAAAGAGAGTCGTCAATCGGCCATTCTGCGGGATATTGGCGGAATATCATTGGAGGTTATAACCGTCCTCGAATAGCATAAGTAATAACACAAATATTCATCTTCTTATCTGATTACCTAAGAATCCCTGCGCCTAAATTTCTCTCCGATTACCGCTTTCTTATATCCATAACTCACTCCGGCATAATTTATTGAGGAGCATTTGATTTTCCAATACATTCACTTGGTATTTATATATTTGTCGTCATCCGGATGTCCTCTGTTATAATCTACTTTCTATTAATTTCAACTTACTAAACTGTATTACTTTCTTCCTTAATTACCACGTATGTATGCGAGTGCTAATCCCGAATGCTGTACACTCTTTCCTTTGAGGAAATATTCTAAGCTATGCAAATGTATAACTTCTGGCCCAGGAAAATTCCGAAATATGGATGCAATTTTAACGGCGGTGCAGACCTTCGTTTCGGGGTAATTGGTGGCTAATCAGTAAGTCGTATCAAAAGTCACAAAGCAAATTGCGTTTCATTTTGGAGAGATTTACAACTTTTGTCCTGTGACTTTTCGTCGTATTTCTATCCCTAATACATTAAACACAAGTTGATTTTGTACTTTTACACGTATATGTTATCATTTGGCACACTTATAGGAAAGGTAGAATCATGACATTCGGCACGCACATTGACATGACCATTGGCAATGTTATAGCCAAATTTTATGATTCTAGCTGTCACATGAGAATCAAAAATATAAAGTAGCATTCAAAAACTGTACAAGATTTCACCCCATTCAATGACTCTAACTCAATCTAACCCATAAATAAAGGAGATACGAGAAGATGTCATAGGACCAACCATGTAGAGCACTGAAAGGGGCGTCTGATGGTGAAGTCCGTTTGTAGATACGTCGTACAGTTGCAAAGCAGTAACCATCGAAATAAAGGTCTATACTTCTAGAGTATGTCTGTACATTGACAATTTTGGCGAAATTTCCGTACAGTTATCCGTTTCAGGTGTAATAATGACCATCTGCATATATTCTCTTTTTGTGTCTGTCTGTTTGTTTGTTTGTCTGTTTGTCTAAAACTTGGAAACTACTGGATATATTTCCACCAAACTTGATATTTAGAATCCATCTGTCCTTTGGTAGGTTTTAGGGCAAGTATTGTTTCTGAATCCCTGAATTGACTGGGGGATTATACGAAACCGAAACCGTCATTTTGCAACCAAACTTAATGTAAATTTAGCTGCCGTAATGGAAATTCATTTCTAGGCCTTTTTCCTCATGTGCGTCATTTCAATACGAGGATTAATAAGGGAGATATCATTAACGGACCGTTTTCCGGTACAAGTCCCACCGGACTTAACTCAAGAGCGGGTGCGTGTAAAGCGTATGTTTTACAACTTGAAAACTACTGAAGATATTTGAGTCAAACTTTATATTAACATCCACCTGTCCAACGGTAGGTGTTAATCGTCAATAACATTTCATGTTCCCGGAATGGACTGGCGGTTTATAGGGAACCGAAATGGTGATTTTACTCTTCCAGAATATATACAGTACAAGACCAACCTGACTGGAAATCGACCAAACATGATGGAATTCCATCTCTAAAACTTTTTTTCATGTGCATTTTTTCGACAGGAGGATTAATAAGGGAGATATCATAAACGGTCCGTTTTTCCGGTTAAGTCCAGCGGATATAGCCCAAAAGGTGTTGTACGTGGAGCAGGTTCCTTATTTATCTATGTAAATAAAATCGTAACTACTGTGTGCCTGTACATAGACTATTTTGTCGAAATTTTCGAACAGCTACACGCTTAAGGGGTAATAATGATCATCTGCATATTTTTTGGTTTAGTATCTTGAAAGTTCTACTTTTTACACTTCTCACTGAAAACCCAGTATTGCGGCATAATCTGCCAGTCGAGAAAGAAAACTGAAATTTGGCAAAATTTTACGACTTAGCCTGTAACGGGCGGAAAACTTCCAAGAGCTTTAAATTTTTCCCTTTCTATCCCGAAGAATATCGAAATATGGAGGCAATTTTAATGATGGTGCAGACCTTCGGGAAGTATCATCACATAACGGATGGCACAATCCCCGTTCAATTTGGAGTGATCTACAACCTTGGTCGTACGACTTTTTGTCGTATTTATATCCATTTTACGTTTGACTTTTCTCTATTTCTCGATCTTAAGTAAAGTAGTACTTTTCACATACATAATTCATACCTTCCATCACTTAGAGGAAAGATAGAATCATCATACTCTACACGAAAATTGGTCCACCCAGTAGCCATATGTGAGCCAAATGCTATGTATGTAGCTGTCACTTAATTATCCGAAAAGCAATGCAATGTGAGATAATCTTACACAAATTTTACCCAAGTTTCTAACTCAATCTGACCCATGAATAGATGAGATATCATATGACCAGCAATTTAGGCCGCTAAATCCGGCGTCTTATGGTACAATCTTTTCTCGATATGATGTACCGTTTAGAAGCAGTTAATCTGTAAATGAAGGTCTGCAATATTGTAAACAAGCACATACTTTCGTATGTCGAACTATATATATTCACTGATGTCGATTTTGTAGCGATCGAGAAAGGGTGTGTCTGCTATTGTAATCAGTACTCCGCACACCGACTATGACTGGCAGTAGGAATGGAGTCCTTCTCCAATTCCTGTGTAACTGGCATTAATGAGGCAGGCCTACCATTGTAATGAATAATTCACTTCTCGATTTGACTTTCAGAAGGCAAGGGAGCATGCAGCATACAGTCTTTGGCTGTAGGCAAGCGTTCCCGCAGTTATAAACAGATGTACCCATCTAAAATGTGACTGGCATTAGGCATACTGGCCTGCTATTTTGATGGAAACTCATCAACTTGGTGTGACTGGCAGGAAGCTGGCTGGCAGTTGGAAAAGGGGCCTATCATTATAATGATAACTGCACAACTCAATTTTGACTGGTTGTAGGGAAGTTTCCTGCCATTATAATAAAAACTCTTCAATTTGTAATATGTCTGGAGGTAGGAAAGGGGGCCTGCAATTGTAACGGAAACTCCCCAAATAGATTGTGACCGCGCAGTAGGCAATGGGGCCTGCAATTATAATGTAAACTTCCCAACTCGATTGTGAATCGCAGTAGGGAAGTGAGCCTGTCGTTATCATCACAAATCCGTAACAAGCACTTTACACTGGAAACAACGTATGGGGACCTCTGCATATTGTTTCTCGGATAACGCTAAGAGACATGCTATTTTAAAACAATCTTATTTACTGCATGTACAGTATTTACTTCAATATTCGTATACAATGCAGAATACCGTAGCGAAGCACGGGTACATTTGCTAGTCTTAAAATAATACGGGCGGGCACAGGAAAGATACACTCTCAATGCGTTTTCGTGACAAGCCTGACTTGGGGTAAAATAAAACACACATTAGATAGTAGGTTCTATATAATTTTATTTAGAAGTGGACGATGATAATAACAGAGAGAGAAATGAATAGCATCGTAGTGAGCGACTGTCATATAAATAAATAAATAAATAAATAAATCTATATAAATAAAATTGTTTCTGTTTGTCTGTTTGTCTGTCTGTTTGTCTGTTCCACCATCACGTCGAAACGGCTGGATAGATCTCAACCAAACTTCATATTTAGAGTATACTGACCCCGGGGAAGGTTTCGATATGCATATCATTTTAAAATCTTTGAAAAGACGGGGGTTTTATAGGAAAAACGGTTTTCCTCCATTTTCTCTTATACTATTATAGGCAAAATATCGAATTTGTCGTATAAGGACGAGACAACGCTCAATTTAATCCTCTTGACGCAAAGAACAAAACTCGGTAAGCCCTACGGGCCCGAAAACCATGTTTTAAGGCCCTAAAACCAACCGTTACGGAGATATTGGCACCACACTACCCCTGCTCTAGGAATCGGATAAGGAAATGAACTGCCGTAACCATGGCAACGTCAGCTCCAGGATTCTAGAGCAGTGAGATTATGCATGTACGTTTGGGCATAGCTGTCAACCAAAATAGGTACACATAAGACTTAATATCTGGGAAAAAAATATACTGTTGTGTAAGGCACTCATAGGACTCCTTTGGGCGGGGATGGAAAGGGGGTGAAGAACGAGTGTAAAAATCTTACTATATATAGAAATGGAAGTGTGTGTGTAAATGACACATCTCCAACTAAACCACTGGAGCAATTTCAACCAAACTTGGTACACGAATCACTTACTATCGGGAGACGATCACTGTGGGGGGTAAGCCATCCCTAGCGCCCTTAAGGGAGAAGGTCAGGGGGGTGGTAGTTACAATAATAACCGAGAATAGTGTCGAATTCATAGTTTTCGGGGTCGCTGAGTTGAAAAGTGATAATCTAGATTTTTTTTAAAATCCAGCCCCCTTTTAGGTTGGGAGCAAAGGGTGGGGGGGTGGGGTGAGATATAGAAATAATTAAAAACAGTTTCGAATCCATAGATTTCAGGGTCTCTGAGATGAATAGTATTACTCCGGATTTTTTGCAAATCCAAGTGGGGAGCGAAGGGGGTGAGATATAAAATTAATCGAAAAACTACATATAAAAATATTATCTTCTTCTTCTTACTATATATAAAAATTGATGTATGTGTGTGCGTGGGTGTGTGGGTGTGGGTGTGTATATGACACATCTCCTCCTAAACCACTGGAGCAATTTCACCAAACGTGGTACACTTATCAATTAGTATCAGGAGACAAACCGCGTGAGGGTAAGACACCCCTAGCACCCTTTTGGCAGGGGGCGAGGGGAGTGGTATAAAAATAATCTTATAAATAAAGTTGTTCGTTTCTGTTTGTCTGTTTGTTTGTTTGTTTGTTTGTTTGTTTGTTTGTTTGTTTGTTTGTTTGTTTGTTTGTTTGTTTGTTTGTTTGTTTGTTTGTTTGTTTGTTTGTTTGGCTTAAGTGCGGCCAATATCCAGTATTCGGGAGATAGTAGGTTCGAACCCCACTGTCGGCAGCTCTGAAAATGGTTTTCCGTGGTTTCCCATTTTCACACCAGGCAAATGCTGGGGCTGTACCTTAATTAAGGCCACGGCCGATTCCTTCCAACTCCTATCCCTTCCCTGTCCCATCGTCGCCATAAGACCTATCTGTGTCGGTGCGACGTAAAGCAACTAGCAAAATAAAAAGAATAAAAATGTTTGTTTGTTCCACCATCACGTCGAAAGGGCTGGATAGATCTCAACCAAACTTCATATTTAGAGTATACTCACCCCGGGGAAGGTTTCGATATGCATATCATTTTAAAATCTTTGAAAAGACGGGGGTCTATAGGAAAACCACAACGGTCTTCCTCCATTTTCTCTTATACTATTGATTTTCTGCAAACTCTGTGGACCGTATGTGAAAGGTCTCTTCATCACAAACAACTTTCGTTGTGTTCATAATTTACCTTACTCTTCAAATGACGGAGAAATTTACTATTTTCTGCCGATACCATGCTCGGCATTGAGGGACCGACAGAGCGATAACGAATATATGGGTTACCATGGCAACGTCTCTGACTGCTTGCCAGCAGGGAAGTAACGTATTGTCATTTTCCTCATCATTCCTTTAAATTCGTGGTTGTTCCTTGGGTAGAAAGCAAGAGAGTCGTCAATCGGCCATTCTGCGGGATATTGGCGGAATATCATTGGAGGTTATAACCGTCCTCGAATAGCATAAGTAATAACACAAATATTCATCTTCTTATCTGATTACCTAAGAATCCCTGCGCCTAAATTTCTCTCCGATTACCGCTTTCGTATATCCATAACTCACTCCGGCATAATTTATTGAGGAGCATTTGATTTTCCAATACATTCACTTGGTATTTATATATTTGTCGTCATCCGGATGTCCTCTGTTATAATCTATTTTCTATTAATTTCAACTTACTAAACTGTATTACTTTCTTCCTTAATTACCACGTATGTATGCGAGTGCTAATCCCGAATGCTGTACACTCTTTCCTTTGAGGAAATATTCTAAGCTATGCAAATGTATAACTTCTGGCCCAGGAAAATTCCGAAATATGGATGCAATTTTAACGGCGGTGCAGACCTTCGTTTCGGGGTAATTGGTGGCTAATCAGTAAGTCGTATCAAAAGTCACAAAGCAAATTGCGTTTCATTTTGGAGAGATCTACAACTTTTGTCCTGTGACTTTTCGTCGTATTTCTATCCCTAATACATTAAACACAAGTTGATTTTGTACTTTTACACGTATATGTTATCATTTGGCACACTTATAGGAAAGGTAGAATCATGACATTCGGCACGCACATTGACATGACCATTGGCAATGTTATAGCCAAATTTTATGATTCTAGCTGTCACATGAGAATCAAAAATATAAAGTAGCATTCAAAAACTGTACAAGATTTCACCCCATTCAATGACTCTAACTCAATCTAACCCATAAATAAAGGAGATACGAGAAGATGTCATAGGACCAACCATGTAGAGCACTGAAAGGGGCGTCTGATGGTGAAGTCCGTTTGTAGATACGTCGTACAGTTGCAAAGCAGTAACTATCGAAATAAAGGTCTACACTTCTAGAGTATGTCTGTACATTGACAATTTTGGCGAAATTTCCGTACAGTTATCCGTTTCAGGTGTAATAATGACCATCTGCATATATTCTGTTTTGGTGTCTGTCTGTTTGTTTGTTTGTCTGTTTGTCTAAAACTTGGAAACTACTGGATATATTTCCACCAAACTTGATATTTAGAATCCATCTGTCCTTTGGTAGGTTTTAGGGCAAGTTTTGTTTCTGAATCCCTGAATTGACTGGGGGATTATACGAAACCGAAACCGTCATTTTGCAACCAAACTTAATGTAAATTTAGCTGCCGTAATGGAAATTCATTTCTAGGCCTTTTTCCTCATGTGCATCATTTCAATACGAGGATTAATAAGGGAGATATCATTAACGGACCGTTTTCCGGTACAAGTCCCACCGGACTTAACTCAAGAGCGGGTGCGTGTAAAGCGTATGTTTTACAACTTGAAAACTACTGAAGATATTTGAGTCAAACTTTATATTAACATCCACCTGTCCAACGGTAGGTGTTAATCGTCAATAACATTTCATGTTCCCGGAATGGACTGGCGGTTTATAGGGAACCGAAATGGTGATTTTACTCTTCCAGAATATATACAGTACAAGACCAACCTGACTGGAAATCGACCAAACATGATGGAATTCCATCTCTAAAACTTTTTTTCATGTGCATTTTTTCGACAGGAGGATTAATAAGGGAGATATCATAAACGGTCCGTTTTTCCGGTTAAGTCCAGCGGGTATAGCCCAAAAGGTGTTGTACGTGGAGCAGGTTCCTTATTTATCTATGTAAATAAAATCGTAACTACTGTGTGCCTGTACATAGACTATTTTGTCGAAATTTTCGTACAGCTACACGCTTAAGGGGTAATAATGATCATCTGCATATTTTTTGGTTTAGTATCTTGAAAGTTCTACTTTTTACACTTCTCACTGAAAACCCAGATTGCGGCATAATCTGCCAGTCGAGAAAGAAAACTGAAATTTGGCAAAATTTTACGACTTAGCCTGTAACGGGCGGAAAACTTCCAAGAGCTTTAAATTTTTCCCTTTCTATCCCGAAGAATATCGAAATATGGAGGCAATTTTAATGATGGTGCAGACCTTCGGGAAGTATCATCACATAACGGATGGCACAATCCCCGTTCAATTTCGAGTGATCTACAACCTTGGTCGTACGACTTTTTGTCGTATTTATATCCATTTTACGTTTGACTTTTCTCTATTTCTCGATCTTAAGTAAAGTAGTACTTTTCACATACATAATTCATACCTTCCATCACTTAGAGGAAAGATAGAATTATCATACTCTACACGAAAATTGGTCCACCCAGTAGCCATATGTGAGCCAAATGCTATGTATGTAGCTGTCACTTAATTATCCGAAAAGCAATGCAATGTGAGATAATCTTACACAAATTTTACCCAAGTTTCTAACTCAATCTGACCCATGAATAGATGAGATATCATATGACCAGCAATTTAGGCCGCTAAATCCGGCGTCTTATGGTACAATCTTTTCTCGATATGATGTACCGTTTAGAAGCAGTTAATCTGTAAATGAAGGTCTGCAATATTGTAAACAAGCACATACTTTCGTATGTCGAACTATATATATTCACTGATGTCGATTTTGTAGCGATCGAGAAAGGGTGTGTCTGCTATTGTAATCAGTACTCCGCACACCGACTATGACTGGCAGTAGGAATGGAGTCCTTCTCCAATTCCTGTGTAACTGGCATTAATGAGGCAGGCCTACCATTGTAATGAATAATTCACTTCTCGATTTGACTTTCAGAAGGCAAGGGAGCATGCAGCATACAGTCTTTGGCTGTAGGCAAGCGTTCCCGCAGTTATAAACAGATGTACCCATCTAAAATGTGACTGGCATTAGGCATACTGGCCTGCTATTTTGATGGAAACTCATCAACTTGGTGTGACTGGCAGGAAGCTGGCTGGCAGTTGGAAAAGGGGCCTATCATTATAATGATAACTGCACAACTCAATTTTGACTGGTTGTAGGGAAGTTTCCTGCCATTATAATAAAAACTCTTCAATTTGTAATATGTCTGGAGGTAGGAAAGGGGGCCTGCAATTGTAACGGAAACTCCCCAAATAGATTGTGACCGCGCAGTAGGCAATGGGGCCTGCAATTATAATGTAAACTTCCCAACTCGATTGTGAATCGCAGTAGGGAAGTGAGCCTGTCGTTATCATCACAAATCCGTAACAAGCACTTTACACTGGAAACAACGTATGGGGACCTCTGCATATTGTTTCTCGGATAACGCTAAGAGACATGCTATTTTAAAACAATCTTATTTACTGCATGTACAGTATTTACTTCAATATTCGTATACAATGCACAATACCGTAGCGAAGCACGGGTACATTTGCTAGTAAATAAATAAATCTATATAAATAAAATTGTTTCTGTTTGTCTGTTTGTCTGTCTGTTTGTCTGTTCCACCATCACGTCGAAACGGCTGGATAGATCTCAACCAAACTTCATATTTAGAGTATACTGACCCCGGGGAAGGTTTCGATATGCATATCATTTTAAAATCTTTGAAAAGACGGGGGTTTTATAGGAAAAACGGTTTTCCTCCATTTTCTCTTATACTATTATAGGCAAAATATCGAATTTGTCGTATAAGGACGAGACAAAGCTCAATTTAATCCTCTTGACGCAAAGAACAAAACTCGGTAAGCCCTACGGGCCCGAAAACCATGTTTTAAGGCCCTAAAACCAACCGTTACGGAGATATTGGCACCACACTACCCCTGCTCTAGGAATTGGATAAAGAAATGAACTGCCGTAACCATGGCAACGTCAGCTCCAGGATTCTAGAGCAGTGAGATTATGCATGTACGTTTGGGCATAGCTGTCAACCAAAATAGGTACAAATAAGACTTAATATCTGGGAAAAAAAATATACTGTTGTGTAAGGCACTCATAGGACTCCTTTGGGCGGGGATGGAAAGGGGGTGAAGAACGAGTGTAAAAATCTATATAAATAAAATTGTTTCTGTTTGTCTGTCTGTTTGTCTGTTCCACCATCACGTCGAAACGGCTGGATAGATCTCAACCAAACTTCATATTTAGGGTATACTCATCCCGGAGAAGGTTTTGATATGCATATCATTTTAAAATCCTTGAATAGACAGGGGGTTTATAGGAAAACCAGAATGGTTTTTCCACCATCACGTCGAAACGGCTGGATAGATCTCAACCAAACTTCATATTTAGAGGATACTCATCGCGGGGAAGTTTTCCATATGCATATCATTTTAAAATATTTGAATATATGGGGGTTTATAGGAAAATCAGAATGGTTTTTCCACCATCACGTCGAAACGGCTGGATGGATCTCAACCAAACATTGTATTTAGAGTATACTAATCCCGGGGAAGGTTTAGATATGCATATCATTTTAAAATCCTTGAATAGATGGGGGGTTTATAGGAAAACCAGAGTGGTTTTCCCACCATCACGTCGAAACGGCTGGATAGATCTCAGCCAAACTTCATATTTAGAGTATACTCATCCCAGGAAAGGTTCCGATATGCATATAATTTTAAAATCTTTGAATAGACGGGGTGTTTATAGGAAAACCACAGTGGTTTTCCTCTATTTTCTCTTATACTATTGATTTTCTGTAAACTTCGTTTACCGTACGTGAAACGTCTCTTCATTATAAACAACTTTCGTTATGTTCATAATTTACCTTACTCTTCACATGACGGAGAAATTTACAATTTTCTGCTGGTATCATGCTCTGCATTTAGTGACCGACAGACCGACAACGAACCTACAGGTTACCATGGCAACGTCTCTGACTGCATGCCAGTAGGGAAGTAACGTATTGCCATTTTCCTCATCATGCTTTTAAATTCGTGGTTGTTCCTTGGGTAGATGGCAAGAGAGGCATCAATCGGCTCATCTGCGGGATATTGGCGGAATATCGTTGGAGGTTATAACCGCCCTCGAATAGATTAAGTAATAACACCATTAGTCATCTTCATATTTGTTTACCTAAGAATCACTGAACCTAAATTTCTCCTCTGTTAGCGCTTTATTATATCCATAACTCACGGCATTTATTTATTTGTCGTTATCCGGCTGTCCTCAGTTATAATCCATTTTCTATTAGTTTCAACATTCTTAACTGTATTATTTTCTTCCTTAATTACGCCGTATGTACGTGAATGCTAGAAACTACTGGATGCATTTCGACCAAGATTCGTATTTAGAATACACCTGTCCTTGATAGGTTTCAGGGCAAATATTGTTTCTAAATCCCTGAACTAACTGGGGGTTTATACGAAACCGAAACAGTGATTTTGCACTTCCAAAAAATATACACAACAAAAGTTTATGGAAGTCTACCTACCTTGGTAGAAATTAATGTCTAAACCTTTTTTTCTCATGTGCATCATTTCGATACGAGGATCAATAAGGGAGATATCATTAAAGGACCGTTTTTCTGTACAAGTCCCATCGGACTTAACTCACGAGCGGGTGCGTGTAAAGCGTATTCCTTACAACTTGAAAACTACTGAAGACATTCGAAACAAAATTTATATTTAGCATCCACCTGTCCAAAGGTAGGTTTTAAACGTAAATAACATTTCATGTTCCGGAATGGACTGGCGGTTTATAAGGAACCGAAATGGTGATTTTACTCTTCCACAATATATACAGAACAAGACCAACCTGACTGGAAATCGACCAAACCTGATGGAATTCCACCTCTAAACCTTTTTTTTCATGTGCATTTTTTCGTCAGGAGGATTAATAAGGGAGATATCATGAATGGTCACTTTTGCAGGTTAAGTCCAGCGGACATAGCCCAAAAGGTGTTTTACATGGAGCAGATTCCTTATCTATATAAATCAAATCGTAACGACTGTGTACCTCTACACTGACTATTTTGGCGAAATTTTCGTACAGCTTTCCGTTTAAGGGGTAATAATAACAATCTCCATAATTTTTGATTTCCTGAAAGTCCTAATTTTTACCCGCCTCAACCAAAATCCACATTGTGGCATAATCTGCCAGAAGAATAAGAAGATAATTGAAATTTGACAAAATTATACGTTTTAGCCTGTAACGAATGAAAAATCCTATATCATTAAATTTTTCATTTTTTATCCCCGAAGAATATCGAAATATGCAGGCAATTTTAATGATGGTGCAGACCTTCGGAAATTCCTATCACGTAACGGATTGCACAATCTCCGTTCAATTTGGAATGATCTACAACCTTGGTCTTATGACTTTATGCCGTATCTGTATCCCTTTTACGTTTGATTTTTCTCTATTAATCGATGTTAATTCAATTTGGAATTTTCACATGCATTATTCATACTTTCAATTACTTATATGAAATACAGAATCATCAAACTCTTCACGAAAATTGGCCCACTCAGTAGCCATATGTGAGCCAAATGCTACGTATGTAGCTGTCACATTATTATCCGAAAAGTAATGTAATGTGAGATGATCTTACAAAACCTTTACCCTGTTCCACGTTTCTAAATCTGACCCAAGAATAGATGACATATCATTGGACCAGCCATTTAGGCCACTAAATCCGGCGTGTCTTATGGTATAATCCTTTGTCGATATGACGTACGTTTAGTAGCAGTTAATCTGTAAATGAAGGTCTTCAATATTGTAAACACGCATATACTTTCGTATGTCGATCTATATATATTCACTGATGTCGATTTAGCGATCGAGAAAGGGTCGGTCTGCTATTGTAATCAGTACTCCCCACACCGACTTTGACTGGCAGTAGGAAAGGGTTCCTTCTCCAACTCCTGTGTAACTGTCATTAGTAAGGAAGGCCTACAATTGTAATGAATAGTTCCCTTCTCGATTTGACTTGCAGAAGGTAAGTGAGCATGCAGTTTTGTTTAAAACTCCCCTACCCGATTGTGTTTGGCAGTAGGCAAGGGTGCCCGCCATTATAAAGAAATGTACTCATCTAAAATGTGACTGGCATTAGGCATAGTGGCCTGCTATTTTGATGGAAACTCACCAACTTGGTGTGACTGGCAGTACGCTGGCTGGCAGTAGGAAAAGGGGCCTGTCATTATAATGATAACTGCACAACTCTATTTCGAGTGATAGTAGGGTAATTGCCTGCCATTATAATAAAAACTGTAATCTGTCTGGAGGTAGGAAAGGGGGGCTGCCATTTTAACGAAAACTCCCCAAATCGATTCTGTCCGCATAGTAGGCAATGGGGCCTGCAATTATAATGTAAACTTCCCAACCTGATTGTGAATGCCAGTAGGCAAGTGAGCCTGCCGTTATATCACAAATCCGTAACAAACTTTTTACATTGGAAACAACGTACGGGGACCTCCCCATGCTCATTCTCGGATAACGCTAAGAGACATGCAATTTTAAAACTATCTTATTTACTGCATGTACACTATTTACTTCGATATTCGAATACAATGTAGAATACCGTAGCGAAGCACGGGTACATTCGCTAGTAAATAAATAAATAAATAAATAAATAAATAAATAAATAAATAAAATAATGAAATGGCGTATGGCTTTTCGTGCCGGGAGTGTCCGAGGACATGTTCGGCTCGCCAGGTGCAGGTCTTTTGATTTGACGCCGTAGGCGACCTGCGCGTCTGATGAGGATGAAATGATAATGAGGACGACACATACACCCAGTCCCCGTGCCAGCGAAATTAACCATAGATGGTTACAATTCCCGACCCTGCCGAGAATCGATTCCGGGACCCCTGTGACCAAAGGCCAGCACGCTAACCATTTAGACATGGAGCCGGACAATAAATAAATAAATAAATAAATAAATAAATAAATAAATAAATAAATAAATCCTAACAGCTAACGTTTACTTTTTCCTTTAAATTCTGATCAACTTTTCTATGTATTAGTTAACAGTATAACTCGTCTCTAACACAGTAATAACTGGTTGAGGCCATGCCTTCATTAAACGTATAGAGAATCAAGATTATTCGGTCCATAAAATCTTCTTCTTATTATTATCCTTATTCTTCTTCTTATTCTTATTCTTCTTCTTCTACCGTTTTTCCCACACCTGTGGGGTCATGGGTGTGAACTTTGTCGAACATGTGGATTTACGGCCGGATGCTCTTGCCGACGCCAACCTTATATGGAAGGATGTAATCACAATTGCGTGTTTCTGCGGTGGTTGGTAGTGTAGTATGTTGTCTGAATATGATGGGGAAAGTGTTCGAACAAACTTAAACACCAAGTCCCGGAGCCAGAAGAATTAATCGAATAAAATTAACATCCCTGACCCGGCCGGGAATCGAACCCAGCATCCTCTGAACTGGAGGCCTCAACGCTGACCATTCAGCCGCTGAGTCAGAATATTCGGTCTCTAAAATATTGGACTATATGCATACGACTCCGAATGTAGCCTATCTTTTACACAGCAGTACATTTTTTTAACGACCGCTTATTGTGATCGGAAGACGCATTCTTGAGTAATCCTAAATGCAGCCGTAAAGATACAACAGGTGAAAATTAATATGCAGTTTCCGCTCCATTGCTAAATGATTAGCGTGCTGGGTCCCGGGCTCGTTTCCCCGCCGGATCGGTGATTTTAACGTCCATTACATAGTTCTGACGACTCGGAGATAGGTATGTGTGCCGTATTCACCACTAGAATTTTTCATAGGTAGGGCCCTATCCTCATTGGTGCGCAGGCCGCGTATACGGAGTCAAGTCGAAAGACGCGCACCAGGCCTCTTCGAAGGCTACACGCCATTATTATTATTAATACGCAGTTGTAAGAAAAATTCAAGGTTTAAAATATTGAGAGATTAACGGCATAAAAGAGCCGCCGTGGCTCAGGCGGCAGCACGCCGGTCTCTCACCGCTGGGTTCCGTGGTACAAATCCCGGTCACTCCATGTGAGATTTGTGCTGGACAAAGCGGAGGTGGGACAGGTTTTTCTCCGGGTACTGCGGTTTTCCCTGTCATCCTTCATTCCAGCAACACTCTACAATGTCATTTCATTTCATTAATCATTAATTAATCATTGCTTCAGAGGAGTGCGACAGGCCTCGGCAGCCGGCACAATTCCCATCCTAGCCGCTGGAAGGGGGGTTTAATTCATTCCGTTCCTGACCCGGTCGGATGACTGGAAAGAGGCTGCGGATTTTCATTAGCGGCATAATATCTCATCAGAAAGAAACATTCACATATTGAAAGAAGCCCGAAATAGGACGAGGCCTGGAAGAAAATAGCGGTAACATAGGCAAAGATACGAAGCCATTTATTGAAAATCCACTGTAGCTCTACAGTTCTGGAATGTAATGGGCTGCAACATGTTGCACCCGTTACCAGATGTGTCCAAGGCGAAAGATAGCTACAGTGTAGCAGTGCTGCATTTATTGACGTCCGTAATGGAACGTTCTTCCGCTGGATGTTAGAAACTCTTCCCTCGGAGTGGTGCCTTTAGTTTGGGGAAGTGGTCGAAGTCACAGGAACTCAAATCTGGTGAATAGGGTGGATGCTCCAGGACTTCCCACCTCCACCGAGCCAACAAGTCCCCGAGAAGCAGCATTACGACAGCGGGCATTGCCACTGGAACATCATATTCGCTCTGCATAGCACAGGAAAGGTTCTCATTTCCAAACGTATCCGCCCGTTGTTCTGCAAGACAATGCCTACCGTCATAATGCTGCTCCAGTGGGAAATTGTTGGCACGGTGGACGTGGGAGGTCCTGGAAGATCCACTCTATTCACAAGAAATGAGTCTCTGTGACTTCGATCTCTTCCCCAAACTGAAGAAAAAACTCCGAGGGTAGCATCTGTATACACGAGACGTCATACTTCAAGCTGTAGGACGCTCCGTCGCGGACATCAACAAAGCCGGCACTGCTACTGGTATCAATCAGTATTCCGGCTCCATGGCTAAATGGTTAGCGTGCTGGCCTTTGGTCACAGGGGTCCTGGGGTCGATTCCCGGCAGGGTCGGGAATTTTAACCATAATTCGTTAATTTCCCAGGCAGGGGGCTGGGTGTATGTGCCGTCTTCATCATTTCATCCTCATCACGACGTGCAGGTCACCTACGGGAGTCAATACAAAAGACCTGCACTTGGCGAGCCGAAGATGTCCTCGGACAGTCCCAGCACTACAAGCCATACGCCATTTCATAACAATCAGAAATCAATGATCTGCAATTAGGGCTGTCGCCCTGGTGGAAGATTCCCTATCAGTTTTTTACTTAGCCTTTTCTTAAACGTTTTCAAAGAACTTGTAGGCCTATCCTTGATAATGTATTCCAATCACTTACTCCCCGTCTCATAAATGAACATTTTCCCCAATTTGTCCTATGGGAACTAAACTTTATCTTCATATTATATTTCCTACTTTCAAAAGCTCCGCTCAAGCTTATTCGTCTACTTTTGTCATTCCACGCCATGTCTTCACTGACAGCTCGAAACATTCTACGTAGTCGAGCATCTCGTCTCCTTACTCCCAAGTCTCCCAACTCTCCCCAGCCCAAAGTTTCCAACATTTTCGTAACATTTCCCAGAAAAAATCGTGATGCTTTCCTTTGAATATTTTCCACGTCTCGTATCAAGTAGTCCTCGTCTGGGTTCTGGGTCCCTTACCCTTATTGGGGTCTTACTCTCATAACCATGTGAAGAGATATACACTGACTGACAGAGCAAATGCAACACCAAGAAGGAGTGGTTCGAAAGGGATGAAAGTTGGGGAAAAAACAGAGACGGCACGGACGAATAATTGATGTTTATTTCCAACCGATATACAGGTTACACAATGCGCACGGCATCGACTCAGTAGGATGTAGGACCACCGCGAGCGGCGATGCACGCAGAAACACGTCGAGGTACAGAGTCAATAAGAGTGCGGATGGTGTCCTGAGGGATGGTTCTCCATTCTCTGTCAACCATTTGCCACAGTTGGTCGTCCGTACGAGGCTGGGGCAGAGTTTGCAAACGGCGTCCAATGAGATCCCACACGTGTTCGATTGGTGAGAGATCCGGAGAGTACGCTGGCCACGGTAGCATCTGTACACCTCGTAGAGCCTGTTGGGAGATGCGAGCAGTGTGTGGGCGGGCATTATCCTGCTGAAAAAGAGCATTGGGCAGCCCCTGAATGTACGGGAGTGCCACCGGCCGCAGCACATGCTGCACGTAGCGGTGGGCATTTAACGTGCCTTGAATACGCACTAGAGGTGACGTGGAATCATACGCAATAGCGCCCCAAACCATGATGCCGCGTTGTCTAGCGGTAGGGCGCTCCACAGTTACTGCCGGATTTGACCTTTCTCCACGCCGACGCCACACTCGTCTGCGGTGACTATCACTGACAGAACAGAAGCGTGACTCATCGGAGAACACGACGTTCCGCCATTCCCTCATCCAAGTCGCTCTAGCCCGGCACCATGCCAGGCGTGCACGTCTATACTGTGGAGTCAATGGTAGTCTTCTGAGCGGACGCCGGGAGTGCAGGCCTCCTTCAACCAATCGACGGGAAATTGTTCTGGTCGATTTTGGAACAGCCAGGGTGTCTTGCACATGCTGAAGAATGGCGGTTGACGTGACGTGCGGGGCTGCCACTGCTTGGCGGCGGATGCGCCGATCCTCGCGTGCTGACGTCACTCGGGCTGCGCCTGGACCCCTCGCACGTGCCACATGTCCCTGCGCCAACCATCTTCGCCACAGGCGCTGCACCGTGGACACATCCCTATGGGTATCGGCTGCGATTTGACGAAGCGACCAACCTGCCCTTCTCAGCCCGATCACCATACCCCTCGTAAAGTCGTCTGTCTGCTGGAAATGCCTCCGTTGACGGCGGCCTGGCATTCTTAGCTATACACGTGTCCTGTGGCACACGACAACACGTTCTACAATGACTGTCGGCTGAGAAATCACGGTACGAAGTGGGCCATTCGCCAACGCCGTGTCCCATTTATCGTTCGCTACGTGCGCAGCACAGCGGCGCATTTCACATCATGAGCATACCTCAGTGACGTCAGTCTACCCTGCAATTGGCATAAAGTTCTGACCACTCCTTCTTGGTGTTGCATTTGCTCTGTCAGTCAGTGTATATAGCCTTTCTTAGCAACCTCGTTAATATGATTACCCCAATGAAGATCATACATTATATTAACAACTAGGTACTTACAGTGTTCCTAACGAGTTACTACACCCTATCAACACAATAATTAAAACAGAGGGGACTTTTCTTCTTGGTGAAACTTACAACTATGACTTGTCATCCCATTTGTCATCATACCATTATCCGCTGTCCATCTTACAACATTGCCCGGGTCCCCCTGCAGTCACTCACAATCCTGCAACTCATTTACTACTGTATACAGCAGGGCCTCTCACGGTGCATGTGCCTGGTGCATGCACTGTGCACGGTGCAAAAGACGACCAGAGTGCAGACCCCTACTCCTCGATTTGGAGCAATAGCGCTGTCTCCCTCTTTCCCCACACCTGTCTCGCTCGCTCCGCCTGTCTCCCTCTTCCTCACTTGCTCCGTAGCGCTCCAAATCCGAGCCAAGTTGAGCCGAGCTTAGCCGAGTAGGCCAGGGACGAAGCGTTGGTCCGAGTGGAGCCGAATGGGACCCACGCACTGTGCACAGGAACTCTACGCCTCAGTTTACACGCGTGAGATTTTGGGCGTTTCAGAGGTCCTGCTATACAGCATAACATCATCTACAAATATACTTCCTGCGCCTTCGAAACAGCTGGCAAAGGACACCACATATTTCCTACTAATTCCTGTTTTCCAGCCCTCGCACTGTACTGCAAGGTATACACTCTGAGACTGAGAACTTTCGTCGGAAGTATTACATAACTGAACTCCCTCCTAATACTATTGTAGAGGAGTTAATGACACACTTTATTATGTATTTTTAAGATTTAGTGGTGAACAAAAGAGACCTTCCATACCTTGATTTATGGTGAAGACTAAAACGGGTGGGCACCGCAGTGTGTGAAATACACAAGTGGATGTGTAGTGGTACGAGTACATGATATATGCTCAGTCAGTGGAGTTGAATGCGATTGACCACGCTGAACACGAGAGTTGTGCATGCCTAAAGCAGTTATCTGCCTTGTCTTCCATCTGCTCGTAATTATACTGGTTTATATGAAGACTTAAATGACCTATAAGCTGGGGTTCTTCAAAGAGTAATAACCGCAATGTCTTAACAGCACTTGGACATTTTATATTCCTTGTTGCAATTATACGGTAATAAAAGACTGGTTTCAAAATCAATTATAGATGTTGCTATGTTTACAATTTGTTTCACGTCTCACCAATTTGGACATATCTTATGGCGAAAATGGATAGGATATGGCTAGAACTAGGAGAGAAGCGACATTGGCCTTAATAAAATCACAACGTCAGAACTTGTCTACCGAGCTCGATAGCTGCAGTCGCTTGAATGCGGCCAGTATCCAGTATTCGGGAGATAGTAGGTTCGAACCCCACTGTCGACAGCCCTGAAGATGGTTTTCCGTGGTTTCCCATTTTCACACTAGGCTGTACCTTAATTAAGGGCACGGCCGCTTCCTTCCCACTCCCAGCCCACTCCTAGCCCTTCCCTGTCCCATCGTCGCCATAAGACCTATCTGTGTCGGTGCGACGTAAAGCAAATAGCAAAAAAAAAAAAAAAAGAACTTGCCTGGTGTGAAGGAGGTGGAAGCTAAGTGGGTTAAGCATAAGTTGGAAGTAACAGAAATGAACGTAGTGAGAATGGCTGGTAGTACAAATGGCTGAAATAATGCAAAGAGGGTACTAAGAAGCCTCACAATGAACTCGATGGATGGAGCGGTACGTATAAATTGGCTTCGGTAGTGGGTTCATGTAAAGCTGAAACGGCTAGACGCAAGTCATTGAGCGGATTGCAACGTGGTTAAAATGCATTTGTGAGATATGTCTGTAACCTACGATACTATGACCATGTAACTCCTTCATATAACCATCTATCTTCGCCCCGACCAGAAAGCAGTCTCACTGTGCATACCCTATGCCATCCCCATAAAATCCTTCATTCTTCACAACCATATTACCTTACTTCATAATACCTCTCATCCTATAACAGTCTTCTTGTTTTGCTAGTGGCTTTACGTCACACCGACACATATAGATCTTATGGCAACGATGGGATAGGAAAGGGCTAGGATTTGGAAGGAAGCGACCGTGGCCTTAATTAAGGTACAGCCTTGTGAAAATGGGAAACCACGGAAAACTATCTTCAGGGCTGCCGACAGTATGCAAGCTCACAGCTACGCGCCCTTAACCGCACGGCCAACTCGCCCGGTCACAGCCATTTTATGTCAATTCATATTTCAAATACCTCTCATTCTAGCACAGTCTTAACACTAGATCTTCTAATAATTCCATTCTTGCTTTATCTACCCATAGAAATACCATGTACGATAATTATTCTTTCACAGTAATTGCTTGCCGTAATTGGAACCTCCTTCCCGAAAATACCAGAGAGTTCAGCGCTATTTGCACTTTCAAAGAAGTACTTTGGAGATATTTTGTGCACCAATAAGGAATATATGCAAACTTGGTGCTGCTACTTATAACCATTCTATTGCCATGGATGCCCTGGTAGAAGACTAGTTAAAAATTCTTAATCGTTTTATTTGTCAAATGTTGTTAAATAATAATACATTTTTTCTACTAGTTTTAAGAATGTTTTCCTTTTATTATATTACTTCAACTTAATGTAATTTCATCACACATCATTTTGTATTGTTATTAATTGAATTGGTATTTAATCAGATTATTGCAATACAATATATGTATATTTCAGTGCCTGGTTAGATGGAAGAGAAGGGCTGAAGGTTTTTATCTTGTCAGGTAAAATACAATATTACTAACTAAAGGGAATTGAGGAGGATAAGTTATTTAAGAGAATAATGAACTCGGCCACGGAGTGTAAGAGAATTAGAGGGAGACCAAGTGACGATGCGATGGTTAGACTCAGTTTTCGAAGAAGGATATGAGCTACGGTACCAAAGGAGTCCACAGAACTAGGAGGATAGTGGAGGTTTAAACACTAAGCTTAAAGGTGTAACAGTCTGTGTGTGTGTGTGTGTGTGTGTGTGTGTGTGTGTGTGTGTGTGTGTGTGTGTGTGTGTGTGTGTGTGTGTGTGTGTGTGTGTGTGTGTGTGTGTGTGTGTGTGTGTGTGTGTGTGTGTGTGTGTGTGTGTGTGTGTGTGTGTGTGTGTGTGTGTGTGTGTAGAGAATTTGTTTTACCATGTTTTCGTAAAGCCCGATATTTAACAAGATTGGTGCATACGAGAATAACTTCATCAAAGGCAAGCACCGATGACGTGGAAAGAATACTCACCGAATGAGTTAGGCTGGCGCAGATGTAACCTAGCATTTGTGAGATAATGGGTTCCAATCCTACCGTCGGCAGTCCTGAAAATGATTTTCTGTGGTTTCCCGATTTCACACCAGGCAAATTCTGGGGCTATACTTTAAATAAGTCCACGGCTGCTACCTTCCATATCATTCCGACAAAAATGAAATGTCGTATGGCTTTCAGTGCCGCGATATCCCAGGACGGGTTCGGCTCGCCAGGTGCAGGTCTTTCTATTTGACGCCCGTAGACGACCTGCGCGTCGTGACGAGGATGAAATGATGATGAAGACAACACATACACCCAGCCCCCGTGTCATTGGAATTAACCAATTAAGGTTAAAATCCCCGGCCGGGAATCGAGCCCGGGACCGTTTGAACCGAAGGCCAGTACGCTGACCGTTCAGCCAACGAGTCGGACATCATTCCGACAACGAAAATCTTCTATGTGTTCGTGCGACGATAAACAAGTAGCAAGAAAAAAAAGAATAAAAACGCGGGATCAAATGATCCCTCGAAGAATGAGGGGAAAGGAAATTATAAAATAGGAAGCTGAAAGCCTTTCTCCAGTGCTCTTAACTTCGCAGAGACGCAACAAAACACAATGTTATGACCTAGTATGTCCTACAGTAAGTCAGGGATGGCAAACCTTTTCTCCGCTGGGCTGAGTGGCTCAGACGGTTAAGGCGCTGGCCTTCTGACCCCAACTTGGCAGGTTCGATCCTGGCTCAGTCCGGTGGTATTTGAAGGTGCTCAAATACGTCAGCCTCGTGTCTATAGATTTACTGGCACGTAGATGAACTCCTGCGGGACTAAATTCCGGCACCTCGGCGTCTCCGAAAACCGTAAAAGAGTAGTTAGTGGGACGTAAACCTTTTCCCACTAGTATGTCAATTAAATAATAATAATAATAATAATAATAATGTTATTGCTTTTACTTCTCACTAAATACTTTTACGGTTTACGGAGACGCCGAGGCGCTGGAATTTAGTCCCGCAGGAGTTCATCTACGTGCCAGTAAATCTATCGACACGAGGCTGACGTATTTGAGCACCTTCAAATACCACCGGACTGAGCCAGGATCGAACCTGCCAAGTTGAGGTCAGAAGGCCAGCGCCTCAACCGTCTGAGCCACTCAGCTCGGCAGTGTGTCAGTTAAAGTCATGTCTATTATGTTCTACTGTCTAGTGTGCCATCACGTATTTTCCTTTAAAAATCGTCAAATAAACTCCTTTGACTTCTTTTAGGTATTAGATGACATTACATAATCCATTCGACTGAATGTCCCATGATTTTATTTTGCAAACCATTGACAATTACATTTTATTAACATGTTAAGAATAATATATATCTTTGATTTAACCTACAAAAAATGATAATTCGCAGCCTGTTTGCCGAAGCATATCGCACTCCTCCAGGGCAATGATCAGTGACTTAGAGATGAGATGAACTGACAGTGGAGAGTGTGGCTGGAATAAAATATGACAGGGAAATCCGAAGTACCCGGAGAAAATCCTGCCCCGCCTCCGCTTTATCCAGCACAAATCCCACATGGATTAACTGGGATTGGAATCACGGAACTCAGTTGTGAGAGG
Organism: Anabrus simplex; assembly: GCF_040414725.1. NCBI lineage: Eukaryota > Metazoa > Arthropoda > Insecta > Orthoptera > Tettigoniidae > Anabrus > Anabrus simplex. The sequence continues at coordinate 79,457,034 of NC_090265.1, read as the reverse complement.
CCGGTGTGCTGCCGCTTGAGCCACAGAGGCTCAGCTTTAACCTACTATAATTTGTATAAAAATATGGCCATATAATTAATTGTAACATACTTCTTTCTTAAAACGTAATGTTAAATTATGTTAGTGTGTTCTGTGCCGTGTCACACAAATCGTGTTTGCATGTCACCTAGTGGCTCGCGTGTCATAGGTTCGCCATCCCTGACCTAAGCGCTTAAAACTTGACAACAATAACAAGATTACACTGGCTGACATCTGGTGATGCTCTGTCTCTTCCGCAGACACTCGTCCCCGCAAGATGTCAACACAGTCGCTATTACAAAAACAAATTGTCAACGACGCATATACAACAACTAATCTCAAATAAAGTTATATATCTCCCTGAGTACTCGAGTAAAATTAATATCGTTGCTAATTTCCGTTTTGTTTTAAACATTACCGGCATTATCAAAGTGGAATTAAGGGAAGAGTAGTATTTTACTGTGAGCAGATTTAGAATAATAAGAATGAAATAGTATGGTGTCATGCAAAGTCTTCTGAATATCACAGACACCTTATGAAACCAGTATATTTGTATGGTCTCGTATCTAAAACAATACAGTGTCTAAGGCAGTGTCGCTAGTCTGAAGGAATTTTTCGATGAACGAAGGAACCGATTAACATCATTATGGAACCGTGGGAAAAAGGAAATTCATGAATGTCTGGAAAACATGGAAAATAATAGTATTGTCACGCCTAGGGATGGCAAAAAAAAATTAAATACCGATATATCGATATTGCGATATATTGAAAACTTATTTTCGATAATCGATATTTATTGCACATAATATATCGGTATATTCAAACGATATCGATATATCGTTAATGATAACCTAAGAGTCCAAGACCAACAACAATATCACCAGACCTCAATGCATATTTATCATTATTGGTATTCTGCCTGTGCACGCGACTGGTTGGTTGAGTTTATCTTGCTACTGGAATTCGCGGTTTAATTATCCATGGAATATATCCATCAACGGCTGCTAATTTCAGATGAGCACCAGCCTGCACGGTGCTAGGGTTATACTTCCGAAATACAAATTTTCATTGACCCTCAGCCACAAGATATACTTATGTCAATAGGCGCCAGCAGTCGAGGCATAGACCCTGAATAATTAGCTTTTTGAAAGAACTAAGTACACCTGTGAAAGAGAGTGAAAACATAGTGTCAGTAATGCTTGATGAAGTAAGTCTGTATAAACCTCGTAAATTAGTAGGAATGGCCGAAAATAGTTAAGAATATGATGCAGAATCTACCGTGCAAGTATTTATGGCTTTATCATTGCATTCTGGGAATAAAAATATCATTGGTCTTTTTTTTTTTTCTGGTGAATAACAATAACTCAGACACTTAAAGTGTTAGAATTCATGGTTGAATTAGGTTTTGATGTTTTGTACTTTACTGCTGATGCCATTTTACACAAAATATTTTGGTCATTATATTTGATTCCCTTAATTATCTTGTTTTTCTTGGAACTGTCGTGGTCCCCGTTTTATAGAACTTACATATAATTTCAAATCCTAGTATTATGAAAAAAATTGATATCGAGATATATCGATATTTTGTTTTGATAGTAGGGTAATATCGGCATGTCGATATCGAAGGAAATATCGATATTTTAGTACGGTATATCGGAACGTCCCTAGATGTTATCGTTACCTACGAGATAAGTAAAGGCCTCTGCATGCACGGTCCCTTCAAGTACTAAATTGACAGAGTAGCAGCAGTTCAAATAACGCCGCTGGATGTCAGGTTTTCCCTCTATTCCTCAGCACGATTCCAATTGGCATTACGAAAATAACTTGCAGATAAAAGCACATTACAAATATAAAACTTTGCGTTTTGAGTAGGAAAGTGATATTTCTATGACGTTTAATGAAGACAAATTAATGTATCACCCAGTAATTCAAGATGAGGTCATACGAATCAGGTAGTATCATTGCAACCGGAAAGTTCACGTCCTAATAAAAATGAAAATACTCCATAGCACATTTTAAAACACTGCAGTATTCACACAGCGTACGTCGATGAACGCAGAGTGGGTCTCGGTCCGCAAGTGGCCACGGCTGGCCCGTGGTCCCACAGCTCTGCACTCCGACCGCCAACCGAACAGAGGAGGGGTAGCCACGGCTCTACCGTGGCTCTACACCTCTGTATTCGGAAGACGGGACAGGGCTGGACCTCACGGCTGGTCCCCACTGTCGACTGTCCTGAGAATGGTTTTCCGTGGTTTTCCATTCTCCTGCACTAAGGCGAATGCCGGAACAATTCCTAGTATAGGCCATGGCCACCAACCCCCTCATTTTCTCCGAGCATCTCCTTCAAGGTGACAAATCTCCCGGCCTGAGGGACGGCGTCACCGTCTAAAAGGCCCGCCTCCTCCTTCAGGGGAGGAATGAGAACATTTTAGTAGTAGTACATAGCCTAGTATTGCCATGCAAATATGATGGATAACCTGAAAAAAGTGTTGGCATTGATTGCGGCTAGTTTTAGTAGAAATGCTAAAGCATGTGCTTTCAAAATATTCACTACATACTACAGACTTCGAGGAAGGTTGCCACATGCTATTCTTGTCACCCCGACATGATATAATTTTGACCCATTTTTCTCGTAGTTCTACATTTGCTCGCGGAAAGAAATGCCGCTACCTTTCTGAAGTTTACTTTGGCAGAATGGTACACAGCAATAAACCATTATTTATCACGCGCATTAAACATCCTGTGAATATAATGTTTACAAAAAAAACTCTCTCGGCTCTTGCATTTTTATCAATAGGCACAAAATATTTTCTTAGTGTAAATCCTCAGCTTGTTTAACATATTACCGGGTCAGGAATGGAACGAATAAGGCCTCATCTAGCGGCGAGGATGGGAACTGTGTCGGCTGCCGAAGCCTGCCGCACTTCTTGGGGCAATGATTAATGGTTGACAGATGAAATGAAATGATAGTGGAGAGTGTTGCTGGAATGAAAGGTGACAGGGAAAACCGGAGTACCTGGAGAATAACCTGTCCTGCCTCCGCTTTGTCCAGCACAAATCTCACATGGAGTGACCGGGATTTGAACCACGAAACCCAGGGGTGAGAGGCCGGCGCGCTGCCACCTGAGTCACGGAGGCTTCTATTTTCTTAATGTTACGTTTAAATATAAACCATATACTCACCCCAAGCTGAATACACAAATCAACGCCTCTTATAATTAATTTTAAGGCTTATCTCACCTAAAAACTCACCGACACCTTTTTGCTTCACAGTTTCCTTATACGTCTGTGTTGTTAAACAATGGAGGGGTAACACGAAGTCTAGCGGCGACTCTGGAACTAGAACGTATTTCGCGCTGTGTAAACAGCCATGCAGAGGCCTTATTACTAATCACGTAGGCAACGGTGTTACATATTCCACCGTTTGTATTCGAATTATAATCCAGCCTATCAGAAGCTCAGAGCAAGGTATTGATTAAATTGGATATTTCCAGGTTGCAATTCCACTTTCACTAGCACCATCTCTTGAAGAATTATCGGCGTTCTCTAGTGCGGATGTATTTATGAAAATAATAATTCAAAGAAAAACGATACATTTACGGAAAAACCGATATATTATTCGGTAAATTGAATAAAAATTTCGGTATCGATATACCGATAAATCGAAAGGAAAATATCGGTTATTCGTAAAAACCGATATATCGTTGCCATCCCTAGTCACGCCCTTATTACGTAATATATCATAACTCCTCTGTATACAGTATGTTTAACCAAATCATTTGTCTTCATAAAATGAGAGCGATACCTTCGTTTCGTATAATATACACTGACTGGCAGAGCAAATGCAACACCAAGAAGGAGTGGTCAGAACTTTATGCCAATTGCAGGGTAGACTGACGTCACTGAGGTATGCTCATGATGTGAAATGCGCCGCTGTGCTGCGCACGTAGCGAACGATAAATGGGACACGGCGTTGGCGAATGGCCCACTTCGTACCGTGATTTCTCAGCCGACAGTCATTGTAGAACGTGTTGTCGTGTGCCACAGGACACGTGTATAGCTAATAATGCCAGGCCGCCGTCAACGGAGGCATTTCCAGCAGACAGACGACTTTACGAGGGGTATGGTGATCGGGCTGAGAAGGGCAGGTTGGTCGCTTCGTCAAATCGCAGCCGATACCCATAGCGATGTGTCCACGGTGCAGCGCCTGTGGCGAAGATGGTTGGCGCAGGGACATGTGGCACGTGCGAGGGGTCCAGGCGCAGCCCGAGTGACGTCAGCACGCGAGGATCGGCGCATCCGTCGCCAAGCGGTGGCAGCCCCGCACGCCACGTCAACCGCCATTCTTCAGCATGTGCAAGACACCCTGGCTGTTCCAATATCGACCAGAACAATTTCCCGTCGATTGGTTGAAGGAGGCCTGCACTCCCGGCGTCCGCTCAGAAGACTACCATTGACTCCACAGCATAGACGTGCACGCCTGGCATGGTGCCAGGCTAGAGCGACTTGGATGAGGGAATGGCGGAACGTCGTGTTCTCCGATGAGTCACGCTTCTGTTCTGTCAGTGATAGTCACCGCAGACGAGTGTGGCGTCGGCGTGAAGAAAGGTCAAATCCGGCAGTAACTGTGGAGCGCCCTACCGCTACACAACGCGGCATCATGGTTTTGGGGCGCTATTGCGTATGATTCCACGTCATCTGTAGTGCGTATTCAAGGCACGTTAAATGCCCACCGCTACGTGCAGCATGTGCTGCGGCCGGTGGCACTCCCGTACCTTCAGGGGCTGCCCAATGCTCTGTTTCAGCAGGATAATGCCCGCCCATACACTGCTCGCATCTCCCAACAGGCTCTACGAGGTGTACAGATGCTTCCGTGGCCAGCGTACTCTCCGGATCTCTCACCAATCGAACACGTGTGGGATCTCATTGGACGCCGTTTGCAAACTCTGCCCCAGCCTCGTACGGACGCCCAACTGTGGCAAATGGTTGACAGAGAATGGAGAACCATCCCTCAGGACACCATCCGCACTCTTATTGACTCTGTACCTCGACGTGTTTCTGCGTGCATCGCCGCTCGCGGTGGTCCTACATCCTACTGAGTCGATGCCGTGCGCATTGTGTAACCTGCATATCGGTTTGAAATAAACATCAATTATTCGTCCGTGCCGTCTCTGTTTTTTTCCCCAACTTTCATCCCTTTCGAACCACTCCTCCTTGGTGTTGCATTTGCTCTGTCAGTCAGTGTAGATTGAGTGGCGAAAAGTCATTGGAAGACAGTGAATGTGATGTTAGTAACGAGTTGTTCCTCCGCGAGCCCTCGAAACGGCAGCAATACGGCGAGGCATCGACTCTACACGGTGTTGGAATCGTTCTCGAGGGATTTTAACCCACGCATCTTGCATTGCTACCCACAATGTTCTTGTGTGGTTGGTGTGGGCTTCATGGAGCCTACACCAGAATCGAGAGCATCCCAAATCTATTCGAGTGGATTAAGATCGGGGCATCTGGAGGGCCAATCCATGGTCGTAAGTTGACTGGAGTGCTCTTCCAACTACCTGCGTTCCACCAAAGTGCGGTGACATGGCGCAATGTCCTGTTGAAACTTGGCACCACCATCAGGGTACTCTAGGGCAGGGCCTCTCAGGGTGCATGCGCGTGGTGCATGCACTGTGCACGGTGCAAGAGACGACTTGGCTTGGTTGACCAGAGTGACCCCACTCCTCGATTTGGAGCAATAGCGCTTACTCTCTCTTTCCCCACGTCTGTCTCGCTCGCTCCCCCTGTCTCCCTCTGCCCCACTTGCGCCGTAGCGCTCCAAATCCAAGCTGACTTGAGCCGAGCATAGGCGAGTTGAGCCGAGCTTAGCCGAGTAGCCCAGAGACGAAGCGTTGATCCGAGCCATGCCGAGCGGCAGCGATGCACAGTGCACGGAGCTCTTGCGCCTCTATCTGCACGCGTGAGATTTTGGGCGTTTGAGAGGCCCTGCTCTAGGGCCAGAAATGGATGCAGATGGTCTGAATGAATATCCACATAACATGCACCTGTCAGCGCTCCCTGCAGCCGGAAAATGGGGCCAAATGTCGCGAATTAACCGACTTTGAGCGTGGGATGATCATCGGTTATTTCCAGTTCAGTTCTTTTGTTTAATTCTAAATACTTATCACTGAAAGTGTTCAGCGAATCTCGGTGTTTGATGACGTTACATTCCCCACTATGAAAGATTATTTTCAAACGTAAACGTTGGAAAAAAGAAAACAAGAAACAGAACTGGCAATGAAGCTCTAAACGCAGTTGCGCTTGTAGGAACAACTTTCCAGATAAAAGAGCGTAATTGCAGTTCCTTCAGTGTCAGTAGTACACATCTATCGCTACACAACGCATAAGCTTTATACTTCTTGGGAATTTATTGTGTTCTTCATTGTAATGTTTAAAATTAATAATAATAATAATAATAATAATAATAATAATAATAATGTTATTTGCTTTACATCCCACTAACTACTCTTACGGTTTTCAGAGACGCCGAGGTGCCGGAGTTTAGTCCCGCAGGAGTTCTTTCACGTGCCAGTACATCTACCGAAACGAGGCTGACGTATTTGAACACCTTCGAACCTGCCACGTTGGGGTCAGAAGGCCAACGCCTCAACTGTCTGAGCCACTCAGCCCGGCATTGTAATGTTTGAAGGGAACTGTCTTATTAATATATATTCGCAGTTAACGTGTCTGATTACTTTTCCTCCCTTCTGATGTTTCCTCGGACAATTCTACCTCTGATACGATGTGTGACTGTTGGGTATGGGCGAATGAAAATCCACAGCCTGTTTCCAGTCATTTGATCGGGTCAGGAATGGAATGAATGAAGCCGCCATCTAGCGGCGAGGACAGGAATTGTGCCGGCTGACGAACTCTGTTGCACTCCTCTGGGGCAATGATTAATGAATGACAGATGAAATGAAATGATACTAGAGAGTGTTGCTGGAATGAAATATGGCAGGGAAAACCGGAGTACCCGGATAAAAACCTGTCCTGCTTCCGCTTTGTCCAGCACAAATCTCGCATGGAGTGACCGGGATTTGAACCACGATATCCAGCGGTGAGAGGCCGGCGCACTGTCGCTTGAGCCACGGAGGCTCTCGCCGGATTAATGCGACATTGAATTTACGAGGGGCGTACTATTTTGTTTTACACTTCATTCTTTGCGCGTCCGGGTATGGTTCACATTTCACTTTTGAAGGTGGTGACTTCTAACTACTGTCTTGTTCCACCGTTCGGTAGCAGCACACGCACAGGGGCCAACGAATGCACTCGTCATAGGTATTTCATAACAACACTGTCAGCGTAGGAGCTGACAAAATGGAAAGCAACCGTCAGGGACAGCGCTATACGACTTGGTTCCTATGGAAAGAAGGCGTGACCAACGCAGAAATTCATCGGCGCTTGGTGGCAGTCTGTGGAGAACATGCGCTGTCACGGAAAACACTTTACAATTGGGTGAAGGTTGGGAAATGGAAGGTTGGTAATGGAGCCATATCTCATAACCAGTAACAAGTCTAGCCATGAAGTCGGCTGGATATTGATCATGGTGTTGCAAAAAGTTCTCTGGACACGTCCACACGCCTCTGCTTTTCGTCTGAAGACAAAAGTCTAGGCACCCACGTGGATGACACCTACTCCGACTGTAAGTGGCCGTGCATGATGCGCTGCAGGGTGTTTCGGCTAACTCCCGTGGCTGCCTTCAGTTCCGTAAATATGATGCATTTGTTTCCTTGGGTGGCTTATCCGGCCCGGGCAATGTTGGCTTGTGTTGACACTGTCACATTTCTTCTGGAACTGGTTCCCTTGTCCACCGATGTGCGCCCTGTTTTCCAGCCTTCCATCCAGCTGTAAATTGTTTTCTGTGACCGCGCATGTTCTCCGCAGACTGCCACCAAGCGTTGATGAATTTCTGCAGTGGTCACGCTTTCTTTCCATAGGAACCAAGTCGCATAGCACTGTCCCTGACGGTTGATTTCCATGTTGTCTGCTCCTACATTGACAGTGTTGTTATGAAATGGCTCTGACGAGTGCATTCGTTGACCCGTGTGCGTTTGCTGCTACCAAACGGTGGAACAAGACACTAGTTACACGTCACCACCTTCAAAAGTGAAACGTGAAGCATACCCAGATGTACAAAAAATAAAGTGTAGTACAATATAGTACGCCCCTTGTATTAACACGCTACACAAATTACGTACCAGCACAAGTCTCATTTAGTCCATACTGAAAAAAGTGAAAGTATAAAATATAATTTTCGAAATATTTTACTTGTAAGTACATTGATTTAAATTGGGATCAGTGCAACAAGGATTCTGTTACTGTGATATTCTTCATAATAAATCACGAAGTTTACACTTCTACGTGAAATTTAAACCATGTCAAAGCAACTCTCCATTTCAAAAACCCGAGAATTAAACGTCGATTATAAATAGAAAATAAGATATAATGATGTTCTTCTTTAATTTGCTTTGCTTCGCACCAACAAAGATATGTCTTATGGCGACGATAAGGTAGCAAATGGCTAGGATTGGGAACGAAGCGATCGTGGCCTGAATTAAGATCAGCTCCAGGATCTGCCTGGTATGAAAATGGGAAACAACGGGAAACCATCTTTAGGTCTGCCGACAGTGGATTTCGAACCAACTGCTTCCCGAATGAAAGCTGATAGCCACGTGACCCACACCGCACAACCACTTGCTCGGTGGCATCATCATCATCATCATCATCATCATCATCATCATCAGAACCGATTCAGTTCCTTTGGTTAAAACCCCACCTCACTCATCATCCACCACATTCCTCCGCCTCGTGAAGTTCTCATCCATAACGACCCCCCAGCTCACCTCGGGATTTCCGACCATCAAGATAGCGAGAGTCGTCATCCCCGCTGTCCACTTCCTCAATATAACTTCCCGATTGCCCATTCCTCTGGATCAGATCTTACTACAGTGCCCAGCCCAGCTCTATTTCCTGGACCAGGCGGCGTCTTGAACATCCCTAACGTCAGTTCTTTTACCTTATTATCGTGGTCCGGATACAATCTTTCAGAGATACGCCCAGTCGAATTCATTCTATTCTTCGTTGACAGATTTGGAGTTGGTTCATTTGTTTCTCTGTTGGAGACCAAGACTCAGCATGGTGTGTGACAAGTAGGACACAAGCGTCCACTATTCCTCCATGACGTTCTATGGAGAATTGTTAATTACAAAGAAGCCAAGCGAGCTGTAATTATAATAGCGTCTTAATAATAATAATAATAATAATAATAATAATAATAATAATAATAATAATGTCGCAATAAGACCTATCTGTGTCGGTGCGACGTAAAGCAACTAGCAAAAATAATAATAATAATAATAATAATAATAATAATACCGAGCGAGTTGGCCGTAAGGATAGGGTCGCGTAGCTGTGGCCTTGCATTCGGGAGGTGGAAGGTTCGAATCGCACAGTTGGTAGCCCTGAAGATGGATTTCCGTAGTTCCCATTTTCATACATGGCAAATGCTGGGGATGTACCTTATGTAAGGCCACGACCGCTGTTTTCCTGATCCTAGCCCTTACCCATCATTGTGTCACCGGAAACCTTGTATGTGTTTGTTCCACATTAAACCAATAATAATAATAATAATAATAATAATAATAATAATAATAATAATAATAATAATAATAATAATAATAATAATAATAATACATAATGGCGTTTGACCTCCGAAGGGGTCTGGTGCAGGTCTTTCTAGTTGACGCCGCATAGACTAACTGCGCGTCCATGAGGATGGGGCCCTACCTGTGATGAATTCTAATGCTGACGACGTCACACATACCCAGACCCCGAGCCATCGGAATTAACAAATGCCTGGAATCGAACCCAAGACCCTCTGGACCAAAGGCCAGCACGCTGACCAATTAGCCATGGAGCCGGATATAATAATAATAATAATAATAATAATAATAATAATAATAATAATAATAATAATAATAATAATAATAATAATAATAATAATTTTAATAATAATAATAATAATAATAATAATAATAATAATAATAATAATAATAATAATCCCGTTGGGATGGGAAAAGTTTTATGGACCACTGAATATCATGTGGTCCTGTAGCATGTGTCTTCTAGGAGTAAGTGGACGAATTTCATATCGCTGTAAATAAGACTCACCTAATTTAGCTCTCATCGACCACTTCGTCTTTCACTATCATGATGGTTGACAGTACTAATAATCGCGTGCTCAGTCCGGTGGTATTTGAAGGTGCTCATATAAGTCAGCCCCATGTCGGTGCATTTACCGGCACGTTAAAGAACACCGGGCGAGTTGGCCGTGCGGTTAGGGGCACGCACCTGTGAGCTTGCATCCGGGAGATAGTGGGTTCGAATCCTAGCTTCGGCAGCCCTGAAGATGATTTTGCGTGGTTTCCTCTTTTCACACTGGCAAATGCCGGTGCTGTACTTTAATTAAGGCCACGGTCGCTTGCTTCCAACTCCTAGATAAGACCTATCTGTGTCGGTGCGACGTAAATCAAATTGTAAAAAAAAAAAAAAAAAAAAAAAAAAAAAAAAAAAAAAAACTCCCGCGGGACAAACTTCCGAAAACTATAAATGTAGTTAGTGGGACTTAAATACAATAACATTGCAATTTAAAAAAATCACTCGATGCTGCTCTCACAACATACTCATATCGGTGAGGTTGTCAGATAAAACCAGTTTTATCCATAATCCAAACCACTCAATGAGATATTTCATTTCAAAAATTTCACTTGCATTGCCCGACATTCCACCCAGACCACATTGACGATAATCTAGTTGCACAATAATAAAGTATCACGTCTCTAGGTTACGAGACATCCATCTTTGGAAGACTGAGGGCATCACTTTTAATTCCATCTTTCAAATTGGTGTATGCATTTCAATGGACTTGGCCGACGGATATGTAATAGCAACTTCTGGCTCGGTGTGGAAAGCAACGGGAAACTACCTCACTCCTCATTTCCCTAGTACGCCTCTTCACTGATGCATGGGCCATCTATGACAGTTGATGGCAGAATTGTTGAGGATCCAACCAGCCTTCGGGCTGAGGACTAAACATACAATATTATTTTATTATTATTATTATTATTATTATTTGCTGTTTGCTTTACGTCGCACCGACACAGATAGGTCTTATGTTGACGATGGGACAGGAAAGGGCTAGGAATGGGAAGGAAGCGGTCGTGGCCTTAATTAATGTACAGTCCCAGCATTTGCCTGGTGTAAAAATGGGAAATGACGGAAAACCATCTTCAGGGCTGCCGTCAGTGGGGTTCGAACCCACTATCTCCGAAATGCGAGCTTCCACCTGCGCGCCCCTAACAGCACGGTAAACTAGTCCGGTATTTTAGTCTGACTTTCACCAGTTGGTGATTGCCCCTGAGGACAAAGTATACAAAACGACTAGATGAAAATTAAATTTAATTGTGAGTTGGTTAGCACATTTGACAAACTGTACGTTGTTGCATAAAAAAGTTTGGGAGAAGCGGTTCTTTGGCTGGAATATTTCAAGGCAGTCATTGCAATTTCTTTTATAAATGCCTGACTGAGGTTAACTTATTTGCAAAACTGGACAACAAAAAGAGAGGAATGGTTTCTATAGTGCCAACCATTAATCCAATGATGTCGATATCATACAGTACAGTTGGTATTCTTTTCGATAGAACGGAATGGTTGGTTCATATGTTGTTTTCTTTTCCTCATGTACCTCACTGGGTTGTGTTTCGGATGTCTCGAATCTGATCATCAGATCTATTATAAAGCCCTTTCGGTGGTCCTTGAAGGCTATCATTTAAATTGGACGGGTGATGCCTGTAACAGAGAGACCGTGAACCTTCTCGAAGACTGTAGCCTAAAGACTGAGTCCCTTAACGCTTGAGCAATGGCAGATCGTATTTTATGGTGCCTAGTATTTCGTAGTGCTTCTCCATGCTAGCAGTAACCAAGGACGTGAGCAAGAGTTTCTACCTAGTTGTTATCATACGCTTCGCAACTCCGGGATTGTCCCGGATTTGAAAGCGGAAATATTGTCCCAGCTGGCTCAGAAACAATTCTGCAAAAGTTCCAGATTTTTTTACACTTACTCATTAGGTGTGTGTTATGATTCAATCTCCCGCCATCAAGTATTCGCTTTTCTGCCCATCTTGGAATAATAACTCTCTCGTTGTTCAATAGATGACGAAAATACCAATGCCGGATCCGATTCAGTTTCATCTTTCCTTGATGCACGTGTTGCTGTTTGGATTGCGTTGTGTGTGGTTCATAATTGTATTTCTATGGACTATATAAACTATATAGGGGCGAGGCGGTAAAGGCGTACTCGGTTCTCCCGGAAGGACGTGGGTTCGAATCCCCATCAGGAAGTCGTGTAATTAAACTAACGAGATTTCCACTTCCGGAGGTGCATATGGCCCTGAGGTTCTCTCAGCCTACACCAAGAATGAGTACCAGGTTAATCCCTGGGGACAAAGGCGGCCGGGCGTAAAACTAACCATTCTACCCCATCAAGTGCCGAGGTAACGGATAGCGGAAGCCTTTACCTTCAACCCCTCCAAGGGCCTTCATGACCTGTACGGAGATGACTTTGCTTTGCTTTGCTCTTATAAAAACTATATTCAGCAAAACGTGCCACATGTATATTGCACTGGATTGTATAAAGTTATGAGCAGTTATTTAAAATAATCTAAGTACATAAAAAAGAAAACATGATTGGCATAGTGAGAAACTTCAAGTGTTGTAAGTACCAGTACTACAATATAACAGTTTGAAATGTTTAATCAGTGTCTTTATATTACGTTTGTTTTAAATACATTTTTATCGATAATCCGCCGATCCCCGCCATGCTTCTGTCCCGATTTTGTGGAATATCCTTAATGCAACTCGATTTAATATGTGAAAATATATCGTGTATGTAAGAGGTGGGAAAAGTACTATTTCATCAATGAAAGTGTGAATCAAGTCAAATTTCGGGTCTGAATAATATTCATCTTTCTATGTTCTTGGATTACCAGTCGTAACCACAAAGACCAGATGCAGGAATAATTATGCCGATGGTAATAATAGGATGGTTCGTTCGTTCGTAATCTGTTTTTCCCTCCAGGGTCGGTTTTTCCCTCGGACTCAGCGAGGGATCCCACCTCTACCACCTCAACGGCAGTGTCCTGGAGGTTCAGACTCTGGGTCGGGGAATACAACTGGGGAGTAAGACCAGTACCTCGCCCAGGCAGCCTCACCTGCTATGCTAAACAAGGGCCTTGAGGGGGGATGGGAAGTTTGGAAGGGATAGACAAGGAAGAGGGAAGGAAGCGGCCGTGGCCTTAAATTAGGTACCATCCCGGCATTCGCCTGGAGATGAAGTGGGAAACCACGGAAAACCACTTCGAGGATGGCTGAGGTGGGAATCGAACCCACCTCTACTCAGTTGACCTCCCGAGGCTGAGTGGACCCCGTTCCAGCCCTCTTACCACTTTTCAAATTTCGTGGAAGAGCGGGGGATCGAACCCGGGCCTCTGGGGGTGGCAGCTAATCACACTAACAACTACACCACACAGGCGGACATAATAGGATGGTGCTGTTGGAAATTTCCATTTAAAATTTAGTTCTTGGAAGATGGTCTGAGACCTAGTTTTTCACACGTTCAGAATCATCTATTTGCCAGTGCCACCAAAGTGAAACGGATTAGAGTTATGAGTCGTTTAACTGTAAACTTGCATTCGGGAGATTATTGATGAATTGAAGCACCACGTCAAACAGTTTTGAAGACGATTGTCCGTGGTTTCTCATTTTCATTCTAGGCAAAGTCTGGAGCTGTAGGCCTACTTTGGTACCACGGCCACCAACTTCCACTTCTTAACATTTTCCAATCCCAGTATCACCCAAACCTTTTGGATGTCTTAGTGTTACCATGCTGTGACATTAAATGATTAATAGACTCATATCCATTTTAGATGTACGTTTTGAGCTAATATCGTTAATGTTGTGCTTTCTTTTACAAAGATCATTTAAAAGAATTGGCATGATAGATGGCAATGTCGGATTATATCCTTCACCAAGGTTGTACATGTAATGCTGAACTATATCTAGGTGCACACATATCAGGATACTCATTTATATATTCGTTCTGAGCTGATCAAGTTCATTTTATACACTCTGCCATACACGGAAGGTACTGTGAAAGGGAACCTCGCTCAACTGTCATCTAATACTCTACAAACACAAATTAAATGAATGTGCTACGAGCTGACCCTTCACGTCCAATTTGCATCTTTATAAACCTCGTGGGATGTAATTTATGTTATCACCTGCTATATACATATCCGTGTAATTGGCAGTGAACAGGTGTCACATTCTACTTCACCACTATCTGCTTTCTTTGATCAACAACAAACTGATGACATTTCTACAGAAGTGTACATCTCTGAGTGACAACTGTTAGCCCATTTGTAGATGGACCTTATTATGAACATTATTGTTGGGTAAATACAATGGAGCAAATTAAATATCACTAACCAGAAGTGAAAAACTAAATGTCTGACATTTCGAAAAACGGAGGTATCCGCAAAAGAAGGGGAAGGGGCATGAAGGGCATTAGAATGAAAGGGTCTGAAGGTCTCAAAACCTAACAACATCAGAGACGTAAGAGAACATAGGAGTTGGGATAGGAAAGTTCCAAGCAACAAGGTTGTCACGAAAGAAGTGGAAGTTATCTAAAAACCTAGACTTTCACGACAACTGAATTACATATTTTGGGGGATATTTGGTAGTGTTACAGCTACTGTAGACTGACGTGTTTTGATCTTGGTACCAGTATCGTCCTCAGAGCAATAATAATTAAGAATAAACCTAAATAATTGCAAGTGTCACTCCACGGTAACTACGCTCAAGGCAGAAAAACCTTGTTAGAAGTATTCTTCCTTCTCGGGCCTCCGGAGTCAAGTAGAGAGATGTTGAAGACAGCCATGATCTACTCGGTGCATAGCCGTTCCCTTTGGTAGAATTATTCCGCTGTTAAGTAATGTCTATCTCTTCACGAATGATTCTAGTTGTAAAACGTTGCTCCTTAAAAATGACAGATTTTGCAGAAAAATAATATGAGGTCATTACACTTCTCTTACTGGCAAGAACGTAAGTGACTGCGATGCTCAGTAACCCTCGTAGTTACACTCCTACATGTTTGGCCAACATAAGCAGATCCACAGGAAAAAGGAATCACATAAATTCCAGCATAGTTTAAACCAGTAGAATCTCTAACATATCGCGAGCAATTGCCTATGATGACATAAGGCTTAAAGATGATCTTGATATTGTGCCTTACGAAAATATTGCCAATCTTATCCGTGGCAGATTGTATGTATGGAAAAACCAGACTAAAGGGAGGAGAATCACGTGACAACCTATCTTTTGGCTTAGGGTGTAGCACTTTGTCTATTTGATTCATTGGGTAGCCATTGCTCAGGAATGTTCTGGTTAGGAATTCAAGTTCATCGTTTAACCTATCTTCCTCACAAACCTGCCTTGTTCGATTGATAAGAGTGTTAAGCAGAGCACTTTTCTTTTTTGCTTTACGTCGCACCGACACAGATAGGTCTTATGGCGACGATGAGACAGGGAAGGCCTAGGAATGGGAAGGAAGCGGCCGTGGCCTTAATTAACATTTGCCTGAAATGAAAATGGGAAACCACGGAAAACCATCTTCAGGGCTGCCGACAGTGGGATTCGAACCCACTGTCTCCCAGATGCGAGTTCGCAGCTGCGCGTCCCTAACCGCGCGGCCAACTCGCCCGGTAGAGCACTTTTTTGTCAAGAATGGTGGTGAGAGGACCCATGAAGATACCTGTTAGTTTAGTTAAGTTTGCGGTAAACCGAATGTCCTGAAGTCCATTTATTCCCTTTTTTAATACTTCTGAAATGGCTAATGTGAAAATGGAAAAACATATTCAGGACTCTCGACGGTAGGATTCGAACCAATCTTCTCCCGAATGCAAATACACAGCTACGCGACACTATCCGCACGGCCAATCTGCTTTGTCTGACCTCCAAGTTACTGCAGTAGCCTACGGGACGGCATGCCTGTCTCTTACCAGGAGGTCCCAGGTTCGATACCCAACTTTTTCAAGGGTTTTAATTCTAGACTGAGGTCTGGAGCAGGGTTCAAACAACCAAGTAAAACCAACTGAGGAAATATTTGATCTGTGGGGTGGTGAAAAGAATTATGAAGGCCATGCTAAACAATATGTCGTCACGCTGACAAAGTGTCACTGTTATACCTGCAGGTTATCTGACTAGATAGCAGTCATTTGCCAGACCAATGACCTTAAAGGGATGTATGTACCACAGATTTGTTTATTTTGTTGCTATGATATATTTGCTCTTTCTTTCTTTTTTTGCAACTGAAAATCGGTTCGTGGAGAATACGTATGACCGTATTCTTGAAATGTCATTCCATTATTTGACTGTGGTTATATTTAGAAGCAAAGGAAACCCATTTCAAACAACATGGATGGAAATCCTTGAACTCAGTCGTCTGCACTCGTCGAACCAAGTAACGATTTGACGTTCTGAGGTGACCTCCTCATATTTTGAAGGTAGGTCAACATATTTCAAAAACACCCATTCATGTAAATTAAGGCATCCAGCACCGTGATTAACTCACAGATTTAACTGTTGGTTTTCTACTCTGACGACCGAGATTCAAAAGTCTGTGGCTGCACGGTAAGAAACGGATGGTGTGAGGAAGGTCTGATTTAGACACCATTTGGAACTCAGAATGAGGCACAGTGGGTCCAGTGACCTCATTAATACGTAAGAGGGAGAATCTCTTAATGAGACTTAAGGTCGTCCATGGCAGGCATTCCGGTCAGTTTGCACCAACGAAACAGTGTACAGGCAACATGGATAATATAGGACTGAAGGTTCTTCGTCTATCACTTTTTCCTTCGAACTGACGATTTCATGGCAAGAAACAGTAATTATGAGAACTTCAGTCTACATAAATTTATCATCTCGGTGTTTTCAAGTCTTAGATATTGGTCACGAATAAGAGATTATAATCTATAAGGTTGTTATAAATTTGAATATCGTAAGGAAAATTCTTCTTCATCTACTTCCGCTTTTCTTACACTCTGTTGGGGTCGCGGAAGAAAAATACGTCGCACATGTGATCTTCACCTTGCTTTACAGTCAGATGACCTTCCTAACGCCAACTCTATATGGAGGTAAGTACTCAGTATTGCGTACTTTTCTAGTGGTTGGTAGTGTAGCATGTTGAGTGTCCTTGACGAGGTGTATACTGAGATAAAATTCACCCAGTCCCCGAGCCAGAGGAATTAACTAGACGAGGCTGAATCTTTCAACTAGCCGAAAAAAGAACCCGGGAAGCTCTGAACCGAACGCTATGACCCTGGCCAATCAACCAACGTTCCAATTAATTTCATCTAAACAAAAGTACCATAACAGAAAGCAACAAAAGAGAAATAGTGCAAAATGAAATAAAAACGTAAAAATATGCCTATACACTTGTAATAGGCCTATGTTTTTAACACTGCCCGGTATATTTTAATAATAAGAGAATGAGCATCACAGAACTCGTGCGGTTACTTTGCCCCTACGCTAGTATTCACTGAAGGCCCTCCTGCCGAGCGCATGTCCCAATTCCTGGCGAAGGGACCCACCTCGTAGAAGATAACAATTCATTACAACTTAACTAAACAAATAAAATATGGCACTGGCGACAAATGTAGTGCACCTCTAAAAATTTAGTGCTATCGTCTATCACAGTAGTCGGGGAGTGGTCATGAAATTCCATAGCCTGTTTCCAGTCATTCGAACGGGTCAGGAATGCAATGAATGAAGCCCCATCTAGCGGCGAGGACAGGAATTGTGTCAGCTGCCGAAGTCAGTCGCACTCATCCTGGACAATAATTAATGACTGACAAACGAAATTATATTGGGGAGTATTGCTGGAATGAAAGATGAGAGGGAAAACCGGAGTACCCGTAGAAAAACATGTCGCGCCTCCGCTTTGTCCAGCATACATCTCGCATGGAGTCACCAGGATTTGAACCACGGAACCTAGCGGTGAGAGTCCGGCCCGCTGCCACCTGCGACACGGCGGCTCTGGAGGGGGTGAGGGGAGGCATATAAAGTTTTATTTCCCGTTATGTTTCATTCTGCCTGCTGTCATTTCTTGATGGATACAGTACTTTTGCATCCATCTCTTGGCACAGGCCAGAGTAAAGCGTAGCTTCCACCGAAGTCCCAGTCAATATCCATGGCTGTGACAATATGGAAGTTGCTGGAGTATGGGTAGTGCTGAGTAATGACATTCGGAGCATGACTACTGCATCTGAGTGTTATGAAAGGTGCTGCTCATAGGGTCAGTTGTGCTGCAATAGTACTTTCTGACCCAGTGAGGAAAGCAATGGTGAACTACCTCACTCCTCATCTTGCCTAGTACGCCTCATTTTGGTGGTGCCATTGGTTTTTGGGGTTTCCTTATAACCGCATAACCTTTGGTGGTGCTATTTGAGGATCCAACCAGCCTCTGGGCTGATGACCGAACAGACAGACATGTTTCATTATACAAATATCTTCGCTTCAAACTCCTTGTATTGTTTATTTACTTTCACTTTAACTAAGGAACGTTTAGGAATTGAACATTGTAGTCGTAAGTCCTGTTTACTTATACCAGGTGGCTCTCGAACGCCGTACTTTCTACTTATAAATGTCCCGCATGTACAAATGATGAATGGTATGTCTACCAACTGATGTTCACAAGGGCACTACTGCCAGTGGGTAGGTTACGTCAGAATATGAAGAGATAAGAACCGGGGGGGGGGCGCTCGCAGCATGTTACTCAGCGTTACCGGTCTAATGCACCCCTTGAATTCGTAAACCTCGTCTTCCACCGCATAATTCTAGGCTGGGGTATGGTACAGGCGCACTATATTTGCTGTCTGTATATCGGCAATGTCTACTGTGTTCAGCAGCGACGAATACACAGACATTATTTTAATCTGGACAACCTGGTCGGAATGCAGCCGAGGCTCCAAAACGTCGTATGCCTTCTACACACGTATTTCGCCGAACAGTATTAGTTTTTGTTTAATACAAGCAACTCTTTTATCGAGTGGAATGTCTACACGTGTATAAATTTATAAGTTATTAAATTTACTTTTCTTCAACTTTGGCGTGTTTACAAACAGTAGCAGCGATTAGGGGGTGGGGTGAGGAGGGCCAGTCGCCCCCCCCCCCTTTGTGAAGTAAACATTACATTTTTATTCCACTTTAGCCAGCTGGAACTAGGAGTTATTTTAAAAAAGCTATTTGTGCAAGCCTTGTCTTATCTGCTAATTCATTCCATTATTTTCTTTAATTATTAACATAATTATTGGCGGAAATACGCACAAAATGCCGTTCGTCGCGGCTAACCGATTAATTTATACGCGTGTAGAGATTCCACTCGATAAAGGAGTTGCTTGTATGAAACAAAAACTAATACTGTTAGGGGAAATACGTGTGTAGAAGGCATACATCTGTTTGGAGCTTCGGCTGCATTCCGACCAGGTTGTCCAGATTAAAATAATGTCTGTGTATTCGTCGCTGCTGAACACACTAGCATACGCCTGTTTGGAGCTTAGGCTGCATTCCGATCAGGTTGTCCAGATTAAAATAATGTTTGTGTATTCGTCGCTGCTGAACACACTAGCCATTGCCGACATGCAGACAGCAAATAGAGTGCGGCTGTACCATACACCAGCCTAGAATTATGCAGTGGAAAACGAGGTTTACTAATGCAAGGGGTGCATTAGACCGGTAGCGCTGAGTAACATGCTGCGAGCGACACTCCGGTTCTTATCTCTTCATATTCTGACGTAACCTGCCCTCTGGCAGTAGTGCCCCTTTTAAAAACAGGTGGTAGATATCCCATTCATCATTTTTGCATGTGGGGCATTTATAAGTAGAAACTACGGCGTTCGGGAGTCACCTGGTATATATCTGAATATTATATTCCTATCATAATTACGTCGATGGTAATGATAAAGGAATTATTTGGTGAAATGAAAGCACATACAATATTATTTGACAGAAGGGTGTATTTGAAGGTCCTAGAGAGTTAAAAACGTATAAGCCTTCATTTAGACTGACATTGTTTACCCTATGTTTATCATGCTCAATTTTTCGAACAGCTATAAGAATCTCCAGCTATTATTCCAGTATCACCAAGTTTCATATCTGTTCAGTATTTGCAGAATTTCCATGGATACGTCATGTTCAAGAAATAATTTAATATGAAATATTCCTGAGATATTACCAGATTGCATTACACCGGGCGAGTTGGCCGTGCGGTTAGGGGCGCGCGGCTATGAGCTTGCATCCGGGAGATAGTGGGTTCGAATCACACTGTCGGCAGCCCTGATGATGGTTTCCCGCGTTTTCCCATTTTCACTCCAGGAAAATGCTGGGGCTGTAACTTAATTAAGGCCACGGTCGCTTCCTTCCAACTCCTAGGCCTTTCCCATCCCATCGTCGCCATAAGACCTATCTCTGTCGTTGAGACTAGGAAAAAAATGCATTTCTTTCTTTCTTCTTTCTTTTTTGCATTTCTTTCTTTTTTAATCGGTTTACCCTCCAGGGCCTTTTTTTTCCTCCGGACTCAACGAGGGATCCCACCTCTACCGCCTCAAGGGCAGTGTCCTGGAGCGCCAACTTTGAGTCCTTGATAAAACTGGAAAGGAGAACCAGTACCTCGCCCAGGCGGCCTGACCTGTTATGCTGAAGAGGGGCCTTGTGGAGGGATGGGAAGATTGGAAGGGACAGGCAAGGAAGAGGGAAGGAAGCGACCGTGGCGTTAAGTTAGGTACCATCCCGAAGGAACCCAGTATGGCATGACATAACTGTTTTCAAAATCCAGGAAATATTGCGTCAAAGCTGGAGCTCTGCACGTGTGAAGCACCAAGGCATCCATGATCCCACGACTGGAGGAGAAGTGGGAAACCACGGTAGACCACTTCGAGGATGGCTAAGGTGGGAATCGAACCCACCTCTACCCAGTTGACCTCCCGAGGCTGAGTGGACCCTGTTCCAGCCCTCGTACCACTTTTCAAATTTCGTGGCAAAGCCGGGAATTGAACCCTGGCCTCCGGCGGCGGAGCTAAACACGCTAACCACTACACCACAGAGGCGGCGACTGCATTTCTCGTTATAATTTATTCATCCCCTAAATCTATGAAGTAATTCTTCACAACAACAAAAAAATATTAAAACTGTGTCTCATTATCTTCCTCTTATCCATATGAACGATAACCACGTGGTAAACACATCAGCTGTAGTCTATGGGTTCGATTTCTGTCAGTCCAAGGATATTAATTCTGAAATGAAGGCTGTAACGAGTTTCTCAAGATCGTGAGTCCAACCGAGGAAATAATAATAATAATAATAATAATAATAATAATAATAATAATAATAATAATAATAATAATAACAATAATAATAATAAAGTTAGCATGCACAAAAATCTCTGGTGACAATTCTGGTCTTTAACCGATAAAATTAATTTTACAAATCAGCTCTAGATCACACGAGAGAAATGTGGCTTACTTTGCCCTCTGGTAGAGTAAAACGGAACTTCAAAACTAACGACAGGCAGGTGGACTAGATGTCGTCAAATCAAAATGCCTACACGCGGTAACTGAGGCCATTTTCTTTTTCTTCTTTTCTTCTTATTCGTATTATTATTATTATTATTATTATTATTATTATTATTATTATTATTATTATTATTATTATTATTATTATTATTGTTATTATTTCCGCCTCCGTAGCGTAACGGTTAATGTTATTAGCTGCCATCCTCTGGGGCCCGGGTTCGATTCCCGGTACTGCCAGAGATTTAAGAGTGGCAGGATGGCTGGTATGTGGTTCAAATGGTACATGCTGCTCACCTCCATTGGGGGTGTGCCTGAAAAGAGCTGCACTACATCGGGACGAGGAAACGAGTTTACTTATTATTATTATTATTATTATTATTATTATTATTATTATTATTATTATTATTATTATTATTATTATTATTGTAGCTGAACGTAACAGTCACCGAAGTTATGTTTCTAGATCTTCCAGATGCTCGTTAGAAAGTACGAAATACAACAGTACTCAAATATGAGTATAAATTTCGATAAGATTACTATGTTTACAACCGGGCGAGTTGGCCGTGCGCGTAGAGGCGTGCGGCCGTGAGCTTGCATCCGGGAGATAGTAGGTTCGAATCCCACTATCGGCAGCCCTGAAGATGGTTTTCCGTGGTTTCCCATTTTCACACCAGGCAAATGCTGGGGCTGTACCTTAATGAAGGCCACGGCCGCTTCCTTCCAACTCCTAGGCCTTTCCTATCCCACCGTCGCCATAAGACCTATCTGTGTCGGTGCGACGTAAAGCCCCTAGCAAAAAAAAAATACTATGTTTACGTTCACACACCTCTAATATACTGGCAGTGTGTTTACGGGTTGCAAGTAAAACTATTAAATAACTCAAATGTACTGTAACTCAGTTGGCACATCGATCGAATGAATAAAAATCTTATGGAAGATCATAACAGTCAAATGTGGTATAATCTGAAATTTTTACCTAACTTTGCCACCTTACCCATTGTGTGTTTTATTACTTTGACTGAAGAGGAATAGTACTCCATAAATGAACAAAATCAATAAGATGCATTTACAGAAGACACTTATGCACGAATATATCGGTCAACGTCAGTTATGCTTATTCAAGCATTTTATATTCGTCTCGGAATAGTTATTGACAGATACGGAGAAGTTATGCCAGTTAACAATATGAATATATTAACCCTGTAGCACTTAAATTATTTATCAAGTGGAGAAAGAAAATGTCACCATTAATAAGAAAGTCAAGAAGAATGCGGATCTACATTGCAGAAGGGAAACCTGACCACCATTCCGATATGTTTCTGGCGACAGAGAATGTAGTGGCCCAGAACAGGGCAAGAGATTGAAACCCGATAATAATCCTGTCAGCCTGCCTATCGCACATCGATTATAAAAATGTTTGAAGTGCTAGCTAGTTGTGCCTTGAATTCCGAGACTGGGAACTTTCTACGAGCTCGCAAGTGTATTTTAATACAACCGTCGTGCTGCGTCCGTGAGCCCATTTTCTCGATGACATCCGAAATGACTGCCAAGAAGTGGATCTTCGCGTTAATGATGAAAAACAATACAGTGCCTCACTTTAACTGAATTATGTGAAGGATTTAACATTTAAGTCCCGGTAGTTACACATTTAATTTGAATAGCTCCACAGGGAGGTAGGGAGATACCAAGATGTTGTTACCACTCACATTGTATAAACCGAGTGACTTGGCAGAGCAGTTAGAGTTGCAGAGCTGTAAGATTGCATTTGGGAGACGGTGAGTTGGAATCCCACCATCTGCAGCCCTGAAGATAGTTTTCTGTGGTTTCCCATTTCTACACCAAGCAAATGCTGGAGCTGTACCTTCGTTAAGGCTACGGCCGTTACCTTCCCCAATCCTATACCTTTCTCATACTTGTGCTGCCGAAAACATTCGATGTTTCAGTGCGGCGTTAAACTCTCTATCGAACAAAGAAAAGAAACTAAAATACAATATAAACATCCATCAATCTGTTTAGAGATCATCTTCCTAATATAAGGAAGATTACTGTATGATATTCCCTCCACGGGCTAAAATATTCTGAGATATTCGTGGGAAACATGAGGTACCAGTTTTAAGTGGGGAACTACTTTTACACCGAGCGAGTTGGCCGTGCGGTTAGGGGCCTGCAACTATGAGCTGGCATTTGGGAGATAGTGGGTTCGAACCCCACTGTCGGCAGCCCTGAAGATGGTTGTCCACATTTTACCATTTTCACACCAAACAAAAGCTGGTGCTGTACCATAATAAGGCCACGGCCGCTTCCTTCCCACTCCTTTCCTATCCCATCGTCACCATATGTGTCGGTGTGACGTAAATACAATTGTAAAAAAAAAAAAAAAAAAGAGGGGACTGCTTCGACTAACATACTCCTGCTTTCTCATGTCAACTTCCCAATCTGACCTCACTTGGTACGTTCTCCTGACCCCGGCAATATTATGATTATTGCGAGGTGGAGAGAGCCTTTATTTTTCCAGCATTTCATACCCAGAAAATAAAACATGCTTGGAGTTTTATGTCTGTTGATATTAGTGATCTTTGGCACGGAACCTCCAGTCCGAACCATGACTTTTCATTTAGAAAATTACGCATGAACGATTTTATATGACTGCCACAGCCCACTCTCATAGCTCTCACTATTCTTTACCTGTAGTTTCATCCTTCAATGGGTCGAAATTCTTTCTCCTTCCGCTCATGTTAGTATTGATATCCGGCTTAGAACATTTATCTTCATTATGTAATATTACGTGTGAACTTTTATAAATTCGTGACTTTCATTTTAAATATCGATGGCCTGCACCATCTCGAATTCACGTTATCTGATATACCTTATATTTAACCAAGCACAATATTCAGTAATACTGGAAATATAATTCAGAAGACATATGGCAGCTTATATCCATCTCAGACGAGATAAATAGTGCACTATGTCTTTCTGGAATATGCTACAAGATTTTTACTCTACCTTTCTCAGTCTAATCTTGGGTTCTGAAAATATGCAAGTACCGGGCGAGTTGGCCATGCGCGTAGAGGCGCGCGGCTGTGAGCTTGCATCCGGGAGATAGTAGGTTCGAATCCCATTATCGGAAGCCCTGAAAATGGTTTTCCGTGGTTTCCCATTTTCACACCAGGCAAATGCTGGGGCTGTACCTTAATTAAGGCCACGGCCGTTTCCTTCCAACTCCTAGGCCTTTCCTATCCCATCGTCGCCATAAGACCTATCTGTGTCGGTGCGACGTAAAGCCCCTAGCAAAAAAAATATGCAAGTGACTGAGATACAAGTAGTAAAATCATTCCTTATCTAGTCAGTATCTGTGAATGTATGTTCTCCTTCCCCTGGGTCCTTGCAGTCGCGAATTTCTATGTATTATCACATCACTGGCGATCTCAACTACCTCTTATTTGTTTCATTCAGTCTTCGGGAACAAAATAGGCTCGAATATCAAAGTTAGCAACTTAGCACAAGATGGATCCTCCACGATTAAAGGCAGTTAAGTGGGACGCATATGTAAAAAGTACAATTTACTGTAATTATATTACGTATTTAATGTAACTTATGGTTCAAACATACTGACCAATTCTCAGATATCTGCACGAGTCTCACATAAATTTCCCTTATTTTCAATCCAGCTAAGCTTGCCCGTAACAAGTCAGGTGTGAGGAGTTTACGTCTGTATAATCAACGAATAGGCCTTCAGGTAGGGCACCTGCCCCTGTACTGAAGGCATGGAGCGGAGTTCAATCAGCCCAGCGAGACCAACTTAGTAGCTGTTTTAAGGATGCCTTTACGCTGACCACGTGCCTTTCATTAATGCCGATCATCTCATTCAACAGCAGTCGCCTTGGCAGGCCAAGGTCCTTAGTGGGTTATATGTGTTCTCAGCACTTTGTAAATCATTGGAAACATATTGATAATGTGGTCAATTAATTAAATGTTCGATACTCTCAGTTTAAATATAAACATGAGATATATATTGGTTTTAAAACGCAAATTGATACATATCCGTGCACTGCATTGAAGGCCCTTTCGGGAGTAGAAGGTGAAGGCTTCCAATATACGTAAACCCGGTTCTAATTGGGATAGAGTGATTATCTCTATCATCGGCCGCTTTTCCCATTTTGGCTGACGGTCATTTGCCTCTACTGAAGAGAAAATGTCGGTTCTAAATTTTTGAAGTTTGGAGAATCGAGCCCAAGTCCCTTTGGATGAATCAAGCACGCATTTCTCTCTTCGACCAGGCAGTCACTATGGATTGTGTAATATTATTTGATATTTTGTCATTTTTGAAGCCATTTTCTTCTCAGTTTCGACTGTTAAGTTTTTCGTCGCCATAAGACCTATCTGTGTCGGTGCGACGTAAAGCCCCTAGGAAAAAAAAACTGTTAAGTTCTTCAATCTGTCGATACTTCTTATTTTTATTATTATTATTATTATTATTATTATTATTATTATTATTATTATTATTATTATTATTACTATGCCACTTTTCCCACACCTGTACGAATGGTGTAGCACATGTGGATTTTCCTATGTTTTGCGGCTGGATGCCCTTCCTGACGCCAACCCTATATGTAGGGATGTAATCACTATTGTGTGTTTCTGTGATGGTTGGCAGTGTAGGGTGTTGTCTGAATAAGAAGAGGAGAGTGTTGGGACGATCAAACACAAACAGCCAGTCCCCGAGCCGGAAGAATTAAGCAGACCGATTAAAATCCCCGAACCGACCGGGAATCGAACCAGGGGCCCTCTGCCCCGAAGGCCTCAACGCTGACCATTCATGCAAGGTGTCGGACGCTGCCGAGTTTCATTTATGAATTAATAACATCTGAAAACTACTTGAAAAGAAAATATATAACCCTCTGCCCCGAAGGCCTCAACGCTGACCATTCATGCAAGGTGTCGGACGCTGCCGAGTTTCATTTATGAATTAATAACATCTGAAAACTACTTGAAAAGAAAATATATAACATAATTAGGCCTATACTTGAAAAAGACCCTTTAATTAAATTGAACATTTTTCAGGTATAATTCTGCTATATTTTTTTTCTTTTCCAGGTATGTTCAAAAACTGTATTAATTAATAAATATATTTCGACCAGTTAAAAGTTATTTTATATGTCCTTAAGATCTAAATTATCAAAATATTCTGCCATTTAGATGAATATTATTAAGGCAATAAGCTTATCCGTAAAGTCTACAAGGTGAAGCGCTTCATTTTGCTTGCTTTAGGCTGAAGATCGTAAACTACCAAGGAGTGTAGTACGAAATGTCACTGCACACTAACCTGGGCCCGGCCGCAACTAACTGTGTTGGCGCCGACATGAGTGTGGGTAGCTACTGCAATCTTGTCGAACACCATTTTATGTATCATGGATCATTGAAACGGTGGGCTGCACCGAGACAAACTGCTCCGGCGCCTGCCTCACCCACATCAACAGCGTTACGTAAGACCAAGAGTTGAAATTATATACTTCATGTTATGCTAATAGTACAAACAATTTACTAAATAGAAAATGATACCTGAATTATTCTTCCCTTAAGTAAAAGCACTGCAATGTTTATTCTCACTTTCCCTTCGATGTACAGTAGTAACTACACATTTGTCTTCAATTATTTCAATTGCTAATCTTATTATAAAACTTATTTCCTCTAGGCTCTTAATTCTTATCATCAAATTAACCATCAACAAAACACTATAACGCCTTCGCTTACATATGCTTCGGACACTTGGCCATTAACAGAAAAAGAAACGGGAATTCTGGATCCCTTGGAAAGAAAGATCGAAGAATCATCGGCCCAATCTGTAAACGAGGAGAATGGAGGAAAAGGAACAACCATGAATTGTACATCATCTATAAATATCCACCTATTAGAAGAGTAGTAAAATCAGCCAGAGTGAATGGAGGGAGGCGGTCACGTAGTATAGATGAGTGATGCAGAAGTACATAAAAAGGTATTAAATGGAAATCCAGAACTCAGAGAGGACGAGGTAGAGCGATAACCAGATGAATGGATTCATTGAAGAACTTCGGGAAATGGGCTCTAGAAATGGGAAAGCTTTAGCGAAAGATAGTTAAGAGGCCAAGGTTCACAATGAACTGTAGAGCCGCAGAAGAAGAATCTTACTTTCATGTTCAATAAAGGTATTCTGGATTCAGAACTGAGTTTACATCAACACGTCCAGATATGAAGATGAAGCAACAAAGTCGGTAATCTCCTAACCTTGTTAGAGAAGATCAATCTCGCCGGTCTTACTTGGAGACTTAACATTAATGCATCCCATGTCAGAACTGTGGACACAACTATGAATTAGGCTTGCCGGTTGATCACAGGGTGCCTAAAACCAACTTTTGTGGATAAGATTTCCTATCTTGCTGGAAGTGCGCCTCCAGGTGTTCGTCGTGAAGTTGAAGCCGATCGCGAAACGCTGAGAACTGCCAAGCTCGCCCTCTGTATGACTATGAATTGTCTTAGTCCAGGTTAAGGAGTTTATTCAAAACATCAAAGCTATTGGAAAAATCTCCATATAAAGTTAGACTCTCCTTGTGGAAAACTAAGAATCTTGACTGGATAGAGCATGGCGAAGAATTTCCGGCTGGCCACGGTGACTGGTATGTGCGGAGATCACTTAATCGCCAACGAATTGCAGTCGGCAGGTCTACACTGTCTCCTAAACAATAAGGTTAGCAGGTATTACTTCGGTGAAGAGCAGACAATTAATTATAATCTGTCAGTGTTCGCGTGTTCCAAATTGGATTTGATGCTTCCCAGTAAGAACGCCATATAAGTAGCTTACTGTGGGACAAAGAATGTCGGATTCCTAACTTGATCAAAAGGACATTTTCTCGATACTTTCGGATGTACAGTACATACTGTATATATGAATAAGTTCACTTGTACTTTTATACATTAATAGTATACTTCTGACATGAGTAAATCAATAAATAAATGAATAAATTAAACAAATCAATATAAATGCAACAAAACTACTAACTAATTTCATGATTTTCAGCCTTCAACCACACCATGAGGCATCATTGCATAAATTTGGTCAATCTATTGAAAGAGCAACTTTCAGTAGTTAGGACGAGTCACTTAAGAAATATGGATCCAACATGAAATTCACTGCCGAATACAAATAGCCAGGGCAACATTTAACATGATGAGATCACTGTTCTGCAGTGACGACTTAAGATACATCGAAGTTTGGTTAGTAGTTACTATTTTCCGATTCTCTTATATAGAATGGAGGCAAGTATTCTAAAAGCTTCTTTTAAAAACGGTTTAAAGATTTTCGAAATGTGGGTCCATAGGTGAATGCTCTGTATCTCACGGACCCAACAACTTTGGAGTGCTAAATTGTTACGAGGAACAATAACTGGACGAGAGTTAATAATATTTAGAGTATAATAATGTCAGAAAATAGAACATTTATGGACACATTACGCCAGGATATAGAAACCGTATTTCACAGTTTATGTTAGCATGGAGAATCGGTGGTTCTGGTGGAGTGAACGCAGAAGGAAGTCGGGTCTTAACTGTTATCGAGGAAGAGCCAGGCATTCACAATGCCCAAGAGCTTTCAAGATCGATCATCGTTTGCCATCGTGACCACCAAGGTCTGAGGGACCAGCCATGATACATGATAAAGAAGAAGGCTATTACTTCAATTTTGTTGGATTTTCTCCCAAAACAGACTTTTCGTAGTCATCATTTGAAGAGTTCAGCTGCCCGCATACGTCAGCGTAGTGTCGGTAGATATTTTAGCACGTGAAAGAACATCTGTGAGGGAAAATTCCTGCACTTCGGCGTCTCCAAATATCTTAAAAGTAGTTAGTATGACGTAAATTCAATCGTGTTATTATTTTACCCTTGTCCAAGTGTATTTGCCTCACTCATTAATACATAGGACAGCATTTAAGCTGTTCCAGTACAAGTACTTTAGGACTCAGCGCAATATATTCATGCAAATTCAAACGCATATAATTTGCAATATTGATACAAAGTTTAATTTTATATCGAAGGAGATAAATGTAACAATCCCAAAAGAATTTCTCCTCACGATCTCCTAGCGATGTTGGTAGACAATCCACTCCTTGGTAGTGACAGCAATAAATTGTTTCATCCTTACTGCTTGTTACTGTGTCGTGTTAATTGAGGCAGGCTCAAAACCTCTCCTTAACGAGTCATCGTGTCGTACATTGAAGGCTGGCTCACTGGCAGCTATACAAGCTGCGTGTTTAAATCTTCACCATCATTAATTAACGACAGACGAGGCTGGCATTGGTCGTACAAGTTGGGCAGGTTTGTTACGTCGATCAGCATTTATTTCTTTTCAAAGTAAACCAAATAGGTCTATTATTATTATTATTATTATTATTATTATTATTATTATTATTATTATTATTATTATTATTATTATTATTATTATTATTAAGATTAAGAAAGGAATTTCGTGATGAGCGTCTCGGTGCGCGAGTTCCAGCACATGATGGAATAAGACAAATTGTGAAAAATTTAAACATTTGGGTTCAGTATTAAATTTGTTAGGGACAGTGGTAACGGATGGAAAGTTCCACGATACTCAAGAATGACAAGAGCGATCCCAGAGGAAATTCCTAAGGGGTACCTGCATCTTTGAACATAGAAAAAGGAGGTGTATTAAACTTCTTTCTCGAAATGAATACTGAAACGAAACTTAGTATGGCAAACACATTATTCCTTAATAATATGCCTACATGTTTAGAAATCATATAAACCTATGCCATTCTTCTTCTTCTTTTCCTACCGCATTTTCCCACACCTGTGGGGTCTCGGGTGCGAACTGCATCGCACATGTGGATTTAGCCCTGTTTTACGGCCGGATGCCCTTCCTGACGCCAACCCTATATGGAGGGATGTAAGCACTATTGCGTGTTTCTGTGGTGGTTGATAGTGTGGAATGTTATCAGAATATGATGAGGAGTGTGTTAGGATAGACACATACACTCAGTCTCCGAGCCAGAAGAATTAATCAGAAGCGATTAAAATTCCCGATCCTGCCGGGAACCGACCCGGGACCTTCTGTACCGAAGGGCAGGACGCTAACCATTCAGCCGACGAGTCGCACAGTACAAATCTATGCTAATATATAATTAATTATTCAAAATGGCGATGCATCATGGCCACTATTTTGCCGTTGCCCTGATAATTTCCAAACACATGAATATTTTCCTTTGATTCTTCTTTTATTATGATTAGTAATGTTATAGCTACACCATGTACTAAAATCAGTGAAGTCCATCAAGTATAAATATTTTTTCATGAAGTTATTCTCAAGTAGCCATTTTTTAATAATTTTCATTTGAAAATATTATTTAAAACTTAACCAATGAAGCCAGCTCAATAATTCTAGTATATCTTCTTTTTTTCTATGAAATATACATACAGTACATGAAAAATTTGATCTTAATATCTTAAAAACTTTCAGAGTTATCAGGGGAACGGTTCTGCATAACAAAAGTTGTGCTAAATGAGCAACAAACTCACCGATAAAGGGCTTGCTTGGGGAGGGGGGGCAGGGTTTTACGTTTTCGATCATAACTCCGGAAGTATTGGTGATATTAACCAAAATTTTGCACTGTTATAAAGAGAAAAGTCCAATTTTAAATGAAAAAATTGAAAAAACGAAAAAAGGTGTTGGTCCCACCGCTTAAGGAACAAGCTAACGTTTCAACTTCAACGTTTAAGCCCTAGAGTGAAATACTGCAAGTGGATTCTTCAGCGAGTGAACAGTGATGATTAAATTCAGCATTGGTACTGTTTTTCGGCTGGTAAATGCACAAAATAATAATCGGTGTTGGTCCCGTGAAAATTGAAGACTAATTCATGAAATTCCACTTCATGACTTCACAATTGGTATTTGGTGCCATTAACGCAACAAAACTAATTTTCCTCAAGAGACCATCAATGCCAACCGTGGTACTGAGTTCATCATGAACGTTTATATATATATATATAACTGGGAGAGGACACTTGGTTACTTTCAACAAGATGGTGCTACAGCTACAATGCGTTAACGTTGGGAACGAACAGGCTTATTGCCAGTCCTGAGGCGTTCTGGAGTAGTTTGAAGGATATTATAAAAGTAAAGCACACACTATAAGTCCGGCTCCATAGCTAAATGGTTAGCATGGTGGCCTTTGCTCACAGGGGTCCCGGGTTCGATTCCCGGCAGGGTCGGGAATTTTACCACCATTGGTTGATTTCTCTGGTACGGGGGCTGGGTGTATGTGTCGTCTTCATCATCATTTCACCATCATCATCATCATCATCACTATGATGCGCAGGTCGCCTACGGGTGTCAGATCGAAAGACCTGCACCTGGCGAGCCGCACATGTCCTCGGACACTCCCGGCACTAAATGCCATACGCCATTTCATTTTTTTACACACAATAAAAGAATTTAAATACGCAATCTGTTGTAAAATTCTCAAAATTCCTGCGGCTGAGTTGTAAACGGTGAACAGGAATATCATTTCACGCTACAACGGAAGTCAGCAGGCAAATGATGAGCATTTTTAGCATTTTCTGTAATGTGGTAAGTCATTTCTACCCTTTATTTAGAACGTCATTATTTCGTAGCAATTGTTGATTTTACTACAGGAAGGCGTGCAGCTTTTGCGATACCTGGTGATTGCCGCGCACGAAACCAGAGTTCGTTATCAAAGATTACGCTAGACTATATTAGTGAAGGGACTATCGAATGAAAACTACCGAATTATCCGATAGTCGTCAACTACTGTTACAACCGATTGTTTTCGTTTGCATTCGGATTGCAAATTCCAATTGTTTCCACTAGTCAGCGCAAAAACCGGCCTCCTCTTTTATTATGAAGTGAAGTCAGAGTAATTTATTATAAATGAATGGATATCAGACTCAACGTTGTATAATGATAAATGCAATTTTATTACACCTATTGTGCACTTTATCAATAGATACTGGTAATTATATTATAGTTTTTATAAGTACTTTCCATAAAATAACCAATAACCTCTGATTGAACATGAACTTTAAATGAATGGAATTAATTTTAAATTAATATATGTACTATTACATGGTTCTAAGGAAATATTTTGTACTTTTTTCATTTAGTTCATTTTTCTGTACTGATATTACTTTACTATGTGGTGTCATTACAATAAGGTGTAAACCTAACCTTCGCCTAAAATTGCCTAGCATTTGTTATTTCATGAACAGACGATCTTACATTCATTAACTTGTTGATAGCGACACAAAGATACATGTATTTAAAATGAAATGTGATGACCACAATAACTTTAATCGGGGCACTTTATCTTATTTTATAGACCAACGTAGGTATTTCAGTTTCACTCGAATATTGTGCAACGTTTGTTACTAGTCTCAATATTTCCGCTTATTTCACTACCAACAAAAGAAACACGTTATAAAAATCGGTAGTATAATACAACAATCCACATTTCGATAGTTACTAGCAAATGGCCAACGGCCGTAGCCGTGTTGAAGCACCGGATCCCGTGAGATCTCCGAAGTTAAGCAACATTGGGCGTGGTCAGGAGTTGGATGGGTTGCCATGCGCTGTTGGTGGGGGGTAAGGGAATGGAGGAGCGGAAAGGAACTGGCCACCCTACCGCACGTAAACTCCGGCTCAGGAACACCCCTGCGGAGGTTCTGACCTGCCTTCGGGCAGAATAACCCTTACCTACCTACTAGCAAATGACATAATTATATATCACTACTACCGCAGTACAAAACGTACTTTAAAAACCGATTTCAAACCGAATGAAAACTATCGAAATATCGAATGAAAATTATCGAATGCTTTCGTTCGATAGTCACGCTTCACAATCGGCAGTCTACCAATAGTTAAAAATCATTCGATATTCCCATCACTACGCTATAATTTAGCGAGTGTACTGTCAGTATTTCGATCTAGGATTGCATTATGTGTCCGGAGAGAGAGCATTCTTAGAATATCCACTACTAACACCTCGACTTGTGTCACAGATCTCTGACAAATGTAGTTGTACCGGCGTACCGTGGATTACAAGCCACGTTCCGAAAGTGGATCTTCTGTAAATAAAAAATTCCAATAGACGAAGTCACTTCCTTCAAAAGAACTTTAAAAATCACTCACGTACCTCCACAGTAACAACTGTCTAGGAACTGCCCAAAAATAATATATTAAATTACTCAGGATCTACCCTCATTTCCTTCAATGTATGGAAGTGGCATGTATTGAAATCGTCACTTTTATGTTTCTCACCTATACTTTGCTTATTGCTAACCAAGAAGAGACAATCTGAATCCATACGACAGCTACAAAAAATATATCATTATAGCTATTCCTCTTGTTCAACACAGCGAGAAGTTATTTACTGGATTTTCTTTTGTTGCCAATAAGGAGCTGATACCTTTCACCAGGAAACGAGGACTATCCATTTTCAAATCAGCAAGCACCGAGCTCTATAGCCGCAGTAGTTTTCAGTGCGACCAGTTTCCAGTATTCGGAGTATAGTGAGATCGAACCCCGTTGTCTGGAATCTTGAAGATGGTTTTCCGTGGTTTCTCATTTTCACACAATGCAAATGCTGGGGCTGCACCTAATGAAGGCCACGGCTGCTTCTTTCCCACTCCTAGCCCTTTCTTATCCAATCGTCGCCATAAGACCTATCTGTGTCAGTGCGACGTTAAGCAACTTGCAAAAAGTGTAGCAAGCTGATATCAATGTTTTCTGCTCGGATTAAGTCAAAAATTCGCAAGGAACAAACGTAGGCAAGTTGTAATAATAAACCATTTGTTTCCATAACCAAAAAGTCAGCAAACTGCGAGCATAATTCCTCCAATTCGAAGTTTACCACAATATTATAAAAAGCAGATTATCTCGATGGTACACATAAATGATAGGTGTAACAAATCGAATAATCTTAATCTCTTTGGATTTCCTTTTTATTGGCGCAGTAGCCTACTTATTAAGTGTCGTTACTTGATTAATACATGTGTTATTCAGGCAAAACCTTTTTAAAAACTAATTTGAAAATCTGCATCCACTAAAAAACTAGCAATCTCAACTGCCAAAGTCACTACGGACATAACCATCTCCACAACATCCAATAGCTGTTGGATTTTGATCACATGACTAACTCACTTCTGTGGCAGTAACAGTAATGCTATCATTGTTTGTGGTTATTTTATGTTTGTTTCCGTCGAAGTCCAGTAGAAGAGGATAAAGGCACAAGTGTTAAGTCATTAATTCTTCTTCTTAATCTGTTTATCTTCCAGGGTCGGGTTTTCCCTCGGACTTAGCGAGGGATCCCACCTCTACCGCCTCAAGGGCAGTGTCCTGGAGCTTCAGACTCTTGGTCGGGGGATACAACTGGGGAGTATGACCAGTACCTCGCCCAGGCGGCCTCCCTGCTATGCTGAACAGGGGCCTTGTGGAGGGATGGGAAGATTGGAAGGGATAGGCAAGGAAGAGGGAAGGAAGCGGCCATGGCCTTAAGTTAGGTACCATCCCGGCATTCGCCTGGAGGAGAAGTGGGAAACCACGGAAAACCACTTCCAGGATGGCTGAGGTGGGAATCGAACCCACCTCTACTCAGTTGACCTCCCGAGGCTGAGTGGACCCCGTTCCAGCCCTCGTACCACTTTTCAAATTTCGTGGCAGAGCCGGGAATAGAACCCGGGCCTCCGGGGGTGGCAGCTAATCACGCTAACCACTACACCACAGAGGCGGACTAGTCATTAATTACTTCATTTTACTTCTTGTGCCCGGGAGAAACTCAAATTTTCCTTTATAGAACTCAACGGACCTTACCTCTCCGTCCGTGGCGAGTATGAGATCTTACTGAGTGCAGAAGTTCCCCTGGGAACTGAATCTCGAACAACCGCATCTTGCGTCTGCAACATAGAGGTACTTCGACATCCTCGTCCCCATACAGTTTGAGGTTCACCAAGTGGCATACGGTAATAGATGCTACTGCTCAGTTTTTCTTTACGAAGAAAAAAACCCAAACCCAACCCCACGGCACTTAACGCCCCTGAAATGGCCTTGGCCTGCCCAGCGACCACTGCTCAGCCCGAAGGCCTGCAGATTACGAGGGGTTGTGTGGTCAGCACGACGCATCCTCTAGGCCGTTATTCTGGGCTTTCGAGACCGGGGCCGCCATCTCACCGTCAGATAGGTCCTCAGTTCTAATCACGTAGGCTGAGTGAACCTCGAACCAGTCCTCAGGCCAAGAGAAAAATCCCTGACCTGACCGAGAATCGAACCTGGAACCTCAGGGCGAGAGGCAACCACGCTATCCCTCCACCACGGGGCCGGCTTTTAGGAAGAAAGCTTTTTCTGAATTCGTGCTGCTTCTTTCCAGAGTGACACATGGCGCATATCAGGGTTTTGTCTGTAGAAACACTGTTCTCCGAATAAAACTTCTCCTACCAGGCTAGTTGGCCGAGTGGTTAGAGGCGCGCAGCTGTGAGCTTGCATCCGGGAGATAGTGGGTTCGAATCCCACTGTCAGCAGCCCTGAAGATGGTTTGCTGTGACTTCCCAGTGTAACCGTTCCATTTTCACACCAGGTAAACGCTGGGGCTGTACCTTAATTAAGGCCACGGCCGCTTCCTTCCAACTCCTAGGCCTTTCTTATCCCATCGTCGCCATAAGACTTATCTGTGTCGGTGCGACGTAAAGAACTTGCAAAAAAAAAAAAAGTTTCTCCTCGATCTAAGGCGGGATGCAGCCATCACACTGATCTTGCCCTTAATTTATTAGCACTGCTCCCTGAAGGGCAAGGTCGATCAGTTCGATGCGGGGGTGTGGGGAGTGTCTCAATGGACAAAAGGTGGATCATCTCCAGACGATGTTCAAGTTTCGTTCGGCCTCCCTCTTGCGAAGATGATTCGCGCAAACTTGTGTCTTCCTTGGATTAGACTTCAGAGGGTTCTGATCGTAATACTTAGCTTGGCTCCCGAGACCACTGGCTACCTTTTTCTCCACCTCTTTGAAAGTCCATCTGTGTGTAGCGATTGCGGTGTCTTCGCGTAGAGGAAGGGCCTTGCCTCTAGATATGTTCTGGCTGATAATTCGTACAGATGTTATTTGGTCATGTCTGGGAATGAAATGAAGGCTTTAAATACTGCAAAGAATCCTTTAGGAGAACAGATTCGATTACGGCTTTAGAAGGTGAAAAAAGAGAAGATTTGTGGAAACCAGCATGCGAAAGTCCCCGAGTATGTGATCTGACATGACAATACTGTGAAATATGTTACCATTTATTTATTTTAAAAGCTTTTTTCTGTTAATTAAAGTTATTCAGTCATATTCCTTTAAAAAAAGTCAGAAATCTGGTGCTACACTGAATCAACATGATTCATAACTAGGTTACTTCGCGACATAATTATAAAACTCGTTGCAAAGATAATATCCACGGTGTCGCAATCTCTATTTTATAATCTGCTACCATTCCACAAATACTTGTCACAACAATAAAACTTCTGTTCTTAACGTCCTTTAGTAACAATGCTTGCCTCATTTTGAATATGCCGCTTCAATGCACAGACATAGCGTGCTGAAGAGAAGAGGTAAGAACGCTGATGAAGAAGTCCTGCTACAAGAGCAAAAAATATATTTTATTATTTTAAGAAACAGCCAAGGAATTTTCCTTTTTCCGGTTAATCATCTTTTCTTGACCTCCAAGAGTCTAGTTAAATGTTTTTCGAATCGCCCTAGTATAACAGAGATTAGAGATTAAAAAACACAACCAACACCACATTCACCACCTACCATATAAAAGATTATCATAGATTTGAAGGTATTCTGCGTAATACGATGAGTGACAGGGCGACGCCGTTCAGCTCCGAAGGCAAAGGAATGAACATTATTGACGCTTAGCGTACTGTAAAATTGTATTTCTATGCTGTTAAATGACTCGGCTTTTATAGTTAATTACCACAGCGAACAGCACAGAAGAATCAACCATCCCTAAATCCATTAAATATCACCCTCTACTTAAGACTTCTAACCCCTTTTCTTAAGCTCCATCAGTGTAATTAAGCTTCAAATATCATCTTTCTCAAGGAATGAAGTTCAAAGGACTTTCAAAATTCCTACACTGTCAAATTGTTAAAGCACTTAATTCACTCAGTACTAGGACTTGCAACTCCTCAACGTTTTCGGTTCATGTTGTATTTTTGAGGGACTGACTAATATTTTAGGAGAATTGATCATTGAAATATAGTTTAGGCCTATGTACACTGTCCATGACATTGACCTTGAATCATTCTTGTGAAAGGAGTTTTGGTCTTGTCTAGTGCTTTCATTTCTGAAATTTTGACTTCCTGTCTGTCGTAATCGAAGTCCAGCTTCTTGGCTGAATGACCAGAGTACTGACCTGAGGTTCAGAGGGCCCTGAGTGCGATTCCCAGCCAGACCAAGGATGTAAATGCATGCGGTTAATTCTTCTTGCTCGGGTGTGGTGTTCGTCTTAATGCACTTCACTCCATCTACATACAACACACCGAACTACTAACTACCACAGGAACGGCATCCGGCTGTAAATCAGGGCCAAATACATATCAAGTGCCGAAACCAACTTGTTGCGAAAAGATGCCAGGAAGAAAATGTGCGTTGCGATCAAAATGTCTCATAAATGAATACTACGAAATGTGTACCTTTTATTATTATTATTACTTTGCGCTGCATGAAAATTGATAGGCTATACATAATAGTCATAATAATCAAAGCGAAAGAAGGCAAAATGTTAAAAATAAGGACAGCAGAACCCCTTGCGTATAAATGCCTATTGCTGAACATCTAGTTCATAGATCCATGTGCTTGCGTCAAGGAAGGCCTTGATGACGTCAGTGCAGCAAGTAGTCCATCCCCACAGTCTGCATTCACGTGTGATATGCTGCACGGTTTGGCGAGGGACTCAACTATTACACTCCGGATTAGTTACCTTTTCCACTTGATTATTATTATTATTATTATTATTATTATTATTATTATTATTATTATTATTATTATTATTATTATTATTATTATTATTGAACCTGTTAAGGTCGCACTAATACATTGAAGATTTTCGGCGAGGCATTGATGGGAAAGGTCTGGGACTGGGAAGGTAGTAACCGTGGGCTTCTAAACTGTACCTCCCCGATCTTTTGCGATCCCGTAGTAAAAAGCAAAGTCACCTCCGTACAGGCCATGAAGGCCCTTGGAGGAGTGGAAGGTAAAGGCTTCCACCATTGTTAACCTCGGCACGTGATGGGGTAGAGTGGTTAGCTCTACGCCCGGCCGCCTTTGCCCCCAGGAATTAACCTGGTACTCATTTTTGGTGTAGGCTGAGTGAACCTCAGGGCCATATGCACCTCCGGAAGTGGAAATCTCGTTTCTTAAAATTTACGACTTCCTGACGGGGATTCGAACCCACGTCCTTCCGGGCGAACCGAGCACGCCTTTACCGCCTCGGCCAGGCAGCCCCTGATCCCGTAGTAGACGCCTTTTTTTCTTTTTTCTTTTTTGCTTTACGTCGCACCGACACAGATATGTCTTATGGCGACGATGGAATAGGAAAGGCCTAGGAATGGGACGGAATTGGCCATGGTCTTAATTAAGGTACAGCAGCAAAATTTGCCTGGTGTGAAAATGGGAAATCACGGAAAACCATCTTCAGGGCTGCCGACAGTGAGAATCGAACCCCCTATCTCCCGATTACTGGATACTGGCCGCACTTAAACGACTGCAGCTATCGAGCTCGGTGCCGTAGTAGACGACCTACAGGAGGTCATCGGACCAAACGTTCTTAAAAAGGACATGTTTCATGGAATGTAAACTCTGATTGTGGTTGGCTCCTAAATCTTGAGATTAAACAGTGTCCTTGGCAGTGTTTAAACCTTGCGAAACAGAGTCTATATGATAAAGTGATGAATATCGTTTTCGCAATGCAGCAGCCCTACTTTGTTTTACCGTAAACATATTTTAAATACCGTTTCTGCAATCGGCCCTATGTATCTTCAGTATGTTTGTAGTACCGTATACCGAAACTACAATATACCTTTCAGCAAGTTATACATATCGAATTATGCAATGTGCATTTCATGGGTCTGACTACCACTTCTAGGGAGGCACATCAACCTCAATAACCTGAGATTCGATCAGCTTTACCAGATGGAACCTTCGCTGCAAAAGCAGCCGAACATACAGCTAATCTGCCTAGCGTATTTCCGCCAAAGTCAGAATAGTAAAAACCATCCTGTAAAAAATGTATTGTTTAGTTAACTTGGGTATCTACTTCTATTTTATTATGGGTGTCGTTTAACCATGTTGGAGAACAATGTCCATAAAGGTGCAAGGATGGGCTAGAGCAGTTAACCTGAAAATGAATGTAGTAGCTCCCCATTCAGGGATATAACATAAATTGAATCCTGATCATCAATATACTATTAACATTCAAGCAGGGCATTAGAACCAGATCGGAAGATGGATAAAATGATCAAAAGAATAATAGCCCTTGAACAAGATCCGCAACACTTTGCCAGATAAACGGATATTATCTCTCGTGCCTCAACATAACAGTAATTTGCGTTGTTCTCTCGCTCTAAGCCCTGTACTCATAAAATTATAATTTGATAATTACGCGGCTTGTAGAGAGTTTGAGGACAATTACGAATAAAATGATGAAAACTACATCTTAATTATAACAATTATGTAAATTTGAGGTGAATATCCTTCATTAATACCCTACTCATCCACTGTCTTCAGGACAACCATCAATTTCAATTGCTATGAATTTAGTGCATTGAAACACTTTCTAGTAATGAGATCTTCAGTCTTAGCCAGATACTTCGTCGAATGGTTATGTACCAGTTCCATTCCATTTTGAAACACATATTCTGAAATGAATCCAACGTGCGTAAGAATTTCACACCATTTGAGGCAGAATGAGTGTATATGGATGACCACAAATTCAGAATCCGATCAAAATAGTGAGTTATGTAATTGGCGAAAACAGAATTACTACAAAATATCGAACGATGCAGAAAGATCCTTGACGTCACACGCGTTGTAGCACTTTCCTGTGAAGCGATAATCGGTGATGTCCGGTGGTAAACTAATCTATAGGCTATACCGGTATATAAAATAAGAGTTTTGTCTGTACATTGCTTAGAATTTGAAAAGAATGGTATTTCTGTATCGGTCATGTCCATAGTAACAAGGAAATGCACTTTTTCTTTTCCGTAATTTCTGTCTGTCTGTCTGTCTGTCTGTCTGTCTGTCTGTCTGTCTGTCTGTCTGTCTGTCTGTCTGTCTGTCTGTCTGTCTGTCTGTCTGTCTGTCTGTCTGTCTGTCTGTCTGTCTGTCTGTCTGTCTGTCTGTCTGTCTGTCTGTCTGTATGTTTGTATGTATGTACACGCATCACGAGAAAACGTCTGAAGAGAATTTAGTGAAAATCGGTATGTGAAGTCGGGGGGTGAGCCGCTACAATCTAGGCTATAAATCATTTCACACACGCTGAGTGAAATGGTAATTTAGGGGAAGGCCTAAAATTTAATTCTGAAATATGTATATTATTAGTGGTCCTATCGATAAATACTATATAACTAATATAGAATTCAGTTTCCGATCATTTATGTCATACATTGTTACCGTACCGGCTTTGATAACAGAGATATTCATGAATTTGTATTTTTGTTGCCAAGTCCATATGAACGCCAGGCCACGAGAAAATGGGTTAACAGAATTTAATGAAAGTCGGTATATAGGGTCGGGGAATAAGAAACTACAGTATAAGTTATAAACAATTGTATTCGCCCTGAATGAAATTGTAGTTTAGGTGAAGATGCCTAAAATGTAATTTTTAAATACCGGTACCTATGTTACTGGTCCTATCGAAAAGTACCTACTACATAACAAAAGTTGTTGAGAATACAATTTCCGACCATTTATGTTTTATTCAATTTTACCGTATCGACAGATAAGAGTGGTATTTCAGAGTCGGAAGAAAACAAAATGTGAAGGCCTACAATATTGAAAGCGCTTATCATTGATCAACAATAACATTACATTGACCATTGTTTGTGGTGATGTTCTTTGTCTCTTCTGCTGCCGCTCAACTACGATGGACGGGATTACTGATGCGTACCGAGTATAATAGCCTAACTGAATATTGTCGGGAAATAGCTGGGGAGTTAGAAAACTTTCTTCTGTAGCATGTCATTCCTTTGGTTCATAAATTTCTGATACTGCTGGTACGTAACACACTGTTTCATCATAGTAATGCAGTTATTCGATTCCTACTCTGACGCGCTGTTTTGAATGAGCAGTGTGCAATCTTAAGGAAGAGGGTCACTTAGTAGTAGTAGTAGTAGTAGTAGTAGTAGTAGTAGTAGTAGTAGTAGTAGTTGGAGGAGGAGGAGTATGACCTGGTCAAGAATTACAACTGAGGCATATTCCAAATTATGGCACCACAATTCACTAAATAACTCAAAATTCAACTCTGAAAAGAGCCGTTTCTTAAAAAGAGCTTCTTCCACTTCACTTTTATTAAATTCTACATTCATTTTATTCAAAATTAGCAGTGAAGAGGGGGTTTCTCCACTGGCTTGGAGGAAATAATTGCTTCCAAGTCAGATAGATTTTTCCACCGCCAGTGCAGTGAATTGAGATTTTCCGACTCATCGGGTACTCCTAGGAAACGGATTAGAAGAAGGGCATAGTTCTTGCCCTGGGACTCTCCACTATTCGACATTCCCCCCCACCCCACGAAAAAAGACTAAGAGTTTTTACGGTTCATCGCTGTCTGCGGCCTGGTCATTCCAGCTCTGGAACTTTGGACTGTTAGATCGGTAGCGTAGTACAGTTCGTTAAAAGGGAGAAAATGAGTGGTTTTTCATTTGATCAAGTATTTCATGTGAAATCATTGCTTTTATTTGAGCCATTCCTACTGACGTCATTGTAATGACCTATGTTCATTTCAGTTGGGAGAACCACTAAAGCAGTCTTTCTGAGGATGTAAAAAGGCAGGTGGAGAGTGAGTTTCTGCCATTATAATGCAATTCCCCAACCTGATTGTGACTGATGGTAGGCAAGCGAGCCTACCATTACAATGAAAAATCTCTAACGCAGTCTTTATATGAGAAAATACGTTTGGTGATTTCTCAGTCGCGTTTCTAGGGTAACGTTGTGAGATATGCAATTTAATACAGTCTTGCTCACAACGTGTACGCTACCTAACCTACAAATCTGTATCTTCTTCTTCTTCTTCTTCTTCTTTTCTAGCCTATTTCAATCCACTGCTGGATATAGGCCTCTTCCATGTGCTTCCATCGTCTTCGGTCTTGAGCCACTTGGAACCAGCGTGTTCCAGCCAACAGCTTTATGTCGTCGAGCCATCTCTTCAGGGGTCTTCCAATGCCTCTCTTGTGTCCCCATGGTCTCCAGTGAACAATCCTAGAGGTCCACCTGTTGTAGTCTTGTCGAGCTACGTGTCCTACCCATTGCCATTTTAGTTTTGCTACTATCTCTAGGATGTCTGTTACATTAGTTCTTCTCCTGATGTCCTCTGAACGGATCTTATCCCTAAGGCTGATCCCTAGCATCTGTCGCTCCATGGCTCGTTGTGTTCGCTGAAGCTTGCGAGCACTTTCCTTCGTCAGAGTCATCGTTTCCAGACCGTAAGTTGTAACTGGCAGCACGCACGTATTATAAACCTTGATCTTCAGGTTAATTGGAACATCCTTGTTAGTGAGGATGAATCTTAGTTTTCGGAATGCAGTCCAACTCATACCTATTCTGCGAGGAATTTCTGCACGTTGGTTGTCTTTTCCAAGTTTTATCTTGTGTCCAAGATAGATGTACTCATCGACAGCTTCTATATATTGGTTTCCCGTTTTAAGTGGTCGACTCTCTGGGCTTAGTATTTTCGTTTTATTAATGTTCATTTCCAAACCAATCTTAGCAGAAGCAGTTTTTAATTCTTGGATCATGCTTTCTAGCTCATCTAGATTTTCACTTATGAGCACAATGTCATCGGCAAAACGCAGGTGGTTCAAATATACCCCGTTGATTTTTATTCCTTTATTATCCCAATGAAGGGTTTTGAATTCCGTAGCGAAGCACGGGTATATCAGCTAGTAGGCTATAATGCAACTGGGAGCATTAACACTACCCTTTCCCGATAGTACACTTTCACCGCCGCATCTCTCGAGGTTTACAACACTTTCTATGGCTTAAATGTGTGCAGTGAAATAGTGTCAATGTGCGATGCGATGTTACCTAGCAACAGTACCTGCACAAGCCGTGGATCTGTATGTCATGGCCATCCATCAATACTTCACATCACACACAGCCTGTACGGTTGCTAGGTAACATTTTTTTAGTTACTGTACGATTAGAAATGGCTCATGCTGGCTTCTGAAAATGAGGAAATCTACGTTGTGACAGAAGTCTCAGCTTGGAGACACGTCACAACTTCGTCAGATGCTATGTATATTCAGTGCTTCTGCATGGCGCTGGAACATGGACTCTGAAATGTAACACCATTAAGAGAATAAATGCCTTCGAGATGTGGGTGTTCCGAAGGATGTTACGGATCTCATGGACTGACCACTTCTGTCGTACTCAGGAGCATGAGGAGGGAACGAATATTGACGTGTACATTCAAGAAAAGAGAGACAGTCTACCCCAGGCATATTATGAGGAATGAAAAGTACAACCTAATAAAATTGATTATGTACGATAAAATTTATGGTCGCGGTGGAAGGAATCACGCTTGGCTGAGGAATACGCTATTGGACGGGACTAGACTCTAGTAGATTGATGAGGACAACCGTACATCATGCATACTTCGCTGTGATTGTGGCCAACCTTCAGTAAAAGAGAAGACACTACAAGGAGGAA
Source organism: Anabrus simplex (assembly GCF_040414725.1). NCBI lineage: Eukaryota > Metazoa > Arthropoda > Insecta > Orthoptera > Tettigoniidae > Anabrus > Anabrus simplex. Next base: position 79,412,341 of record NC_090265.1, on the reverse strand, counting down.
AAGATGTCCAGAAGCGTACGAAGAAGTTTTCATGTCCACAGGACAATCGTGAATGATGGCAGTGAAGCCTGCCCTGGAAGTTACTATTATTTCATACGCTCTAGGGACAATTTATTTTAATGAAACCGTACATTCTGGCCGATACATCAAATTAACAGTGAAAATGGTTTTTCTCAATTAACCTAACAGGAAAGTTCACCCTGATATCTTCAGCGAGGTACTAAAACATATCTAGAAATGTCTAAACATGTACGTTATTCCTGTCTATATTTATTGAATTCGTTTACCTCGAAGGTTGGTTTTCCCCCGGACTCAGCGAGGGATCCCATCTCTACCGCCTCAAGGTCAATGTCCTGGAGGGTGAGACATTTGGTCGGGAGATACAACTGAGAAGAAGAACCAGTACCTAGCCCAGGTGGCCTTACCTGCTTTGGCGAACAGGAGCCTTTTGGGGGATAGGTTGATTGGAAGGGACAGGGAAGGAAGCGGTGGTGGCCTTAAGTTAGGTATCATCCCACCATTTGCTTGCAAAACAAGTGGGAAACCACGGAAAACCCCTTCGAGGATGGCTGAGGTGGGAGTCGAATTCACCTCTATTCAGTTGACCTCCTGAGGCTGAGTGGAACCCGTTCCAGCCCTCGTACCGCTTTTAAAATTTCGTGGCAGAACCGGGAATCGAACCCGGCCTCCGTGGGTGGCAGCTAATCACACAAACCACTACATCACATAGTGAGAATTATCCTGACTCACTTACTTACTTTAAAAATATAAAATCTGAATTAAAATGAAAAATATGAAACTTAATAATCATTAAATAAAATACATAATCGTCGGACCTTGTACTCATACTTAGTTCTTACCTGATTACTTACACATACGTTATTTGATGGGCGCCAGCTACAACTCATTGCAGCAATAAGAGAATGAGATTCTTGAATATCTCTAGGGTGTGGGGTAATAAGCTTACTTTTGACAACATACCATATAGATTCTAGGAAAAGGAGATTGTCGTTCGGTTTCCCCATTAAATTTGAGGTTATCTATTTCTACCATGGAAATATAACGATAAATTAATTTGATAAAACAAAATATATTCTTGAAATTGTATAGAAAAAATAACAAGACCTGCTGCCATAAATCAGATGAAAATCTAAAATTGTGACATTACAACTCGGCGTTAAATTTGAATTCCTCTTGACCGGACATTTAAAAATTATACAAGAAATTTACCCCACACTGGTTCACTTGACTGTACCTTCAACACTTTGAGTGTAATTACGACGTATTCCTTTGAGTTGGTGTTTTGCTGTAGGTATATCAAGCCTAATTTGGTGATGTATCCTTTTCGTTTCACTGACAACTATGTATCTGTGTGACTGCTGCTTCTCCATCCAGATGGCTGACTACTATCATCTTAGTACAACACTTCTTGGCAAGTGTCTCCATCCATATGACTTCTTGACAAGTCTCTCCTTCTATATTACTTCATGGCAAGTCTCTCCCTCCAACAGAAATGACCGACTGAGGTCTCACCTTCCAATTGACTCTTTCACTGTTCACCATCCATTTGACTCTCGATAACTGACCGACTGAGGCCTCTCCATCTCCTTGACTGACTCTCAAAGACGCTGGTCCTAATATTTATAACTATTAGTTGACGCACCTACACAATCTCCAGAAATAACTATAATATTCCTCTCACCCGGCTCCAAATGTTACAAACTATGTTGAAATTGCCTCGGGCGGCAGTAGGTTTCTCCAAAAAATGAGTTCACTGCTAAATGCACTCAATGACAGAGCGATGACTCGGCAGCTACGCTAGCAGTATTGCAACATGTGCGTTGCAATGTCAAAACTTATTACACACAATACTTCCACATCTAATATACAGCAACTCTTATTGTACATGTTTTTAGTGTTAAACTACACACATATATATATACGTAACAATTCAACTACAATCACGCAAGCGATAAACATTGCAGAATTGAACTGAACAATAATAATAGTTACAATAATAGTAATCTCACAGATAAAATAACAATAATAATACAGAAACAATAATAATAATAATAATAATAATAATAATAATAATAATAATAATAATAATAATAATAATAATAATACAGATATCATCTTGTAACGGGATTTGAACCGTTACAATAGGCGGGCTTATTTCCGTTTAAATACTTAAAAAGCTTGAAATTTCGAACATAATGTTCTCACTTCTCTCCACTCAAGCATTTGATTTTGAGTGCGATTTGACAGAATCTGATGTTCTTTCAAAAACGAAACACGTATTTCTATTTCAATTAGGTTGTTTATTTTTCAGGAATAATTCTCTTTTTCAGGTAGTTCATAAATGTATTCATTCAAAATTAATTTCGGTACACTGAAGAACCTAACTGTTATAAAAATAAAATAAAATCCCCAAGCCTTCATAACTGGGAGAGAGGAGGCTGTTTAGTTTTTTCATAAGCTACAGGGTGAAGTCTTTCGAAAGCTGTCTTCTGTACGGTTAGTCGGATTCTACTCTTTCATCAAAATGCTTACTTTTAATTAGCCGAGCGCTTTTCTCGTCCCACCAGGACAGGCAGCTGATGTCAAGGGAGGCAGAGCGCACAATTAAAAACAAGAGACTGATATGGTGCGGAGCAGACCTGGCTGCTTGACTGGCACTCGTCGCTAAAGACGAGTCGAATCAAGAGAAACAGTCGGGCGAAGGAGAAGACAAAAAACAACTATACTCTTTCAAAATGAAAGGGTATGGAAAGTTAAATAAACAGCTACTTACCTTAATTAATAGACACTGATAATTGTAATGAAAAAGTGTAAATCAAAAACGTCAAACTCAAATGAAAGGGTAAAATGCTACATAGAAGAAAATAAAAGACATCAATGGACTACCGATGAACTGAAGTACTTCCTTCATTGATTCGTATCGTTCTTGTTTCTGGAAAGCAGAGGGAGTAGATGCCGTATCTGCTGAACGAATGAGGATGTAAGGGATAGACTAGACCAAGCAAAAACTATATTTCAGCAACACCGAATATTACTTAGGTGCAGGTCATTTGATTTGATTCCTGTAGGCGACCTGCGCGTCGTGATGAGGATGAAATGATGATGAAGACGACACATACACCCAGTCCCCATGGCAGGGGAATTAACCAATTATCGTTAAAATTCCCGAACCTGCCGGGAATCGACCAAAGGCCAGCACGGTAACCATTTAGCCATGGAGCGTGACAGTCATTAAGTAATAAGTCAGTAATAATTCGGCTGTGTACGGTATATACATTTTTATGTTTGAAATATTTCGGGTCATACTAGATCAGAGGATAGTGTTAATGTCAGTTAATCTATTATAGTAGCTAAGTGTCGCAAGGTCAGTGCTCGAGGTAAGACACAGAATGAAGTTCTTACAGCATATCTGGTTATTGTGATTGTCATAATACTTTCTGAAGTGGTCAATAGTTTGTTTGATCCATCCACAACCGTAACTCACACCTGAAACCAAATGAAGCAGACATACCAAGACTCAAAAACTGAGATGAATTTAATACAGACAAAACGTTAGCGCCGTGGTCACTTCCAAGCTAACAGCTACACGGCCTGACTCCTACAGCCAACTCTCAGTATGTTGTCAGCCACTTAGTTGCCGGAATTTTTCATTTGGACGGAATTTAGGCTGCTTGTGTGTCAATTTTGACGTTCTGCTACAGAAACTGATACTCAGTTAGGTAAACCATAGCTGATTTTTAATTAATTTGTCGGGTAAATTTCAAAGCTGTCATCAGAGGTTTTTACAAATCGACATCGGACGAAATGGAGAGACGAATGGACTTCCTTTCGACCTTCAATGATCCAACTTTGCCGTCCTGAATGGCTCAGACGGTTGAGGTACTGGCCTTCTGACTCCATCTGGGCAGGTTCGATAGTGGGTCAGTCCGGTGGTATTTGATGGTGCTCAGATACGTTAGACCCGTGTCGGTAGATTTACTGGCACGCAAAAGAACTCCTTTGAAACTAAATTACGGCCCCTCGGCATCTCCGAAAACCTAAATGCATTTAGTGGGACGTAAAACCCATTATTATTATTATTATTATTATTATTATTATTATTATTATTATTATATTATATTATATTATATTATATTATATTATATTATATTATATTATATTATTATATACGGAGGACAACATTCTACGTCGTATGAAAGTCAATACTGTGATTAGTATTGAAATTCTTCAGCGTTTCCTTCTTATCGTATCTACCACATTCAAGGATTAGGGCAAGCATGCGGAGCTTCAGACACGAATACGGTCGATTTGAACACATTCCGTTCAATCTATATGGAATTGGTCCCCAATGGCTCTTTAAAACGAATTGACGCAATATAGCAGAGATATACTAAAGAAGAAGTGCAGGAAGAGATATAGAATTTGATTGCATTAATTTCTCAGCTACTTCACACTGTGCAGAAACAAAGGAAGCTCATGAGTATCTACTCGGCGTAAACAAAGGCAACAGAAACGACCAAACAGAGAGGGAAACAACATCAAAAAGAAAGTAAAAAAGTGCACACATGTTTCTCTAACGATTAAATTAAATTTACTTTACGGTGAAGTAACAAGCCTGTTATACACATTAGAACGCTTCTTATCTCTCATCAGCCGCACGGAGTAATTACTCACAGCCTTGAGCTCCAGAGCAATGATACAAAAACCTCTTCCTAACACGACACTACCGCTAAAATATAATCATAACTTACAAGGTAGGATGAGGAAGGAAATATTAAAATTATTTGTAGTTTAGAAGCAGCAGTAGCGGTGATTAGGAGGAAGAGGGGCTAAGGGAAGTTGTCTCTCTCCAACTTTATGCAGAAAACATGAAATTTTATTCCATTTTACACGGCTGAAACTAGGAAATATAGGAATTATTAAAACAAAAGCAATTTGTACAAGCCATGTTTTCTTATCAGCTAATTCACACCTTTATTTACTTTAATTATTAGCACCATTTTTAGCGTAAATAAGCCCAAATGTCGTTCGTCGCGGCTAACCGATTTGTACAGCGCCACAGCTACTAGAGGGGACTTTGCATGTGAAGAGAATGAGTTTGCATGTGCTGTGAGGAAGGGTAGCAGGGGTATGATTCACCCGCTTGCCGCGCGCATTCGTCAGTCTGGCAGTCTCTTTAGTGTCTGTTCGTTTCTTAGCGTGTAGTCAAATACTAAATGGTTTTTAATTGTATAATCACTCCGTACTTCTGTTTAATTGTAATACATGTGCAATATTGTTCCTCTGGTGAAAGTTTTACTGTATAGTATTGAATAAGAAACTCGAAAAACTATTATTACCGCACTTAAGTTGGTAAACTGTCAACATTTACCTGTGTCGAAGTTCGCTCAGAGAGTATTTATAAACTTACCATTTTGTCGCTTTTTTTTATTTTTTAGTTTAGATGTGTAGGCCTATACCCCCGCACGCCCCCCCCCCCCCTCCCCCCGTCCGTCTGCTAAATCCCACAAATCCGGATACTTTTTGTTGACTGTACATTCCCCCACTCCCACTTCTAATTCCCAATCACTGCTAGTGAGAAGCAGTCAGTCAAAGAGTCCTTTTCTTCTTCTTCCTCCGCTTGTCCCACATTTATAGGGTCGCGGGTGCGAACTGTTTCGCACATGGGAATTTAGCTCTGTTTTACGGCCGCATGCCGTTCTTGACGCCAGCGCTACGTTGAGGGATTTAATCACTATTACATGTTTCTGTGGAGCCGGGATGAGTGGCCCAGACGGTTAAGGCGCTGGCCTTCTAACCCCAACTTGGCAGGTTCGATCCTGGCTCAGTCCGGTGGTATTTGAAGGTGCTCAAATACGACAGCCCCGTGTCGGTAGATTTACTGGCACGTAAAAGAACTCCTGCGGGACTAAATTCCGGCACCTCGGCGTCTCCGAAGACCTTAAAAAGTAGTTAGTGGGACGTAAAACAAATAACATTAATTATTATTATTGTTTCTGTGGAGGTTGGCAGTGTGATGTATTGTCTGAATATGAATAGGAGAGTGTTGGGACTAACACAAATATCCAGTCCTCAAGCCAGAAGAATTAATCAAGGGCTATTAAAATCCTCGATCCGGTCGGGAATCGAACCCGGGACTCTCTGAACCGTTCAGCCATCGAGTCGGACAGTTAGTCATAGAATACAGGGACAAATTATTATCTTACTAAAGCTCCTCATTATGATCCATTGTTTCCATCACAATTTTAAATCATCAGTGATCCATTTACGGATTCTCTTTAAGAAAATAACAATCATACTTATTTACAATCATCATATTTACAATCACCAACCATCTCATGATTCCTAAAAGTTCTCAGCAACCACGAACAGTAGTGTGATACACATCGTGCAGCTGTGAACTCGCAAGAGATAGGTTCAAAATCTACCGTCTTGAATCTTGTGAAGGTTTCCAGTAGTTCACCATGTTACACCAGGTAAATTCCGGGAGTGTATCATAATTAGACATCGGATTTTAATCCAAATGCATATTTTTTTCTGGTATGTAGACCTACAACACCGCCAAGGAAGTGCGTTTGAAGGTGAAATAGGACGAATTGTTAAGTTTAATGTCCGCCTCTGTGGTGTAGTGGTTAGCGTGATTAGCTGCCACCCCCGGAGGCCCGGGTTCGATTCCCGGCTCTGCCACGAAATTTGAAAAGTGGTACGAGGGCTGGAACGGGGTCCACTCAGCCTCGGGAGGTCAACTGAGTAGAGGTGGGTTCGATTCCCACCTCAGCCATCCTGGAAGTGGTTTTCCTTGGTTTCCCACTTCTCCTCCAGGCGAATGCCCGGATGGTACCTAACTTAAGGCCACGGCCGCTTCCTTCCCTCTTCCTTGCCTATCCCTTCCAATCTTCCCATCCCTCCCCAAGGCCCCTGTTCAGCATAGCAGGTGAGGCCGCCTGGGCGAGGTACTGGTCATACTCCCCAGTTGTATCCCCGACCAAGAGTCTGCAGCTCCAGGACACTGCCCTTGAGGCGGTAGAGGTGGGATCCCTCGCTAAGTCCGAGGGAAAAACCGAACCTGGAGTGTAAACAGATGATGATGATGATGATGTTAAGTTTAATAGTGCATATGTGCATATTTGAGATGAGTGAATACATTTCAGTTTTCAGGTTTATTGTGCATGTTTTCTACTTTTATGTCCGGCTCCATGGTTAGCGTGCTGGCCTTTGGTCACAGGGGTCCCGGGTTCGATTCCCGGCAGTGTCGGGAATTTTAACCTTAATTGGTTAATTTCGCTGACACGGGGAAGGGTGTATGTAACGTCTTTATCATCATTTCATCCTCATCACGACGCGCAGGTCGCCTACGGGAGTCAAATCAAAAGACCTGAAGCTGGCGAGCGAAACTTGCCCTCGGACACTCCCAGCACTAAAAGCCATACGCAATCTCCATTTCATTTCTACTTTTATTATGCATATTTTTCTGCCTGCTGTCATTTCTTGATGGATACAGTACTTTTGCATATATCTCTTGGCACAGGCCAGAGCAAAGTGGAGCTTCTACAGAAGTCCCAGTCTCATCCATGGCTGTGACAATATGGAAGCTGCTGGGGTATGGGTGGTGCTGATTAATGACATTCAGAGCACAACCAGTGTGTCTGAGTGTCACGAAAGGTGTTGCTCATAGGGTTAGTTGTGCTACAATACCACTGTCTGGCCCGTTGAGGAAAGCAATGGCAAACTACCTCACTCCTCATCTTGCCTAGTACGCCTCATTTTGGTACTGCCGTTGGTTTTTGTGGTTTCTCATAACTGCATAGCCTCTGGCAATGCTATTTGAGGATCCAACCAGCCTCTGGGCTGATGACCTAACAGAGAAAGATGCATATTTTAACGTGTTTTGAAATCAGTCCTCAAAAAAATTTAAGGTAATTAATGCCGCGAACACTTTCGACAAGAAACGGTTCAAAGGGAACTGGTTCTTATCAAGACACGCTTCCAAACCATACCAGCTGGAATCAGTCAAGAAACTAGAAACACGTGGGTTGCGTTTTGGTGATTCGCAGGACATTATGAAGAACGTGAAGCATGAACTGGAAGGTATCCCAGGAAACCTCGGGACTCCATCTGCATATCATCGTCATATCCTTAAACGAAATCCGAGCTACATCATGATAGCTATAAACAAATAATTGGCTGGTAATGATAATGTGGATCTACCAGAATGTTTTATCACGTACGCTCCCTCCTGAATGCAGATACCGTCTTGTCCCATCCGTAATAGATAGATGAAGAATGGCCATTCTCCGCACTGAAGCTGATTTTATCAGACATACGCCACAGATATAGGCTGCACCAGGAAACTCGGAGAAGACAGTTTTAGTGTGCTGCAAAGCAAATTATGGACTGGAAAATTGCTAGTGGCTTTACGTCGCACCGACACAGATAGGTGTTATGGCGACGATGGGACCGAGAAGGGCTAGGAGTGGGAAGGAAGCGGCCGTGGCCTTAATTAAGGTACAGCCCCAGCATTTGCCTGGTGTGAAAATGGGAAACCACGGAAAACCATTTTCAGGGCTGCCGACAGTGGGGTTCGAACCTACTATCTCCCGAATACTGGATATTGGCCGCACTTAAGCGACTGCAGCTATCGAGCTTGGTTGGACTGGAAAAGTAGACGTGTAATGTAAAACAAAGAATGTGTATTTAAGTGTGTTTCTTTACGTTTGTGTTTTTCTTTACAAGGTTGCCTTACAAACTTATTAATTTACTGAAAAAATGAAATGGCTTATGGCTTTTAGTGCCGAGAGTGCCCAAGGACAAGTTCGCCTCGCCAGGTGATTAATTTATCATGCGGATTAATTAACACACCACCTAGGAGACGTGTGTATCTTGTTTTAGCGTCTTGCAAACTAAGCACGGATTGTTTGTACTAGTGGAACAGCTGCAGTTGTAAATAGTGGATTTTTTTTCTTTTCATTCAGTAAGTATCTAGGTGTTAAAATAAGGAAAGATCTTCATTGAGGTAAACACATAAATGGGATTGTAAATAAAGGGTACAAATCTCTGCACATCATTATGAGGGTATTTAGGGGTTGTAGTAAGGATGTAAAGGAGAGGGCTTATAAGTCTCTGGTAAAACCCCAACTAAAGTACGGTTCCAGTGTATGGGACCCTCAAAAAATGACTTGATTCATGAAATGGGAAAAATCCAAAGAAAAGCAGCTCGATTTATTCTGGGTGATTTCCGAAAACAGAGTGGCGTTACAAAAATGTTGCAAAGTTAGGGCTGGGAAGACTTGGAAGAAAAGAGACGAGCTGCTCGACTAAGTGGTATGTCCCGAGCTGTCAGCGGAGAGATGGCGTGGAATGACATTAGTAGACGAATAAATTTGAGTGGTTCTTTAAAAGTAGGAAAACCGAGCTCGATAGCTGCAGTCGCTTAAGTGCGGCCAGTATTCAGTATTCGGGAGATAGTAGGTTCGAACCCCACTATCGGCAGCCCTGAAGATGGTTTTCCGTGGTTTCCCATTTTCACACCAGGCAAATGCTGGGGCTGTACCTTAATTAAGGCCACGGCCGCTTCCTTCCCACTCCTAGCCCTTTCCTGTCACATCGTCGCCATAAGACCTATCTGTGTCGGTGCGACGTAAAGCAACTAGCAAAATAAAAGTAGGAAAGATCACAATATATGAAGATCAAGTTTGAATACAAGAGCACGAATTGGGGCAAATATTCGTTAATAGGAAGGGGAGTAAGGGATTGGAATAAATTACCAAGGGTGATGTTCAATAAATTTCCAATTTCTTCGCAATCATTTAGGAAAACACTAGGAAAACAACAGACAGGGAATCTGCCACCAGGGCGACTGCCCTAAATGCAGATCAGTAGTGATTGATTGGTTGTTTATCAACGATCATGATTTTATGTATTGGTGTGGGTAAATCGCGTGAGTCTAGTAAAGGAATGCTACGTTTGCATTTCATGTAACTGTTAAATAGCATGGAAATAGGTGCATAATTAAATATATATTTAACGACTTTTTGCAGCATAACCGCGTGCTTATATTGGTGATTTATGCAGCATATACTGTAAATCCGATTTCTAATCATAACTGAGGCCACGGCTATACCGTGCCCAGTCCTAGCGTTCCCCCCAGCCCCCATTACCCATCATAGAGTATACCAGATGTATGCATAAGTTTTTGTCAGTTTTGTGGTAAAGAAAACGCGTCATTTTTTAAAGGTAAATACATTTTTTAAATTCAAAATATTGGCCGTCGGCTTCTACAAACTTCGCCCATTTTTCAGGTTAGTTATGAATACCGTGCAAGAAAAACTGCATGTCTATTGCGGCAAGCCATTCGTCGAGCCATTTTCCAACTTCCTCGAAACTGCTGAAGTGCTGCTCTGCGAGCGCGTGCCTCATTGATGCGAAGAGGTATTAGTCAGATGGCGCCAGGTCGAGGCAGTACGGCGGATGCGGAAGGATGTCCCATCCAAGCGATTTCAAGGTGTCTTTTCACTGGTTTTGCTGTGTGAGACGGCGCACTGACTTGTAACAAAGTCACTTTGCCATATCTTCTGGCCCATTCCGGTCGTCTTTCGATCAATGCGTGATTTAAATTAATCGTTTGTTGGCGATAGCTTTGTGCGTTAACGGTTTCGCAGGGCTTCAAGAGTTCATAATACAAAATGCCGCTCTGGCATGGTCTTCTTGCCAAAGCGATTGTCGAAACCATGTCTCGCATGTTCTAATCGATGGAGCATGTTCACCTTATGTTTCTGCCAGCAAACGATGACTTTCCACAGCGTTTTCCTTTGATTAAATAAGAAAAGCAATGCGTGCCAAATGTTCTTTTTCAGGCACAAACGTCGACATGATCACTGAACGATACAACAAAGACGCTAGTGTTTTACAGACTCAACTTGTGTGTGTTGGTAGTTTAATGCCAGACGAACAAATTGACGTATGTATCAAATTCATATGCTGCGTACTGTTCGCTGGCGCCATCTCTTAGCGATACCTGAAAAGACTTATGCATACACCTGGTAAATCTTTTTTCTTTTTCTTTTTTTGCTATGGGCTTTACGTCGCACCGACACAGATAGGTCTTATGGCGACGATGGGATAGGAAAGGCCTAGGAGTTGGAAGGAAGCGGCCGTGGCCTTAATTAAGGTACAGCCCCAGCATTTGCCTGGTGTGAAAATGGAAAACCACGGAAAACCATCTTCAGGGCTGACGATAGTGGGATTCGAACCTACTATCTCCCGGATGCAAGCTCACAGCCGCGCTGCCTCTACGCGCACGGCCAACTCGCCCGGTCCTGGTAAATCTAAGCGACGTCTAACAATAATACAATTAAAATATATCCAATGCTTAAGCCAGGCCACGAAACCCTTGCTGGACCTAAATCCTAAGCCTTCATATTTTTATCCTCCGTTCGGGAAAGGCTCAAACACTGAACAATTTTATTTTCAACCTGAGAGGCATGCAATGAATATTCTACAGATAAATAATTATTGGGCGTCGAGTGGACAGAAATACCAATGATTTCACAACAGTTTCTGGACCAGTGATCTACCGAATGGCTGTAAATGTAACAATATCCGCAACAAAACGAACGAAGACACATCAGTTCCACCCTCCAGCAGAACATAGTCCACAACAACACGACAGCTTGGCTACTAAAATCCAGAGGGACCACAATGGAACGTCGACCAACTTTCTTGGCAGTCAACACACGTCCACTAACAACTGCTTTTATCTGCACCCGCCGCTTCGTCTTCCCTGAGGGCGGCGTACTGACAAAAATCTTCCATTAGGCCTCCTGTGTGAGCGGACAGTTCGCCGACAGAACTTGGGATAGCCTGGGTTAACGAGCAGTGGGAATAACACTTGTTCTCTTTACAAAACACATCTGCCGTCTTCGCCAGGAGGCTCTGCGATAAATAAGTACTCTCAAATTAAAAATACAAATGAAGACATAGGAGCATGGCCGTATTTAATAAGCTTGCCACGAGAGACATGTGTGTAATTTTATACCGTCTCTATGCTTAATTCATCTCATGCAACTTCATAAAAAATAATTCCTTTCATATAAAATTCATTTCATTTATTTTTTCAACTTCTAAACGTCTTTCTGGATATAAAATGTTTCATTTGTCTTCGGTTTCCTTTGAGTAATTCGCACTTAAAATCACACTTGTGGAAGGCTCATCGAACCAAGCAATGTTTTTCTGTTTCATCATTTCTAATCATGTCGTATCATTGGGGGTGGCGATTTTCTCTCAAGAACGATAGTAGGAAGCATCCACATAAATGTTTATCTTTCGTATTTTCACTTTTCACGACCTGAAAACCACTTTCTGATGCATTCAAAGTAAGCTTGCAACACATGAAGTCGTGTTCGGTACATATAGTACATAAACTAAGCGAACTGTTGGTAATCCTGAGGATGGCCTTAATTAAGGTTACGGTAGCTTCTTTCCCATTTTAGAAATAATAATAATAATAATAACAATAATAATAATAATAATAATAATAATAATAATAATAATAATAATAATAATAATAATAATAATAATAATAATGTTAGCGTCTTTACCTCCAACTAACTACTTTTAAGGTTTTCGGAGACGCCAAGGTGTCAGAATTTAGTCCCGCAGGAGTTCCCTTACGTGCCGGTATATCTACTAACACTCGACTGACGTATTTGAACACCTTCAAATAACAACGGTCTGAGTCAGGATCGAACCTGCAAGTTAGGGTCAGAAGTCCAGCGCCTTAACCGTCTGAGACACTCAGACCGGCCATTCTAGAAGTGTCTGCCTCATCAATCATTAATGGCCTACATTTAGGGCAGTCGCCCAGGTGGCATATTCCCTATCTGTTGTTTTCCTAGCCTTTTCTTAAACGATTGCAAACAAATTAGAAATTTATTGAACATCTCCCGTGGTAAATTATTATAATCCCTAACTCCCGTTCCTACAAATGAATAGTTGCCCCAGTTTGTCTTCTTGAATTCCAACGTTATCTTCATATTGCGATCCTTCCTACTTTTAAAGACACCACTCAAACTTATTCGTCTACTGATGTAAATCCACGCCAACACTCCACTGACAGCTCGGAACATACTTCTTAGTCAGGCAGCTCGTCTCCTTTCTCCCAAAATCTTCCCAGCCCATACTTTGCAACATTTTTGTAACGCTACTCCTTTGTCGGAAATCACCCAGAATAAATCAAGCCGCTTTTTTTTTTTTTTTTTGGATTTTCTTCCATTTCATGAATGAAGTAATCCTGGTGAGGGTCCCATATACTGGAACCACACTCTAGTTGCGGTCTTACCAGAGACTAACATGCCGTCTCGTTTACATCTTTACTACAACCCCTAAATACCCTCATAACCATGTGCAGAGATCTGTAGCCTTTATTTACAATTCCATTTATGTGATTACTGCAATAAAGATCATTCTTTATATTAACGCCTAAGTACTTAGGATGATCTTCAAAAAGAACTTTCACCCCATCAACACAGTAATTAAAACTGAGAGGACTTTTCTTATTTGTGAGACTCACAACCTGACTTTTAAACCCGTTTATCATCATCGAGGTCATTTTGCAGTTGCTCACAATCTTGTAACATTTATTGCCCTATACAGAATAACATGATCAGCAAAAAGCCTTATCTCTGATTCCACTTCTTTACTCATATCACCTCTGTATATAAAAGGCTAAGTCCAACTGACTGCAATCAACGCCCAGCCAAAACTACTCGACGTAAAGAAATGAAATTTTGGGAATGCTTTTTACCCCCGGAAAATATCGAAATATGGAGGCGATATTAATGACGGTGCGGCCTTCGTTTCGATGTATTCCGTGGCTAAGCGGAAAGTCGTATCACAAAACGGATGACACAATCCCGTTCCAATTTGGAGTGATCTAAAACTTTGGTCCTATGATATTTTGTCGTATCTCTACCTCTTATTCATTAGAATTGGCTTTGTTTCATGATTGTACGTAAATTTTGCTATTTTTCACATACAATTCATAGTTTGAGTCACTTATAGGACAGACAGAATCGTCAAATTCGGCACGAACATTGGCCCTCCCAATCGCCATACGTGAACCAAGTTCTATGCTTCTAGCTGCCACATAAATATCCGAAAAGAAATGGAGTGTGTGAAAACCTTACCCAAATTTCTCCCTATTCGAAGCTTCTAACTCAATCTAACCCAAAATTAGAGGATATACCAGAAAATGTCACAGGATCAAACATTTAGAACGCTAAATCGTTTATCGACATAACGTACCGTTTAACAGCAATTAATCTGTAAATGAAGGTTGCAATATTGTAAACATGCATATACTTTCGAATGTCAATCTATGTGTATTCATTGAAGTCGATTTTTAGTGGTCTAGAAGGGGTGTGTGCGCCATTGTAATTAATACTTTACAAATCGATAATGACTATCAGCAGAAGGAGTCTGGTATTGTGATCAATACTCCCCACATCGACGTTGACTGGCAGTAGGAATGGGGTCCTTCTCCATCGCCTGTGTAACTGACGTTAATAAGAATGGCCTACGATTATAGTAAATAATTCCCTTCTTGATTTGGCTTTTATTAAAATTTGCTTTACGTCGCACCGACACATATTAGGTCTTATGGTGACGATGGGATTGGAAAGGCCTAAGAGTGGGAAGGAAGCGGCCGTGGCCTTAATTAAGGTACAGCCCCAGCATTTGCCTAGTGTGAAAATGGGAAACCACGGAAAACCATCTTCAGGGCTGCCGACAATGGGATTCGAACCACGCATGCAAGCTCACAGCTGCGCGCCTCTAACCGGACGGCCAACTCGCCCGGTCGATTTGACTGGCAGAAGGCAAGGTAGTATGCAATTTTCTTTAAACTTCACCTACCCGATTGTGTCTGGATGTAGTAAAAGGGGCCTGAAATTGTAACGAAAGATCCTCAAATCGATTGTGACTGCACACAGTAGACAAGGTGGCCTTCTATTATAATGAAAACTTACCAACTCGATTGTGAATGGCAATAGGCAAGTGAGCCTGCCGTGATCATCACAACTCTGCAACTCGCACTTTACAGTGTAAAGAACGTATGGGGACCTCCCCATGCTGGTTCTTTGATAACGCTAAGAGTTATGCAATTTAAAACAATCTTATTCACTGCGTGTAGATTTACAATGTAGAATACCGTAGCGAAGCACGGGAACATTTGCTAGTTTATATACATAAGAAATCATAAAGGTCCAAATATAATGGCTTGAGGAATTTCCCCCTTTATTACTACAGGGTCAGATAAAACTTCACCTACCCTAATTCTCCAGATCTGTTCTCTAGAAATATACCCACACATTCAGTCATGCTTTTGTCTAGTACAATTGCACTCATTTTTTCTAGTGGTCTCCCATGATCTACCATATCAAATGCCTCATCGTCGCCATAAGACTTGCCTGAGTAGGTGCGACGTAAAACAAATAGGCTAAGTAAAATAATTATTGTTTAACAAGGAAATATAATAAAACTGTACCTAGTTGTCAATCAATTGTTATGGAACAGTATAGCTTCGTGGAGACTTGCTAGCCAAGACGACGAATGAGAGTTTGTCCACTCAGATGCTCATGGGGTCGATTCCTAATTGAAACTCGAGGAATTTCGAAATTTCATTTCCACTTTTATTACTCCAGGGTTCACTCAATATACATAAATGTCGCGATGCACACACAGGTGCCTGGTAGAGAGATATTATTATTGCCACAAAACAAATTGTTCTTTGAGCAAATCTCGTAAGAAGCTGAGGTGCGAACCTCCTCACTGTCTTGTGTCACCTGTTAATCTCCTTGTTGGATATCAACCATCAGTTGTCTGAAGTTTGCCATTGCTCATTTTTTTTTTTTTTTTTTTACTTTTCTTGACCTGCCTCTGTCACATCCTTGGCTTTGACGATATGTGAAAGTGACTGAGGTATGAGGGGTGCTAATAACGTCATTCCTTATGCAGCGAGACCCTGTTATGGAGGGTGTGGAAGTGCCACTCATGTCACAGCAAGAACTCGCCCACAAATTTATTCACAAGATAACCACTGTCATTGTCATGTCATGGCGTGTGGCCTCTGAACTGGTGTGAGGGAATTACTGCAACAAATTCCCAGGTATTATTTATTAGGCATAAGATACAACAGTAAGGCAGAACGCGTCGTCTGTTCGCAGCCTAAGACACAAGAAAGAAAGCATGCAACCAATCAAGGAATCGAGCTCTATCCTAAAAGGCAGGGATGACGAACCTATGACACGCGTGCCACTAGGTCACACGCTAACATGACTTCTGTGGCTCGTCAGAAAACATACTAACATATTTTAATGTTTTTGACATGTAATAAATAGGTCGAAAATCTATCAACACGGCAGATTTTAACATTATGCTTTAATAAAGAAGTATATCGACGGCTTGCTTCTAAAACCTCGTTTGTCCCGATCCTCTTCCAATCCATTATTTTCCTTAATTCTGGCCACGCCTCTCGGCCACATATGGATATGCAGTCCATCAGAACAATTTTCATTGTGTTCAATTTCCTGTGCTGGCGTGCAAAGGAAAATGGACCTTAACATACCGTATAGCAGGGATGTTGTTTGCATCACGTATTTACGCACTCCTACAGTATAATGCATTTAAGGTTCAATTTCCTTTAGACGTTAGCATAGGAAAATGAACACAACGAAAAAGTTCTGATGAGCTACATATCAATATGTGGCTGGGAGGCGTGACCAGTCTTAAGGAATATAATGGGTAGAAGGAACATTGCGAGATACGAGGTTTTAGAAGTAAGCCGTCGATATGTCAATTAATTAGAGCCTCCGTGGCTCAGACGGCAGCGCGTCTCCCTCTCACCGCTGGATACCGTGGTTCAAATCCCGGTCACTCCATGTGAGATTTGTGCTGGACAAAGCGGAGGCGGGACAGGTTTTTCTCCGGGTACTCCGGTTTTCCCTGTCATCTTTCATTCCAGCAACACTCTCCATTCTCAGTTCATAGCATCTATCATTCTTTAATAAATCACTTTGGGAGTGGCGACCCCATCGTACTAACAGCCTATATCTGCTTCATTCATTACATCAATGACTGGAAAACAGGTTGTAGGTTTTTTCATGTCAATTAATTCTATGGCCATACTTTTTTACAAATTTTATTAGGTTCAAGCAAAAATACAATGAAATCCACCCGTTTTTAAATGCAATTCTCAGTGACGTTTGCAAAACAAAATCATGATTCATTCAGTCGAGTGAATTAAAGCAATCTTCATTCTTCTTTATTTCCTTCTTTCTTAATGTTTACCCTTCAGGGTTGGTTTCTCTCTCCGATTCAGCGAGGGATCCTACCTCTACCGCCTCAAGGGCAGTGTCCTGGAGCGTGAAACTTTGGGTCGAGGATAAAACTGGGGATGAGAACCAGTACCTCACCCAGGTGGCCTCACCTGCTATGCTCAACAGGAGCCTTGTTAGGGGCGGGGATGGGAGGTTAGAGACCATTCCGGATTTTACTGGAGGAGAAGTGGGAAACCACTTCGAAGATCGATGAGGTGGAAAACGACCCCCCTCCCCCACCTCTACTGAACTGACCGCCCGAGGCTGAGTGGACCCCGTTCCAGCCCTCGTACCACATTTTAAATTTCGTGGCAGAGTCGGGAATGGAAACAGGGCCTCCAGGTATGGCAACTAACCACACTAACCACTACATCACGGTGGCGGACAGTAGGACAATGCAATCTAATACCTAAATGAAGTAAAATAAGGGGTTCCATGGAAATAACCGATGGCACACTAGACAGTAAAAATAATGAACAAGACCTTCATTGGTATGCTAGTCGGTAAAGGTTTCCCATCCCTGCAGCGATGGTCACGTGTACTGGTGTACACAATCTGTAGTGCTCTGTGAAGGTATCAGAGGTATAAACATCTCTTGCGATAGCCCTGAGTATCATCAGTTAATATTAATTACAATATATTCAACAACAAATATTTCAGCACTTAAATGACGTTCAAAAAAGCCAAACCAAAACACACAAATCGGCCAACATCGAATGGAGTTTTACGTGACTGGTGATACCACGACCATAGTCAGTCGATCTCCAGTTTGACATGAAATCCGAATCACAGGTATATGATTTTTCATTTTAAAAATGCCATACGTTCTTACCAGGATTCATACAGCGACTGCTTTGGCGACATGCCAGTGGCGATGCCTTCCCTATCTAACTTATGTGCCGTCTCAACAATACCAATAGAGTTTCATTGTCGACATAAGAATTCAGCTGATTCGCTAACAAAGAGTGACTGGGAATATGAGGTTATTAGTATGCAGCTGTTGACAAGCTGCTACAGACACACTGAAGTACCCTGAATATGCCACATCTCATATTTCGTTACAGACCCACGGGCACGAGCATGTTGTAAGCTTCGCGGACACCTTTGTTTATTCGAATAAAAGCGACGAGAAAAGTTGACAGCAGAAGAGGGAGGAGAATAAGGGAGTGTTTGCCATCCCCTATACAACGAACACCGGATAGCTAAAAATATTCCGCTCAAGGTATGGCAGGAAGGGAGATGAGGAGGCATGACGGCTGAATCGCTGAAATCCCATTTTACCAACTCTTGTAAATTTCAGAGCCGACAATCGCCTTCTTTCCTTCATTCCACCCTACCTCCCCATACTAACACTTCTCCCACGTGGCGACTGTTACGAAACATTGCAAACGATACGCAAAAAAAGGAAAGGAAACAGGGAAAACGGAGATTCTCCTATTTAAAGGACGAGCTTAAATTCGATAACCAAGTTGTAATTACCATTTTTCAATGAGAAAAGATAGAACGATGTATTTATTTATTTATTTATTTATTTATTTATTTATTTATGTATTTATTTATTTATTTATTTATTTATTTATTTATTTATTTATTTATTTATTTATTTATTTATTTATTTATTGTATAAAGAGCACCTGAGCCATAGCTCATAGTAGTGTAATACAAGAATATTTGCCATAGCTCACATTTCTTGCTTTCCTTGACCTGCCTCTGTCCCATCCTTGGCTTTGACGATATATGAAAGTGAATCAGGTATGAGGGGGTGTTAATAATGCTGTTCCTTATGCAGCTAGGCCCTGTTAGGAACGGTGTGAAAATTGTTACTCATTTGGTCGGTTGGTGTGTGCGTTTCATTGGGCTTGGCAGACTGATATGTAAACTTCTAGCTTGGCGAAGAAAGCAACAGGAAACTACCCCACTCGTCATTTTCCAAGTATTCCCCTTCAGTGACGCCTAGGCTATCTAAGACAGCTGATGGTGATGCTGTTGGGGATTAAACCAGCCTCTCGGCTGAATACTTAACACATAACAGCAACAACAACAATAATAATAATAGGGAACGTTAACCACAAAAACCGGGGAAATATTTTTTCTCGTTTTCATGTATATCTATTTAGGAGGATACAATTAACCTCTGTGTGAAATTTCAGACAAAAATATCAATATTTTCATCTTCTTTCGAGCTTTGAATCTGTACACTGATCACCTCAGTGCACTGACTAATTTAAAGTACTGATTGTACAGGTCATTTGTTTGTATACTTTTTTCACAAATTGGTTTTTCTCAAATATATTGTACTGTACTGTACCTTTTCTCGGGAACCATTGCTCTATTAAATTAAAAATTCTTCTGAACATATTTCATGCACTTTAACTCAACTGAATCATTTAGAACGTGGAACTTATTACGCTTTTCTACAAAATACTTTTGATGTCAGATTTTGATGAATTTTATATTTCAATTTAAAGATATTAATAATGAAAAATTAAAGTGATCCAAAAAGTAATTGATTTTGATTGTTGTGTACAAGACTGTAACTGAAGAGACCATGTAGGATACGCAGCAATTATTACATCCGAATTATTACCAACCTGTATTAGAATCAGACTGCATCAGTTAAGATTGATAACACCAAAACCTGTGCTACTGAAATAAAGCAAGGAGTGCGGCAATGCTGTGTTTTATCTCGACTCCTCTTCAATATCTAAGGTTATATTGTGAAACAGTGTGAGGAAAAAGAGGAGGGCAACATTGTTAATAGGACCGCAATGAACTAAATGCGATATGCAGATGATAGGGTTCTGCTTGCTATTCGTCTATTGCGCTTCCTTCAGCTTTTTTATTTAGTCCTGCATGTTCCTTGAAACGAGCCCATCTCCTTGCATTCCTTCCTTTCTTCAATTTCTTCAACTTCAGGTGGCATTTCATGATCGACAAGTTGTGATTGATTGATTGATTGATTGATTGATTGATTGATTGATTGATTGATTGATTGATTGATTGATTGATTGATTGATTGATTGATTGATTGATTGATTGATTGATTGATTGATTGATTGATTGATTGATTGATTGATTGAGATCGACAAACATTACTAAACGCTGCGGTCAAACAGAGTGCTGCAGCAGGTCAGCGTTTAAACAAGAAAAAGACCAAAGTAATGGTCATAAGTCAACATGTCATTCAACCTGTTAACTTGACAGTAGCTGACATATTAGGCTACTGGAGCAAGTCCAACGCTTTAAGTGTCTCGGCAGAGTACTTGATCACACTTGGAGCAATGCTGTTGAAATTAGGTCCCGGACTGAACAAACAAGCACTGCATACAAGAGATTGAATAAACTCCTCGGTAAGAGAGAATTTAATTTTAATTTCCGTCTCCGTTTACTTCGGTGAAATGTTTTTTCTGTTTTACTTTATAGTGCTGAGACTTGCACCCTAACAGAGAACAGCACCAAAAAAGCTTCGACCTTTCCAACGTTTGCTCAGAATATCATGGGTTGATAGAATGTGTATCAGTGAAGTATTCCAACACCTGGAGCTCATGCACAACATCAAGAAGAAAAAAAAATTGAAATCCTTGGCCATATCATTCGAAATGGTGAATATAGACTCCTTCATATTATCTTACAAGGTAAAATTAAAGGAAGGATAAGTAGGAGGAGAAGGAGAATATTTTGGCTACGGAATCTACGAGAGTGATATGGACTCAGTATTCAAATTCTTTCCCGACTTGCTGAGAACAGGAATCAGATCGCCCTAATGACAGCCGACATCCGGTGAGGATATGCCATGAGACGAAGAAGAGGAAGATGATGAAGAAGAAAAAGAAAAATAAGGAGTTAATCCAGAGAACTGGGCCGCTATGTTAACATATCAGTGATGGGGTAGATATAAGAAAAAGGTAAATGGGATGAATTACAGTTACCTGAGAAATATTTTACTCAACTATAAATTACTTTATCAACGAGTAATCCTTAAAATTTCAACTACAGTTATTTCACGGATCGTCAATCCTAAGTAAACCACTGACATGTTTTTCTCATATGGATGGAATAATATCAGTGTTTGCAGAGAAAGTGACATTACTTCATTGTGTGTTGTTTTATTTTAGGTGACACATTAAGTAGTTATTATTACCAATCAAAACTAAGCATTATATCTTGAAACTATCAAGATGATTTGCCTTTGCTGGCGAGACCTAGTACTTACAGTGCAATAAGTCTTCTGGTATGAGCTAGAACAATTTTGTTACTTTCATTGATCTGTCACAGTCTCATTGTCTTTTACTATATGAAAATTACTGAGGTATGAGCGATGCCAGTAATGCCATTACTTATGCAGCCAGTCCCCTGCTATGAATGATGTGAAAATGTTGCTTATAGGATCGGTTGGTGCATGCATTTCAGTGGGCTTGGCAGACTGATATGTAACAGGAACGTCTGGGTCTGTGAGAAAAGCAACGGGAAACTACATCAGTTCTCATTTCCCGAGTACGCCTCTTCAGTGATGCCTAGGCTATCCATGACACCTAATGGTGGATCTCTTGAGCATCTAACCAGCCTTCGTGCTGAGGACAGAACATACATACATACATACATACATACATACATACATACATACATACATACATACATACATACATACATACAGACATACATACATACATACATACATACATACATACATACATACATACATACATACATACATACATACATACACATCAAAATGATTTGTTCCCACAATTTTTATTTTAGTTTGTGACTTCAAGCATTTCAAATAATTTGTCATTTACTTCACAAATTAATTAGTTATTAAAATTTTCAGACCTGAATTACAATTCTCGTAGCTGAAAGACTTCCCATTTGCTGAAAGATGCTCTACAAGGGCACTATACGAATTATAATTTCATGTAGATATCCCTAGCGTGGTGCAGCCCTTGTAAGGCAGACACTCAAAAGATAGTGCCATGCATAGGAAGCTATGTGTTATTTTATTGGAGGATAGCGTTGTGTGTGAGTTACATGAATGTTGGGGACAATATAAACATTCAATCCCGCAGCCGAGGATATTTACCATTTAAGTTTAAGAACACCGACCCGGCCTGGAATCGAACCTGGAGTGCTCTAAACCTAATAGCACTACACTAACCATTCACCCAAGGAGTCGGATACAAAGGCACATTGTTCAGTTTCAAGAAAATTCGCAGCAGTCGTGGATATTGTAAGATAAGTTCGGTGTCTTTGAAAGTACTGGAAAGTAAGAAAGTACAGTACCTCACCTCACACTCGCGAAGCTACTGGTTCTATTGTAAAGAAACTGAAAAAAATATCATGACCTACTATTTTCCCCATTTCAACTTCCATGCGATGCAAGTCGATTATTAGAATGTAACGAAACCTAGAATGTTATGATTACAGTTCTATTTAAGAAGTAAATTACTAGTTAAAATTACATTTTGTAAAAGGTAACGATTAAAAGAAAATATTTCTAAAATAATTCTCCGTTACAAGTATCTCGATTACTTCTGTTCAATTATTTCCCTATTCTGGCTAACGAGCGAAGCTGGACGCATACGCTTTGAGCAGATCAGTAATTTTCACACACGTCACATGAATTCAGCGCCATCGTTTTAATAAGATGCGTGCCAAGCTTAAGTCATAAAACACTGTCATGAGAGTCAACATCGTAAAACAATAACATGTCCCCGTGCTGTACAAACGACCAATCGCTAAGTAGGGATTGGCCATGTTGGCAACAATTTCCTTCTATGCTTGTGGCCTCTGTAAAGTTGAGGTTCTGGATTCCTTTACGAAAGTGTGCAACCTAGTAAAAGGGGCAGATAGACTGGTGCCCAGGATACAAACGAGGCACTTCTCGTTTTCTGTCTATCTTAAGACACTACTGAAATTTGTCTTGGATGAAGAATATGTCCATAGTAACGGAATCGTACTTGGAACGATGAGCGTTAAAATATATGGAAGTTTTGAAAGCAAAGTAGTTGGTGGATAAGACGTACGATGTCAGTGTCCAATATCACATTGTAAAGAGGAAGAAGCAATGTACCCAGTAACAAGAGTCTGTCATCGGTATAACGTCAGTGCGTGATGCAATGGAGCCACCACCTTGAGTGTTAAAGTCGCCGAGCCGCGTGGCTAACAGTTAATGCAGCTCAGGACTACGGTGCGGTGTCACGTCTTGTCAGGTGCCGTTCGATTCTTCTCAGTGATTTATACAAGTATGCAATGAAGAAATAAAGAACATTCGACAAAACTGTGTTGAGAAGTAGTACTAATGCGCAAAACGTATTTCCTTCTTCCGCAAAACATCGCAGCACATAGACTTACTTCGAAACTATATAAAAAAAAAAAAAAAATTCTAAAGGATAGAGCGGCCGAAATAAGTTCTACATCATCCATGTATATCGTTAAAACGCTAATTTCATTTTCGTGCAAGTTGTTTTACGTCGCACCGACACAGATAGATCTTATGCCGATGATGGGACAGGAAATGGCTAGGAGTGGGAACGAAGCGTCCGTGGCCTTAATTAAGGTAGCCTACATCCCTAGGATTTGCTTGGTGTGAAAATGGGAAACCACGGAAAAAACCATCTTCAGGGCTGCCGACAGTGGGGTTCGAACCCACTATCTCCCGAATACTGGATACTGGCCGCACTTAAGCGACTGCAGCTATCGAGCTCGGTAATCTCAAATTTAAGGCGGCCGAGTGCCTTGAAGCGAGTTCCACGCTACTGGACCCCAAACAAGAATATTAGCAATCCCAAATTTGTTAATATTTAAGAAATAAAATATATTAACACAAGTTCCAATCTATGCATGCTAAATGCTTTATTTCCTCTCACGTCCTGCGAGTTGCTGTGCGGTTTGGATCACATACCTGTCAGCTTGCATTAGAGACATAGTGGGTTGGAACTCGACAGTCGGTAGCCCTGAAGATGGTTTTCCGTGGTTTCCCATTTTAACACCAGGCTGCATTTTAATCAAGGCCCTTCCTTTGCACACCTAGCCTTTATAGTACGCGCACCTTTTAGTGATACATGGACACCCTCGTGCTGAATCGGTCAACCTCAGTTATCTTCAAGATTCGTATTGGCAACCTTTGAAACACAAACTATGAATCGCTTATGCATCGCTGTGCGACGTCTGGCGTACACTTTACATGCTAGTACTGTCGTTGTTAACACAGCAAAGCCAAACTATAGAATGCATGCTAGGAACAAGATTCGCATCGAGAAATGTAATGTATTGTTATATAATGTGTGTGTGACATAGTTGTTCGCTTAAGATAATAAAGGTTTAGAAAATTCATATCGATCGATCATATTATCCATCCAATTCAGATTTCATTTCCGTTCAGTTGGCAGTATTACCGGAACCGGGAGAGCTCCCTCCTTATTCCTCACCACTGTACAAAAATAAATCACTAAAAAGTGTGCTAATAATACCTATCCCATCGTCGGCGTAAGACATATCCTTGTCGGTGCGACGTTGCTGACATTCAGTTCTCTTAGGTTTCTTCGCTCCTGACGTCACATTAGTCTTGGAAATATTAATTTTCATATCGCAACGTGTCAGGTCTTCTGTGATACAGCTTCACCGTTTTCTCTCAACCATATAAGAAATTGTCCAGTGACAGCTTTAGGGGTAGCTTGTAGCTTGCACATTCCGGTAATATTACTTTCATAAATATGATTAGAGAAGTAGACTCCGCTCAAACATAATAGGGTTTAGAGCTTTAAAAATGGGCCTCTCTTACACCATCCCCTTGCACGGTTTTCGCATTGTACAGGAATCCTGTATCAGACTACAGGCCTGTGTACAAAAAAATGTACGACTACGTTACATTAAGTTTGCAGCCGGTTGCACACGTTCATGAAAAAGTATGTGTTTCTAGCGGTACAAATGAAAAATTAACACAAAATATATTCATGTTTTTTTAAAGCAAGAAATATATACATATACTTTTTTTACCACTTTTTAATACCCTTTGAAATCTAAAATTTTATTCATAAACAAACAATATACTTTCTGCAGAGATATATTTATGTTACTAAAGGATGTCCTTTGAAGTTTACTCTCAAACTGTGGGTCTTACATAACGAAAAACACACAAATCGTTTATCAAAGACTCGAGAGCGCTTCTGTAACAAAAGGACTCGTCAAATGATTGGTCGTATGTACCCTTGTGTTGTTGAGCATGGGCGAGGGGACAGAGAACATTAGCATACGACACCTTATTTCCCCTTTGGGCTTTACAAGAAAGTGTGGTCGGTAACCACAGCCAATTATCCTAACAAGACACAGTGCTTATCTTTACTTGTATTAACTTCCTTCAGGGTAACAAGGCGTGGTGTGCGAAGACAACCCTTCCACCAGCTCATCAATTTCGACCTGAGACAAGCCATCAAGTACACAGACATCACATTTTGTATTTGCTTATGTTCATTACAATGCTCATCGCATCAACGCTGATTATTTAATACAAGCTGCTAATTCTAAAAACAGTCAATTTCGTTGACAACTCCTCGCAGCTTACAGTCACAGCCAAATTTAATTCCATACAAGGACCCACTACTAGAAAATTAAAGCTCATCGATTTTATATGGAAAATATGGACTAAGAAACAATGCTAGGTTTTGATCCACCCAATCAATACACATCACTTTACAAGTGAACTATTTAAATAAAAACATATTGAGAAAATTTAGGGACATGTTTCATGTCTATTTGAGATTTCATCAGTCATAAAATCACGTGGTAGGTTAAAAATTCAAATCAGAAACTGAAAATATGTTTTTAAAAATTATGGAAGACCCCAATGTCTTTTTAAGGACTATTTGGGAAATGAAAAAGATATGAATATATATACATTATTTACACAAATTGTCTCACTTACTTTTGTTTTCAATGTTAAAAAATTAAATTAACTTGAAATTGACCAGCCTGCCATAACGTCTCGTACGGAATCAATGGCAAGCTGCCCAATTTCAAGTTAATTTCATTTTTTAACATTGAAGACAAAAGTTTTTGCAAGAAGTGAGACCATTTGTGTAAATGATGTATATATATTGCATTTCCCGAATAGTCCTTAAAAAATTGGGTTCTTCCTTTTCTTTTACATTTTTTTCAGTTTCTGATTTGAGTTTTGTGATCTACCACATGATGTTATGGCTGATGAAATCTCAGAGAGACGAAACATGTCCCTAAATATTTTTAATATGTGTTTAATCATCGCCCTCTACTATGACTGCGCTAATACGCCTTCTCATTCGCCCAGTTTCACATGTAAACGAGCGAACACGGTGTAGTTACCAGTTCAGGCGCTTGGAGCGCTGAGAAGCTGGCATTAGTCTGCTTGATGAGACACGCTCAGTAATCATTGCTAAGAGTGCTGGTGTAATTTGAGCCTGTATTTACCTTATTTCGTTATTTCTTTGGCCGTGAACCGTTTTAGTGTTTATATATATAATATTGTTTACTGCTGTGTGCCTTAATGTATGATGAAAAGCAGATCTGGAAGTGGGATTTCGTTTCATGAATTTCCTCTCAACGAGCTACAACGTCATAAATGGCTAAATGTTATTTCAAGAAACATTTCTCGCCGAATTTCAATTCAAGATCATCCTAACGATATGTTTGCCACGCCGAATAAATCTACACTTTCATGCTACGTAGGAGATATGAACTGCGTGACTGGAATAACACTCTTAATAAGGAGCGCCTAAGTGAAGTGCCTAAGTGAAGCAGAGGGGTTGTGATTGTTGGTAGTCCATCGAACAGCAGACGTTATATGACAAGAAATTCGGCACCTTCTTTCAACAGAAAGACGCTTCATTCCATGTTGAGCGAATAAAAACTACTGAAGATGACCGTCATCTAAACGAAAGTAGAATCGAATTACCCTAGTCAATAACATTTTCTGTTTTATAATTTCTGCTGTGACTACAAAATAAAGGTTACAGCAGCATTTTTCTTCTTTAAGAGGCTTTTAGGTACAGAGCTACATAGTTTAACACTCAAAGCAATAAAGGAAATCGAAGCTTGCTGTTTTTTCGTACTGCGCATTTTGAGTGACAATCATGAGACTAATGTTAGCAGGGTAAGAAGAATGTCTTCTTCAAAACACATTAAACCGAAAATCTGTCATCCTGTTGGTAGTGAAATGCCTCTTCTTGCTTTCGACAAATGGCACATTCGGAAAAGTAAGAAATTCTTTACTCAGAAAATCTATGTTTGATAGTTCCCAGGATATAAATGGTGATTTTATCAAGGAACTGTATCAGATGCAATCAAATGAAACTGCGAAACGGGTTCATTTTTCTTACATGAAAAAACATCGAGCCGTCTAAGTTTAAGAAATGAATATGCTGCGCGCGAATGATATTTTCGCGACTGAAGTAATAACAGCCCTATGATATTTAAAAGACCATTCCTACACAGATATGCACGATGTTTTTAATGCAGGTACCACTGTCAAATACAAGTTATCGATAAAAAAATGATTCGACATACGTGTCAGTAGCACAAATGTAGCAACATTGCAGCCGGACAAGATGCTTGATTCTTATGACAAGACCAAGGCGTTCAACAGTGCTAATGGATTGATTTATAAAAGAGATCAAAACAGCAGACTGCATTACCCATCTGATTTGCCACTATGGATTTTGAAAGTTATGCACGATTTTGTATTGAAAGCACAACCATTTGTACATAAAAATCCTGTTGCGTCTATGAGTGACCATTTAGTGTCTTTGTTGCGTGATTTTCCTCACTTAAGTTGTCCTGAAATCGGACATTCATAGTTGAGTGAAGTTACTTGCGAGTGTGGTATTCCTGTATTCTTAAATAACATAGCCACATAAATAATAGATACCTTTGAAAGATTTGAACGCAAAAACACGAAACACCTAAACAGAAAAGTGTGTGAAATTATTTTCTACAGTATTTACTACCTACAGTTAACATTATTTTGTACGGTTTTTCCGCTGCGGAGGGGTACGTTCTTCACTGAATTTCTTTATTAAGGTGTAATGTGTGATTCAAATATAATTATTGACTGATTGGCTTTATATTTGAACAGAAATATACACAAAACTTAACGAGTGCTGTAATGAACAATCGTGTTTTAATGCCAGCGAAACAGCGCTCGGTGGTAAAAATGGGAACTAGCCCATATCGCTCATATAGCTGTATTGGGAAGGCGTATTAGCGCAGTCATAGTACAGGGCGATGGTTTAATTAAATAGTTATCCGACTCGTTGGCTGAATGGTCAGCGTACTGGCCTTCGGTTCAGAGGGTCCCGGGTTCGATTCCCGGCCGGGTCGGGGATTTTAACCTTCATTGGTTAATTACAATGGCTCTGGGGCTTGGTATTTGTGCTGTCCCCAACATCCCAGCAACTCACACACCACACATAACACTATCCTCCACCACAATAACACGCAGTTACCTACAAATGGCAGATGCCGCCCACCCTCATCGAAGGGTCTGCCTTACAAGGGCTGCACTCGGCTAGAAATAGCCACACGAAATTAAATTATTATTAAATAGTTCACTTGTAAAGTGATGTGTATTGATTGGGAGGACCAAAACCTAGCATTGTTTCCTAGTTTTAACTGTATCAATACGGATCTACACGATGAAGTTCGTAAATTGTACTAAATATGGACTAAACTGTATTTGCTTCAAACATCGCTAAATATGACAAATCAGCATACAAATTCATATTTGTCAATGATTGGTCCAGGAACGTTTAACCTTTGAAAGGCGAATTTTTTTCAACGCCCTGCGCAGTTTTATAGCTTTATGTAAGAAGGGAGCTTTTCTGACAGACAAAGCAAAAGTACTGTTTTAAAGACTGGATATATTCATTTAGTCTATGTAAAGGAAACCGAGGGTGACCATGTACATTACATCATTTTCGTTAGAATTATCTGAAATACTGTCACAATTTTTCCACTTATCTGGAACCACTCATCATCAATCAGTCGCCACTGATCTGCGTTTATGGCTGTCGCCCACGTGATAAATTCCCTATCAATTGTTTACATAGCATTTCCTTAAATGACATCAAAAATTCGGAAATTTATCAAACATATCCGTTAGTAAATTTTTCTGATCTCTAAGTTCTGTTCCTAAAAACGATTATTTTGCCCAGTTTATCCTATTAATTCCAATTAACATTAAAGACAAAAGTGTTTGCAAGAAGTGAGACAATTTGTGTAAATGATGTATATATATATATTGCATTTCCCATAACAAAACAAAACCTACAGGTCCAATAATACTGGCCTGCGGCTCCTTTTCTTTCCTCACCAGGGGGGTGGGGGAGTGGAACGGCCGGTCAGTAGGGTAGTTATAAGGGTGGCGCTTACATGTGGAAAGGTTTTCCGCCCATGTGATTATTTCACATAGTAGACTTAGTTTATGTTTATACATTTTTCTTCTTCTTCATTGTAACGGGAACAAGGTGGTTATAAGGGTGGCTCTTGCATGTTCCCCCCCCCCCCCCCCGTGAGAGTCCGCATGGTAGTTTTAGTTCATTTTTACTTTTCATTTTGCTTTTTTCTTTTTGACGGGGACATGTATTTGGGCCGAAAGTCTGTAATGTTCTTCATCAATAAACCTACTACATCCTAAAAAAGAAATACTGCACTGCGGGTTCCTTCCCCCTCTGAATAGTTACTCCAATTCTCTGAGTTACCATTTCTAGGAATTTAGCCACTCTTTTAACCATAATTTTTTCTAGTCCAACAGTCCTCATTTTCGTAAGCAGTATCCCATAATTTATCCCATCAAAGGCCTTGGACAGTTAAATAGTGATACAGTCAATTTCTCCTCCAGAGTATAAAATATCTGCTATAATCTGCTGTGATCCAAAAATGTGAACCTTTCGGAAACCAGGACTTGCTTCTATTGAACCAGTGAGTAATTCCTCAAACTTATCTAATATAATCAGAAAGAATGCTTCCCCATATCATACAGGCAACACATGTCTGGCCTATAATTATCCGTTTTATGTTTATTATACTTTACTTTGTACACTTGGGCTACTATACCAAGTCTTCATTCATTTTGTATAGCTTCTTCATGCAAACAGTACTTATATAACTATTTTATGTACGGCAGTACATAACCCAGTGCCTTCAGTATATCCCCACAAATCTTATCAATCCCAGGTGCTTTTCCAGCTTTCAACTTTTGTACTTTTTGTGTAAATAAATTTATTATCAAAGGTAATTTTCAGTACGTCCCCAGCATTTGTAAGCGCCTCTACCGGAATATTTTCTTACATCCAACTATCTTTACATAGCTCTGACTGAATTATCCTGCCTTCTGTAAACTCCCCACATACAGTACACACTCCCCTTGTTCTTTAATGATCCCTGGACTATTCTTCCTAGAACCGTTTTCTACGTTGGACTGTGGATGTATTAAGCAAAAAAATTACCAATAACCTACAATGAGATGTAGATACGAGGTGCTACCAAGAATTTCCGATAATTTGTATAATAAGCGTAAACATGTAGCGGTACCAAGTTCTGACGCTAAAGTGCCACTCGGTGTGTGATTCAACTACAGTGACTATATGTACAGTGTGGCCAAGACCAGCCCCACCGCTATGTTTTAGCCAAGTACTCAATCAGCGGATAGATGAAGAAGAAGAATATGACTACTGTTTCAAAAAAGAATAGTTCAATGTTTAAAAATGTTCTTTGTTTTACTTATATTGTGTATGTTCCACATGTCAAAAGACTTCAAAATTGAGATTTTTACGTAGTATACAGGAAATCACAATTATTTAAAAGTTAAAGTTAGCCTACATCTAAACAAAATCGTTTAACATTACCATATGCCTGGTTACATGGCTTTACATACAGAATATACAACGTAATATCATCAAACTATACAGAGAAATGTACTTTTTATGTACCTATGACTTATCGGTACGTATATAATCTTAAAATGCGCAGAAAGCGCTAGGTCTGTATTAAACGATTAGCAGTTAAAATTATATCACCTAACTCCATACTTAACAGACTATACTGTACCATTCTACTCATAATACTAACATAACTAGTAACGAAAACTTCCTACTCTTTAGTAGTGAAAGAAATTAACTGCCGGGGTCCCGGGGTAGTAATGACAGCAACGGTTTGATCCCCGCGATGAGCAATTAAATATTGGTATCACTATACAATATAGTTTGATAAAATACTACTTGCTGCTCTGTGAAAGCAAGCTGTTGTCCTGGTCCCGGAGTATTTGTACTCAGGACTCGGTCACTGACCACATACGGTTCGATCCCCTTGATGTACGACTAATTCTGTGCCCCGGTTTGGTTAGTACTGGTAGTTATCCGCTGTATTTTAAACATTCTAATAAATTATTGCTAATAAATTTTTGTTATAATTGTAACGTATGGGAGAATCCAACCTGATGCTTTGTGACACTTTTAACATGGTCCTTTAAAAGACAAATAGCCATTTAACCTTGAATTCGAGAATATATCCACCATGACAGCTCATACGGTGAAAATGAATGAGACATAAATGATCGGAAGTGGCCTTTCTGTAGCTTTTATTATGTACAGGTTTGAGATGAAATTCATATTTTCGGGGATATTTGGAAATTTGTGAAAAATCTGATAATCGTTAAAATCATAGTTATTTTTCCTTCTGCGGTAAAATCCCACGAAACGTAAAAGATAGGAACTTTTATTATACATAACTTTCGTTACGTACAGATTTTTGATACGGCGAATATTACAATTACTAACCCATTTTGTTATTATTGTTACCATTATAACGTACGAGACAACTCTGCTCATTATTAGGTACATCGTATAACGTGCTACTTTCAGAGATGAAATGAAGCAATTGTCCAATTTCATTTTAAAACCCTTTCCGGATCTGCTTCTGCATCCCGCACAACAGCCTGCCGTAATCTTCTTCAAAACGCAGACCTCAGAAATTCACACACACGCATTTCAAAATTAATAATACTTCCAGAAGACGGAAAGGACCTTTGTCTGAAGAGCATAAAGAGGCACTCGTCGCTGGCTCAGAAGATACTGGCAGGAAGTCAAGAACAAGACCTAGACACTAAAATGAAGTTGGTTGTTACCACGCAATCCATAGAGGCTCAACTGGATGTATAAAAAAAATATTGATGGTTCTATTTAAGTTAAAGCAGGTAGCCTACAGTTCACTGAAATTGCATAGAAAGCGCTCTTACCCTGTGCGGAATTCATAAATTTTAATCAGCTGACGGAACGTTTGGCTAAAAGATGGCGGAGCCAATCAGAATGAAGCACTCGTTGTACACACAGAGTCACTGTAGTTTCAACTGTTATTTTTCATCTGGCGTCAACGTAAGTGCAGAGTTTTAGAGTTTCAATGCTTTACTTCATACTACATTCTTGTGCTTCTACAAATTTCGTAGCGATTGATTTAGGGAAGAAAACTTTTGAATTACATTTTACTTAAGGGTTATTAAAACAGCAGCTAAACCCATCAAAAACTAAAGGAGATTAAATTGACCAAGTTTTAAGTCAAGCAAGAACGTCTTAATAGCACTAAGGCGAATGTCCGGGCAGTTCCTTTTATAGGCCATTCTCATCGTCTTCGTACCTCAAATCGCCGCAGCAAATCTCCCGGTACCGAGCTCGATAGCTGCAGTCGCTTAAATGCGGCCAGTATCCAGTAATCGGGAGATAGTGGGTTCGAGCCCCACTGTCGGCAGCCCTGAAGATGGTTTTCCATGTTTTCCCATTTTCACACCAGGCAAATGCCGGGGCTGTACCTTAATTAAGACCACGGCCGCTTCCTTCCACTTCCTAGGCCTTTCCTCTCCCATCGTCACCATAAGACATATCTGTGTCGGTGCGACGTAAAACAAAATAGCAAAAAAAAAAATCTCCTGGTCTGAGAGATGGCAACACCCTCTGGGACGCGCGCCGTACCCCCAACAGAGTACGGGATATTAGTAGTACTATTTGGATTGTTTACGCGTTTCAAATAAGGTCGGGAAACTGTAGACTATGGCAAATATTCGAGTTGTCAAATCCCGGTCGTTGTGCAAGACTCCAGATGTAATTGCAAAATTACGTACAAAGACTTTTTGGGACGACACAAAGAGAGAAACATCCTGACATGTGGGAAAACGGGCAGTTGTTACTGCATCATGACAATGCGACTGCACATGCTTCTCTCCTTCCTGGCAGGAAAGCAATATGACTACTAGTACTGTCACTCATCTGCCGGTATTCCCTGACCTCGCCCCTGCGGCTTCTGCATCATTCCTAAAATTAAACTCCAACTGAAAGAGCAGTGTTTTGACTCCACTGGAGAAATCCAAGCAGAATCACAGGAGGTGCCAAACACACTGAACCCGGAATACTGAACACTGCTTCCAAAAATGGTAAAATCGGGGGCTGTACCTTAATTAAGTCCACGGTCACTTTACCAATCCTAGCCCTTTCCTAATTTATTTTTATTGTTTTTTGCTATACGTCGCACCGACATAGATAGGTTTTATGGCGACGATGGGATATGAAAGGCCTAGGAGTGGGAAGGAAGTGGCCGTGGCCTTAATGAAGGTACAGCCCCAGCATTCTCCTGGTGTGAAAATGAGAAAACACGGCAATCCATCTTCAGGGCTGCCGACAATGGGGTTCGAACCCACTATCTACCGGATGCAAGCTCACAACTTCACACGCCCGTAACAGCACGGCCAACTCGTCCGGTTCTTTCCTATTCCATCGTCGTCGTAAGACTTACCTGTGTCGGAGCGCGTTAAAACTAATAGTAAAAAATGCTATTAATTGCTCCGACACAGGTAGTTCATTTGCCGACGATGGAATAGGACGGAGCGAGGACTAGGAAGGAGCGATCGTTATCTTAATTGAAATACAGCTATCCATCTTTAGGGCTGCATACAATAGGATGCGTTGAAGTTGATGGTGGTAATTTGGTATTGTATTAAGAATTCATGTTTATAAGAACAGATTCTGCTCTAACAAAACTTTTCTCCTCAAGGCTCTTCACTCGTACCACCAAATTAACTATCTTCAAAACACTTATAAAACCTGCGCTTACAAATGCCTCGAAAACTTGGCCTATAACAGCAAAAGATACCGGAATGCTGAATGCCTTCAAAAGAAACTTCGAAGAATCATCGGCCCAATCTGTGAACGAGGAACGTGGAGGAGAAAATACAGTCATGAATTGTACACCATTTAAAAGGATCCACCTATTACAAGATAGTGAAATCAGTCAGATTGAGATGGGTTGGGGATGTAGCACGGATGAGTGATATGGAAGCTCTAAATATATTCAATGGAAATCGAGGGGGACAGAGAGAACGAGGTAGATCGAGAACCAGATGGATGGATGGAGTTATTGAATATCTTCGAGAAATGGGCTATAGACATTGAAAAGCTTTAGCGTTGGATCGAGATAAATGGCGGAGGATTGTTGAAAAGTCCAAGGTTTAGGATGAACTGTAGAGACATAAAATACGAAGAAGAAGAGATTCTGTACAACACCTTAGGTATGTCATACAAAGTTAAGAGATTAAAAGTACGAAAGTACGTGAGTACGTGGCTCTTGATATCACGATCAGAGCCATGGACCTCAAGTTTTATGTGGAATCAGACCACAGGGACATCAACATTTCTTTTCAAAAATCGCGCGTATATTGGTCGAGATTCGAACCATGGTCTCTTTACTGAAAAGCTATTTATAATTCCTCTCAGCTATCACGCCCCCTAGGAGTGCTTCGTATCTGAGAAATAAGTTCTGAGATACAAACCAAGAACTACTGTCTACCACGTAGAAGGTGAGTAATGAACGAACTTCACAAGAATGTTTATGGTCAAAAAGAAGAAAAGGTTTACTAGTATTATTGTTGAGTATCAGTTGACATAATCTAGAGGAAAATTCTTAGTTGCCCTTTACTCTAACGCATGTTTAGTTTATCACACCTGCGCAGTGAGAACAGGCTACATTACATATTCCACCAGCAGGCGAGATCGTTGTGCACTGAGTAGAAAATAATGCTAAACAATGCAACCGTGCTGTAATCTGTTAACCAAATGACACATTACAGAAATGGCTATGTTCTTGAGCATTATGTGAACCATGTCGGCAAATCATGATTTTCAAGGCTCCAGTAAGCGCTACAAAATGAGGAAAGGAAACTACAAAATGTTGGAATGTATAACAGAACGATCCGCAAAATGTTATTCTGTACCGATATTGTTTATATTTTGTGAACGGAGCAGGTGTGATAATGACTCAGTCGTTATGGTGTGGTCGCTGCAACTCCTAGCATCACACGTGAAGGGATATCGTAGCTCAACTATAAACTCCACACGACTTTAAAGACAGGTGCCTTATATATTTTTTTTACCCCAATGATTTGAAGTTTTGCGAGATTTTGGCGGGAAGGGGTCTTTAATTATACTGCCTTTCGTGACCTTTCGTTTCCTTTCGATGAATCTTCTTTCTCATACGGATGTGATCCCTTCCATTCTCGTATAATTAGTAAAAATTATGATTCTACTGCCTGGGGCAGCCTTTAAAGACAGACCTTGCAATGAGCGTGGTGGAGATGATTGCAATGTAGGTAAGTGTGGTGTGCGTGGCGTGTAAGCTGCATGAATTCTGAAAAGAGAAAACACTCAGCCGCTTAGCCACAGGAATCAGCTATAAGCGGATAAAGAACCACTACTTGTTCTGGAATCGAACCTAGAATTTTAATGCCTGAAAGCCAAAAATCAAATCATTCAGCTACGGAGTTCGACCTATGGTGTATTAGTGTTAAGAAGGAATGATACTCGTAATATCGCCCTGGAAATAATACTGCCGGGGTAACGTGCCTGTCTCTTATCCGGAGGTCCACGGTTCGATTCCCAGCCAGGACATAGATTTAACTGGATCTGAGGGGTGGTTTGAGGTCCAACCTACGTGATTACAATTGAGGAGCTATCTGACGGTGAGATGCCCCGGTATAGAAAGCCAAAAATAACGACCGAGAGGATTCGTCGTGTTGACCACACAACACCTCGTAATCTGCAGGCCTTCGGGCTGAGAAGAAGTCGCTTGTTAGGCCATGGGCTGTTGCGCCATGGGGTTTAGCTTGTTTGGTTTGGTAACATAATAATAATATAATAAACAATAATACTCAGGTCCTAGAAGTAAAAAAACTAGTAGGATGCGATAGCAGAGTTACATCATGACTGGCCATTCACTAAGACGGACGTGGTTCGTGTCCCGGCTATATTCGAAATGTAAGTCACTCCCTGTAGTTTTGATCTTCCACAAAACTGGAAGTAACATGTCTATGATCACGATATCGATAGTCACATAAACTTTAAGCTTGATTTTGCTGTCACAAATGATTATGTTCTGTTATTATTTCCGATGGGCAGCAGAATAGTATGTACAGTCGCCGAAGGAAAGAAAGAGCGTGTGGTATTGTGTAACTTCACCATTTACATAATGATAATATAGGTACACAATGAAGAAAATAGGGATGAGTTTCGAACATGGAATGGACGAACACCTTTAACAAGGAACGTTGTATAAACATGGATAAGATGGAAAATTCAGCTAAAAATAGCACCTACTGCACTAATGTTTGCTGTTCCTACCTGCCTAGGAGGATCAAAGACGTCACTTTCATAAGGAAATGCGACTTTCTCCGTACGTGCGAAATCCTGTTATTGAATACTTGAACTGAACTGGCCATTTAGACAGGCATATGAATGTTGATTACAGTATTACGATTCAATGACAATCTACCATGGACGCTGCAACAAGTGGAATTACAAATTAATTTTGTGAATAAAGTGAAAATGAATGAGGAGGAACCGGTCAGCAATAGAACGTTGGATGAGAGGCAGTATTGAGCCATTTTAAAAGAAAATTCACCTCCACTTTGACAGATTTTGAACATGTGGCCTAGGCTATAACTTTGGAGGTTGTATCAGGTTTTGTTGTAGAAGTGCACCTTATATGCTACTTGTTTCACATCTATCGGAAATTGTGTTTAACAAAACTTCCAGAATTTACAGGTTTTCGATACAGTTAACAAACAAAGAAAAAATTGACATTTCCTGCGTAGGTCCACTTAATATTGTTAAACTACTGTAGACTAATCCAATCCCTGTACACTCTCCGGATATTCGAATTTCGACAATCCATTAAAGCCATTTCCCCGTGATATTCACACAAACATCCTAATGGACAAACAAACAGACACAAACTGAACGGATCCCAGTTTCATCTTTTTTAACAAATAATCCGAGATAAATTACAGCAATATCCCTCAGACACTTTGCGAATGTTCCTTGTAAGACGAAAAAGTTGAACCGCCCCGAAAGGAGAACTTCTCCGTGGATTATTTATGAAAGGCACACACAGTTACTGTTTCGTATCGTCATTAAATTTTATCGATCGTCGCTGCATAGTCTTGTATGGAACGTATGAATACTTTATCTTTATTACAATAGCATGACCCAACCCTTAAAGTTCGCCTCAAGAAATTCACGATCGATATCGTGACCAAGTTTGAAACTTCATGTAAACTTCATTGACTTGCACACATATATTTCGATTAACATTCTTCATCTAACACAGAAATGCACATTCATTGATTCAAACGAAATTGTTATGGGCGCTATTCTCTGAAGAGGCATATATATATTGTTTAACAAATGAGGATACAATGAGTGCAGACCGTTCCCTGCGTGTGGTATTAAGTGATTTTCTGGGACTTGCTTCTAACCGCGCCATTATACCCCCTAGTTTACCTTCAGTTAAATTCTTCTCCGCTTCCTCTGTATATGACATCTGAACCTGTTGTACACCACTTTTTCAGCAACTTCGGAACGCAATGCTAGAGGGAAGATATTCAACTCGGAAATCTCCGAACGCATCTACATTCCACCAAATAAATTCGCGGTTCAAACGAATATTTCATTTTCCAATCGATAATTAATACACAAGAAATATACGCAATAATACACAAACGACAGTCGCACACACGTTCTGGTGCAATTCTCTGAAGCAACTAACTGTTGGCAAGTTTTGTACGGTGGAGGAAACGGAAGTCGGCAGGTGGCTGAAAGATGCCGAAATTTCCTCGAAAAATTGAGAGCACTGTATTTCCTGATTATGTCAAACCACCTAAAATATAATGTAGTAATGATCTAATTCATTCAAATACGAGGGTTGGGGCATAGGTCATAAGGTAAGGTAAGGGTTATTCTGCCCGAAGGCAGGTCCGAACCTCCGCAGAGGTGTTCCTGAGCCGGAGTTTACGTGCGGTAGGGTGGCCAGTTCCTTTCCGCTCCTCCATTCCCTTACCCCCCACCAACAGCGCATGGCAACCCATCCAACTCCTGACCACGCCCAATGTTGCTTAACATCGGAGATCTCACGGGATCCGGTGTTTCAACACGGCTACGGCCGTTGGCGCATAGGTCATAGCAACTATATTTTTCTCACATTTTTACAGTGCTATCATACAATGGTCATACGTTCTGGAAAGCAAGACACCCATAGTGCATGAGCATATCACGATATTGTGATGTATTGGACAGGTATCACGCAAAGGGCGGTTGGAGAACAGTAGTGAGTCAGGCTCCGTGCAGAATGGATGTGACGAGGCAAGAGGAGCGTGGGAAGTACTGGAACATCCGCCATGCTTACCGGACTTGTCTCCGTCCGATTTTTATCTTATCCCCAAAGTAAAATAACCATTGTTTGGGAGACGGTTTGGGACACGAGAGGATATCGACAGCGCTGTGAAACATTAGAATGCAAAATTTATTCATGGCGCATCTCCCGCACCAATGGCAACAAGTTGTGGATAATCTAGGGGCTACTCTGAGGGTTTACCTGTACTCTCTGATAATGGTCATTATGTAGCCCAAGGATTTCCTGGCTGATAGTTTTGTCGGTTTCTTGTAAACCTACTCGGCATTTTTCACTCATTCCCCTGCACCTCACTCTACCCATTCCCATCTGTATATTAATATTTGTCTGGTAGATCCTGCGTCGTGCCAAAAAAAAAAGTAGTTGCAATGACTTATGCCCTCGTATTTTCATCGCAAATAATGATGATTTTAGTTCGCCAACGGCCATACCATGTTGAATATACCGGTTCTCGTCCGATCACCGCAGTTAAGCAACATTAAGCGTGGTCAGTACTTGGATGGATGATGATTATAATTCATTTTTAGTTACATACATATGAATCATGATTTCGTCCATATTATTATGTTCTATAGTTAATTTACTCACTTTAAATAATGCTATTTGTTCGTGGCGTCGACCTATAGGTTAGAGATCTTCTGCCGATACTTGCACCATGTGATAAGAACCTGCGTGTAATTGGAATGGAGGATGTGTAGAGTGTTGAATGTAAGGAAAGGAACGTTAAGGACGACATAAACACCCAGTCCCCAGGCCAGGGATATTAACATTTACAATTAAAAACCCCTGACCCAGCCGGGAATCAAACCCGGAGCCGCCGGGTGACAGGCGGACGTGTTGCCCCCTATACCGCGGGGCCAGACTAATTTACTCATACATATGAATCATGATTTCGTCTATATTACCATGTTCTATAGTTAATTTACTCTGAAAGTTCCCAGTATAGACAAATCTTCGGACTTCACAAGCATCAGTGCACGGTGATAACGGTATGCGTAGTCAACAATTTAAAAGCTGGATTTCGCTGAATATTTGCTTTTGTATATGATTCGCAGTTTTGGACTAGAATTATGAGCGATACCCTACTGGCTGATACACAGGTATTTTAAATATTGCATGTTCACTGATTTTAGTAACATTTCTCCCTTAACGTTCACCTTATCTTGTAAGAACTCTCAGTCATGAAACATAGCTGATGAATATCGAGAACTATTCACTTCATACAATTTTAATGAAAGTTACCAACACAATAGAGGGTTAAATATAAAATAAGGAAAGGTTTTTCACTTACTCATTCCACTTCAAGTGAAGTTACTGCAAAATTGTGTCTCCTTACCTGAAACAAAGGAATGAAACAGAATGTAAGTAAGTGAGATCGAATAATTATAATAAAGAAGATAATCCTTAGGTAATGGTATCGAGTCCAATACGCCAAGCATTGTAAAATAGATTTCGATATTTTTTACACATTTTTCACAGTTTAGAGGACTGTCTTCTTGACTGTTATATGAGAGAATATGGATCTACTTTTCCTTCGTGATAATATGTCTTACTTACAATGGAGATGGCTCCGAAAATAATACCCATGAAGGTAAATATCACTCAATCAATCAATAAATGGAAGAAACTCTTATTCAATATTAAAGAAAGGAATAATTCATTCACTTGGGATTTCATAACTATACTGCCCGGTTGAGTGGCTAAGATGGTAGAGTACAGGCGTTTTGAGCATAAGATTTGGTTCAAATCCAAATCGAACCAAAGGTATTTGAATGTGATCAAATACGCCAACCTTGTCCCGGCAAACGTGGCAGCTTGGCGTCAATGGAAAACTGTAAAAAACTAGATAGCGAGAGAGAAAACCACTATTATTATAATTATTATAAATTATTATTATTATTATTATTATTATTATTATTATTATTATTATTAAGTGAGAAGTAGAAAAACAAACAGTTTTTGCGCGAATAACGGATAACGGAGTCTAAATAGAATCCAAGATTCACAAGAAACCACTACAGCACAGAGTACTTATGTAGATTTGAATACATGGCTCACGCATATGTTTTTCATGCCGACACTTCCCTGTGCGATACCGAATAATGTTGAGAGCATTCCCTGGTGAATCTAGTATATAAGACTAATAGAGTACTATGCATATCTCATATAAGTCACAAGTCATATCGGATGTCAGGAACCAATTAAGAAATTGTCAAAAGGAAATCATTAACTTTGTAGTGTCTTCTTTTCTTTTTAGTTTAGAAATTCTGAAATGGCTTCCACTTGAACCCACGATGTCCCGATTACAAACCTACATGGCTCGAACAACGCAGCCAACTCACTCGGTATTTAAGTATTTTTTAATAAATCGAAATTACTTTTTATTCTCCTCAATTATGGTTTTATTTTCCTTGTCAATGACTGTAATATGTAACCTATTGAATGACCGATATTTTTAAAAGCGTATAGGTCCGACTCCTTGGCTGAATGGTCAGCGTCGAGGCCTTCGGTTCAGACTGTCCCGGGTTCAATTCTCGGCTTAAAAAGTGAGGTTAGGGTCCGTGAAGATGACAGCTGTCAAAAGCACGTGGCTTTGTTTACAAACAACAGCACGTGGCCGTGACGTCACGGTCACGTGACCAGGGTCAATGATCTTGGCCGGGGTCAATGACCTCCAGTGCTGACTCAGCACAAAAAATTCTGACGCCAGTGATTCAGAATCCCCCTTGCTCATACTACTCACACCACACTACCAACCACCAGAGATACACGCAATAGTGATTACATCACTCCGCATAGATTTGGCGGCAGGAATGGCATCCGGCCGTAAAATAAGACCAAATCCACATGTGTGATACAGTTCGCAACCGCGACCCCACATGTGTGCAAAAAACGGTGGAATAATATTGATATTTTTAAGTGTATGCCTTTTAGAGCAGGGGTGTCCGGGCGAGAACATGTTCGGCTCGCAATCAGTAGCTCCTTTCCCCGTACCTTCCATGGAAGTGAGTTACATGTACAAACTTGTGAGGGTGTTATCAGTGGATGTGGTTGTAATTGTAACTGTGCTGGGAAGGAATGGGAAGGAAGGAAGCACCCGTAACCTTAAGAACGGTACCATCCTGGCATTCGCTTGAAGTTGAAATGGAAAACAACTGAAAGCCATTCAGAGAATGGCTGACAAGGGATTCAAATCCAGCTCTTTCCCGAGTACAGAGCTGGCAGCCTTAAAAGGCCGTGCGGCAATGGACTGAGCTAATCTGTTCGGTAATAATCGAATAAATTATATTCTACTGACTTGCTGCTAAGAGAAGAGGTACCGGGCGAGTTGGCCGTGCGGTTAGGAGCGCGCAGCTGTGAGTTCGCATCCGGGAATAGTGGGTTCGAACCCCACTGCCGGCAGCCCTGAAGATGGCTTTCGGTGATTTCCTATTTCCACACCAGACAAATGCGGGGGCTGTACCTTATTTTTTATTTTTTGCTATTTGCTTAACGTCGCACGGAGACAGATAGGTCTAATGGCGACGATGGGAGAGGAAAGGCCTAGGAATGGGAAGGAAGCAGCCGT
This sequence comes from Anabrus simplex, assembly GCF_040414725.1. Taxonomy (NCBI): domain Eukaryota; kingdom Metazoa; phylum Arthropoda; class Insecta; order Orthoptera; family Tettigoniidae; genus Anabrus; species Anabrus simplex. Next base: position 79,369,630 of record NC_090265.1, on the reverse strand, counting down.
GGCCTTAATTAATGTACAGCCCCAGCATTTGCCTGGTGTGAAAATGGGAAACCACGGAAGACCATCTTCAGGGCTGCCGACAATAGAATACGAACCCACTATCTCCCGGATGCGAGCTCACAGCTGCGCGCTCCTAACAGCACGGCTAACTCGCCCGGTGTACCTTAATTAAGGCCACGGCCGCTTCCTTCCCATTCCTAGGCCTTTCCTGTCCCACCGTCGCCGTAAGACCTATCTGTGTCGGTGCGACGTAAAGCAAATAACAAAAAAAAAAAAAAAAAAAAAAAGGAGTGTATCAGGTAGAAGCCCGAAGAATGAGGTCATCGTTATAAAAGGGGAGGGATACCGGGCGAGTTGGCCGTGCGGTTAGGAGCGCGCAGCTGTGAGCTCGAATCCGGGAGATAGTGGGTTCGAACCCCACTGTCGGCAGCCCTGAAGATGGTTTTCCGTGGTTTAAGGCTGTACCTTAAATAAGGCCACGGCCGCTTCCTTCCCATTCCTAGGCCTTTCCTGTCCCATCGTCGCCATAAGACCTATCTGTGTCGGTGTGACGTAAAACAAATAGCAAAGAAAAGGGGGAGGGATGGAAAATGTAATATCCCTGTGTCTGGTACCGTTCGTTTCGCGGGACAGAACAAAGGCTGTCCACGGGTAGTCGAATGGGAAAGTTTACAGAATTCTGATGGAAATATGTCCTTGGTCACCATATCAGTGTCTCCTAGGCTGTGTACCCCTGGATGGTTAATTAGAATGTTTCATCGAATTCGCTGCCTTCTTGTGCGGTTCATTTTCCATCCAAGAGAACTCACATCTTCTTAAAAGATTAATTTCTCGTGACTACTTTACTCTTTTCAGTAGGTCTTGTTAAATTAATTGAATACATTTCAGTAAGAGCGAGCTAACACCGATACCTAAGCTTTCATAACTTATCTAACAAGTGGAAGAAAAATACTGCTTGCTTTATAGCAGCCCACGTGTGCGCTTTGGTTTTGCTCGCCGAGACGATTTCCCAGGCGCCATGCATATATCATGATACGGACCACATCCCACACAACCGCGGACAAGGACCCAGTTTGTTGGACTACTAATATAAATGAAGTAAGAGAATTGTCCCGGCTCCAGATACGTTTCTAATTACTTGCTATAATTCTCCACTCGGTGTACAGGTGTTGGTCCGTGGACAGCCACACTGCGTTCTGGTCATAAATCATGAGATCGGGCGAGGCAAGCTTTCTCGAATCACCAGCGCCAATATTCTCCGTAGCTAGGGTGCCTCGCGGCCAGCTGATGTAAATAGCGAGATACCAGGCTGTGGCTAGGAATGTGGATAAAATGCTTCCAGCAAACTTCACCGAGTTGTTGGTAATATCTCTTTGTTCTTTTTAAACTTCAAAATAAACTTATATGAAGAAAAATTCCCTGTCAAAATATAAACGAAAATATAAAGAATGTTTAACTGTGAAGAGGACTATGGTATGTAGAATATGAAGTCACGAACAAAGGAGTATTATTAAAGGGATCTAGAAGTCCAGACGCTATCATCGTCCCTACTTCAGGTCAGCTTGACATTGTACCACGGAGGTAAACTGAAGGCAAGTTTATTCAGTGCTACATTATCAGGAGTTAGACAAGGCTGTAATCTTTCACCTTTGCTGTTTGTAGTTTACATGGATCATATGCTGAAAGGTATAAAATGGCAGGGAGAGATTCAGTTAGGTGGAAATGTAGTAAGCAGCCTGGCCTATGCTGAATACTTGGTCTTAATGGCAGACTGTGCCGAAAGCCTGCAGTCTAACATCTTGGAACTTGAAAATAGGTGCAATGAGTATGGTATGAAAATTAGCCTCTCGAAGACTAAATTGATGTCAGTAGGTAAGAAATCCAACAGAACTGAATGTCAGATTGGTGATACAAAGCTAGAACAGGTCGATAATTTCAAGTATTTAGGTTGTGTGTTTTCCCAGGATGGTAATATAGTAAGTGAGATTGAATCAAGGTGTAGTAAGGCTAATGCAGTGAGCTCGCAGTTGCGATCAGCAGTATTCTGTAAGAAAGAAGTCAGCTCCCAGACGAAACTATCTTTACATCGGTCTGTTTTCAGACCAACTTTGCTTTATGGGAGCGAAAGCTGGGTGGACTCAGGATATCTTATTCATAAGTTAGAAGTAACAGACATGAACGTAGCAAGAATGATTGCTGGTACAAACAGGTGGGAACAATGGCAGGAGGGAACTCGGAATGAGGAGATAAAGGCTAATTTAGGAATTAACTGGATGGATGAAGCTGTACGCATAAACCGTCTTCGGTGGTGGGGTCATGTGAGGCGAATGGAGGAGGATAGGTTACCTAGGAGAATAATGGACTCTGTTATGGAGGGTAAGAGAAGTAGAGGGAGACCAAGACGACGATGGTTAGACTCTGTTTCTAACGATTTAAAGATAAGAGGTATAGAACTAAATGAGGCCACAACACTAGTTGCAAATCGAGGATTGTGGCGACGTTTAGTAAATTCTCAGAGGCTTGCAGACTGAACGCTGAAAGGCATAACAGTCTATAATGATAATGTATGTATGTATGTATGTACATTATCAGATTTTCCGTTGTCACCGCTACTGTTCAATAACAGAGATGACTGATGACGTTAATTTTTGGATGAAAAGAACTCTACAATATAAAGTGTGGAACAGTACTTCGTCATCAAGTTTCTTTTTTCTTTCTTTTTTGGTAGCGGCTTTACGTCGCACCGACACAGATAGGTCTTATGGCGACGATGGGATAGGAAAGGCCTGGGAGTTGGAAGGAAGCGGCCGTGGCCTTAATTAAGGTACAGCCCCAGCATTTGCCTGGTGTGAAAATGGGAAACCACGGAAAACCATTTTCAGGGCTGCCGATAGTGGGGTTCGAACCTACTATCTCCCGGATGCATCAAGTTTCTTCGGAATTAGGATAGCTTCATTAACTGCTTCATGAAACCCCACTCAATGTTTTCCAGTGCTAAGTACCTGGGCATGTAATATGCCTAAAACACAGTAGGCATCACCGATCTCTCAGCTAGGGACGACGGGAACCTCTAGACTTTGCTTGGAAACGAAAGTTCAAATTCCATCACTCCACAGAAAAATAAGCATTATTATACACAAGATCTATATCAATCGTAGAATGCTGGTCTCCTGATTCCAAGATCAAATTTCTGAAGGGTAGAAATAAGTTTATTCGCCACTCCATGTTGAATGATATCGGCATATAGAAGATCTTTAGTTTCTTGCAAGTGGCTTTGTGGTTTGAATCACGTAGTTATCAGCTTGCATTCGGGAGATAGTGGGTTCGAATCCCACTGTCGGCACCCCGAAAAATGGTTTTCCGTGATTCCCATTTTTACACCAGGCAAATTCTGGGGCAGTACCCTAATTAAAACTATGTTTGCTTCCTTCCTACTGTTAGCCCTTTCCTATTACAACGTCGCCGTTAGACCTATCTGAACAACTGTTGTAAAAGTCTTTGTAGGTGTGTATGTAGTGCAGGTACCATACAATTAAGGAATTTGTGTCCTATTTTCATAGGTATCCCAAAACAAAATTTTTCTTTAAGCGGGTGATTGAGACGTGTCCGGATAGAGGTTTCCTGTTTCAAATTGATTAGTGTTCTCTTCTTCAGCATCGTTGGAAGTCTGTATTACCATCGCGGTAACAGCCTGTATATCAACGGATCGCACCGAGAAAATTGGTTGCGCAGTGTATCCTGCAGAAATGAGCTTGAATTTGGAGATAGTTTGCCCGAACCCCACCATCTGCAGCCCTGAAAATGGTGTCTCATAGTTTCTTATTTTCAAACAAAATCGTTCCTTAATTAATACCACGGTCGACTCCCTCCTAATCCTACCCATTTACTATACCATCGTCCCCTGAAAACCTAACTGAAGCAATGCAACCTTAAACCACTAGCATAATAATAATAATAATAATAATAATAATAATAATAATAATAATAATAATAATAATAATAATAATACGAGGGTCGAGTCATAAGTCATGGCAACTATTATTTTTCTCGCGAACAGGAGACAACACGGAAAATCTAAGATATGCATTTGGAAATATAGGGCATGTACTTATTCATAGTGCCTGAAGACAAATTCTGACTTCAGGAGATTCTCGTAGGAAAGTGACATGACACAGGCCATTGGTAAACATTGTTTTATTATGGTATAGACAGCAAATACACAAGACTACGTACAAAGGACAGGTCTCCACTGGTTACAGACCTTCGAAATAATCACCCAAGGTTTCCACTGTGCGTTGCCAGCGGTGGGGCAGGCGCTGAATACCATTCGCTTCATGCGTATCGGGAGATTCTCGTAGAAAAGTGACATGACACAGGCCATTGGTAAACATTGTTTTATTATGGTATAGACAGCATATACACAAGACTACGTACAAAGGACAGGTCTCCACTGGACCCAAGGTTTCCACTGTGCGTTGCCAGCGGTGGGGCAGGCGCTGAATACCATTCGCTGCATGCGTATCGCTAACGTGTGATACCTCTCTGCGAAATGCTATTACGATGTCCTCTTAGTTCGCACCCACCTCGCCACTGTTCTATAGGGCATGGCATGCACAGCTCTGCATGGCATTGGCGTGCATTTCTGCCGCGGAGAACTGCTATTTTAATACAAGATCGTTGCTCCTGCTTGTTGACTTCCATTTTGTGACGCTCTCACTCACACACTGACCTTGGGGGCATGCTTAGACCCACACTGTTGTTTACATACACCATCTAGTGGCATCATACGCAAGTACATACCGTACGTTTCCAAATGCATATCTTAGATTTTCCGTATTGTCTCCTGTTCACGAGAAAAAAATAGTTGCCATGACTTATGACTCGACCTACGTAATAATAATAATAATAATAATAATAATAATAATAATAATAATAATAATAATAATAATAATAATAATAATAATAATAATAATAAACTGCTATCAGTTTGAATGGCAATCAGGAAAACAATCACTACGTTTTCTTTTCCGTAATATACCGATAATAGTTACTGTATTATGTTTAAAAAGCAGATATAGTGAACTCGATCTCTTGGATATGCAGGACTGTGTTCGTGAAACTTATATTATTGGCAGCTCCTCTGTTCTATTCTTGGTTCTCTAGCCGCCACAAAACCTCTCAGACCTTTCTTCCCTCTTTCACAATGCCATTAAGTTACATTCCTGCTTTGTGTGTCTGTAAAATGGATTCCCCTTCGATCTCTCCATTACGTTCCCTCTTTGTCGAACGCCCCTGGGACGAGTGTTAAGCAAAATCCATCAACAAATCTCCCACACTTTTAATGCATGTGTGCATATAGAGATATCCTCGAGGTTAATAGTTTGTGGGTGACCTAGGGGACCAATATAAAACTGGTGGAATGGCAAACATTAGCAACCCCATAGGATGTTGAACCCTCAAAACGTGCGTATCAGCTCTCACAAGTCGTAGAGACCCATCAATCTCACACCCTAAGCGTGACCAGCCCACAATTATACCGTGTCTAATGTCATACAATCCCTCAGGAAATACTGGTCCTTATCTGGACTTCATCCCACCAACGATTCGCCTTAGTGTTACTGCACGCTCCATTTAGGGAGATTATTGTATGTATACGTAGGGTACACTAATACCTCGGTCACAGATCTGGCCTTTCGAGGAAACTTGACTCCACAGAAATCCAAGTACCAAGAGTGAAAACTCTAATGTCGCTAGCTGAATACACAAAACTAGATCACAAATACAACTGGGGAGTGTTTATTCAAAAGGTGCTATTTCAATTTCGAAAAAATCAGAATTTCGTCCATATGAATTACGATGGTTGATTACTATCGAATGTCATCAGCAATCCAGACTAGAAAGATGTAATTCCTTATACAGTACCTGTCAAAAGTTTAGTACCACATTGAAAAACCATAAAGTTCCATCTAGAACCTACAATTTTGTTACTAGACCTCTGTATTTTTTTTCCTGAGCTCTTGCATCTATTATGATATACATCGCCTGACTTCAGTGATTTACGCCAAGTATTGTATAAGTTATACAATTTTAAATGTTATAAGGTCACATCAGAAAGTCAACATTTTTTGGAAATATTATGTACTGTATCCTCTAATTGGTTTCAAGTATCACCACCAAGTTTCTTGTAGAGACTTAGCAATAGTTAGGGGTCATTTTAGTATAAATATGAAATTTCCGGAAAAATTCGGCACCCATTTTTGTGGGTTTATTTTTTTTTCAAACCAGTGCTAAAATAGTCAATTTTTCCTTGTTCTTGTCATAGGTCTCAGTGTGAACTATCGGCATCAGAAACGTATTCTTGGATGCCATCCACAGAGTGCAAATGAAACTATCAGGGCAGATAAGTTTGACGCCGATAGCTCACACTGAGACCTTGGGCCATACATGAAAAAGGCAAAGAAAAATCAACAATTTTGGCCCTGTGACCTTACAAGAGTTAAAAATTCATAACTTCTACAGTACTTGAACTAACTCAATGAAATCAGGCGACATATATCCTATTAGATGTGAGATATCAGAAAGAAAATTACAGAGGTCCAGTGGTACAATTTTAGGTTCTAGATGACATTTAGTGATTTATTTATGTGGTCCTAAACATTTGACCGGTACTGTAATAAGTACCATATCCGATCATGGGTACGTTTCATGTGCCTTTTATTTTTCGTTTCTTGCGCTTTTTCAACAACTTTCTCATGGTAAAAATAGCACCCTTTGAAGAGATACTCCTCAATTACTGTATTACGAAAGCCCTGAATGTCAGTAATTTATTGGTATTAAACTACAGACGTACGTGGAAAGATCACTGTCAGTGTTTCGTAATGACAGTGATACTATTTAGCTTGAGTTTTGAAGTATTTTCTCTATTCACAACTCTACGAGACTCATCTATGGAATTGCATACTTTGGAAACATTCTCCGTTCATCTCGTTCAGCTAAATCGATAAATATGTATGTTTATAAAATATACTGTATAACTGGCGAGTCACAAAAGTCAACGGAAAGTTGTCACTTAAAGCAGATCCAGACTTCTCACAGGTGTATCGGTGTAGTGCGCTGTTAGTAATAGGGATGTATAAAACTAGCACCGATAGAGCGCAGTGCTGTTGTACTGGGTAAGCGCAAGGCGCTCTTCATTTGTCTCCTGTGTACTCATGCCGCCAATATCCACGAATTTAAGTTGTTTAAATTGTTATTTTCGTGACTATGCCGAGCTATTGCAGTGTTCCTCTTTGTAAAAATCAGGGAAGCTCGTTTTCGCTTCATCAGTTTCCACAAAATAAAGAAATGAGGAAGAAATGGTTACATACTATTAGAAGGAAACATTTCAGTGAGAAGAATCTGACCGAAAATATTAAAGTGTGTTCCCATCATTTTCAACCCGGAGACTTCACGAAAACTTTGTTGGGTAAGTGCGACTTACGAACGGAAATAATTCGTATTTTCTACCTATAAAGTGATTAGGCATTTCGATAACAACCACAGAATTTATGTGTTTGTATTTAAAGGTGAGAAAACAAGATTAAAACCGGGCGCTGTTCCATCGCTTTTTCCATGGATAACGAATACATCAAAAAGAAGAAAGAGGCCATACACCAGAAAATCGCCGGATTACCACGATAAGCTTACAATATTGGAATCTGCAGAAATCATCCCCATTGAAGTACGGGAAGAAATCGTGAATATACCCGAAGAAGTGAATGTAACATCTGTGACTCCCATTTTCATAGACGTCAGTACTCAGACAAATACCGGTACTACAGGTAATTTGGTTGTTGAGCAAATAATGAATAATCCTGATGCCGTATTGCTTTATACAGGGTTTGCAGACTTCCAACATTTTAATTTGGTGTTTGCTGTTTTGGGAGAAAACAGATACAATTTACAAATATTCCCTCTTGAACCCAGACTGTGTTTCTTATTGACAGTTATGAAGCTAAGGACCAACAAATCTGACCAGGAACTAGGCTTTAACTTTGGAATCCATAAAACTACTGTTGGAAGAATATTTAATGTTTGGATTAATTTCATGTACTGCCAATTTAAAGAGTTGAACATATGGCCTGATAGAGAAACTGTCTTTGAAAACAGCCTCCTTGCTTTTAGACAGAAATACCCCTCGACTAGAGTAATAATTGATGCAACTGAGATTACAATAGCAAAACCTAAGAACCCTACAGTACAGCAAGCTACATTTTCTACATACAAAAATGCAAACACAACAAAGGTATTAATAGGTATAAATCCATCTGGTTTCATAAGTTTCATATCTGATGCATATGATGGGGCAATTTCAGATAGGCAGTTATTTATCAGATCAGGAATGTTGGATCTTTTGGAAGAAGGCAGATAGGGGGTTCAACATTCAGGATCTGTTATGCACTAAAGGTGTAACATTAAATATCCAACCATTTCTGAAAGGCAAAAGGCAGTTTACTCCATCAGAAAACATTGAAACAAGGTGGATAGCCTCTAAAAGAATACACATAGAACGGGCTATAGGCCTTGCTAAAACATACAAAATACTGCAGTCAAAATTGCATGTCAGTAAAATTCGTCTTTCAGGGAGGATAATATTTGTATGTTTTATGTTATGCAATTTCAGGGAAACCATTATGTCAGGTTAGGATGACTGGAACAAAATATTCATGGTAAAACTTGTCTAATTTTGCCACCATTTCATGAATGAAAATGTCATCTCTCTCTATTTCCAACACTAGCATGTCAACAACAGTGTACACAACAAAGCTACAATAATGTCTGCCTGTAACAAAGAGCTGGTCTTGCACTTGGAAGTAATGGTTGTGATTTTTCTTGAGTATCACTGCACCACTGCTCTCACCCAAGTATGGAACACATTTGATTGAAATAGCTTCATTTTTATTACTTGGCAACCCTTTAAGTTCCAAGACTCTATCCTGTCCAATTAATCCATCACAAGATACTGCCAGATAATGTCTGATAGGATGAATAATGAGGCCACACTTTTGGACTACATGGCCTGTTAGCTGAGAATATCTGTCCCTTGCTGAGTCTCCCATTTGAACCCCATTTCATATCACTGGAGCAAAACAAACTTCCCTTGAATAAGGATTTTGCTAGGGCTTTAGGTGTTTTTGAGTGACAGATTTTCCCAAAATTACTTGCTGTCAAACGATATTTCCTCTCTTTGAACCATAGACTTTGCTGGGATTGTTGTCTAGTATTTTCCTCAATTTTCTTCCTTTCCTCATCATTGACTCTTACAAGATTTTCAGCTTGTGTCGCACATGGATCCACACCATAATGGTGGTCATCAAAGCAGCTGGCCTGTTCTTTTTTTAGAGCAAAAGAAAAAGCAAGCTTATGTTGGGAACTTTTCACAATACCTTCAACATATTTCTGACATCCAGGCTGATTAACTCCTGACAATGGCCTAACATCATGGCAGGGTTCCTGGAAAACTTGTTCCAAGGGCAAACATTCCACTTTCATAGGGCTAACTGGCCTCAACCGCTTGGAAGGGGGATGGTGAAAAGTTTGTAAATTTTGGGTGCATGTTTCTGAACACTGAACAATACCAGTCTTGGAGAAGTGTTCTAATGCATAGCTTACAACAGCAATATGCTTACAACATGCCTTGGGGCCTGCTCCAGCAACACATTCACATTCCGCTCCTGTAATGTCACCAGGTACTCCTAAAATAAGCTTCACGTTATAGCTCTTATGTTTTGTGTACTCGGATTTCACACCACTGCATATTAGAATTTCATCCGATTGAAAAAAAACATTTTATAAACAAAACAAACTTTTCACTGAAAAGTCTGTATCCAGCATCACACAATGATTTGTAGTTGGAAACAGGTGCTCCATCTATTTCCGATTTTCTAAATACAAAATAATCCATCAAATGCACATTTGTGATGGTGATCTTCACCTTATGGCTGATAGTCAATTCTTCAAAGGAACCGGTACTAGGAAACTGAAGAAATTCACATGCCTTTGGTGGTGGACAAGGCTGTATCTGCAGTTTCATGTAAGCCATCAACCTAAAAAAATACGTGAATTGAAAACTATAAGCAAGTAGAGTAAATGCGTATTTAAATCTCTATTTATGATTTAAGTCCTGTGGAGGTATATTTATATATTTCTCAATGTACAATAATCAAGTAATTGTATTCTTTAGGAAAAGGCATGATGACTCCTATTTATTATTTAGATAATAAAGCGTGTTAGAATTCTGTAATTACCGCTGTACTAATTCTTCCTTCCTCCCGCTAGTTTTAGCGCCTCTGGTCCGTAGCTCATTTTGCAGCTGTTTAACGCTTAAACGCTGAAAATCGTCCATAATATACTAGGGGATATACCTGTACAAATAATTAATATAGTCTTGGAGTAAAATTAGAGAATATATAGTAGGCTTTAGCTTAGGAAACTCGGTCACAATCTGTATATTTCTCGCAGCTGACTGGGAGAAACATACGACGATCGCCTTGCGCTTACCCAGTAGTACACGAGCGCAATCTGGAGCGAACTTTCTCTGCCTACATCCCTATTGTGTTGAAAATTTGCAGGGGTGCCATTTTTATAGAAGATTTATGTATTTTAAATGTATCTACTTATAAACTGCAATTACCAACAGTATTCTTGCTCATGTGTGCATGTAATAAGTGTGGGTTGTTATTTTATGACTTTTAAAAATATTAAATAAGAGTATGTTGAATGTTGACATACTCGGAGGATCAAAATTTTCTTTACTTTGTTTTAAACAATAAGGTATTGATGTCACGATAAGGAGCCCGCACATGAGCAAACAGTTAAGTCAACAGACGTGAAGAAAGCCGAACCGTTTTCTGCGGAAATTACAGCCCTTACAAACAGCAAATAATATTGACCAACGTCAAGGTAACACTTTTATATTTCTCGTTCCATTCAGGCGTAAGTTGTTTTCTAACTGGACACGTTAATAAGTTTGTAAAATGATTTTTTGACACAAATGAGCAAGAGGAGCCCTAGGAAAATATATCCATTTAATTCAGAATATAGAAAGATATGAATGAAAAGATAGAAACTATTTGCCTGGTGCTGTGTATTTTCTGATTGAGGTATTAAGTGAAGAGGCACCAAGGTACGTTATGTACGCTGATGACCTTATGCGGATTGCAGAATCCAGAGAAGTCCCCGAACAGGAGATTAAAAAACAAGAAGCCATTCTGGAAGAAAGAGACAAAGAAAAAAGGGAAGGTAAGATCGTAAAATCGCAAGCCATCATAATAGGGTCTAGAAAAGCGCATGCCAAGTTAGAAAGCATCAACGTACCGGTTGTCAAGATCAATGAAACACCTATAGCACTGAAAGACTCCGTTAAGAACCTTGGAATAATTTTTGATAAGTATTTAAGTTGGTCAGAGCACGTAACAAAAATTTGTCAACGTGTATTCGGTTCATTACACTCACTATACAAACTGAGAGATTTTCTACCTGTCAAAACCAGGAAACTGCTCATTCAAGGACTAATACTACCAATATTTGATTATGGTGATGTAGTCTATAATAACATAAGTTGTTCACTTGGTTCTAAACTTCAACGGGCGCATAATGCCTGCATTCGATTCATTCTAAATGTTCCGCTCCATTCCCACATCAGCCCATTCCTCCATCAGCTGTCCTGGTTAAGATTATGTGATAGACGTTAATACCATGCTGTTTCTCTTCTTCACAGAATACTGCGAACAGGTAAACCACATTATCTGAGAATAGATTTCAACTACCTCTCTCCCTCAGGCAGAACACCCTCAAGGTCATCAGTACAAACCCTGCTGTCCATCCCCACTCATCACAGTAGTACGTATAACAAGTCATTTGTACCGGGGACCATACGTTCCTGGAATTCTCTCCCGGCTGAAATTAGAGACATAAGCAACCTAAAGCTATTCAGAAGAATGTGCTGGAAATTTTACCTACACTCAGATTGATTTACTCTTAGAAGTACCCTTAAATTTTAGATTATTAAGTTAAATGAATAAAATGTCAATGTAAGGTTAGAAACATTATAGTTTATATTTTTCGAGATATAGCTTTAATAATAGTAAATATTATAAATTAATTTTAAAATGTTAAAATGATTTTTATGATGCTTTACATTTCATACAAATTACATTTCACATTAACTTTAAATTATAATTAACTTATTTTTTAAGTAGTTATAATGTTCAGTATATTATGTTTATGCAGGTGCATAATTATATGGTTTGGCATAATAGCAGGCTTCATAGCCTGAACCTCGCCATGTACAGAAAGACATTAATAAATAAATAAATAAATAAATAAATAAATAAATAAATAAATAAATAAATAAATAAATAAATAAATAAATAAATAAATATCCGTGCTGCAACACGGGAGAAAATAAGAACTATTGGTAGAAAGGAAAATTCAAGAGCAGATCGCTTCAGATATCTGGGATCGATTGTTAACGTAACTGAAAATTATTCCATAATAGAAAAATTAAAAGGTGTGATTCAGGCAAGTGGAAAGTGGGACAGGAGAGGTCGGTAACTGAAAGATGTTGAAGGAAAGGATGGTAGTGAGACCAGTGTCGCCTGAAATAAAGCCTCTAAATTAGATAAAAGTTGGATGGATGAAATGTGTTGCCATGAACATGCCGTGATGGATGCGCAATGAACAGAAAAGGCAGAATAGGTAATGAGTACATCGAAACGACAATGATACTTGTGCGTGTGGCAGACGAAGTGCAAGATGCCAGGCCAAAATTATTAGGTAATTTTCTGCAGACAGAAGAATGCTACGTGAGACAGTATGTGCTGAAGATGGATATCGAAATAAAAAGAAAGGAGGAAGGCTGAGAAAAAGTGATGAATCTACTTCTGGAAAATGTCATGGAGAGACAAAATGAAATGGAGGAATCTCATTAAAGTCAGGGGCCCTAAGTGAAATGGAGCAAAGGGAAAAAGTTAACACCGCTGGCGATTTGTTGGCCTACTGATACGGGAGCTCCTTATAAAAAGCTGGAAGCTGATTACAAATGGAGGAAGTGCCCAAACTGATCTGGAAATGGAAACTATGAGGAACTTCAGCGGGTCCGTGCAAAGAGCGAAGTCAGTCTTCAGGCCAGGATCGAACGAGTAACGAGAAGGTCACGAGTCATTCGAGAGTGCGTGAGTAATGAACTACGCTGTGAGAGACTGTATTGGAGAGCAGACGTTTGACGTAACAGAGGGGTGTATGTTCGATTACGATCGTGAATACAGACTGTATCGCGTGGAAAACTCAAACGTAGGTGAACTTATAAATAAGAGTAAATAGTAGTTTCGTAAATTTAGTCGAAATGTTATTTTCAATGAACCAGACAAATTATTATTATTATTATTATTATCGTTAAAAGCAACATGTTCTTTCATAAAATATAAAGTGATTCTAAATTGAACTCTTTAGCAATATAAGAGTCGATAATCGGTGACCTTGATACACTCAAAATACCGCATTATATTTTCCAGCGGATGATTGTCCATGATGATGACGATAAGAAAAAATGAACTCTACAGGGAAAATTCGCATTGCAGTGCAGATGCCAGCTAGCGCACATCGAGTACTTCACAAAGTCAGTCTGGCCCTGATAGCAATGTGCTACGGCTTACAGAAATTCTGTCACCGCACTGTCAATGTGATTTCGGATCGATATTGGAACGTTGTCAATTCTTCATCACAGAAAATGCGTGAGCCGCAGGCTATGATTCTCCGCCCTCCTGACCATATATTGGCATTAAAGTCCATTATCCCGAGCTACCATTATCGGCTTTGGTTTCATTAGAAAACGAAAGTCACGTGCGTTTCAGTTCAGCGAGGTCGTCCAGAGAGTAAGGATCATTCATCGCTTACTGCATGCTAATCTGTACATGGTTTTCTCTAAACTTTTCCTCTGATTCGATTGAGTGTCATGCTTGTAGTAACTCTTTCAAATCCGAATGGAAAGAATACAGTGACAGCACAGTGTGCCTGGTAGATAGCTGTTTGTTCTTTTCATAGGCTAAAAAGTGTGGAGTATGGTCTGTTGGTACACACGTGCATAGAAATAGTGTCCCGATATAAACTAAGCATGGTGTCCCCTTCTCGCTTAACACATTGCTGCAGGTAGACATCCTGCTATAAGAATGCTGTCACTGAAATGGACACAGTGTTGGATGTATTACAATACATGCACTGTGCATTCAACACTACCCCTTCACTCCCTTCCCCTCCCTTTCGGTACTAGAGTGCGGCAGAGTTGATTGTTTATGTCCGGACACCATTTCTGTGCATGCGTATACAGTAGTACACGTGGCCATCAATAATGTAGAACGATAAAAATTGTTACAGGAAAAAGAAATAAAAAGGGACAACAAGTTGAAAGACATGCAAAATAACAGAAATGACCTAGAACAGAGCAAAAAAGGAAGCAAAACACACTTGAAATAAAGACACTTACACTTTAGATATTTAAGTGGAGGTAAATATCTACTCTAGTACACTTTCCATGCATTGTCCTACAATGGAAGCTTGCAGTGGTGCCTCAACGACGCGCATCTTGCTAAGATGTAATCCCGCTACAATGCTGAGGCGAATCGATAAAATTAAATTATGATTTTCATTCGGAAACTTAATGTTTAAAACATGCTATATTATTAAACATGCGTTATCATGGATAACGTATTTCTACATGTCCTTGACAAGTTCCATTCTTGTGTGCTTGAGACTGGCAAATTAAATATATTAGAACCAAATGCAGGGCTACATCATCATCATCATCATCATCATCTGTTTACCCTCCAGGTTCGGTTTCTCCCTCGGACTTAGCGAGGGATCCCACCTCTACCGCCTCAAGGGCAGTGTCCTGGAGCTTCAGACTCTTGGTCGGGGATACAACTGGGGAGTATGACCAGTACCTCGCCCAGGCGGCCTCACCTGCAATGCTGAACAGGGGCCTTGTGGAGGGATGAGAAGATTGGAAGGGATAGGCAAGGGATAGGCAAGGAACAGGGAAGGAAGCGGCCGTGGCCTTAAGTTAGGTACCATCCCGGCATTCGCCTGGAGGAGAAGTGGGAAACCACGGAAAACCACTTCCAGGATGGCTGAGGTGGGAATCGAACCCACCTCTACTCAGTTGACCTCCCGAGGCTGAGTGGACCCCGTTCCAGAACTCGTACCACTTTTCAAATTTCGTGGCAGAGCCGGGAATCGAACCCGGGCCTCCGGGGGTGGCAGCTAATCACGCTAACCACTACACCACAGAGGCGGACGCAGGGCTACATATCAATACGAAAACATTAAATGATTAAAAAATGCTCATGAAATTGATTTTTAGTATTAAAAAATTCATTCAACAGTCTGTCCATTTGCCAATCTTGATTCCCCTCTACGTAAAATAAAGTCGCTCTCTTTATATAGACGTTGAAAAATATATTCTTGGCTTACATCCGCGGGAGAAAATTTTTGTGCAGATTGTAACAAAACCGTGTAATAATCTTTAGGCTATTCGTAACATCCTTGTTTTCAAGTTGTTGATAAAGGATTTTGTAGCCAGATATATTTGACAGTGAAGACATGGGAATCAGATATGTCCGCAATGACCGCTTAAGGATATTAGAAAACTTATTCCCAACTCGCAATCTCAGCCTTGGCTTCTAGAATGTGGAAGTAACAGAAGGAATAGCAATGCTTTTAATACTATTTTAATTTCTCGTCAGGAAATGCCAATGATTGCCTCGAAATGGAACAATTTATTGACACACATTATCTCCAGTTCATAAACATAGCTCGTTAGTAACGAGTACAACAACTAGTAATAAGTATAATGATGGTGATAGTGATGATCATCCTTACAAAGTATTTTTCACAGAAAGATTCGGAGGCTTGATAGAGGCACAAGGAAACAATAGATATTTCACAAAAAATCTGTAAGATTTCCCTCTGTGAGAATGAAACGGTTTTACAGTAAATGAAACACGACCGGGCGAGTTGGCCGTGCGCGTAGAAGCGCGCGGCTGTGAGCTTGCATCCGGGAAATAGGGGGTTCGAATCCCACTGTCGGCAGCCCTGAAGATGGTTTTCCGTGGTTTCTCATTTTCACACCAGGCAAATGCTGGGGCTGTACCTTAATTAAGGCCACGGTCGCTTCCTTCCCACTCCTAGGCCTATCCTATCCCATCGTCGCCATAAGACCTATCTGTGTCGGTGCGACGTAAAGCAAATAGCAAGAAGAAATGAAACACGAATTGAAAACGTTTAATTTATTTGCATCTAAAGAATTCGTTTTGAGAGTCATCTGTATGGAATTTTGGATCAACAAGTGTAGAACTCAATGCTTCGAGAGTGGGAAAGTGAGTCAAGGCCTCTGAAACTTCCATGAATAAAATAACAGTTCTCCAAAGAATGATGAGATGAAGCATTTCTGGTAAAATAGCTTTCTGTATGTCTCTCAGCCATCGCCATCCATCAGTACTTCACGTCATAGCCTGCAAGATCACATCAACCGTCTGTACTCTTAACGCCCCTCTTTGATAACAATTATGTCTCTCAGTCATGGCCACAGCCTGCGCTGTTGCTAGGAAACAGCGCATCACACATTTTGTATTGTTAATATCTTAGTGCAAATTTCCAGTTGATCTCCAGCCGTAAGACATATTTATGTCAAAAATTGCTGGTGCAATGTCTACATTCTTAGGCGACGGTAATAGTGTAGTCCAAGGATGGCAGACCTTTACCGACTAGCGTGTCAATTCTACTGTCTAGTCGGTTATTTTCCTTCGAAATCATCACGACTTCAATTAGGTACTATATTGAATTACGTATAGACCCATTGGGCTGAATGAGCCGATTGCAGAAACGGTGTTTAGACGATGTCTACGGCTACACAAAGTCTAAGTATTGCTGCCGAGTTACAGATACGTTATTTATCACTTAGAAACTGTCTAAAAACGATGCTCAACTGGCCATGTTTAAACACTATTGAGAACACTGTTTAACCTAAATGTGAGGAGTAAATCACAATCAGAGGTTATGTACAATGAAACATATAATTTGTATGGTATTATCATGTTGAGACGATTCGGGGAAGAAAGGTTAGTCCGACGGCCTCTCTGTGGGTCGTCTGCTGCGAAATCGCAGCAATTCATTTGAAATCGACGAAGAGGTACAGCATAAAATATATTCCGCTTTTTCAAAAGACTTTTCTTGAGACTGACAAAGGGACCGTCCGGTAACTGTCAACTTGACTACAATTCTTGGCAACTTCGACTACATATCAGAATTACTTGTCCCGATCGTCAGAAGGCTGTCACATACATCAACCTGGAGGGATTCGCTTACAGTACCGGTATATTATATTTACTGCCAAGTGAGCATACATAATAGTGACAACTAAAAAGTACGTTGTGTGTTTTTCTTTTTTATAATCGTCGCGCTAATTCACATAAGTTTTCGGCAGCTATGAGATAGGAAAAGGCAAAGACTGGGGAAGAAGAGCCGTGGCCATAATAACACCCTAGTATTTGCCTAGTGTAAAAATAGGGAAAGTAAGGAAAACAATCTTCAAGGCTGCCGATGATGAGTTTCGAACTTATGATCTCCAGAATGCACGCTACGTCTATATGACCCGTAGGGTGCAACTCATTCGGTTACACAGTACTATTGTTTCATCTTCCCTTCGCCGAAACTATTTGGATTATACTCACCGTAACAATACTATAATTAAACCTACAATTCCTCGTACTGTGGCGTGCCGCTTTAGTGTCGTTAATATTATAAGATTTATTTTCCACCGAAATCTATACTCTTATCTGTGGTCGAGTCATGCTCGTGCTTAGCCATATCTGAGTGTGTTGTAGAAGTGTAGGAAGACAACATCTGACTAGCGTTCGGCGCACGCACCGACGAATTTCGTTGGTTGCGGCAAGCAAAGAGTTACATGGAAGATACTTCTATTTCCATTTTCGAACAAATATTGTAACTTTAAACTATGTTTAGTTAAACACTGGCTGAACATTATTCATGCAATGGAAGACCGTGCGCAACTTAGACGATGTTTAGCTAGACGTTGTCGAAGGCTTAAAACTAGTCATCGTTTCTGCATTCGGTCAAATGTTTCACGATTATATTCCGCAAATGTCACTGAAAACTGCAATTTGAAAAGAGGCCAGTTTTAAGAAAAGGTATTTTTTGCTTTAACCTAATGTTGTATGTTCGATCCTCAGCCCTAAGGCTGGTTAGATCCTCAACAGCTCCGCCATCAGCTAGGCACCACTGAAGATGCGTACCAGGAAAATGAGGAGCGAGATATTTTAAAGTTGATTTCCTCACCGAACCAGAAGTTGGTATTACATATCAGTTTGCCGAGACCACTGAAATGCATGCATCATCTGACCCTATGACCAATATTTTCACACCATTCATCACAGGGACTGGCTGCATAAGGAATGGTAATGATATTACTACCATTGATCATGCCTCAGTCACCTTCATATTGTCAAAGCCAAGGGTAAGACTGAGACAAGTTAATGAAAGTAACAAAATTTCTCTAGCCTATGCCAGAAGACATAGTGCACTGTAAACACTAGGTCCCACCAGCAAAGGCATCTTCAACCTAATAACATTTGTAATAAATACGGTCATTAGACTTAGTGAGACATACGTCTTAATTAAAACATAATGTTAAAATATGCGACGTTGCTAGACTTTCGACGTATTTATTACATTTAAATATGTTAGTAAGTTGTGTGATGTGCTATAGAATTCGTGTTTGCGTGTTATCTAGTGATCATCAGGCAGCAAGGAAGTACTATGCTACAACAACTCATGACAGGCACCATGCTTAAATTCGGTCCTGCGTGCCATCAGTATAAAGAAAAAATAAAATTAAGTAGAAAAAATAAAGAATTCCAATTAAGTCACTGTAAATACAGTACCTTGTGTTTGCCGTGGGTCTCTTGAAGACTTCCGAGGTCATGGATCATATCGTTTAAAGTTTCCCCAAAATTAAATATGTTAAGAGAAGCATGCATCTCCCTTAGGCACCTAAATCATCACTGGAATTCGAATGTTGAAAGCAGAGAACGTTGTGGAGCTTGGACGAAGCCCAAGAACAGCTCAGCACCCCACTAAAATGATGCAGAGCCATCGTCAGCGCAATGCACTGCCGGATGGGATCTCTCACTCATTCACCGTGTTCTCCGGAGACTACGAATTATGAAGGAACATAATTATGATGGAAGACACAGCGAAGATCCTTGGGCGCGGGGAGCGGGGATGTAAAGAAGTTCCATTTGGAGAATGGCATGCCGTCGTCAGAGGCTGAAAAACAAGGGTAACGGCTAGGATGGTGATGGTGATGATGATGATGATGATGATGATGATGGTGGTGGTGGTGGTGGTGGTGGTGGTGGTAGTGGTGGTGATGAGAACAACTAGAGAAAAATAACAAATAAATAAATAAATAAATAAATAAATAAATAAATAAATAAATAAATAAATAAATATCATAGTAATCGGTTTTTTTAACGCTCTCCGTCAATTATTTATTCGGCGTATGGCTTTAAGTGCCGGAGTGTCCGAGGAAATGTTCGGCTCGCCTAATGCAGGTCTTTCTATTAGACGCCCATAGACGACCTGTACTTCTGGGTTTAAGACGATGACGACGATGATGATGATGATGAAGATAATGATGATGATGATGATGAGGCAGGGAGAGAGTGAAACTGATGTCAGCACGGTTGCCTATTGAAAATGAATTTCCGCAGCCTGTTTCCAGTTTTAACCGGTTCAGGAATGGAATGAATGAAGCCCCCATCTTGCGGCGAGAATGGGAACTGTGCCAGCTGCCGAAGCCTGTGCCACTCCTCTGGGGCAGGGCCCTTAGAACCGAAAGCCAGTACGCTGACCATTGAGCCAAGCAGAGCTAAAATTTTATTATGAGAGGAAATCGACGTTAGTAAAAAAAAATTGTAGATAATTAGCCCCGTAGTAAATCTCTATAAACGTTTAGGCACTCATAGCCCCTGAACTCCTGCCCTCCGCCCTACAACGTGGAGTTTTGTGGTCCACAAATCGTGGTCTGAATACTACTACTACTATTACTACTACTACTAATAATAATAATAATAATTAACGGATAATTAATTAATATTACTCAGACTGGTTTAGTGGATGGTTTACAGTGAACCGCATATCTTCAACCAAACTGAACAGACGTCGTCCATTACACGCGACAGTTTTGACTAAGCGTCCCTTTGTCCCGGTAACATTTGTCGCGATGTCAAAAATGACCCATATTTCTAGACTTAGATTTTTAGATCTAGAGTTTTAAATACCGCCCATGCTTGGAATGATATTGAAAAAACGGCCGAGTTGGCCGTGCGGTTAGGGCCACGCAGCTGTGAGCTTGCATCCGGGAGATAGCGGGTTCGAACCCCACTGTCGGCAGCCCTGAAGATAGTTTTCCGTGGTTTCCCATTTTCATACGAGTAAAATGCTGGGGTTGTACCTTAATTAAGGCCACGGTCGATTCCTTCCTACTCCTAGCCCTTTCCTATCCTATCGTCGACATAAGACCTATCTAGTCGGTGCGACGTAAAACGAATTCTTTAAAAAACTTGAAAATCTATTGAGTTTACTGCAGAACATTCAGGTAAGCAAATAATAATTACGTGAGTCTATTGCTAGCGTGCTGCAGCCCTTGTAAGCAGACCCTCTGACGAAGGTGGGCGGCATCTGCCGTGTACAGGAAGCTGCGTGTTATTGTGATAGAGAATAGTGTTAGCTTATGTGTAGTACCTAGGTATATGAGTTGCAGGGATGTTAGAGATAGCACAAGTACCCAGTCCGCGATTCAAGAGAATTAAACATTTAAGATTAAAATCTCCGGCCCGGCCGGAAATAGAACCCGAGGTCCTCTGAACCGAAAGCGAATATGTTGACCATTCAACCAAGAAGATGGACTGGTATATACATACTTGATGACAATAAAGTGTTTAATGAGATACTATATGTGCAATATCTATTGTTAAATGATGAAGTAGCAATTTGGACGTCCAAAAACTCAAACGTGGATTGTCGCTGGATGGAAACGTTTGATCACATTCTCACTGCTCATATACCGCGTAAGAACATTACGTTAGTTATTTTATGTATAGTTTACGTGGAATTAATGCTTGTGTGGAAGGAGTACTTTCCTCAGAGAATAGTGATTGACTATTTTTAAAAACGTCTCCACACAGATACGCTCAGAGCAATGCTCATTATCAAACTACATTTGTGTGTGTGTTCTGACTTTTTCCCGATACTCAAAGAAAACAAGGCACTACGCAAGAAAATCACTCCTCAGAAATATATGTCTACCTTGGAACGTATATACAGGGTTGTCAGAAACAACGTGAACAGTATATATGGGTGTAAAAGGGTTCATCATACCGATAAATAACTTGAAAAAAATAAATCGATATCCCTCGGCGTTGTCATCTTATCAGCTGCTGAAGTTAACCAATCAGATGGCTTCGCGGGCAAATAGAAGCAGGCCTTGCGGGCCGGTGTTGCTAAATCTGCAAGTGGCGAATCAAACCACTACACCACAGAGGTGGACAGTGAATAAGTGAAAAAAAGACCCCACACGGATATGGTCAAAGCAATATTTATAATCAAACTACAGTACATTTGTGTGTGTGTTTTGACTATTTTCCGATACTAAAAAAAAATCATTCCTCAGAAATATATGTTAATGTTGGAACGTATATACCCCTCCACTGGCGAAAGTCTCTTTCTTCGATTGGTGCTTCCAAGCCGGTCCTTTTTTGTTGTTGTTGTTGTTGTTGTTGTTGTGGACGAAGAAATGGAGAGTCCAGGGCGAAAACTATGCCCTTTTACTCATCTGTGTCAAAGGAATAGCCGATGAGTCGGAAAATCTCAGCACTTGCGGGGGTAAAAGCAATCTGTCTTGTAGGCGTAAGGCTTGCAAGTCAGAGAAGAAATTTGGAGTAAAAATAAATTAAGTTAGCGGAGGTGAAGAGGAAGGGGCCTTCTTAACAAACAGCACTTTTCAGGGTAGAATTTAGAGGTATTTAATGAGAGGATGCTGCTATAATTTGGAAAAGGCCGAAATGATTGTATTTTAGGACAGGTCATAAATGAGCCAAGGGCCGCGGTATTTGTAGCGAGTGTTCGGTTTCTTGGTCTTTATGACCTGTTTCAATAGCGAGATGCCCTGATCAGTAGACTGGGCTTGGAGTACTCTAGACCTGGTAATCTTGGTAATCTTGTTTATCTGAGTTCTAATAGTCGGAATACGGACTTCTGTGCGTATCTTCCTATTAGATATCAGATTGGGGGCTCATGTCATTTTTCTAAGTACCTTGTTTTGGAAAATTTCTAATTTTGAAAGTGGAGTCTTGGGAATATAGCCGCAGGCCTCTAACTCGCAAAGCAGTATGGGCATGACACATGCTAAATAGAGCTTTCTCTTCATTGAGTTAGAGATGTATCTATTATATAGCAGAGGTTTCAGGTTGGCCACACGTGCCCACGCTCGTTGCAGGGCCTGATCTATATTCCCTCTCCAGATAAGACTTTTGTCCATTGTTAGGCCGAGATACTTGATTTGATTGGTCCAGGACGGCGGTATTGTTAATATGAAGATGACCAAGTCTAGGCCTTCGCTTAGAAAAAATAATTGCTTGGGTCTTGCCGGCATTTATTTTAATTCTGTTCCGAAGGCATCACTTCCCGAACTGAGAGATCCAAGTTTGCAATGCGGAGATGGTATCTCTGTTTCTCCTTCTAGAGGCATGAACAGCTATACCATCCGCGTACTGCTGGATTTCTACTCCCTGCCTCTGTAGAAGATCATTTGCATATAGGGCGTTGAGTATAGGAGAGATTTTTCCACCCTGAGGGACTCCGGCTCGAAGCCTCCGAGGGGTGGATTTTTTCCCCGTCTACGGTAACATAAAATTTCCTATGCGTTAGATAGGAGGCAATAATTTTGATAAGGTAATTTGGAATAACATTTAGGTCAAAAAATTTGGCTATTAGGTTTTCGTGTCAGACGGTGTCAAAAGCCTTTTCCACATCGAAAAATACCGCTGGCACGCTACGCCGTAAATAAAATGATCTACAAATATACTGTACGAGGCGCAGCGCCGCTAGTGGAGCACTGCCCATTGACCGGAAGCCGAATTGTTCCGGTCTCAGTATGTTGTGGGCGTTCAGGCAAGCACTGAGACGGTTGAGAACAAGTCTCTTGAGTATCTTTGAAATGTGAGACAATAGGGTTATTGGTCTGTAATTTTGAGGGAACAATATGTCCTTCCCCGGTTTTGGAATGACGACCACACGGCTCGTCTTCCAAACCTTGGGAAGTATCCTTGTTTAAAACAAGCCGAAAAAATGGTAGCCCCTAAGCCACGTGCAGATTTAGCAACACCGCCTCGCAAAGCCCATTTGAATTCGCCCGCGAAGCGATCTGATTGGCAAAATTATGCAGTTCGTTAAATGTCAACGACAAGAGATATCAAATTATTTCTTTCAAATTGATTTTCGGTATGGCCAACACTCTTACGGACATATGTCCGGTTCAGGTTGTTTCCGACTACTCTGTATATTAGAATCGAAAGTGTCCCCCTATTTCTTTTCCAGAAATCTGGCCCGTTTATCGATAACTTAAAGAACATAGGGTAATTATAATTCTTATTTTTTTATTGGTTTGTCTTTATTGAAAAGTTAATGTAATTTAGGCATTAGTTCTGAGCCGAGAAACTGACTCTTCCCTTCTAAATTCTCTTGACGAAAAGGTTTGGTTGTGACATAATGAAATATGCTTACATTTTAGAAATGGAGCCTCCAAATCGCGGAAAAATTTACAGCATATAAGAAGTTTCGAATGAGCTCATCAGAAATACGATCTCTTCTTCAGAGTCTCAACCCACGCCAACATTCAACCCGAATGTTGCGTCATGGTGAGAGAAAAATCTACAGCTTCCATATGACATTGGAATGCAAATAACAGTTCCAAGAGTGTACACAAGGAGTGAAGATGATGAAGAGAGACATTAACCGTGATATAGTTAGAGCAAATGGAGTGTTTAGTGACATTTATACACTTCCCTCGCTCATTTAAAATAGCTAAATGACATACACTAAGTAAATGAATGAACACGCTACTATATTTTACAGTGGTAGGAAATTGCAATTCTTTTTTCCCCTCAAACTTGCGCCAACAGTAAGGAGCAAAGGTAATCATGATTATCGTTCTTTTCCATCGTGTTTCTAGGGAAGTGTTCCAGTCCAAGTTCACAAAATATGCACATTTAAAAAAATCAAATTTATCTGTGCAATGCCAAAAATGAGCATTCTCGACCAAAATCCATTCTCAAGACTGTAGGAGATGAACTATTCAATTCCTTTAATGACGCGTAGGCCGCCTACGGGCGTCAAATCAAAATACCTGCATCTGGCGAGCAGAACTTGTCCTTGGATTCTCCCAGCACTAAAAGCCATACGCCATTTATTAGTCTGTCTATTTGTATGCATGTGTATCTATCTCTCTCCATGGCTAAATGGTTGGCGTGATGACCTTTGTTCACAATGCCGGGCTGAGTGGCTCAGACGGTTGAGGCGCTAGCTTTCTGCCCCCAGCTTGGCAGGTTCGATCATGGCTCAGTTCGGTGGTATTTGAAGGTGCTCAAATACGTCAGCCTCCTGTCGGTAGATTTACTGGCACGTAAATGAACTTCTGCGGGACTAAATTCAGGCACCTCGGCTTCTCCGAATACCGTAAAACTAGTTAGTGGCACGTAAAGCAAATATATTGTTATTATTATTATTATTATTATTATTATTATTATTATTATTATTATTATTATTTTTATTATTTTGTTCACAGGGGTCGCGGGTTCGATTCCCGGCAGGATCGGAAATTTTAACCATGATTTTGGTTCATTCCGCTGGCACGAGTCTGGGTATATGTGTCGTCTTCATGATCGTTTCATCCTCATCACGACTTGCAGGTCACCTATGGCCGTCATTTGGCGAACTTGTCCTCGAACACTCCCGGCACTAAAGCCATGCGCCATTTCATTCTCTATTTATACACATGTATGTATGCAAGATGTATATTAAGTGAACCTTCAAGGAATAATAATAATAATAATAATAATAATAATAATAATAATAATAATAATAATAATAATAATAATCGCATGCCCACAGTTAAAGCATGCAAGAGTTTTGATTTGACTTCACTATAACGCTATTATTCTTCTTCTTCCTTCGTTATGCCCATTCATAGAGCGCGTTTGAACTTGTTAGTTGGTTTGATGGTTTGTGCCTTCTTATCCTCCCAAAATCTCTTCATGAATGCACTGTGTTGCATCTTGCGTTCTGTCGACCACTTCCTACCAGTTGTCTTTTTTGGTTTCTCCCTAAATTTATGATTAGCTACTTTGGTTCTAAAAGCTCCACGATTTTCCATGATGTCGTCTGTAATATTTATTTCTTGGAGGTCCGCCTTAGTTTCTTCTAGCCATTTTATTTTGACCTTCTTTGAGTTGATTACTTTGAATAATCTTTTAGTTAGTCTGTCGCTGTTCATTCTGTAGATATGGCCATAGAAATTAAGGCGCCTTTTCCGTACAGCATCAGTAAACCTGTCGGTGAAGGAGTAGAGGTCCGCTGTTTTCCTCTTAATCCACATTCCATTTTCTCTCGTAGGACCATAAATTTTCCTGAGAATTTTCCGCTCCTGCTTTTCAATTTCTGTAATTTTAGAGTGACCACCTAAGCATATGGTTTCTGAGGCATATAAAGCTTCGGGCAATACAACTGTCTTGTAGTGTCGTAATTTTGCATTACGCGATATGACTCTTTTGTTGTAGTAATTCCACGTCAGTCTGTACGCCTTATGTAGTTTGGTGTTTCTTTCTACATTGGCACTACTGTCTAATCCTGATGGTAGTATAATTTCTCCAAGGTATTTGAAGGAGGGCACCTGTGAAATTGTGCCGTTTTCCATCTCTAGCGGAGTTCTTTTGCTATTTTGACGTAGATTTTCCATGTACTTGGTTTTCTCGTAGGATATCTGGAGGCCTGCCTTTGATGCTATATTGTGTAGTCTCTGTATGGCATACCTTGTTTCATCCTTGGTCTTAGTAATGATTGCGAGATCATCAGCAAATGCTAAACATTTCACATTGACCTTGCTTCCCAAATTTCCGATGTTCTATAACGCTATTATTATTATTATTATTATTATTATTATTATTATTATTATTATTATTATTATTATTATTATTATTATTATTATTATTATTATTATTATTATTATTATTATTATTATTGTAACTTGAAAGCTTTCCAGTCTATCGAAAACATTAATCAAACATAACACATCTGTGTTATTAACACTATTCAATATATTTACAGGCATGTTTTAGAGTTAGTGTTATACATGTCTTAATGAGTGCTTTGGACAGCCTGAAAATCATTTAAGTTATATTAACTAAGTTGGCGCAGAAAAGTACGGCTTCCTTCTTAACATATTATTACTGTTAAACAACATGAAATGAAATGAAATGAAATGGCGTATGGCTTTTAGTCCCGGGAGTGTCCAAAGACATGGTCTGCTCTCCTGGTGCAAGTCTTTTGATCTGGTTCCCGTAGGCGACCTGCGCTTTCTGACGAAGCTGAAATGATTATTAAAACAGCACATAGGTACACGCATCCCTCGTGCCAGCGGAATTAACCAATGATGGTTAACGTTCCCGACCCTGCCGAGAATCGAACCCGGGACCCCTGAGACCAAAGGCCAACACGCTACACTTTAGCCAAGGAGCCGGACACATAACTTGAAATATCTGCATAATACAGTTCAGGCTGGAAAATTAATTATTTGAGATTATGTACATGAGTAATTGTTTAACCTGCTTCTGAACTGTAAATGGCGTCATCATAAATTTATTATAAGCAATATCGTACATTCTACAAGGTTGTACTTTAGAGTTACAATAGCGCGGGATAATTTCAAGAAAATACAGAACTTTCCATACGAACTAGAATGAATTATTTCCTTACGTAGAAACCTTCACAAACGTTAAGAAATGCTTATGTTTCAGTGTACAATTTCTATTTGGACATTGACTTGTAGGGTCTATATTTGAATCTCGGAGTGGAAAGTCTCATGACATTGTTCTCATCCTCTTATCACCTGATATACGGTTACAAGTGGGAAACGCAAGAAACAAGTTGCAGACTAACTTTATTTTCTGAATATAGGTAATAAAACGGAACCAACTAGTGTCAAATCAGCTTAGATAGGGTCGTGCCAATAAATGCATGGTAAATTGAATGACAGGTGAAGGAAGCAAAAGGAAGAGGAGACATGAATAAACATGAGAATACAAAATAATAAGAACAATCTTCACATCTTCGTTCTCTGCCGTCCTCAGATAAATGGGTCCTCTCCTCATCAATCCCAATTCTTCTATATACATTGGTTCCCATCTCCCGACGAGTTTGTTTGTGATTTCCATTTCCACCTTCAAGATCACCAGTCTTGATGCAGTAAGTGTAGAATAAGAAGAAAGCCAGATAAAGACAGGAAAAAGGAAATGACATAAGATAAATATGAATACAAGTTGTAGAAATCTAGAAACAGACGACCGGGCGAGTTGGCCGTGAGCGTAGAGGCGCGCGGCTGTGAGCTTGCATCCGGGAGATAGGGGGTTCGAATCCCACTGTCGGCAGCCCTGAAGATGGTTTTCCGTGGTTTCCCATTTTCACACCAGGCAAATGCTGGGGCTGTACCTTAATTAAGGCCACAGCCGCTTCCTTCCAACTCCTAGGTCTATCCTATCCCATCGTCGCCATAAGACCTATCTGTGTCGGTGCGACGTAAAGCCCCTAGCAAAAACAAAAAGAAACAGACGACAAGCACAAAAAGAGAAGAGGATCCCAACGTTTCAGTATAAGTAATTAACGTAGCACTTGCAATGGCTATCTTTCGGAAAATAAACACATGATTGCCACTTTAGTCAAAAGTACATTTTCTCGCTATTTCTTTTTCTCCTCAGGACGCTATCTCTCTGCGATCCGATTGATTATGATTACTCGCGAAACAGCGGCGCAAGTCTCCGTTTCCCCACAGATCGTTGCCCTTCAATTTTCCCCTCGATGATGTGTTCGAGAAGTTCATATCAGTTCACATCTCGTGATGCGTCCCATATGTATGGGCTTCCGTTCGTTGACGGGTTGTTAGAACTCCGTCTTCCTATGTAACACATTGGGGGCTTCCTCACCGGTGTTTCTTTCTACCCAGGATATTCAAAGTATTCTTCTGTACAAGAACATTTCGGCAGCTTCAATCCGCCTTTCCAGAAAGGAGGTCGGCGTCTAGTTTTTTAAACCATAAGCAAGAACAGGAAAATCATAGTATCACAAGATCCGAACTCGGAGTTGAATGTTGAGATTCATACCCTTGACCAATTTTTTTGGCTTGTCCATTCCCGAATAATATTTCATTCTTAGTGCTCAGTCATTAGAGTCCTAATATAGTTGAAGAATGACGCTGGCCGAACAATTGCGTAGTTGATGTGCAGGGAGGCCTGCTTAGGTGTTTTCGAAAATGTAGTATAATCAGATTGGTCTTACCTATATCCATGAGCAGACCAAATTATGCATTGATCCTTACAATGTTGTTATCAATAATGATTTGAAGATCACTAAGGCTATTTGCTAACAGAACCGTACCATCAGCAAAGCGGACAGTTTCTTTGAACACAGTCTCAAAATAGACATTAAAAAGAAGAGGGCACAGGACAGAGCTCTGTCGCAAGCCTCTCCGTATTCACTGCTGTACAATTTCACATGGACATTTTTGCTTTTGTTTATTGTAGTGGCAGACTCCT
Organism: Anabrus simplex; assembly: GCF_040414725.1. Lineage (NCBI taxonomy): Eukaryota > Metazoa > Arthropoda > Insecta > Orthoptera > Tettigoniidae > Anabrus > Anabrus simplex. The sequence goes on along the minus strand of NC_090265.1, from coordinate 79,340,654 downwards.
GGCACGGGTAATAAAGCAAACGTAACGGGAAAAGGAATTTTTCTGAATGATATTTTTTAGTGATTTTTGCATTTCATCCGCATCATGAAAACCCTACCAGATGTGAAGTGCTGGTTTCTTGTTTAGCTCAGCCAATTCCACGTCCAGCAAACCGAGAAGGAAGCTCCCATTTAGTTATGGGACCTTTAATCTGGCTAACTGCAATAAATTTCAAGGCAAGCACGTAATTGCTTGCGGCTTCGTCGGACGTGGTCGGAAAGAGATTCAGTAAATACAAGTAGTTGAATAACAGAAATTTATGCTCTCAAACAACAACTTAGAAACACATGTGTCTTTTAATATATTGTTTTCAGCCGTGCACCTCGCAGCGTTACCTCAGAGTTTTTAAAATATACTAGAAAAGTGGAGATATAAATTTTGAGAAAGACTTTACTTTTATTTTATCGCACAAAACTACAGCATGCATACGTAACAAGTTTAGGCAGAGATAATAAATTCTACTGCACGATGGATTTGCTAATTCTATCCTCCGGTGTAAATTAAGAACTCAGACAATAACGAGAATTTGTCCTAAGGAGTGATAGAGAAGTTTTATAAGAGGATTCAGACCAATATCTGTCTGTCTGTCTGTCTGTCTGTCTGTCTGTCTGTCTATTTTTCTGAACATCACAGGACAGAATTTATTTCTTGGAAATCAGTACTGGGATTGAAGTTAACGTATACGCGGAGAGTCTTGATGTGGGAAGTGTAGAATAAGAAGGAAGCCAGATAAACAAATGGAAATAGAGGTGACATAAGGTAAGTTGTAAAATCTAGGAACAAAATACTAGCACAGAAGGAAGAAAGCACCCTAACGATTAAATACAGTTAATAAAGTATCACTCACACTCTTTAGCTTTCGGACAAGGGGAAACCCATATATTATTAAAATGTATATATCGATGGTTTTCATTTAAAACCTCGTACGTCCTAATACTCATCCTACCCATTATGTCCCTTAAGACTGGTCACGCCTCCCAATCACATATTTATGTGTAGTCAATCAGAATAATTTTCTTTGTGTTCATTTTCCTATGCTAATATGTAAAGGAAAATGGATCTTACCATATTGTATTGTAGGGATGTTGTTTGCATGGCAAATTTACGAACTCGTACAGTAAATGTATCTAACCTTTCATTTTCCTTTAGCATAGGAAAGTCGGGCTCCATAGCTAAATGGTTAGCGTGCTGGCCTTTGGTCACAGGGGTCCCGGGTTCGATTCGCAGCAGGGTCGGGAATTTTAACCTTAATTGGTTAATTTCGCTGGCACGGGGGCTGGGTGTATGCGTCGTCTTCATCATCATTTCATCCTCATCACGGTGCGCAGGTCGCCTACGGGAGTCAAATCGAAAGACCTGCATCTGGCGAGCCGAACTTGTCCTCGGACACTCCCGGCACTAAAAGCCAATGGATGCCTTACAAAAAGAATTATGTAAATAAGTAACTCGGCTAGGATTTGAATAAAAACGGGTAAGGAAACAAGCGAATTTAGACCGTTTTCCGAAGCTACTTTTAGGCCGGAAGTGATTTTCGATTTTTTTTTCTTTTTTTTTTTTTTCTTTTAGGTTGATAGACTATCCAAGACTTACAATTTGAAACCGTTCCGGGCCCTTTAGCCCTTCAATTTTCGGAACAATTGAGTAAATTGCTTAATTTTACGTTTTTCGTAGTATGGGTACCCCTCCCTTTTCCGCTAAGAAATGTTTTCAACATTAAAATATTTCCTTCAAAACTGAGAGTGAACCCTGCTATAATGTGCAGTAAATCCACTAGGGGGGTTGGAATATTGCAAATGGAGGCGGCACAACACCTGACTCCAACTGAGTGTATACCGATGTGCGACCATGCTACTATCCCCTTCTGACTACACTCGCACGTGCCGTGAGCGTACATTACGATCAATCTCAGGTTTATGCTCGATGGAAACCCGCCCACGGCCTGGTGAACAGCCCTACAGCTTGGCGCTCCGTCACCACTGCTTCAAATATTTAAATGTCCAACTCGCTGACTCGCCACTTTTAGAAACAAGAGGAGCAAAGCCTGCGAGGGGAGGCACTTGTATAGAAAACAGCCGCGCCGGCCTGGCCTGGCCTGGCCTGGCTTAGCGAGATAGCGAGCCCAACAAGACAGGAGAAGACAGAATTTTTATTTTCCTATTTTACATCACGTAGGAGGGGATATGTGATTCCCTGGTTCAGATTCCGAAACTACTACTGCTAACTCTACTACAGTTCGAATAATACTAACAAGATTTCACAAAATGAAGAGAAATGCTCCTCATACTTCGTCTCTGAAACCGATAAAGTAGTTAGTGGTACTTAAAGACGTTATTATTACTATTATTATTATTGTTATTATTGTTACGGGGTTACCCGTGGAATGCAGAGGTGAAAGAAGGTGCGGGCTGGAATGGGTCTATCCACAATATGAAACCAAAACGTAAAATTTAACCGAAGATCATATTTTAGATAGACAACAAGATTTAACAAATTTTCACTAGGTGAAATAACAAAAATCAGCTACAAGGTATACTTTTTACAAACGAAAGCACAAGTTCAGGGATCTTAACCAGTTCTGGGCTTCGAGCCCCAATTTACAATCCTTGAGCTACTAGCCCAACTTTACCCAGGCATACATTTGTTCAAAGGGCAGGAAACCCCTTCATTCAAGGAGCACTTGCTCCCAACTTTTAACCTCAAGCCTCCCAGAGGCACTTTTCAAACACAAGAAAGAGCTGACTCGCTCTCAATTTTTCAAGCCTATTAAAGGCAATACCAGACTTTTACACTAAATTGCCATCAAGGCACCGCTTACATCAAATGAAACGGGGGTATCTCGTGGAAAAGAACAGATTAAATAAATGGCCCAAAATACAAAGATGAATGGAAGCGTTGCTTGAAATCCTACATGAAACCATTTAAAACCTAAGGGGCACTAGGCCGATGAAACAGGGGCAATTCCCAAACTATGGAGGTGACTCGTATGAGAAAACTTTAAGACATTACAGAAGAGTAGAAACAGTTACAAAACGTAGTCACCTCAAACCAAAAATGAAGGGGAGCTCAAGAGGGTAAAGCACTCTCCATCCCCGTTTTAAGTTAGAGATATGTGAAGATTTACAAAATGTTACATGTTTAAGAGATAGGTTACATAATAAAAAGGTTTCGGACCTTCCCCGAGGGTTAAACTGCTGAACTAGCGAGAAATAAAGATGTTAAGTGGCCATTACCTTGTTGAAGAGCTGCTGCCGGATGAAAAAGGCACTTCCCGCCTCCTGCATCACTTCCATACACTAGGCTAGATGTTGTTCGAATGGCCGAGAGACAAGAAAATCAGCAGTTTTGATACTCTCGGGGAAGATTCGAGACCTTTCATGAATAATTAAGACACACCCACAGTCGTTTATTGGCTGGCTATAAGTTACACATCAAAATTGAAGATGAAAGACACGATTGGTCAAAAATTAATTACAGAAATCCTGGATTGGCTAAGTTAAAAACTGGCGGCAAGAAAAGATTTATATTGCCAACCCACAAATGAAAGAACGAAATTTAGTAAAGAACAAACTTATGAATACAAAATTTCTTCAAATAAAGCTCTTCTACCTCGCACCAGGGTGCATGGTCATAGTTTTTTGTAGAGACATCTATCAGAGAATGTCCACACTTCTTGATCAATAAAAAACAGAACAAGTTGAACTCCACACAGTACTGACAACTTCGTAATCACAAAATTTACGGTAGTGACATCTTCTGAGAAAACTTATAAGTTGATACAGTTGTTAAAGTTCAGAGTTTCTCCTGTAGAGGAGTACTTAAAGGCGGAAAATTCAAATGTGCGGCGTATAGGTGTACCAGCCGGTACAATTATTATTATTATTATTATTATTATTATTATTATTATTATTATTAGGGTAAGATAAGCAGAGGAAGACCAATGTGAGAGTGGTTAGACTCAATTTTTTTTTACATTTTAATGTAAAAAATGTTATGGGTTTTAGTTCCGGGAGTGTCCGAGGTGCAGGTCTTTTGACTTGACACCCGTAGGCGATCTGCGCGTCGTGATGTGGATGAAATGATGATGAAGACAACACATACACCCAGACCCCGTACCCTCGGAATTAACCAATTATGGTTAAATTTCCCGACCCTGTCTGGAATCGAACCCGGGACCCCTATGACTTAAGGCCAGCACGCTAAGCATTTAGTCATGGAGCCGGACATAAGAGACACGGAATTAATTGACCAATAGAACTAACTGCAAACGAAGAGTTGTGGAGGCAAATACAGTACTTCATTCATAGAATCTTGCAGACTGAATACTCTATTATAGATGATTTGAATTTATCATATACTGTAAGTATCGGTAATGTATCAAGGACTCTACCCATGCAAATTCTTATTCACAGCCGCCTGCAGTATGGAGTAAACACATGCAGACATATATTGGATGAGGGTGATGTCCTACCCCAAGCGAAAGAAACAGGAGATAAATAGAGATTAGAGAGAAACCGCTTAAGGCAGAGAGCGTTAGAGAGTGAGAGATGAAAAGTGAGCACTTAACGCCAAGAAGTGGAGAGAGTCAGATAAGATAGAGGGAAGGAGGAGTACTGAAAAGAGCTCACACTTGGTGAGCAGGAAATAGCCCCACAGGAAATGTGGTGCCACTAACAACAAATTCTCCACAGTCGAGAGGGCCCAACAAAGGTAGGTCGGTCGTAAATTCATACGAACGTCTGCATTGTTATGTATGGTGCAATTTTAACAACAACAATAAAAATTAACAGTTTTCTTAAAAACATCACACGTAGAATACACTTTTCATGACAATGAACATTTTTTTATTTTTTTATTTTATTTTTACATTTAATCAATCTTCGCCATTGATGTACATTTTGTGCAGTTGCCCAGGTGGCCGGTTCCCTACCAATTGTTTACCAACACATTTTTTAAATAATTTCTAAGAGGTTGGAAATTTATCGAGCATTTCCTGTGGTACATTATTCCAATTCCTGACTCCTATTCCTATAAACGATATTTGCCTCAATTTGTCCTCCTGAATTCCAACTTGATCTTCATATTGTGATCTTTCCTACTTTAAAAGGAACACTCAGGCTTATTCGTCTACTAATGTCATTCCACGCCATAGCTTCCTCTGTAGATCAGTGGTAGAGTGGCGGGTTCGAACCCGGCAGAGGTAGTCGGATTTTTGAAGGGCGGAGAAAAGTCCATTCGACACTCCATGTCGTACGATATTGGCATGTAAAATATCTCTGGTGACACATTTGTGGATTACCCGACAAAATTCATTAAATCTCAGCTACAGGCGCCCAAGAAAGTTTCGACTTACTCGGTCTGCCATCTAGTAGGCCTAGAGTCAAACGGAACGTCGAAATTGACGAGCAGACCGCCAGATGGCGTCAAATTAAGATGTCTGCACGTGGTAGCTGACGCCATACGATTACTGTTATTATTCCGCGCCATCTCCTCACTGGCAGCTCAGAACGCACCACTTAGTCGAGCGGCTCGTCTCCTTACTCCCATGTCTTCACAGCCCAAATATTGCAACATTTTCGCAGCGGTACAAGTATTGTAGGTAAAATAATTTCTTCTTCTTAATCTGCTTACGCTCCAGCGAGGGATCTCACCTCTACCGCCCCAAGGGCAGTGTCCTGGAGCGTGAGACATTGAGTCGGGGGATACAACTGGGGAGGATGACCTGTACCTCGCCCAGGCCGCCTCACCTGCTATGCTGAACAGGGGCCTTGGTGAGAGATGGGAAGATTGTAACGGATAGAGAGGGAAGAGGGAAGGAAACGGCCGTGCCCTTAAGTTAGGTACCATCCCGGCATTTGCCTGGAGGAGAAGTGGGAAACCACGGAAAACCACTTCGAGGCAGGCTGAGGTGGGAAGCGAACCCATATCTACTCAGCTGACCTGCCGAGGCTGAGTGGATGACGTTCCAACCTTCGTACCACTTTTCAAATTTCGTCGCAAAGCTGGGAATCGAACCCGGGCCTCCGGAGGTAGCAGCTAATCACACTAACCTCTACACCACAGCGGCGGGCAAAGAAATATGTTATGATATGTATCATACATTATATTTATTATTATTTTCCTTGACGGTGTTTAAAATGCACAAACAAACAAATGAAACACGTAATCTGAAAACAGGTTTGTCTTTCACACGTTGAAATTATAATTAACAATGGTTTATTGTAAATGGCCACGCAGAGTGCACGCATGAGCTTTTTGGGTTGTTTATAACGCTGCTCGCGGGGCATTTTTGACCACGGAAGTCTTCCAAAGAAAATTATATTAACGATATGACGTTTAATCATTGCTGCCAAGATCAAAATATTTCGAATGTAAGATTCGAACGTTTCGGTAGATTAACTGACTCGTCCTGAATAAAATATTATAATTATAATTTCGTGTGACTATTTCTAGCCGGGTTCAGCCCTTGTAAGGCAGACCCTCCGATGAGGGTGGGCGGCATCTGACATGTGTAGATAACTTCGTGTTATTGTGGTGGAGGATAGTGTTATGTGTGGTGTGTGAGTTGCAGGGACGTTGGAGACAGTACAAACACCTAGTCTCCGAGCCAACGGAATTAACCATTTAAGATTAAAATATCAGACCAAGCCAGGAATCGAACCAGGGACCCTTGGAGCTGAAGACCAGCATGCTAACCATTTAGGCATGGAGACGGACTAATTATAAATGTGTATTATCAATTAAGAATTTAATACATATTGTCATTGCATAAGTTACACTCATTATTCACTTTTCCTATAGATGTCATTCAGTGCTTTCTTTCAGTGGAGACGCATGTGTAGCCCTTAAACACTTGGGACACATCACAGGAGACCGTTTTGAAATCGCTGCCAAACAAACAACTAAGACCGGAAGAAGTCATAAGCTGTTGGGTAAAATTAAGGTCGTAATATTGAAAGAAGCACTCTGACATTTATTAGAGGGAGGTCCGTTTACTGCCAGCCGGGGTGGGAAGAAGGGAGAAGGGGGTTTGGTTGCCATCGAAACGTAGGCGCGTCCATTGCGGTTGCCATGGAGAGAAGCCTGCTGGCCGGCTCGTGTTGCTTGGAGTTGCCGAACCTCTCACTTCTGAGTTGTGTACAACGGAACACAGCGGTCTGAACAAACGAACAAATGAGCCGAAAGTGAAGGGAAGGAGAAAGGAATACAGGAATGTGGCAACACCGTGCAATGGCACGTGCAACGCTTCTCCCTCCAGACCTATCTCTCAAAATACTTCTTTCAATATTACAGTTATAGGGACTTTAATGTTGTATTTTGGCTATACTGTAAATATAACTCCGATCACTGCATTGATGAGCACTGGGACGTCGTTTCTTTTCCCTGAAGTTGGACGTTGGTGGCGTGAAGTAATTGATGATGTCCGAGTATGCACTCTATGTACGTCTTCCCCTTATAACCATAGTACACGGTCGGGGATGAGATGATATGATTTTATAGGACTAGTTTTCTACGGCCGGTTGCCCTTCCTGACTCCAACCTCATTTGAGGAGTTAATAAAGATGAAATGAATGATGGTGAATGAAACTGAGTAACGAGGTGGAAGGAATCGGTTGTGGCCTATGAATGTGGACTGGCCCGGCATTTGTCTTGAAATGAAAACGGGAAACTACAGACAGCCTACGGTGGGGCTCGAACCCACGGGTCTCCCGAATGCAGATAATGGCTCCAAGGCGGTAATGCGTTAACACGCGCGACCACTACAGTACGCTCAGTGTATGGTTTCTAAATGATCTTCTTCTTCTTCTACAGCTTTTCCTCCCCCTGTGGGTGGGGGCGGTAGAATAACACCCACGGTATCCCCTGCCTGTCGTAAGAGGCGACTAAAAGGGGCCCCAGGGGCTCTGAACTTTGGAGCGTGGGTTGGCGACCACGGGGCCCTTAGCTGAGTCCTGGCATTGCTTCCACTTACTTGTGCCAGGCTCCTCACTTTCATCTATCCTATCCGACCTCCCTTGGTCAACCCTTGTTCTTTTCCGACCCCGACGCTATTAGGTTTGCGAGGGCTAGGGAGTCTTTCATTTTCACGCCCTTCGTGGCCCTTGTCTTTCTTTGGCCGATACCTTCATTTTTCGAAGTGTCGGACCCCTTCCATTTTTTCCTCTCTGATTAGTGTTATATAGAGGATGGTTGCCTAGTTGTACTTCCTCTTAAAACAATAATCACCACCACCACCACTACAGCTTTTCCCACACCTGTGGGGTCGCTGATTCAGACTCTGTCGCACATGTGGATTTGGCCCTGTTTTACGGCCGGATGCCCTTCTTGACACCAATCCTGTATGAAGGGATATAATCACTATTGCGTGTTTGTGTGGTGGTTGGTAGTGTAGTGTGCTGTGTGAATATGAAGAGGAAAGTGTTGGGACAAACACAAACACCCAATACCCGGGCCGGGAGAATTAATCAGACGCGATTAAAATCCACGACTCGGCCGGGAATCGAACCCGGGACCCTCTGAACCGAAGGCCTCAGCGCTGACCATTCAGCCAATGAGTCGGACATGGTTTCTAAGTGATTTATTAAAATGAAACTTAAGAAAATCGTTCCGTTGAGTTGAGATTTTGAAGAATTCGACAGAAGAAGCGATGTGACGCCAGAAGCTGACGTCTGATTAAAAAGTCGTTGAAAAACACGTCCTGTATATTACTCTTACACAAACTTGGTGTTTGGTAGCGAGATTGTATCTTAGGTGGACTTGTGTTACTTTTCAGGTGAAGACAATAAACTATTCTACATTCTCACAGGCAGGGAAAAATCGAAAATTAAATAAGGAAAGTGTAAGAAACGACAAGTAAACTGAATCAGTGTCGTTTGATGATGACAAGCAGGAAATGGCAAACTGTCAGTTTGAAACTTGTAAGCAGATCAGCAGTAATAGACACTACCAGTACTTCTTCATATATGCTAATCTGTAAGGTGATGACGTTTTGTCGGTTTCAGACTGAGAGTACTCCTCTAAAATATTTTAGAAATAAAGCAGCACTGGATGTCAATATTCATGTGATGTAGAAATTTCACGCCATATTTAAAATCTTAGTACTATGGAGATATTATACCTCTTTTACTGAACCACTGGGAGTGATGCGATGGATTTCGTATTCATATTCTGGCAGAATCAGTTGTTATTTTGAAGTGCTTACGTGTGAGAGACCCGTGGCAAGTAAAAGAGCACCTTTTCAAGGGAATACATCTTTTCTTTCTTTTCAGGCAGCTTCTCAACGGTCCAGGAGAAGCTCAACCAAGATTACTTTGGACACTTATAATGGAAAATAAACCTGAAAAAGAGCCGTAAAGCTAACATGCATGCACAGGTATTGAAATCAAAATGATACTCTTCCTCCATCCATGTTAAATACAATAATGAAAAATGTGCTAATTACCCACATACAGTAGAGCCGTAGTGAAATACTCGTGCATTATTTCGAGAGGTCCTCAAGATATCACCTACTCTGTGTTGAAAGAAATGAGAAAAGCATTAATCATCAAAGTGGGTTTTTTTAATCAACCATAGTTCAGTAGTTCCCTTTAAGATGGCTTTGAGAAATGTAAGGAACTTCACTCGCATGTATGTGGTCCTGAAATGACCGTGATATTTTGTCGCGTTGACGTGATTCACGCGTGACGAATCTTCGTCTCTGTAAGTGACACATATCCAAATAGTTGGCAGTGGACGTAGGGAATGCCAGCACAAAGAGTCAAGGCACGAGACTAATTGATGTGAAATGGCGATGTGTCGAGACAAGCACCTCTTAAATGTTCTTTGTCAACTAACATCGAGATTTATCTATCTTTAGTCTTCCATAGGACCACCAAGTCACGCACTGAGTCAAAGGCGTGGATTTCTTTCCTTAGGAACTATGAATAACAAACATCTTTCAGATAGACATCGAAAAATCAATTTAAAAGGAACAAACGAAAGCTTATATTCATGACAAATAACCTCGGCTGCCAAACCCTGAAAGTCACAAATTAAAAATAACTGGTTACTAGCCTGAACTTAACAAACCTCCATCCACTTCTCTTCCCAACTACTCTACATTAGTTTGTCTTTCTTATTATGAATACTAATGTTGACATGGAAGAAAAGATGGAATTTCTGTACTAATGCTCTAATATAATTTCGATGTAAAATACATCTGTAGTTTTGGAACTGTACTTCGGCCAGTGAGAGATACAAATACACGATTTTCTTGTAGTGCTTTCTTCATTATTGGAGGTTGGCTACAATCACACCGGAAGTCTGCACTGTGTTCGGCTGTCTTTATGTTTCTAGTCGATTCTAGTTCTCTCCAGTCTCGTACGTTCCTCAGACAAGAATATTCAACAAATACATGATTTTTAAATAAGTCGAAATTATTTCTACACAACACATGTTACGACAGCGTTCAATACCTCACTTTAAAGAGAAGGGATCATTGAATCCATCAATAAGAATCTAACCTTGGTATGACGCCGTAGGATAATGCAATTATGCTGCCGTCTTGAGGTAGTAAAACATTAGAAATAATAATGGGGTGTGACCTCCGAAAAAGGCCTCTTGCAGGTCTTTCCAGTTGACGCCGTATAGAAGACCTGCGCTTCTATGAGGATGGAGCTCTACCTATGATGATTCTAATGATGAAGACGTCACATACACCCAGCACCGGAGCCATCGGGGTTAACCAATTAAGGTTAACATTCCTGAACCGACCGGGAATTGAATCCGAGACCCCTTGGACCAAAGGCCAGCACGCTAACTATTTAGCCATGGAGCCGGAGTAAAATCTCCGTGCTGCACGGCGAACTGTTAGTGTAACTCTAGACTCTGACGTGGTCGAGCGTCTTGTGAAATCACATTTGACTCGTGGGTTCTATTCGTATATGGCAAAAATACGTCAAATGATGAATATTTAGGAAAATCATGGATCAAAGGTCCACTTCCGTTGCGTAACGTTTGGTGCTATTAGCTGCCGTGCTCGGAGGCCCGGTTTCGATTCCTTGACTGCCAGAGACTTAAGAATGGCAGAAGGGCTGGTTTGTGGTTACATTTGGAGCTGGGATGGATAGAACGCAACCGTTTTATTGCGACCCTTTCGAGAATACGACCGTTGTTGAGTGAAACCGTTCCAAGAACGTAACAGTTGTCAGTAGCAGTGCCGTTCTGCTGTTGCGTTCTTCACTAGCACCGTCTCACAGCTTCACAACTGGTACGTATATAAAACCGTCGTTCGCAATCGTTGCATTTCTTGAAACTAAAGTTTTCTAGTGTTACTAGAATAACTCACAGGTCAGGTAGGCCATTCCCAAGAACTGCGCTGCTATTGGCTATTGCACCTGACGTCAGCGGGAGTGAGAATTCAGTGCTTCGCCAGATCCAATGGCTTGAGTGTTGAGGTATTAGCTATATATTTTTTGAGCTAATCTTGTTATTTATTTTGATTACACTACACTCAGTCATGAAATACAGAACTAATGTATTATTAGATGCCATAACATTTATAATTTCAAACTAGTACGAAAACATACCACTTCAAATCCGTCTCTGTAATGACCGAGACACTCTCACAACGGCTTGGACGGTGGCACGCTGGCCTTCTGAGCCCAACTTGGCAGGTTGTATTCTGGCTTAGTGAAGGTACTCAAATACGTCAGCCTCATGTCAGTAGATTTATTGGCACATTAAAGAACTCCTGCAGGACTAAATTCCGGCACTTTTGCGTTTCCGAAAACACGTTATCTGATCGAATAAAAAATTTAACACAATATACAATAGGAAGTTTTATACATTGTTTATAAATTTCAGAATTTATTTTTCCAAGGAGAAAGGCCGTTATCAATTTTGTACGTTTTCCTTGCTCTGTGTGGTTGGAAAATTGCTTTCTTTGTCACACTGGAATCTTTATATATCCAAGGGATATACTGCATGACTGAAATACGTAAATTAATTCACTTCTTAATATACTGTATATTTGTATTTGTATTGGATAGAATGATATGGATCACTGACTGGCCGGTTCAGGGAAAGTCGTGAGACGTTGCCACGGTTGATGCACTACCTCATTTCTATCCACATCGGTAAGAGTACGTTATTTTGCAACCTTTGTCCCTGCACAACTGATTCGGTGTCTAATAACAACTTTTTTGGCCAGCACTAGTTACGCTAGTACATGCAGCTCACCTCCACCTCAGGACGAGGACACGAGTTATATGGTACACAGAATTGCGAAGTATCTTACTGTCGTTAATTGTCACGTCAAATGGACAATAACGGGTTTCAATAGTATTTAAAATACATTTGGGGGAACATAATAACTTTTCCGAATTCCAAAATCGCCAATAATAAGGCTCTAATGACTTATCGAGAGAATTTCAAACTTAAGGCAGTCAGCGTCATGGAGCATGTTCTGCGCTGTTCGAGCCAAGGGAAGGAAAAAATTTAGAACTCGTGAACTTGAATACGACCAAATATATTTAGAATTAAGAAATGCCAATAATAAATTTACGTGGCACATATTTTACGCCAAACATTGTGTCGTGACCGTGACACAGCCCTGTTCGAATACACTTAGCATAATAAAAATAGGTTTTATTTAATAGTGCTTCTTTTGATGGCTCACGAAGAACGCTGCCTTCATCACAATATTAATAATATACTGATTCTCAACGGCAATTTAGCAAGGAATATTTGAAGAACATGGTTTTGCTAACGAAGGAGTTGCCCGGCCTATGCAGTAAAAGCGTGTTCGGTTCACACGGAAGAACGTGGGCTCGATTCCCAGTCAGAAAGTCGAAAATTTAAGAAATGAAATGAAATGTCGTATGGCTTTTAGTGCCGGGATATCCCAGGACGGGTTCGGCTCGCCAGGTGCAGGTCTTTCTATTTGACACCCGTAGGCGACCTGCGCGTCGTGATGAGAACGAAATGAGGATGAAGACAATACATACACCCAGCCCCCGTGTCATTGGAATTAGCCAATTAAGGTTAAAATCACCGACCCGGCCGGGAATAGCACCCGGGTCCCTCTGAACCAAAGGCCAGTACGCTGACGGTTCAGCCAACGAGTCAGACATTTAACAAACGAAATTTCCGCTTCCGAAAGTGTACATGGCCTGAGGTTTACTCAACCTACAACAAAAATGCGTAGCAGTTTAATTTCTGGGGAGAAAGGCGCCTGGGCGTAGAGCCAACCACTCTACCCTATCATGTGCCGAGGTTAAGGATTGTGGAATCCTGTACGGAGATGACTTTGCTTTGCTTTTTTTTTTTCCTTTTGGCTTTGTTAAGGAATAGAGATCCTAAGGCATATAAACATATCTCATGGTAAGAGGGATGACTCAGTTTCAGAGGTATTAGAATATAATTTATCATCCCCAGTTTTGCTCTTTTTGGACTAATTTAATCAAGGGTTCTTGCCACAAACGAAGTCAGTATACATTTTGGTAACGTACAATTCTTAGTATCCTCCGTAGTAAAGGTCATTGAGTAACTCAGGAAACCAAATATTTTCCGAATATACTCAAGAAGTTGAATAGAATGATTTGGGCAATTTTCAAACAATATAATTATAAACAAATGAACATGCACAAAATTGTTTTTGCGCGGAGAGGAGTATGGCCCCGCTTGTCAAACAATCAAGTACTGTATGGTAATCTATTCGTTCCATTTATCCCAAAGGCTTTCGAGAAGTGCTGACTGTGAGTGACAGGAAGCATTTCTAGATACAGCTTTCATATTCGATTAACATTTCCCTGTGCCACTCTATATATTGTTTTTACATTTTAAGATATGTTTCCAAGAATCATGGTTTTTACTTTTCTTTTGGAATCGCTATGAGATTTATTATTTTCTGACACAAATCCCCGCCGGATTTCGGAGAAATATTCACTGAAGTAATTCGATAGTCGTGATCTCTTAGACCGATCTGTGCTTGTTTTTCTTTCCTACGGTTTGGAAGAAAAAGGTTTTATTTTTAGACATATTGCAGAAAAAAGTAGTCTCTTTAAGTAACATACACTCCAGCGTGAACAAGTAATCGAGTTTAGTTTAAATAGAGTTGTATCGTGTTATGTAACTTATCTCACCGCATTAATTTCCATAGGGCTAGCAGCAACATTACACATCCGGACTTCACCAACCTCGTTAATTGTGTTCTGCTTAATTTGTCATACTCTTTGCAGAGAATAAGTAAAATCCTGCGAGGTCTAATGTCAAGCACAGCTCTCTGTTAATATTATCGTTCGTGGTTAGATTCCATATTCTACCTAAGAATGTTCCCTTCGTAAATGGGTCTTAAATGTCCTTTATTAAGTCTAATGAGAACACTGATTAGCTGTGCAGTACGAGAGGACAGATGAAGTAATGAAAACTGTTATAGAATTGGCCTGAGTTATGTCAATTGCTGTCCCCCATACTTTGAATGCTGTTATAACTTATCTCTGGACATAATTAGTGTGGTGCTTGGGTGATACGTCTGGCATGTGAATATGAAGATTTAATAGAGGGGTGCATATAAAATTGAGTGACCTCTTTGGGAGCTAGCGACAGTGATAGTAGAAACAATAGAGGGTTCAGGTGGCTCGGTGATTAGAAGAATCTTAAACATAAAAATGTTTAAGAATCAAAGAATTGGTTTAACCACCTAATCGATACCTTTATTTGCCTTTGGCAATTTTATAAAATCATTCGTAGTAAATGTTTCGTCTGCTTCGAAGACATCAGCTACTATCACTTATGCTTAGGTACAAAAATATGGAAGTGTACACAATATATTGTTCTCATAACAGCCTTCATCTCTTCTCATGAAAAGCTTATAACTTTGTCTAACGGGGGAAGGACGATGATGATGGTAGTGGTGGTGGTAGTGGGATGGGGGAGGAATCCTTAAAATGTGCAATTAAAAACTTATACTTAACTAAAATACTAGTACAACATTTGTTCAGATTCAAATTTAAAAGATAAAAAGGTATTTTAAGTCTCTGTCGTGCTTCTGCTCGAAAGCGTATTTGAAAAAGCACCAACCGGGCGAGTTGGCCGTGCGGTTAGGGACGCTTGCATCCGGGAGATAGTGGGTTCGAATCCCAATGTCGGCAGTCCTGAAGATGGTTTTCGCTTCCTTCCCACTCCTAGCCCTTTCCTATCCCGTCGCCGCCAGAAGACCTATCCGTGTCGGTACGACGTAAAGACAATTGTAAAAGAAAAAGTCAAAAACACCGGTTAACTTGTTACAATCATTTTACTTAAGGTGGACCCTTGTTGTCAAATATAAAATGCAATGTTAAGGATGTGCTTTGAAGTTGAATGATTTTATAAAATTGCCAAAGGCAAATAAAAGCATCGATTAGGTGATTAAACAATTGTTTGATCCTTAGATTGTCATACTGGTACAGTGAGGAAGTGGATAGTCTGTAATAAATATGTTTTTCAGACGACAAACACCTGTAGTTAACCCAACGTAGATGTCATAAATTCATAATGACCATCCTTCCTACTTTTAAAGGAAATAGTATAATATTGTTTGAAAACAGTTCCTTATCAAGTACAGCAACAATTAAATGGCACCATTTCACCACCTGACGAGGAGCCTAGACTCTGAAACGCGTGGTGGAGAAAAACATTTAATAAACACTGTGACTAGTAACATTTTATAATTATTCATAAAGGAAACATGGAATGATTTCTGTGTACGCCATAATCTTCTTCTTCATTTTTTTTTTTTTGCTAGTTGCTTTACGTCGCACCGATACAGATAGGTCTTATGGCGACGATGGGACAGGGAAGGGCTAAGAGTGGGAAGGCAGCGGCCGTGGCCTTAATTAAGGTACAGCCCCGGCATTTGCCTGGTGTGAAAATGGGAAACCACGGAAAACCATCTTCAGGGCTGCCGACAGTGGGGCTCGAACCCACGATCTCCCGATTACTGGATACTGGCCGCACTTAAGCGACTGCAGCTATCGAGCTCGGTAATCTTCTTTGTACATCTGCCATTAGCGGTGAGTTATGTATTATTCCCTCGTTCTCTTTCGTTAGTAATAATTCATCACTTTAACGTCAGTTTTAAATATGATTATTAGGTGTTCTCAAAGATTTGGGTGATTTTCTGATTATTTTATTTCACAAAATATACGAGCCGCGATCGTACTGATAAGATGTTTTCAAAATTATAAAGACAGGGTACACAGGTCAAAACTTAATCACGAAGTTTGCGAACTGTCAATTTAGAAGCATACTTGGAAAGTGCATAGGCCTTGATCAGCATTGCTGTGCGTCCTGGTTCAATTTTTTAGTGAGTCCAGGGACTGTACCTCGCTCTTTGACAAAGGATCTCCTCGTTGGCGTTTCGCTTTATTCGATTTGAGTCATACCATAACAAGCAGTACGAGTAATAGGCTGAAATCGTTATTTAAATCAGGAACAGTATATCACACAACATTATTATCTTGGCTGCGGCAGCTTCTTAACGTCCTAGTAACAAGCCAGTAATGACATCAGCCTGTGCGTTATGGGCCAATTAAATTATACAAGTGATCGAAGAAGTAGATAAGGCGAGGAACTGTCTTTTCCCGAGGGTATATGGGATCTTTCAATAGTGGACCTGCATCATCACCGACGATGTTAGATAATTGGAGACTGAAATCTAGTTGTGGGTTCCTCATATCAACAGATCACAATTTGCACCTTGTAGTTAGTTAACTTGTAGTTACAATTCAGTCAATTACCTAGACGATTCACAATGCCCATAAATGTCCGCTCCGTGGCTAACGGGTTAACATACTAGCATTTGGTTCAAGGAGTCTCGGGTTATATTCCCGCCCAGGTCGGTAATTTTAACCTTCATTGTTTAATTCTTCTGTGTCGGTGACTAGCTGAGTATGTTGTTTTCAACAGTAGATTTCATCATAGGTAGGTGCCCGCCTCAAAGGTTAAATGATTAGTGTGCTGGACTTTGGTCACAGAGGTCCCGGGTTCGATTCCCGGCAGGGTCGGGAATTTTAACCATGATTGGTTTATTCTTCTGGCACAAGGGATGGGTGTATGTGTCATCCTCATGATTATTTCGTCCTCATCACGACGCGTAGGTCTCCTATGGGTGTCATATCAAAAGACGTGCAGCTGACGAGCCAAACTTGTCATCGGATACTCCCAGCACTAAATCCATACATTGTTTTTTTTTCTTTTTTCTTTTTCATTCTAGGAAGGGCTTCATTTTCAAAGACAAGCAGGTCGGCCGTGAACAAAAATTAAGGGAATGATTTTTCAAAATGTCCACAGTGGGGTGGAATTCTTCCTTGTTACCAAGTGAAATGTTGAAAGTGTTTGTTTTCCAGCTCTGGTACTACAAATTCTAAAAGTTGTATCGGACCAATAAACACAATTACGGTGATTAACATGTTCATAGTTTGAAAACTGCCTCATCTGTTCATAAAGTTGATCGCCGAACTTTGGATCCACTTCGTTTCGAACTACAATCAACTCACAGACCTAATTATTCTTTCATAGTCGTAGTCATGCAATCCGTGAAATAATTTGGGTGCAAAGGCTTGAAGTTTACACCTTTTATGCTTCTCTGCAGCCTCCTTCAAGAGATACTCAACCGAACAGAAGCCTTCCTCGTTCATGGATGAGACTTTGTACAAATGCTTGAGCATCAAATTACGCATTTTCTTCATTACGGATATTGCGTAGCCGACCGCAACTGATGCATCTCTGCTGTTTCCCGTTCTTTGCAATCCGACGTTTCTACAAATTTTGGCGAATGGGTAACGGTATATCAGGAAATCTCGTACTACACTCGTGATAGCTTCTGGAAGTCTCTTCGTCATACTTCCAACATAATCGAAGCATTTAAAATTTGCTCTTCATTAGTAAACTGGTGTGTCATTCCAAAGAATGTTATACAGCAGAACAGAACAGAACACAGATGCTACTCAATAATAACAACAAAAACAATAGCTGTCTCACGACCGACGGCGGTCAAATGAATGTGTTTATATAATGATACCAACTACTGTTACCGAATGAAACCTAAATACAAGAATATTTCCCTCCTCATTAATTAATGGCTAAGGGGAAATTGAGAACTGCGCCTACAAGCAACGAATTTCTCACTTGTCTACCTAATGAAGCAATATTCATTGAGACGGGCAGAATAATTCAAATGGTAGACCACTGGCTTTCTGAATCGAGGTGGTGGATTCCATTCGGACCAGTCGTATCTGCAAGTGCTGAAATGGGCCAGGTTCATGTCAGTAGATTTACTGGAACGTTAAAATGAACTCTGGCCAGGAAAACATTTCCCTCACGACAATGTCTCCGAAAACAAAACAAAAAATGAAGTACTATAACACAAGTCAGTTTTGAAAGATGATACTGATGCTACTGTTTTATCCGTCAATAGCGGGTTACGTAGAGTAAAATGAAGCAGTAATGCCATCTAGTGAGGGTGACTGGCAGCGGGAGAGACAGAACAAACCTCAATTTTAAAAATGCTCTCAGTGTAGCTAGTCAGAAATTTAGTATTTGGATTTGTACATTTAGTAATTCGTAGCATTTGTAATTCAGCATTGAACAGCGTTTTGAAGAAAAAATAAAATTTGAATTTTCTGATAATATTAATGTGAAACTGAAGTTACATTGGCATAGAGCAAATAGTAAAGTCATCTCCGTACAGGCCATGAAGGCCCTTGGAGGGTTGTAGATAAAGGCTTCCACTATACGTCACCTCGGTACGTGGTGGGGTAGAGTGGTTAGCTCTACGCCCGGCGACCTTTCACCCCATGAAATAACCTGGTACTCATTTATGATATAAGCTTAGTGAACATTAGGGTCATGTGCACCTCCGGAAGTGGCAATCTCGTTTCTTAAATTTTTCGACTTCCTGACGGGGACTCGAGCCCACGTCCTTCCGGGTGAACCGAGCACGCCTTTACCACCTCGGCCAGGCAGTCCCTAAATATTAAAGTACAAATCAATGGAAATCCACAGCCTGTTTCCAGTCATCCGCCCGGGTCAGGATTAGAATGAATGAAGCCCCTATCTAGCGGCGAAGATAGGAATTGTCCCGGCTGCCGAAGCCTGTCGCACTCCTCTGGGGCAATGATTAATGTATGATAGATGAAATGAAATGATATTGGAGAGTGTTGCTGGAATGAAATATGACAGGGAAAACCGGAGTACCCGGAGAAAAACCTGTCCCGCCTCCGCTTTGTCCAGCACAAATCTCACAGGGAGTGACCGGGATTTGAACTACGGTATTCAGCGGTCAGAGGCCGACTCACAGCCTTCAGAGCCACGGAGGCTCCCTAAAGTACAATAAAGCATAATAAAAGTGATCATTAAGCTTTCTTTAAAAAAATATTCTTATTCTTCTTCGTTTAGGCCTACGATGGACCACGTGATTCTTAACTCTGGTGAGCTCGTTTCTTCCTCTTAGCCCAGTATTCCTTCATTCTAGCGCTATGGATGTCTTTTCTTTCTTGAGTCCATTTCACTCCTACTCCTGGACGCAGTGATTTAGCTCTTAGTGACTGGAGAGAGTCAGATGTCTAGACTAACTTTCTGAACTTACCTCGGTTGTAAATGTTAATGTGATCAATGTTTAGGTATTGTTGGTCTTTCCGAACTAAATTCGTCCATTCGGCATTTGTTGCTTTCTCTCTAGATACAGTGTTGAAGATTCTTGAAGTGAGTCTCTGGCTGTCCATCCTGACTACGTGACCATAGAAGATTAGTCTTCTCTTCCTCATAGATGTTGTAATGCTCTCTATTTTACTGTACAGTTCCTTGTTGTGTCTGATTCTGTACCCATCTCCTTCAATGGGACTCATAATCCTTCTGAGGATCATTCGCTCTTTCATTTCCAGTTTTCTGAGTTGTCCTTTCCGGGTCATGTTTAGCCATTCTGAGGCGTACAGTACAGATGGCCTTACTACCGTGTTGTAGTGTCTAAGTTTAAGATTCAAGGAGAGAGATTTAGACTTGTATGTGTTCTTACAAAGATGATAAGCTCTGTCTAATTTAGTGCATCTATTCTTCATTGCAAGGTCTTCATTAACATTTGTAGTTATCCATTCTCAAATATATTTGAATGAGCTGTCCTTGTGTATTATTTTGTCCCCCAAAGAAATGAAGTTGGGTGCTTCTCTGATGTTGGTCAGAAATTATGTTTCATTGACAGTGATCTTTAGCCCTACTTTAGCTGCTATGCGTTCTAGGGAGGATAGGTGGTACGTAGCTTATTCCATACTTGAAGCTAAGAGTGTGAGGTCATCTGCGAGGGCTAAGCAAGTGACTGTTAACTTGACTTTTCTGTAGCCGATTTTTAATCCAGAGTTGTCAGCTAGTGTGTTCGTCCATTCCCGAATGACCTTCTCCAGCAGACAGTTAAACAGGATGGGGGACAAACCATCTCCTTGTCTAACACCTGTTTTGATCTCGAAGCTTTTTGATAATACCCCTCTGAATTTGACTTTGGACATGGTGTTCGTTAGAGTAGCCTTCACAAGATTCAAAGTCTTCTTATCCAGTCCCATTTCAGTCAACGTCTCAAAGAGGGGCTGAAGAAGATTTTGTAAGTTACTGATAGGAGAGAGACCCCTCTATAGTTGTTAGGTTCTAACTTGTCTCCTTTCTTGTGCAGCGGGTGGATGATAGCTGAAGTCCAATCCCTTGGTAGTGTTTCTGTTGTCCAGATGTCAGTTATGATTCCATGGATATTGTCAATTGACTCTTCATCTGCATGTTTACATAATTCTGCAACGATGCCATCTTCGCCTGCTGCTCTGTTAGACTTCAGTTCAGAGATGATCTGTTTGATTTCTTCTTTGGTAGGAGGAAGGGAGTCAGTATTAATAACATTCTTGGGTTGAAATTGTACTTTTCCCTCAGGTTCTTCTGCTCTGAGGAGGTCATTATATTGTTATTATTATTATTATTATTATTATTATTATTATTATTATTATTATTATTATTATTATTATTACATTTCTTTCTCTCCTTCTTTCTTAATTCGTTTACCCTCCAGGGTCGGTTTTTCCCTCGAACTCAGCGAGGGATCGAATCTCTACGACCTCAAGGGCATTGCCCTAGAACGTGAGATTTTGGGTCGAGGGATACAACTAGGGAGAAGGAGCTGTACCTCGCTCAGGAGGCCTCACCTGCTATGCTGAACAGGGGCTTTGTGGGGGGATGGGAAAATTGAAAGGGATAAGGAATGAAGAGAGAAGGAAGTGGCCGTAGCCTTAGGATAGGTACCATCCCGGCATTTGCCTGGAGGAGAAGTGGGAAACCACGGAAAAACACTTCCAGGATGGCTGAAGTGGGAATCGAACCTTCCTCTACTCAGTTGACCTCCCGAGGCTGAGTGGACCCCGTTCCAGCCCTCGTACCACTTTTCAAGTTGTGTGGCAAAGCTGGCAATCTAACCCGTGCCTCCAGGGGTGGCAGCTAATCAGACTAACCACTATACCACGGACGCGGACACTATTATTATTATTATTATTATTATTATTATTATTATTATTATTATTATTATTATTATCATTCATTTCTATCTGCGCTAGTATGGACCATAGAGTAATAACTTCAGCAAATTGGATATTCATTCGTTTTCCCTTCATTGGCTTTGATGTTCCGCCACTAATCCTTGATTCGATTGCTTGTTTCTTTTCTTCTGTCTTCTGAAAATATCATATTTGGAAGTTTCCGTCTAACGTCATCTCCGAAACCCTTGAAATGCAATACAAGTTTTCTGAATATTTTCTCTTCCGATGTTCAATTTCTCCATGAGGTTAGATTAATTTAAATGGCAAGTTTTTACGGACAAATGCTTTTCCTGCGGCTAAACTGAGTTGTGGAGCTAATTGAGACGTAATTAATCAGGGTGAATGATAATGAGCAAGGAAATGGAAGGAGTCGTCTGTGGCCTATGGATAGGAACTGTCCCAGCATTTGCCTGGAAGTGAAAATGGAAAACCAAAAAAATAATTCTCAGAACAACCGACGGTGGGGTTCGAACCTACTCTTTTTGCGAACGCTGAGCTCGGCTCTATAGCCGTAGCGCGTTAACACATTATTATTATTATTATTATTATTATTATTATTATTATTATTATTATTATTATTATTATTATTATTTCGTTTTGGCCAGCTATGGGCCACGCAAATCTACGCTTTTCTATCTTGAGCTTAAACACTCGCCCAGTACTTCCGCATCCTTCTTCTGTGAGCTTCCTTCCGTTCTTCGGTCAACGTCTTGTCTATCTTCATTTTAGGTTTTGTTCCGAAAGTATGTAGACCTTAATATTTCTTTTTTAAAAGGTCACGCTGCAAGATGTCATCACGGAAGATCCCCAATTCTTGTAAATCCTGTTGCACCTCGGTGTACAAGACCCCTTTACTTTTCTTATTTCGAAAGTAGGCAAAGATTCGAGCGGACCATATTTCTGACCTGAAAAAGAGATCCTAATTGTGTCTGTTATTTTCTGCATATGAAGATATAGTTCATGACTGTGCCTCCTCCATTTTCCTTTAACGAGCCCAAGATCTTCCTTCGAATCTTCCTTTCTTTGGTTTCTAGTTATTCTGCCAGACCTTTCGTATTCATTGGGAGGCATTCTGCTGCATATACGAGAGCTTCAGGTCGAATTACTCTGCAGTATATATATTATGGTTTTCCAAACATAATAATTTATTATTATTATTATTTTCTTTTTTTACGTCGTTATGCCCTACTCAGGAGCACGGTTGAACTTGCTTAGCTGATGTGTTGGCCTTCTTTTCCTCCCAAAATCTCTTCATCCTCTCGCTGAGCTTCTTCCTTCGTTCTTCTGTCCAAGTTATAGTAGCTCTGGTGTTGGGTTTGTCTTCAAAGTGGTGATTGTCGATTTTGGTTCTGAATTCACATCTGTCCTGTACAATGTCTTCTGAGGTGTTGATTTCCTGGAGATCTGTTTCAATTTCACGAAGCCAGCTGTTCTTGGTTTTAGACGAAAGGGCCAGATTGAAAATTCTTTTAGTTAGCCTGTTAGTGTTCATTCTGATGTGTCCATAAAATTTCAATCGTCTTATCCGAAAAGTGTGAGAATTTTTTTTCAGAATGACAATATATCTCCTGGGATGATTTTTTTCTCCATATTCCATCTATACAAACTGGGCCAAAAAATGTTCGTAAAATTTTCCTTTCTTGTTTCTCTATGTCTTTGGTTAAAGATCCACCACCAATGATTAAGGTTTCTGAGGCATATAACGCTTATTATTATTATTATTATTATTATTATTATTATTATTATTATTATTATTATTATTATTATTATTATTATTATTATTATTATTGAACATTAGAAAATAGTGGACCCACAATTCTCTTCCCGCCGGATGCCAAGAAGGTGTTGGTTGGTTCGGCCCTGTGAACACGTACAGTATTTTGGGCTCGATAGAGAGCATTCCTGGTCCATGATGTCCTGTTCTGAGTGGGGTTATGCCGTGCGAATATGTGATTCAGCCATGTCAGTGGTTCGCAACTTGCTCGGACATGTCCCTTGGGGAGTACAGCCGCTTGTCCTCCAGATTACTCCCTCATGCACGGCCAGTGCACTCGGCCGGCAAAGCACCACTTGACGAGAAACTCGAATTCACAAGCTACAAGGCGAAACGGGCAAGAACTTGTATACAAGGGCTCAAGAAACATTCACAGAAGAAGCTTAACTCCATCGTAGCAGAAAGTTGTGGCCAGGAGTACGGACAGTCTTCTCACATTTGGAGATTATGTGGTATGTGACTGTTTCACAAGTGATGAATAAAGGTTAAATTTCTTTGATAACTGTGCCCTTCAAATATAACATGCTTCATTTTCTGTATTTAGCCCAAACTTGTAAAATATTTACATAAGTTATTGTAAGCAAATGTGCTAACTATGCAAATCGTATGAGGGAAATTAATTGGACCTCTATAATGAGTTTAACTCACTTTCTGTTTATTCTCTTGTAAAACATCAGTGTACTTAAGACTCTCTGTTATCTCTTAATTCTTCTGCTTGTATATAAGATGTACTGTACGTATATGAGCTATTCAGACAACGCAGTACACTACCAACTACCACAAGAACACACCATCACTTAGTGATTACATCCCTCTATATCGAGTTGAGTTAGGAAGGGCATCCGGCCGTAAAACACGCCCAAATCTACATTTGCGACCAAGTTTGCACCCGCAACTCCGGTGATGTGGGGAAAAGCGGTAGAAGAAGAAGAAGATTATACTATATGAGCCACGGTTCAAGTACCCTTTCTGAAAATAAATAGATACAAATACATTTTAAAAAAAATTATAAGTTCACCTTACAGAATGTATCAAAATTCAATACTCCGACTTCTAGAGACTACAAAAGAGACCAAAATGAACGTTTTTGGCAAATAATCATCGGTCTGAAATGAATAATTGACTGTCAAGATCAGAAACTATAAGCGTAGGGCCTACAAATTATTTTTGACCCTTATACTTAAAAATATTACATACAGTATTCTGTTAAACATGCCATGACGTCCAAATTCACCTAGCAAGTGGTTTGGGCCACGTAGCTATCAGCTTGTATTCGGAAGGAAGTGGATTCGAACCCCACTGTTGGCAGCCCTGAAGATGGTTTTCCGTTGTTTGCCATTTTCACACCAGGCAAATACTGGGGCTGAATCTTAATTAAGACCATGATAGCTTCCTTCCCACTCCCAGCCCTCTCCTGCCTATCTGTCTCGGTGTGACTTAAAGCAAAAGTAAAGAAAAAAGCCCAAATTCAATGTCCGCTCTGTGACAACACTAAGTACAGTACGCACGTTTTCTTTATTTTTCAGAAAAGCGAGAGTATGTATAAGACTCCAGTTGAATCTGAGGAAGAACGCATTGCTCGCGTTCTTGCAGCTGTGTACTCCCTATAGGACATACCTGGGGTCCGCGAACATGTACGGCACGTCGTCGCAGAGCGTGTACGGAAGCAGCCCCAAGGGCTCTTATCTCGAGGGGTGCCGGTTGGTGACCACGAGGCCCTTAGTTGAGTCTTAGCATTGCTTCTACTTCCTGGGGCCGGGCTCCTCGACCTCCCTTGGTCAACTCTTGTTTTTTTCCGACCCTGACGGTATTAGAGTATTCGAGGCCTGGGGGTCTTTAATTTTTACACTCTTCGTGGCTCTTGTCTTTGTTTGGCCGATACATTCAATTTTCGAATTGTCGGATCTCTTCCATATCTTCCCTCGGATTAGTGTTAATAGAGGATAGTTGCCCAGTTGTACTTCCCCTTAAAACCATAATCGCCGGGCTGAGAGGCTCAGACGGTTGTGGCGTTGGCCTTCTGACCCCAAATTGGCAGGTTCGATCTTGGCTCAGTTCGGTGGTATTTGAAGGTGCGCAAATACGTTGTCAGCCTCCTGTGGGTAGGTTTACTGGCAAGTTAAAGAACTCCTGCGGTAGTAAATTCCGGCACCTCGGAGTCTCCGAGAACAAAGTAGTTAGTGGGACGTAAAAACAATAACATTATTGTTCTTAAAACAACAATCAACTCCACCATCACCATCATTTTTGAACAGTAGTTTTTGTAAAGGATTAAAATAAAAATTACACGTAGCCTAGTAGTTTTATTCTCAACTACTACAAGATGTACTTAAAAAACTGACTTCAGTTTCAAGGTTGTTTATTGAAAAAGATATGTTTTAGTCTCTTCTGACAATCTTAAAACACCCTGAATAATAATAATAATAATAATAATAATAATAATAATAATAATAATAATAATAATAATAATAATAATAACGGTAAAGCAGCAAATGCCAAATGGACGAATTTAGTGCGGAAAGACCTACAATACCTAAACATTGATTACATTGACATTTACAACCGTGATAAGTTCAGAAAGTTAGTCAAGACATCTGACTCTCTCCAGTCACTAACAACTAAATCACTGCGTCCAGGAGTAGGAGTGAAATGGACTCAAGAAAGAAAATACATCCAAAGCACGAGAATGAAGGAATACTGGGCTAAGAGGAAAAAAAGATCTCACCAGAGTTAAGTACCACGTGGTCCATCGTAGGCCTAAACGAAGAAGAATGACGGTGTATATTTCTTATACTAAACGTTTCTTCGAATATAATCGATCTAAAAGATTATTATTATTATTATTATTATTATTATTATTATTATTATTATTATTATTATCGCGTCTGGCTCCTTGACCGAATAGTCAATATCTAGATCAACGGTTCAAAGAAATCCGGATTCGATTCCCGACAGGGTCGGAGATTTAAATGGTGTTTGGTTACTTCTTCAGATTCGGGGACCGGGGTGTTCGTGTTTGTTCAGCACACTCTTCTTCATATGGATTGGCATCAGGAAGGGCATCCGGCAGTAAAACACTAAAGAGCTACCTTATAATAATAATAATGTGTGTGTGTGTGTGGAGGGTGGCATTACAAAACGATATGTTTTTATCATCATTACATGCATTATTTATATCGCAGAAAGTACTTTCACAGAGATTAACAATCAAATTTGAATTGTAGAATGTTGCAGATTGTCGGCCTTCGGAACAATAGACCAAGGGTTCAAACCAGATGTAATCGATATGTGGATAAAAGTCTATTCCACTCTCCATATTGAACGATGTCGTAATGTAAAGAAAATGTTTGCTAACACATACTGTGTACAGAAAAACAGGATCAGAATAGATCATGGCAGGTGTGCTAACCTGTTCTATAAATGGATGAAAATCTATAGTCCAACACGCAATTGCGAATTGCTCATACCAACAATCAAAACTAATTTCGAGGAATGCCTCTGTATTATAATACTGGAAATCTTCTGAATTTCTTGGATTCCATTTCAAAGGTTCTAAAATTTATAAATAATTTAGATATCCATTGGTAAATTTTTATCTTCGCTTTTCTTTCATTAAATAAATAAATACATAAATAGACAAACAAACAAAATTAATCAATAAATTTATTAACAATTAATTAAGAGATAAAATACATCTTCATTATAGAGTTATACGTTTTAGCATCAGTTTCTGAATTAACTAAACGCTTCCACAATCTTCTATTTCTAACCACCTCTATGACCTCGCTTATCTCCATAAATCTTACTATTAAATCACTAAAAATTGAGTCTAATCATCGTTCAACTTCTACATTCTACTTCTCTTACACTCCATGGCCGAGTCCGACTCCGAAGTAACATATTCTCCTCCATTCGTCTCAAATGACCCAATCACCGAAGCCAGTGCACAGCTCCATCCATCGACTTGATTTCTCCCTCCTGCCATTGCTCCTACCTGTTCGTAGCAGTGAACATTCGCACTGCTGTCATGTCGTTACTTTTTACTTATGAGTAAGATATCTTGATCCCATCCATATTTCACTCCCGTACTGCTAAGTTGGTCTTAAAACAGACCAGTGTAAAGATAGTTTCGTCCGAAAACTCACGTCATTCTAACAGAATACAGTAGAATACAGTTGATCGTAACTCACCGCATGATGAGCTTTACCTTGACTCAATTTTACTTAATAAATAAATAAATAAATAAATAAATAAATAAATAAATAAATAAATAAATAAATAAATAAATAAATAAATAAATTACATAAATAAATCCGAATGCGAGCTTATCATTTTATGACCTAAGCCGCGTAGATAACTCATTCGGTAAATAACTGAGAACTCTCTGTGCTGTATTCATCTCAGAAGATGATTTCTCTCACTTCCTTACATGTGATGAAGGGTGATTTAAAAACCTGTAAGCTCTCATATATTTTAGAGGACAGGAAATTTACACCTAGAGATACATTTTCGATGTTCTTGTGACCACTAGATCGGATCCTCTTTAGCTCAATTCACAGCTTCCATCTCACCTTTCATTTCAGCTTGCTCCTATTTTACGTCGTACACCCTTTCCCTTATTTAGAACTGCACACTATCATTATTATACCCAAGGTTTCATTCAAAACATCGAGCCATCGAAAGAAATCCATAAATATTTAATGACTATTTTGTGAGTTGATCTTGTTTACAATGAAAATTTCAAGACTTATTGTATTAACATATGGCATTCTTCCTCCATGTCACTGCATATAATATGAAAAGAGTGGAATAAATCGCATTCTTAAAGAAAGAAGATGTAAACTAAGCTTCTGTTGGACTCGATGGGAATTCTGGAGCAATGCCTGTAAAGATAAAATGTTAAGGCTTCAGAGAAACAGAAACCCGTTCTTGCTATGGCCGACCTCCTTCTCCTTATTTGTTTCTTTTATTATTTTTTTCTTGAAGCCTCCCAATGCAGTTAGATCTTCAAGCCACCGGTTGACTGAGGACATAGTCCACCTTGTAAAAATGGAAATTGCATGGAGGAGACATCGAGTTTTATCTGGCTTCCCAGTTTTATAACTTCATTGAGACTGTTGTGGCCTGCCCGGTTATTTCCACATTTCCACCGGATATCACTGACAAGAAATGCGATAGGGAGAAAAGCAATGCCCGCAATTCTCGAGTTGCAATATAACGGTTTCACAGTTTTAAGGTTTTACGTCAGTTTAAAACTTGATTAAATGGTCTAGCGCAGGGTTTCCCAAACGTTTTGTCTCTGAGGCCCCATGAGCATATCGCATGCATGTCGAAGGACCCCTTGGCTACAGAACAGAATACGGTATCAGTAAATAGTAAACCAGGATTTTGTAATGATACCAGGTTTGATTTTATTCGTATAATTCAGGACTAATATTTATTTTATTTGAAAGGTTAATTTAACTTCATGTACGTAAAGATACTTTATGCATGCACAGAAATTATCAAACACTGTGACACTTGGCCAATAATGACAACGGTCTGTATCTGGAAATTTACTTGAAAAAATTCACTTGTTGCGATTGCTGGATCAATGGGTCGGATGGCGCTGATTTCCAAAGACCAAGCGTTTTACAAGCGTAGTCATTCGAACCGAAGTTCAGCCTCTAGATTAGCTCTATCTCTATACTTCCTTTTCATCTGTGTCAGAGCAGAAAAGATACACTCACACGCGTATGTTTTCGTGAAAGGCATTAAACGCAGTATTTCCTTTCTAGAAATGGTTGAATGTAGGGGATGTCATTGACACAAAAGTGAATAATTACACTGTCACTTGCGGCTTAGGGCAGTTCACGTTTAAACTCACGGTACAACTATTAGTGGCGGCACGGTTCACGGGTGACGTACGCGCAACAAAATCTCACAAGTCCATAAGTGGACCAAAGTTCGCACTGTCACAGCAGTCTTTGTTCACTATCCCTCCTCGCTCAGCTGTGCAGTTCGCATTCGCCATCTGTTCACACACAACAGCTCTCCAATTAGGCCATGTATTTTTGAAACAGCTTGTAGGCCTATACATACACGTCCAAAATATTTTATTATCACACATGAGGAAACTGTTCTGACGTCTTAATAGATCTTCTTATCCAGTGTCATTGCAATCAATACCGTGGACATTTCCTTTAAAATTGCAGCAGCGAAGTACGGCAGAATTGCATTTACCATTAGGTTTGTGATCTCTTAATTGATTACCCTAAAGTGCCATGGCATCGATCTGGTATAACACATTATTAGGAGACACTAGCTGTAACGCATGTACCTCGCTTCACGTACAAATCACAAATTCAATTAAATGAACCGAATAACATAATAATATTAAAAGCAGGTGTTTCAGGAAGGGCCAAAATACATTCAGCAAGATACTGGTATACATTATTTATTTTATATTTAATTACTGTAAATGTCAATGTGTGGTTTCTCACTACACATTGTTGTAAGTGATAGGTTCTGGCTGATTAGAGCACATGTAGCTTTAGGGATACGTTTCAAACTCGGTAAAGAAAACCAGTGGTTATGAATTTGTACTTGTGCTGTTTTACTCCTGGACCTCGATTAAGAACCTCCCTTATCAGTTCGACACCCCCCCCTCCTCAGTTAGTACTGGGATTTTTTCAGGAATGTGGATGGAGATTGAGTTGTCTGCTACCAAGTAGCACGTTTAAAGGGTGTCTGAGAGTTTCTCATTAATTCATGTCCCTATTAACTTTTATATCTACCACTATAAATCACCATTGTTCAACTACCAGGACAAACCAAGGGATCAGTTGCGCGAGGGGTGTTATATTCTCATGTTATGTATATTGTGGTGATTTCCCATTGCACATTGTGTGGTCTATGGTAGGTTCTTACAGATTTGATCCGTAAACTTAGGTTGAATCTATCATAATAATACTCCTAGTAATTATCATAAATGACACAAGAGATATATCTAAACGCTGCACAGTACTCTGATGAGCTGACAACTTGCAGCTAATGATTCACCACTCTTAAGGCTACTATTTTATATTTCACTTACGAGAATGTTAAGTGCGTGAAATGAGATTAGCAGACGAGTAAAAAATGAAATGGCGTATGGCTTCTAGTGCCGGGAGTGGCCGAGGACATGTTCAGCTCGCCAGGTGCACGTCTTTTGATTTGAGGCCCGTATGCGACCTGCGCGTCGTGATGAAGATGAAATGATGATTAAGACGACACATACACCCAGTCCCCGTGCCAGAGAAATTAACCAATTTTGGTTAAAATTCCCGACTCTGCCAGGCATCGAACCCGGGACCCCTGTAACCAAAGGCCAGCACGCTAACCATTTAGCCATGGAGCCGGACAGTAGACGAGTAAGCGTGAATGGAGTATTTAAAAGTAAACGGTAAGGCTGTATTCCGCCCGAAGGTAGGTCCTAACTGCGCTGAGCCGGAGTTTACGTACGGGAGGGTGGCCAGTTCCTTTCCGCTCCTCCATTCCCTTACTCCCCACCAACAGCGCGTGGCAACCCATCCTAATATTGACCACGGCAAATGTTGCTTAACTTCGGAGATCTCACAGCCCGTGATTCAACACGGCTACGGCCGTTGGCAATTTATAAGTAGGAAGGAACAAAATATGAAGATAAATCGAAATTGAAAAGAAAGAACTGAGACAAATATGCATTTATAATGAGAGGAATTAGGGATTGGAATAACTTATCGAGAAAGGTCCTCGATAAATTTACAAATTCTTTGAAATAGGAAATTCAAGAAAAGACTAAGAAAACAATTGATAGGAAATCTGCCATCAGCGTAACAGACATAAATGCAGATCACTGGTGATTGATTGATTGATTGATTGATTGATTGATTGATTGATTGATTGATTTATTGATTGATTGATTGATTGATTGATTGATTGACAAGTAAATAATGAATTGAATGGGATTCAGTAACACATTTGTGTGCGGAAGTCAGGAGAGTCGTGCACTACAAGGGTTTACCAACAGCTATATGGCCATTTGGATTAGATTTCAGCCTGTCCAGTACTGTACAAAATACCTACCAAGGTATGGTCGTAATACTTAAAGATAAGTTCTGACAGTTCTTAGGAGGAGGTCCGTTTACTGCCAGCATTTGTGGGAAGAAGGGAGTAGGAGATATGGTTGCCATGGAGATAAGCCTGTTGGTCGGCTCGTGTTGCTTGGAGTTGCCAAACCTCTCACTTCTGAGGGGTCTGAACGAACAAACAAGTGAGATAGGAGCGAGGGGAAGGAAAAGATAGTGCGGGAATGTGGCAAATCCGTTCAATGGTACATGTAATGCTCTTCCCTTCAGCACTAACTGTCAGAATGCTTCTTTTAATATTACGGGTATAGTTGTATGTACTGTACTAAGTATACATTGAGAATCAGTGCGCTGTCTGTCTTTTCGATGAATTAGCGACGACAAATGCCTAGTTGTGGTGATAAACGGAGGTCGAGTCATAAGTCATGGCAACTTTTTTTTCTCTCGCGAACAGGAGACAACACGGAAAATCTAAGATATGCATTTGGAAATGTACGGTATGTACTTGCGTATGCTGCCACTAGATGGTGTATGTAAACAACAGTGTGGGTCTAAGTATGACCCAAAGTTCAGCGTGTGAATGAGAGCGTCACAGAATGGAAGTCAACAAGGAGGAGCAACGATCGTATATTAAAGTAGCAGTTCTCCGCAGCTGAAATGCACGCCATTGCCACACAGAGCTGCGGAAAGCATTAGGTGTGCGACTATGATCTAATCCCCAAAGTCAAGAAGGAATTACGTGGACAACGGTTTGCTAACAAAGAGGACATCGTAACAGCATTTCGGAGAGAGGTGTCACACGTTAGCGATACACACGCAGCGAATGGTATTCAGCGCCTGCTCCACCGCTGGCAATGCACAGTGGAAAACTTCGGTGATCATTTCGAAGGTCTGTAACCAGTGGAGACCTGTCCTTTGTACGTAGTCTTGTGTATTTGCTGTCTATACCATAAAGCAGACCCTACACGGTCACTAATACTGTCAGTACCGAAAAATATTGACAGTAATACTGATCGCGTGTGGACTGGAATGATGGAATGAAGGCCAGTACTGAAGCAGATCCGGATTTCCTGATCTGCGAGCGTCAGTACTGTAGAGTGGTGGGGATACTGACAGTTATACTGACCGTGTGAGTGCGCTTGTCATTATTTCTGTCAGTATCAACGGAGCAGCGGTGGACGACAAATGCGTTTCTCACCAAGGCCAAGTAGAGGTGCTTGTGGAACCGTCAAGTAGGCCTATTGCAAAAGTTTATCGAGCTATATGAAACGCTGCCAGAATAAACGTACTTAACACAATACTTAACACAGTACTTTACATGTTTCCACAACTGCTGTACTGATGGAAACTGGTGACATTATAGCAGAAAACTTTAAATCTTCAAAATTTATACCAGTTGTAAGATACCTCACTGTCACTGCTAATCTCTCTGCCACCGATAAACAGCACCGCATGTTTGTATTTTGCCTTATTACAAAAGGCTCTACCATTCGTAGTAATTTCGAAAAAGTACCCTCACGCATTCGGAGATAGTTCTGATAATCTTCTGCTTCGGTATATTGTGTTTCCCTCAACACTTCATATGAGAATACTTTTCTCTTTTCCTAAGCCAATCTTTAACCCATCGTTTACGTTTAAAACTGCGTTTCGTGCGGTACTAATATGATAGCTACAAAATGCCCGTCTTTTACGATCCATTTTGATAGAATACCGCAATTGCATGTTATAAATCTCATTCCGTAGTGACGGTTATTGACTTTATTTGTAAAGTGAGAATGCAGCAATGGTAAGCTAGTGCACTGGTACTGACCAAAATATTGACAGTAATAATGATCGTGTAAGGTCGGTACAATATTGATGCGTACTGTCAGTATTATTGACTCAGTATTACTGATCAGTATTACTGACCGTGTAGGGTCTGCTTAACAAAACAATGTTTACCAATGGAATGTGTTATATCACTTTCCTACGAGAATCTTCTGAACTCAAAATTTGTCTTCAGGCACTATGCGTAAGTACATGCCCTATATTTCCAAATGCATATCTTCGATTTTCCGTGTTGTTTCCTGTTCGCGAGAAAATGAATAGTTGCCATGACTTATGACTCGACCCTCGTAGGCACTCGAAAATGATCAATAAAAATAAAGGCTTGAGTCTATTCTACAATAAAAACAGACTTTCGCTTCTGGAAAAGCAACTGATCGTGGGTTTCACACTCTGAGTCAGTCAAATGTGGATGGCCAGATCTGTGGCGTAAGGATAGCATGCCTGCCTCTTACCCAGAGTTCCAGGGTTCGATTTTCAGCCCGTCCAGGGATTCTAAGTCTGAACTGAGGTCTAGAAGAGGGTTTACTCTGCCTTGTTAGACCAACTGAAGGACTGTCTGATACGGGACGTAGCAGAGCCCAGTACTACGACTACGGGATTTATCACGCTGACCACTTGACACTCCAGAATCAGCAGTCCATCCGACTAGGCAGTAGTCGTCCTGATAGGCCAAGGTCTCGTGGATGCAAAGGCAGACGAGCATAGGCTTAACTACTGCTGGGCTGAGTGGCTCAGACGGTTGACGCGCTGACCTTCTGACCCCAGCTGGCAAGTTCGATCGTGGCTCAGTCCGGTGGTTTTTGAAGGTGTTAAAGTACGTCAGCATACCTTCGGTAGATTTACTGACACGCAAAATATCTCCTGCGGGACAAAATTTCGGCATCTGGGCTTCTCCAAAAACCGTCAAAGGTATTTAGTGGTACGTAAAAACAATAACAACTTAAGTACTCCATGCTAGCTAGTGTCAAGTCGACCCCAGTGACGCCGTCGGTGAGACACCGTCCTCCTGTTCCAAAGATAGTTTGTTCGATCCCAGATGAGGTCAGGTAATCTTTCAAGCTTCAATATCAGCAGGCCTGACAACTGCACAAGGAGGCCTCATACACAAGCTTTGTTAGAATATGGAGACTGCCATTACTTGCAGTACACCCAAGTAACTAAGATATTCCCTGCAGGTGTGTATGAATTTGTTTTGTACAACTAGGAGAGGAGTAGAAAATTGCCCACAACATTAGAATAAAGTAATTTTGAAGCGTTTGCAAGGAGAACGTACGGAAAGTTTGAAATATTCTAATTCTGGGAGGCCGTGAATTATAAATGGATGTCATTATTTATAATTACCATGTAGTATGCTCTTGAGTTTAAACCTAATCTTTATTGTCATCATAAAACTTCTCCGTGCCTTATGTGAAAGGCATATCATGATTTCAGAATCTTAATTGGCCCTACATAAATCAGGAAATAAATAATCATAAACAGGGTTTAAGGGTCTCCTTTGTAACAATAACAGTTACAAACAAGGCATTATCTCAGCCATTCAAAATTATTTAATCCAATTTCATGAAGTTCTGAGCTTGTGGTAGACGACTTGATCCAACTCTGAACTCAATTTATTATATTCCTTCTTCTGAGCCTTATTTGGCGCCACTGAAGAAAGACCTACAATAAGCAAGGCTCCATAAATTATAGGCGGGTACCGTGCTATGTCCAGTCTCAACCAAAGAATAATGCTTCGGTTAACAGCTATGCACTTCGCCAAATCTGGCATGTCACAAATTATGCCAACACCCTTAAGACTGATCGAACATTCGGTGGTATATGTTGTTATAATGGAATTTATAAGCTGTTCCTTTCACGGGAAGAGACCAATGCCGTTCTGAGTCACTGGTGTGAAATATTGCTCCAGAGTTCCGGACAGAACGTCACTTAAATCCTACTCTATTAAGAACTCTGTCATTGACCTCGTAAATAAAGGTGACTCAAGATTGATAATAATAATAACAATAATAATAATAATAATGTTATTTGCTTTACGTCCCACTAACTACTTTTTCGGTCTTCGGAGACGCCGAGGTGCCGGAATTTAGTCCCGTGGGAGTTCTTTTACGTGCCAGTAAATCTACCGACACGAGGCTGACGTATTTGAGCACCTTCAAATACCAACGGACTGAGCCAGGATCGAACCTCCCACGTTGGGGTCAGAAGGCCAGCGCCTCAACCGTCTGAGCCACTCAGCCCGGCGTGACTGAAGATTAGCGTAGAAGAATCCTCGAGTGCGTTTCTATATTCAGATCCACATTCTTCAACTGAGAGCATTGCCTAAGTGGCCTAATAATGGGTACGTAATGACTGTTGGTATATCAGTTATAATGGAATGGAAATGGGCGCCTTGGAAGTATTCTGAAATCATTCCTCCCTCGTGACTGGGCTACAAGGACAGTAAACGTACGCCGCTAGTTTCTCAGAGAACAATTAGAAGCAAGAACTAAAAAGGCTTTGAACACCAAGAAGGAGTTGTGCTAGATAAACGAAATTTGTGAGGCGTGTTTGCACATACTACTACTACTACTACTACTACTACTACTACTACTACTACTACTACTACTACTACTACTACTAAAATGTTTCCATTCCTCCCCTGAAGGGGGAGACGGACCTTTTTGACGGTAAAGGCCTCTCTCAGGCCGGGAGTTTTGTTACGGTGAAGGAGATGCACGGAGAAGGTGAGGGGGTTGGCGGCCGTGGCATATACTAGGAAAATTGTTCCAGCATTCACCTTAGTGCAGGAGAATGAAAACCACAGAAAACCATTCCCAGGACAGCCGAAGGTGGGGGCCAGCAGTCTCCCAAATGCAGAGGCGTACAACCACGGTAGAGCCGTGCCCACCCCTCCTCTGCTCGGTTGGCCGGTCAGGGTGCAGAGTTATTGGGCCGAGACCCACTCTGCATCTACCGACGGTTGCACATCTGAAAGGTGACGCCTCTACCAAATATGAGCGCTAGTCGACGAAGAGTGGTGCTACTAGCGCCACTATGAAGTTGCAAAGCAAATTTGCTTTAAATAAGTTCTGCACACTTCGTAAGCTTTAGTCATCGTCCGATATTATGAGGTAGGTGTGACTCAAAGGTTCCTTTATTGAGACAAAGACGACAGTATCAGCAACTCTCTGAGTTAGAACGAGGCTGTGTAATAGGGCTACGAGAAGGTGGATATTCTTTCCGTGAAAATGCAGAAATCTTTGCACGGATGTATCCACAGTGCATCGGTGTTGGCAACAATGGTCACGGGAAAGCACTCTCTCAAGAAGACCCGGTTCTGGCAGCACATGGGCCACTTCGGAGAGGGATGACCGCCGTATTCGCCACAAGGTTGTGGTGAATCGCACTGCATCTACAGCAGCCACTAGAGCTTCAGTTAGCACCGTAGTAACACAGCGAATTGTAAGAAATCAATTACTAGAGGGTCATTTCCGAGCCAGATGTTCTGTAGCGTTAACGTGACTAACTCCGAATCACTACCATCTGCGACTTCAGCAGTGTCAAGCTAGAGCTCATGGTGTTTGGTGGGATGGAGTTGAGATCTGTTGTGCTCTAAGATGAGATTCGTTTCTGCCTTAGTGCCAGTGCAGTATGATTCTGTGCAATTATTACTTTTTTTCTAGTGACTTTATGTCGCACCGACACAGATAGGTTTTATGGCGATGATGGGATAGGGAAGGCCTAGGAGTGGAAAGGAATCAGCCATGGACTTAATTAAGGTACAACCCCATCATTTGCTTGGTGTGAAAATGGGAAACCACAGAAAACCATCTTCAAGGGTGCCGTCAGTGGGATTCGAACTCACTATCTCCCGGATGCAAGCTCACTCTGTGCAATTATTTGAGGAAAGACTACCTAAAGAACAGATAAGAATTCTGACAATTGGGCGACTGCCTTTAATGTACATCAGTGGTGATTGATTGATTGATTGATTGATTGATTGATTGATTGATTGATTGATTGATTGATTGATTGATTGATTGATTGATTGATTGATTGATTGATTGATTGATTGATTGATTGATGTGAGTGCTTAGAAACAAGCTGTCTGCGGAGTCGACCACTGGACCTACACCTGGAGTTATGGTCTGGGGATCGATTTCCTTTCACAGCAGGAACACTCTCGTCGTTATCCCAAGGACCTTGACAGAGAATTCGTACGTCAGACTGGTGACTGAACCGGTTGTGCTGCCATTCATTCGCATTATTAAAAGGGGGTGCTTTCCAACAGGATAACGTTTGTAATCATACCGCTGCTGTCACCCAACGTGCTGTACAGGGTGTTGACCTGTTTTCCTGGCCCGCGAAATCACCAGACCGTTCACCCATTGAGTACGAATGGGATATTATGGGACGACAAATGCAGTGGCATCCAATACCAGCATTAACCGTTGCAGATTTCACTGACCAAGTGCAGCAGGCGTGGAACTCCAACCCGCAAAAAGATATACGGTACCTGTTTGATACAATACAAGCACGTTTGCGTCCTTTCATTCAACGTCTTGGTGACTACAGCGATTATAAACATGCTACCATTTCATATGTATTCTTATGCATAATTGATTGAACCTGTGACCTGGAAACTTTAATCAAATAAGTATGTAACCTACAGAATTGCTTAGCCTAAATTACAATCGTCTAAACTAATATATTCTTGGTGTTGTGATTTCATTTTCCGCCAGTGTGAGCAGCGTGAGCTTGCACGTATGGCGAATTTTGTCACAAATGTCATGCAGAGACTATGAGAAAACTGGTAGACAACAGTCCCTCTCTTTTCAGCAAGGTGATTGAGGCTCGAATCTCCGTCAATGCATGTTAAATTTATAACATTAAAATTCAAGTTCCAGTGGTTAAACTGGAGGTCCTGAAGTATTAATCACGATATTGACAGTCACTTCGTAATTGAGTGGTTTTTCGCTTCATGTTCCATATAAGGCTATAATATGATCAATGGCCCTCCGTATGTGAAGTCTGACCTAATATCATTTTCTATGTGGTATATGTAACTTATTATTATTATTATTATTATTATTATTATTATTATTATTATTATTATTATTATTATTATTATTATTATTATTATTATTATTATTATTATTATTATTATTATTATTATTATAACATTTTTCACGTGGTGGTATAATTTATATTCTGTCATATCTAGGGCTAACCAGCGACGTAGGAACCTCTGAAAAGGGGAGTGAAACACGAAGGTGAGAGGAAGGAGAATGAGAAGTGTGATTTAGAGGGCGATCACTGAGCAACGCAATCGCAGGAATGTAATCTGATCTGGCAGCAGATAATAAAACCGATGTGAAAGTCGTGAATGAAATAAATGTGAAGTGTAAATCATAACTTAACAATTCATCTCTTTGTAACGCTTGGAAGATCCCGTCAGTTATTATTTATAGCTTGCATTACATCATTCTATTCTTCACACAACAAGCGACCACGAAACTAATAACAGTATCTGTAGCTGTCATAATTAATGAAATTTTAATTCTTTTGGCTTAAGTAATTCTTATAATTAAATTCTTGTTTCGTCTCTCAGGTACATTGATGATACTGTAAGTAATTAGCGTCATACAGGCTTATGCACAGTAGACAAGTCATTTGGAGTAAAGAATGGAATAACATTCCTTCACATTAGTTGACTAATTATCATCATTAATTTATGAAAAGGAAAATTTTAAAGGCATAGTTCGTCGTTACTCCCCTATGGTATTCAATTGCTTACAGCGAAAGGTCTAGGGCAGGGGTAGGCAACCATTTAAGAATGAAGAGCCTTACTCTAAAACGTGTTTCAACCTGGGGCCGCCAAAAAATGCATTATTTTATATTTGAATTGTCATATTTTATTTCTGTTTATTATTGACAAGGTGACGTGTAATAATGTTATGACCAAATGCAAACTATAATACTGTTATAATTCTTCGAACTAAGCATTTGAGCTGCAAATTTTGAAGCATATTACGAAGTGGGCCTATTTTTAAATATTGATTTATGAATATATGGAAACATCAAATAATAATAATAATAATAATAATAATAATAATAATAATAATAATAATAATAATAATAATAATAATAATAATAATAATAATAATAATAATAATAATAATAATAAATCAAATTATAATAAATATAAAATCTCAGCATATTGCAAATTTTATTTAACTACCGATTTAATTAAAATGAAACCTATCTCTGCATAGCGCCTGCCAACACCACGTAGTCAGGATTATAATAACAGATCGCAGCACATAAGCAGTAATCATCATCACTACATCTTCATCTGTATTTTGATTTGAGAAGCTTCAAGCATGAAAACTTGGATTCAAATGTGTTAGTTGATGCACATCAGGAGTAGAGTTTCAAAGCGCACTTGCTCACCACTGGATAAGAGATAATTTCTGAAAAATTCCATAATTTATCCCCATTAGTACATAAGAAAGAAATCATTTTAATTTCAAATGATACAGGACAACTATCGCATTATTTATCAAACGAAGATTTTCTAAACCGTTAAAAATTACAAACTATACTGCGGATGCTAGGACGTGTTCCTGACACCTGGTCTAAGGTATCTGGGTATTTTATGTACAGTTTATTGTTTCTTCATATCAGTATCTCCGAGCAATGGTGTTTCAATTCGTTATTGTAGCTTTTCTTGCTGTTTGTTAATGGACCTGACACATCTTGACCATCAGCCTTGTGTACAATGCGAGCCTCAGTCGAGGAGCCGGTTATTCCTTGTCTGGGCGAGTGGATGATGCAATGAGCACCGCCTTCACAACGTTCCCCTAATCCCGTAGAAAACTTGTCAGCTTCAATGAATACTCATTAAACTGAGTTTCACATTCTTTTGTACGGGAAGAAAACTGAAATTTAAGCCTTACGAAGACTTAAAAGTGCAAAATTTGAGCCCTCGAGATCCAGCCAAAAGAAAACATAATTGCAATTGGTGAATTAACTCTTGAATTAGTGCTTTATTCAGATGAGATGTGGTTTTATTTGCATGGGTGTGTAAACTGGGAAAACAATCGGTATTGATTACATGAGAATCCAAGAATAATGAATGAAACTCAATGTAATGAGTTTTGTTTAGCACTGAACACTCAATTTTAAATTTGTTCACACTTTTCGTAATTCCGTAACGCGTAGACACTCGCGCTCCAGGATTTTTCTCGGATTTCTCTTCTCACTCCCAGCATATTCGTGCTTCAGAATTCCTCAGCACACAAAAATAAGCTGTTTAACACTTTACAAGCCCTGACATACACTAACTTAGTGCTGTGGGAGAAGCAGTCACGATACGCTGTACGGAAGCTCAATGCTCTCATTTACCAACACGCGGACTGCAGGAAGGATGGCAGCCATTGCAAGACTCGCCCTGAATTATCGAAGAACGCATTCAAGTTGGAGTTTAGCACAGGGCAACATTGTTATTACCGTTGTAAGCGCAACCATGTGCAATTCACATACAAAGTATTAACTGTTCATGGAAACCTTGCAGCAGGAGAACAACTAAATTTTACCTGTGGGTGGTACAAAATGAATCCGCCCATTAATATGAAGACAATCTATAGAAGGTAAAAGTTATACTTCACGAAATGGTCATCGTCATTCACTAAATCGAACATTTTTTCGATGTGGGAAAACAATCCAGATCGATCATATTTGTATAAGATGGTGATTCAATATACGGGTTACAAGAATGGTTAGATATCACATCCTCAAAACGATACTGGCCTTGCCCAGCACCGAACTTCAGATACAAATACGCAAACTACTCGACCGCTCGGCGTGTTTTACTTCAAAAGCTGAGATAAAAATCTAACCTAAAAAATTCTGTACACATTTTTCGGTCACGCTTTCCATGACAAACACTTTGTGTTTCCCATATTATCAGCACTCATCAAGAAAGTCGCAGTTCAAATCTTGCTCATCCCACGTGAGGTTTTTGAAACGTATAGTCATATACAGGTGATTTTGACTTCCTGGTAAAACTGTAGGACTATTTTCGTTGATCAGGATATTAACGTTTCTTTAATTTATTAAAATTATTCCCAACCAAGTACCTACATTTCACTAAAAGGCCTTCCCAACCGTTACTGTTAACATGTATACTATACGACGATTGGAATGTCACGTTGAGTTTTATCGAATCCTTATCATGACAGCTTTCTCCTCACATTTCCCTGTCGTTACGCGAAACTCACTTCAGGCTATTACTGTAATTCCTCCTTATTTGAAATTGCAGACAGTATAATAAGTACACAGCAACTGAAGTAATTCGGGCTAACACAAGAGTATGGTTAGCCAGTTATCTTAGCCCCTGTCTTGATGGCCTAGGATCGATTGATGATTAATGACCTCTTTTCTCTCGCTTTTACGTTGCTTAATACTGATAAAATTTCGACGATACTAAAGTAGTTAGAGCTTGGACTAAGCAGACAGGGTTTTGACGTTAATAGAAGTAAAGCCTCCAGCATTTGGTTTGTTCGAAAATGAGAATCCATGGAAACTCACCTTCAGTATTGTCTGCAGCGAGGCTCGAACACAGTATTTCCTTATGAAAACTTAAGTTACTCTGTATTTACCTCGCTCGGTGATTACCGATGAAGAACAATTTTCATCTGGAAATTCACTTCTAGTCAAGAAAGGCATCCAGTATTATACTACTGATTTTAGCTCAGCTGAATAAATATTCGTCATACGTACATGCACTTCCTATCAAATATGACATCCTTAATTACCAATCCCGTCATAAACTAGTGGTAAAACGAAATTCCATTTTAAGATCCATAATAATACATAGGACTCTTACAATGTTACTTCGATGCCTGTCTATCACAGGCCCTGTATCTCTGGATAAACTCTATTTATAATATTCTTCACGTTTT
This sequence comes from Anabrus simplex, assembly GCF_040414725.1. NCBI lineage: Eukaryota > Metazoa > Arthropoda > Insecta > Orthoptera > Tettigoniidae > Anabrus > Anabrus simplex. The sequence goes on along the minus strand of NC_090265.1, from coordinate 79,298,404 downwards.
TCTATGCCAGAATGGTCATTGTTACTTAACTTCTATGGATTTTGTTACATGTTTATCTGAAGAGCATGTGTATGTGAAAAATTCCAAACTTCTATGTTTATTCATGTTCCATGACATAACTTTCAATATATCAACATATTTAGTCGTGATAAAGGTCAGCATAATGTAGAAGAATGGATGATATGATGAAACCTTCACATCGATTACGCTATTTAAGCGACAAGGACATTACACTAATCGATAAGAGCACATGCAAGTGACTGGTAACAGCCGCAAACTACAACTCCTGGGTTAAGAACACTTGCAATCTTGTGTCTGTTACTTATATTGAGAATACTAAAGCATCCTTTTATGATGTGATCAAATGTCGCACGACATTTGAAGTGTGTCGTCAAATGAAAATGTTTGTTCGGATACTTGATAGGAATTAGCAGGAGCATTTTTATATAACTCAATAAATAATATGAGTCGCCTAAAAGCAAAACGGATAAAGTCCACTTTTTACAAAAAAATGAGATAATGGTAGAAATATATCGGTAAAAGATGTGTCTACTGAAGCATGAAATAATATACTAGCAAAATCCATAACATCCTTAAGTATTTCCCCTTTAAAAACTCAGGTTAGATGCAAAACGGATAAAGTCCACTGCGTTTTAAAAGCAAAATGAGTAAAGGGCACTTCAACCAACCAGAACCTGACTTCTATGGCATGTGACAACAACATATAACATAGCTACGATTATGCTAAAGCTGCATGCTTTCTACTAGTGCTTTATTCCTAGTTTTATATCAGAGATTGCCTGTTTTCCATTTTTGAAAATGGAAGTATCACCTTCTGTAGTGTCTCCATCAAAGGTGAGAAAGAAAAGAGTAAATCTCAGTGCGACTAAGAGAGCTTTCGTACAAGAGAACACACTAATGTTGACGATAAGACGATGATAGCTATGCACCGAAGGTGGCTTCTGCAAGCACCAAGAGACGTAGAGGAGGTACAGTTAATTTTTCCAGTAAGAGGTCATTCCTTCATTCCCCCTGATCGGGTATTCGGTCTCTCTGAAAAAAATTCAAGAAGAGAGAAGAATCGAAAATTCACAAACCTACATTAACATCATTGAAAGATTTTTAACCATTCGTCAACCAGGGATTGACATGAATATATTTAACTGGAAACAAGAGGCAACAGAGCACATGAAACCTATTCAACAATGGCACTTTAAATGCATGCCTTGCAAGTGCTACTTTATCAGACGATTAAAAACGTCTCATCACATGGTCCTTGTGGATGGGGAGCCGTTTTACTATCATAGAATTGGAACCTACAGATCCCTGATGAAAAGTAAGAAGAAGGTGTTGGCTATAAACCCTTCACCTGTTATAAAGAACACTACTTTAGTCAGCAAGAATAAAGTGTCAGATGTGAAAAGGTTTCTTGAATTGCACTTTGGCTCTAACTGGAAGTTCAGCCCATCACTGAAATTCTACGTTGACTTCTTCGACTCTTGGGAATGTCATCAGTCGTCAACGAAAATGCTGATAATGAACTTTGCAGTGCAAAAGAGGAATCTCCTGAACAGTGTGTTTAAATATCTACCCAGGGCACTCTTAAACCATAGTGAATGAAACATGGATATTATGTCTTCTTGTATTTTGTGCTTTTAATAAATAATAGCAAAACGAGTAAAATCCATACTGCTAACATGCAAAATGAATAAAGTCCACTTCTTAGGAGCAAAATCAATAAAGTCCACTTTTAAAACAACAATATCAGTCTAAATAATAATACTACGAGTATTATTACTTGCTCTAATAATCAGTGAATTTTTTTGTGATTTTATGCTTAATTTTTGTAAGCAACTGCCTTAATGGAAGGTGGTAGTGGTTTTTTGCCATTTTCTCAAAATGTGCTGGAGTGGACTTTATCCGTTTTGCTTTTAGGCGACTCATATAACAAATTAATAACTTGATGTGAAATACTTGACTACTGTGTAAACATTTGTACTATACATTTTCACATTCTTTTCGAATTGTATGAGGTTCTGTCACCAGATCCTTGTAGAAATAATGATCACATTTTTTGATTCGTTATGCGCAAATAAGGAGTACGTTTGAACTTAATAGCACGTTGTTCTTCTTCTCTTCCCAATATCTTTTCATCCTCTCGCTGTGTTCCTTTTACGTTGTTCAGTCCATTCTGCATTTAGTCGGATGAGCTTTACAGAAAATTTGTAAATTTGTGAAGTAAGGTTCTGAATTTTATTCTATCTTGAGTGGCTTCTTCATTAATGCCAATTTCATTCAGGTCCTCACTGATTTCTTTTAACCAATTATTGTGATTTTTCATTGATAAGCCTAAGATTTAAATTTTCTTTGTGAGTCTATTATAATCCATTCTATATAGGTGGCCAAAACTGTAATCGCCGTTTCGTAATGGTATCTATAATTTTTTCTGTAATTTCTTTTTGCTAGTTGCTTTACGTCGCACCGACACAGATAGGTCTTGTGGCGACGATGGGACAGGGAAGGGCAAGGAGTGGGAAGGAAGCGGCCGTGGCCCTAATTAAGGTACAGCCCCAGCATTTGCCTGGTGTGAAAAAGGGAAACCACGGAAAATCATTTTCAGGGCTGCCGACAGTGGGGTTAGAACCTACTATCTCCCTAATACTGGATACTGGCCGCACTTAAGCGACTGCAGCCAATGAGCTCGGTTTTCTCTAATTTGTTGGATTTCATTTTCGCTATTTGGTCCTTGTTCTTGTTTTCCGATCAACTTAATTCGAGATTTGCCGCCAATTATAATAGTTTCATATGTATAAAAATAATAATAAGAAGAAGAATCATGAAATACGTTGTTTTCGGTCAGAGTCAGTCTTCAGTAGGCACGGCCGTGCTCGGCAGTTTTAAGGTCAATCTTGAGAACTAATGCAGATGGATTAGAATTTTGATGAATATATTATATTGAGGAAATATTACCCTTACTTGAACTCTGAAATGAATGGTAAGTTTAGTTACTTATTCTCCACAACTGAAAACCCATCGCCTAGGATAGAATTTGATATCCAGAGCATAGCTTCATTCAGCCTTAGAGATTTCAAATAAAGTAAATCCAAACACTTTCTTTTCTGAGGTAATCTATGAATTAGATGGTTCATTTCATTATGGAACTACCTATTAAACGGATGCATTTGTAGGTACGGTTTCGACATCAATTCATGTCCCTGATGCCAAACCCGTGTAATGTCAGTCCTATTAGTTCAGTAGGATGATTACACGTCGGTAAATCTATACTCGGTAATTAATTGGTTGGGTAATTAATTAAACCTGTCAGATCACCTGCAAGGCAGGTCAATGGTCTTCAGTAATCCAAACTGCAAACAGGGAGTGAGAACATGCTTTGAGGTCTGATAAAACTGATTACTAGTTACATGGTACAAACTGTAAAGTTAACACATATCACCCTTTAGAACGAATTTAGAGAGAAGGTTGTCAAATGTGGTTCGGAATGAAGTAACTGGTTTGGTAGTCTTCATGATTTTAGAAATCGTTTCACTTGATTTTCTTTGAGGAATAAATCTCGACGTCCGAATGCAATACTGAGATATCTTACAAAAATCAAAATATGATATAAATATACCATTCTACTCAAACACTGAGCTTTTTTCAGTGCTATATTGAGTTATTTGATAATAACACAATATAGTTACTATAAACAGTAACTCAGTATAAACTTATCCTAAATTTGAAGATTCGTTTAATTAAATAATGAGATGTTCTCACTAGAACAGCAGTCAGTGTTTGCTATTAACTGGAAGGCAATGGTATTGGCGGAAAAAATAGTCTTCAGTATTATTTTAAAGACGTGTTTAACAACACTTCATAATTATTGGCATATTAGAAAAAAATGTTATCAAGAGAAATGAGAATCTGTCAAATGGCTTTGGTCAATAACATACAAAGTGAAATTCCAGGCAAGTGTACTGAATATGCTTGAAGTTAAACACATTGTACAGTGTTGAGCTGTTCTACATTTAGTGCATTTTTTGAAGATTAATCTTAGCTACTTTTTTTGCTAGGGGCTTTACGTCGCACCGACACAGATAGGTCTTATGGCGACGATGGGATAGGAAAGGCCTAGGAGTTGGAAGAAAGCGGCCGTGGCCTTAATTAAAGTACAGCCCCAGCATTTGCCTGGTGTGAAAATTGGAAACCACGGTAAACTATTTTCAGGGCTGCCGATAGTGGGATTCGAACCTACTATCTCCCGGATGCAAGCTCACAGCCGCGCGCCTCTACGCGCACGGCCAACTCGCCCGGTCTTAGCTATTCAAGACATACATCTTGCCTAATTCACACTTCTCCTCTTACCCATTTTCTCTTTTCAAGTACAATAATTTTTTAGTGGTTACTTATTTTGCTTACACTAATTTGTGTTCATCTATATTGGTGTTGAACAAAATCTACTGGAAATGAACAAAATAACTCGACTGAATCATTTCATAAAACATCTAATTAGATGCAACAGTGAGCTATCTTACCTAATTTATAAGAAATCCCAGTCCTGCAGAGAAAACGTGTCAGTTTAATTATGGGATATTAAGTGAAAACATAGGTAAGAGATGATTGATCTTATGAATCCAAGCTCATGACAGAACAAGAGAGTAATGATAATTACACATCTTACCTATATTTCAAATATTTCACTTGAAAAGCATTGCTGAAAACCAACAACCAAGTTTTAGTAATTATTTCTTGTCTTAATCAAGCCTAGCAATCAGGCGACAATATTTTCTATGTAGAGTAATGAAAATTATTCATAAGATTGAACAATACTGTTAAGTGCTTTATGACCGAGCTCGATAGCTGCAGTCGCTTAAGTGCGGCCAGTATCCAGTAATCGGGAGATCGTGGGTTCGAGCCCCCAATGTCGGCAGCCCTGAAGATGGTTTTCCGTGGTTTCCCATTTTCACACCAGGCAAATGCCGGGGCTGTACCTTAATTAAGGCCACGGCCGCTTCCTTCCATTTCCTAGGCCTTTTCTATCCCATCGTCGCCATAAGACATATCTGTGTCGGTGAGACGTAAAGCAAATAGCAAAAAAAAAAAAAAAAAAAAAAAAAATCTACTGACACGAGGCTTAAGTACTTGGGTACCTTCAAATGCCACCGGACTGAACCAGGATCGAACCTGCCGTGTTGGGTTCAGAAGGCCAGCGCCACAACCGTGTGAGCCACTCAACCAGGCCCATTATATTCAACATTTCGAAAATAAATTAAGATAGTAATTTTTGGATAAAGCGACGTTAAACAGAATTATTATTAGCCTCAGAGTAACAGCGTAGTAAAATACTTCAAAATTAATATTGTTCATTTATACAGCTACGTGTTATTAACTGCGTGGCCTGTTTTATAGTAAGTCGAATAATAGTGTCAAATAATATATGTTTTCAAGTCTCATTCAAAAGAATACATAAATTCAACTTTAAATAATGCGTATAAAAGTTAAATGCACATTGACAAATATATAAATGATGTTAATAACAAGATGTCAATAATATACTGCAATACATATGAATTTCCCTTCAAAGAACGAAATAATAAAATTATGGGTAGGCCTATACTTCAATGTCCGCTTTGCTAATCGGGTTGCAACGCCGTAGTATACAAATGTCAGGCAACTTAATGAACACGTGCACACAGCGGGTTGCCAACATTACCCCGTATCAAATGGAGTGCAGCTCACTTCGTATCACTCGCAAAAATTGCTTCCACGAATGGAAATCTTACTGTGCTGCGTCAGGTTCAGAATCCAAGAATTGAGATAATGGCGCGTAGCTCAGCTAACTGAACTTCAATACAGGTAAGACTTGAGTAAAACTTCACCTCCAAAGAAATGTTAGTGAAATAATCTCTACACTAGTCCTAAAACGTAATCGTTTGTGAGATTATTGCGATTGTTTTACCTCCTTAAAAAGTTATCGGCACCAGCATATGTAATATAGGATCAATGCATACAAACAACTAACTACCGGGCGAGTTGGCCGTGCGGTTAGGAGCGCGCAGCTGTGAGCTCGCATCCAGGAGAGAGTGGGTTCGAACCCTACTGTCGGCTGAAAATGGTTTTCCGTGTTTTCCCATTTTCATACCAGGCAAATGCTGGGGCTGTACTTTAATTAAGGCCACGGCCGCTTCCTTCCCATTCCTAGGACTTCCCTGTCCCATCGTCGCCATAAGACCTGTCTGTGTCGGTGCGACGTAAAGCAACTAGCAAAAAAACAAATAACTGTTATTTTTGTGAGTGGATTAAAGAAAAGTCAAGGTTGATGTTGAAATTAATAATAATAATAATAATAATAATAATAATAATAATAATAATAATAATAATAATAATATTTGCTTTACGTACCACTAACTACTTTTACGGTTTTCGGAGACGACACGGTGCTGAAATGTAGTCCCAGAAGGCCAGTGCCTCAACCGCCTGAGCCACTCAGCCCGACGATGGGGAAATTCAATCCCATCTATCTGTCGAATCAATAAACATTGGACATCGAGGTATAACACACTGAAGCTATCGCAGTCGGCAGCGCAATATATTTTAGAGAAAAATGTTCTAGGCGGAAAGCGTCTATTGTACAAAACATTCGCTTGTACAGTACAGCTACTATCCCCTCCGTGTTTTGTATTATATATAGGCCAACAATAGCCCGGCACCAAGCTTTCATCATCTGACAGATCGTTTAGCATCCATGATGCCACACCACGCCCCAACCCCCACCCGCACCTCTCTCATTAGCAATACAGTCTGTTTACTAAGGACGTTTATGAAGGGAGACCGACAGAACAGTGGCTTTAAGCCTGGTAGCAGGTGGTCCAGTTGCTGGAGAAATGAAAGTTCTAGTTACTAGCATGCCATCATAAACCTGCAAATGACAACAGTTTAACAGGAGTAAGCTGTAACAATTAGCTAAAGATATCACTGGAGTAAGGCGGGCGCAATTAGGCTCAGGTGTGGACTCATCTCGAATCTGCCATTTTCTGGAAACTGCTAAACGCCGCAGAGCGTGAAAAACAAGAACAAAGTGTACGCATATTCTCGTCTGGAGCAGTCACTACATCGTGCTTGTTCCCAGTCGCTCTTTACACCTTAATTAGTAAAGTTAACTTGTCGGTTATTATTCCCAACATACGCTAAATTTAGGTTTAAAGATAGATAGATAGATAGATAGATAGATAGATAGATAGATAGATAGATAGACAGACAGATAGATAGATAGATGGCTTTATTGGCGAAGTTAAGGCTATTAGGCATTCCCTTACACTAAACCACCGAGCTCAATAGCTATTATTATTATTATTATTATTATTATTATTATTATTATTATTATTATTATTATTATTATTATTATTATTATTATTATTATTATTATTATTATTATTATAGAATGATCATTGAAAGACCAGAAATGCACAGTTCACTCGTATCCTGCTGTACCTCTTAACACTCTTCTAAAAGACACTGTGGTTGGTATTCCTCTGACGTCATCCGGTAAATGGTTCATTTCTCATCTAATATCCAGGACATCAACGGAATAAGTTCTCTGAATCATGGATTACTAATTATTTTAATCAAGGATATTCCTATGTATAAGAGAATTACTTGCAATTGAAAACTCTGAAAATGCTCAAGAAGATTTGTTTCATAGAAAGAAAGTAAAAAACAAATACTATGCAGCGTAAATAGCTGAATTAGAATTATAGACTTATTAACAACTAACTGACTATCATTTTCCTGAAATTGTTCCCCAGGTTTGTTCATTTAGTATGTGCATAAAACTTGAACCCCAAACGTAGACCAGATTTAAAGTATTCCTTACGGCAACGGGAAATCAAAATTCTATTAGGTATAATTTTATATGTCTGTTTCTCATACAGCACAAGACATATAATGGCCTATGAAGAATTCAGTTAATTTTTTGTCTCTTTTTCCGTTTGACCGTTTCAGCATCAAGGGAAAACAGAATGGTGGTTTTTCATGCAACTTCGTATTTAAATAAAGAATAAGAGCAAGTCGAATCTTAGCTAAAACATTGCTCAAATAATTCACCACGTGGAGGCTTCAGATAGAGCCTGAAACATAAGACTCTATGTATCACACTTAAGGTAGGTTTCACAGGAAATATGTTCATAAAATGTGTATTTAGAATATTATTTATAATTTTTCTCCTATAAGTTTCTTCGACACTGAAAAGTAATGGAAATACCAGTGGCAGTCGTGTGAAAGTTTAAGTCCAAGAGCCGATAAATAAATCTACGAGGAGTTGTTACGGAGATCACCTTGACCACGTCCGTACGTACAACCGTCTGTATTGTTTTCAAATATTAACCCGATACTCGGTTTCTGTACTGAAATTTTGCGTGTGGAAGGGTAGAAGGTCAGAAAGGTAGAGAGGAAGGTCTAAACGCAAAGAAAAATAATACGCTACATAATATCCCCGTTTTTAACATCGCCACATTATTTTTGATGCCAAAACTCCTACACATTGAATAATTATCGATATCGCGTAAAGATGCTACTTACAGTGGGTTTAATGCTAGGAAGTGTTTTGTGGTTATAAGATTAATACGAGTATTGCGAGCCATTTGGAAGTCATCACGAGCTCTCTACCTCTCAACCGCGAATCTGACAATGTTCGTCCTATCCATTACTTTCCTTAAGACTGGTCACAACTCCCAGCCACATATAAAGTACAGCAGAACAATTTTCGTTGTGTTCATTTTCCTATGCTTATATGTAAGGGAAAATAAATCCTACAGTACTGTAGGAATGTATGTTTGCATGGCGTATTTACGCACTCCTATAGTATATTTCAGGTTCGTTTTCCTTTACACATTAGCATAGAAAAGACTGAAAATTGTTCTAATGGTCTTATATCCATATACAGCTGTGAGGTGTGACCCGTCCTAAGGAAAATAATGGATACGAAGAGTACTGTCCACACAGCGACGATGAACATTTCCCAGATTAAGGAGACAAATACAGTATAGAAAGAAACATTAAAAGAAAAAATCACTTTTACCCCAAAGTGATGTAACTCCCTAGTTAATTCACTCACAACATGTCAAAAGTATTTTATACGCATGAGAATGGATATTTATTTAAAATTAAATCACACCTATTTAAATATTTCGATAACTTTATCTGCTACAATTTTGAATGAGCACGAAACGAAACACGAAGTACTGTATTATCGTCACACCTGCAATTCTAGCATGGTTATTTTTAAATTTGTCCGGAAAGTAAATAAACAGAATTAAATCATATGAAAGGGAGACGAGATTTAATATTCATCGTCCTGTCACCACATTATTATGAGAGAGTATAATTACACTTTTCACTTTCATAATCCTGATTTGCTGCAGCATAGTTTAAAGGAACAAAGGCGTGAGTGACTCTGTTGTGTAGACTTTTGTTTCCACAAAATGAAATATAAAACTCAACTGTTTAATATTAGGATTATAGAATTATTATAGTATGGTGCGAGTACGAACGTATGAAGTTAATAAAGCCGACACAATGCGATTATTTAACATTGACGTCCATACGCAGCTTTATTAAACTCATAAATACGGTTTGTGGAATGATGATGCAGCAAGCAATTCGGCGAATCTTTCCGACAAGTTCAATATTTTCTACGTTGGGATAGCTTTCGAAAACTAAAACTTAATGTGCCACATTTCATAAAGATATTCTTCTTACATTTTCGAACAAGAATTAGACCTAGTGACCTGTTCCGGCTTCAATCCACGTTTGCGTTGTTCTTCTTACATATCCCTTATCAGAGGGGTGGAACTAATATATAATTTTGACATATCTCTCTGAATCCTGTCTGTACGCGAACACCCCTTAACCCCACGGAGATGCTCTGATTGTTGCACACATTGCTTGATAACGGTGTAAGTTTATATAGCTATCATTGTCTCTGTCATAGCTTAAGTCACATCCTTAATAGATCTAAATAGGTAAATTTTGAAGCACAATTTTTGTTCTTAGCGAAGACTTGACTCGAAATAATATTCATTTTCCTAGATACATTTCTTTTAAGTTGTATAGTTTATAAATGTCGTTTAGTTGAAAATAATAATAATAATAATAATAATAATAATAATAATAATAATAATAATAATAATAATAATAATAATAATAATTTCGTGTGGCTATTTCTAGCCGAGTGCAGCCCTTGTAAGGCAGACCCTCCGATGAGGGTGGGCGGCATCTGCCATTTGTAGGACACTGCGTGTTATTGTGGTGGAAGATAGTGTTATGTGTAGTGTGGGAGTTGCAGGGATGTTGGGGACAGCACGAACACCCAGCCCCCGGGCCACTGGAATTAACCAATGAAGGTTAAAATCCCCGACCCGGCCGGGAATCGAACCCGGGACCCTCTGAACCGAAGGCCAGTACGCTGACCATTCAGCCAACGAGTCGGACTGTTTAGTTGAAAAGTATTACTTTTAGCTCATTCTCCGTGTTCTCTGAAAGAACCTATTCATCTGGAAGTAGAAGATTGTTCACAAATGTTCCTCAGCCTGGTCCATCAATTTACTCTACTCTGTCAGAACATCGTCGGCGAATACATTAAATAAAGTGGATGATAGACAACAATCTTACTGATTTATTATCAAGAGCGTAATTTACAATACAGATCGAAATAATACTAAATAATAATTATTTATTACTGGACTGTCTCCATTTACTTGGGGTCGTGACTTTGTATTGATTTACCCCATTCTTATGGCCGGATGCCTATCATGTCGCCAAACTTATGTGCAGGACGATATTCAGTATTTCGTGTGTCTGTGACGGCTTGTAGTGGTATGCGTTATATGAAAATGAGTATGTGATTAAGATGAACAAAAATTACCAGTCCCCGAGCTATAGGAATTAATCAAAGCTAATATCCGCTAATATGCCAGGAATCGAACCCGGCGTCCTCTTAACCGAAGGCCACTCACTGACTGTTCATACAAGGAGCCTGATAACCTAATATAGCACCGATAAAATTACAACGATAATAATAATAATAATAATAATAATAATAATAATAATAATAATAATAATAATAATAATAATAATAATAATCGTATGATCTCAGCTACCGTGTGCAGACATTTTAATTTGAAGCTATCTCGCTGTCTGTCGTCAATTTCGAAGTTCCGTTTTACTGTAGGCCTACTAGATGGCAGACAGAATAAACCGAATCTCTCTAGAGCGTCTGTGGGTGAGATCTAATTTTGTCGAGTAAACAGCAAATGTCTCACCAGAGATCTTTTACATGCCGACATCGTACGACATAGAGTGTCGAATGGACTTTTTTCGCCCTTCAAAAATCCTCGGGTTTGAATCTTGGGATCCGGAAGCAGACACTCTACCACTGATTCACAAAGGCAGCTGTCCGACTCGTTGGTTGAATGGCCAGCGTACTGGCTTTCGGTTCAGAGGGTCCCGGGTTCGATTCCCGGCCTGGTCGGGGAATTTAACCTTCATTGGTTAATTCCAATGGCTCGGGGGCTGGGTGTGTGTGCTGTCCCCAACACCCCTGCAACTCATACACAACACCACAATAACACGCAGTTTCCTACACATGTCAGAAGCAGCCCACCCTCATCGGAGGGTCTCCTTACAAGGGCTGCACGCGGCTAGAAATGGCCACACGAAATTTTAATTATTACAGAGGCAACTTCAGCTACGATGAAGAAAAGAAACTAACCTTTTAGAGACACATCTAGGGGATGAATCAAGAGAGGATGGGCAGCAGAATACAGCTTCTGCAAGAAAAACGGTAGGCACAGCCTGTGTGGCCTGCGCAAGGTGCACATGGACCTAGCAGAAGTATGGGTCAAGGAGGGAGATATAGAGGACAGAACAACATTTAGGAGAAAGTCTGCGGGAATGAGGAATGCACCCGAAAAGCCACTAACCAAGATACAGAATATTTCGGCGGAAGAGCAAGAAAGGAGAAACCGAAGATTTAAGGATCTTTTTTGAGAGTGCAATGAGAAGGGCATGAGTTTGAGTGATAGAAGTGCAGGTAGATTGTGTATACGAGGCCCATAGATGCCCGTATCAATGAATGAATAAATGAATAATGTATATATTTGTCGTACTGTATCAGACTAATGAATAATCGTAAAGGGTCCTTGTCTTTGCAACATTTATTTTAGTGTTGTCTGTTATTTGGTCATAGAATTACTGTAGATCTCGTGGAAGCTCGATGAGATGAAGAGCTAATAATCTGGAACCAGGGAATTATGGAGGGGCTGGTTCTCCTAACCATCATTCGAATACACTGAGAAATATAAAACAATTGTTATTTACAAAACTCTGTAGATCTTGTCTGCTTAAAAATTCCATTTTAAAATTATCAAGTTTAATATTCCTTCATAATTATAGAAATGGCGTAGTATTATTTTTTTATTTTCTGGAAATTTACATACACCCCTACGCCAAAATCAGAATAATAATAATAATAATAATAATAATAATAATAATAATAATAATAATAATAATAAGATATCACTAGGTACACAGTTGCGTAGACAGACTTATCACTACATCGCTTTGTCTTAGGGCGAGTCTGCCGGACGGGAGTGAATGTTCTGATGAAACTGTTGATATTACAAAAGCATTTTAAATAATTTAAACCTAAGATTACGGATCAGTACTTGAGGAAATCCTCTGAAAGAACAGAGTATGGAATTTCATACCACTTTTCGCTGTAGTCTTCCAGCCTTGTCACTAAGTATGAGTTAACATACTAAATCATAAAGACATGCAAGTGAATATGTATCTGCCGTCGGTCATTAGTCGTCACTAAGAATTTTTGATTATTTTTTTAATTATTTGCATTTTAAACACTGACGAAGTATATCAAAATTCAAGTCAATTACTCTCTTGAAAATTAACTGTGAATAATAATGTTGTTTTTCTATTATAAATGGTCAAAATAGTATTTTCCTGTTTCATCTCACCCTGAAACATCACTTCCATTTATCTTGGCCAAGAAGTCTGTTTTTATATTGCTTTTTATTGAAGCTGTATTTCTTTTGCCTAGCTTCTGTGTCAGCTCTTATCATTCGGATTAATATATGTCCTTATTTTGACTGGGAGTCGCCGACGCTCTTACGGCAATCACATCACTTCTCCTCCCCACATGTGGTCCCCCTTGAGTTAACTGCCCCCCGTGGTTGCGACCCCCCTTGGTTGTAGTGGACACCAGTCAGAACGAGGGGGTTGGAGTCTGAGGGGTGCGGTTTATCTCCAGCTAACTCGCCTTTCCTTTTATATTACTTGGTTTGGCCATCAGTATCCGTCAGTCTTAGTGGCTATGTCCTGTTCTCTGCCGCTGAGAAGAAAATTATAACGCTCCATTACATATGTTGTCTAGAATACTCAGAAGATAATAATTAATAACAGGAAATGTCTTTCTAAGCTGATTATTTTTGTGTTGAGGGCAGTGAATACATTATATCTGGGAACATTCTGAATTACGCCGACGTCAATAACTGAAATAAAGCGCAAACAAGGTCATATTCCATATACCTGTATCCATTTCCAGCATTAATACTTCAGTGTTAACACACTATCATAAGCTGTCACTATTATTTATAAGTTGTTGTAATAATTCACTATCCCATGCAGTGTACTCTGTCATCCTCAGTCGGTGTTACATTAGCTTAGGAACTTAAGTTACATGATTCTACAGTGTATACTTAAAATCAAACCCCATGGCCCAAGAGCTCCAAAGGGCAAGAGCCCACAAAGCGACCGCTGCTCAGCCCGAATGCCTGCAGGCTAGGAGGCGTCGTGTGGTCAGCATGACGAATCCTCCAGGCCGCCACCGTTGGCTTTACAGACGGGGTTCACAATCTCACAGTCAGATAACTCCTCAAATGTAATCACGTAGGGTGAATGGACCTCGAACTATCCCTCAGATCCAGGTTAAAATCCTTGTCCTGGCCGGGAATCGAACCCGGGGCCTACGGGTAAGAGGTAGGTACATGCCCCTACACCGCGAGGCTGGCACAGTATATCCTTATTGATATATCTACACTGTAGGATATGAAATTATTGGCAAAACGCTACAAAAAATACACTAATCTACTAGCGGTATGACGTGTTATTCTTATTAGAAGTATACATTTCCTTCAGAGGGTGCTTAACCGAGGCGGTAAAGGCGTGCTCGGTTTACTCCGAAGGACGTAGGTTCGATTCCCCTTCAGGTTGTCGACAAATTCAAAAATATGACTCCTATCTCTTGACAGGCGCGTCGCCCTGAACTTCACATAGCCTACATCAATGTGAGTATCAGGTTAATTCATGGGGGCAAAGGCGGCCGGGAGTAGAGCTGACCAATCTATGCCACTTTTGCCGCCGAACGGGTAGTAGAAGCCTTTACCTCCCGCTCCTGCAAGGGCCTTCATTTGAACATTATTTTTGAACCGTTTCCATTTCTTTGTAACAGAGCTGCCACATCGGAACACTATCGGAGGTTTAGCGACCAGGATACACTTGAACTTTGTTAAATCTTGTCTCACTATTACCATCTTAGGAGAATATACAGGGTGGTCGGAAACAATGTGAACCGCGTATATGAGGTGTTGGTCATACTGATAAATAATTTGAAAGAAATAATTCAATATCTCACGCCATTATCATTTTATCAGCTGCTGAACTTAGCCAATCAGATCGCTTCCCTGGCCAATTCAAATGGGCTTTGTGAAGCGGTGTTGCTAAATCGGCACATGGCATAACAACAGCTTGAGAGCATAAATGGAGAAAGATACAACATATCCCAGCCTTATAAGGATTGCTAAACTTCCAACAAGTTTGTTTCAAGTCGGCTGTTATACAACCTGTGACCATAAAGTTCGGTGAATAGTCCTGTACTATCAACATAGATGAACAATGTACGACAGTGACCTTACTGTCCTTCGAAATAGTCCCCTCCCATAACTATGCACTGCTGAGATCGGCGACACATGTCCTGGAAACTTTGCAAGAAGGCTTCATTTGGGATGGTGTTCAAAAGCCTCATCACGTTTCGTTGGATGTCAGGAATATCGTCAAATGTCTTTCCTTTCAAAGCGAGTTTGATGTGTGACTTTTCGGCTCTGACCTTTTTCCGACGAGGGGATACCGGAGAACGCCATTCCATGCTTTGCCGTTTCGTTTCAGGGTCGTACCTGAGACAACAGGTTTCATCCTCAGTGACAATACAGTTCAAGAAATTTGGTGTCGCATCCGCCATTACGACAAAATCCTGTGAAGCCTCTGAACGTGCCTGCTTCTGATCGTCAGTCAAGCGATGTGGCACAAGACGAGAACATGTTTACCTCTTCCCGAACTTCTGGGTAATGATCTGTCGCACGGATTCACGGTTAATCTGCAGTTCATCCGCTCTCATACACACAGTTAATCGCCGATCGTTCGTGATTAATGTCCTCACCTTCTCAATGTTTTTGTCACTGACTACGGTTGCCGATCTTCCGCTACGGGGGTTGTCAGAAACACTTCCCGGCCTCCTCGAAAACGGGCGAACCAATTGTACACACACTTCAAAGAGTGCTTGATCTTCACAAACACCTACAGCATCGCATGTGTTTCTTTCGGTGTCTTACCAAGCTTAAAACAAAACTGTACATTGATCTTTTGGTCGTTCATGTTCCTGTTCGCAGTTCAGAACCAACGCAGTAAATACGCACTGTATCAAACAGGTCTTACGCGGCACACACTAGATACTCACTGAACAACTTTGGGAGCAGGTGGTCAAAACCTGCTGCTACGCAGGTGCAACGTTGTGTGCCGCCAGTGTTTCCGGATCGACCGTTCTGATTTCATTCACTGAACTTTATTGTCACAGGTTGTACATTCGTCCGGGGAGTGATTTAAAGACGGACCTATGAGCTGACACGATCGCATCATAGTAAGTACGCTACGGTGACACTGGCTGAACCCACAGTGTTCGTGTTTGATGCCGATTTCTCGACATGACTCTCAAGCTGGTCTTAAGTCATGTGCAGATTTAGCAACATCGCCTCTCAAGGCCCGTTTGAATTCGCCCGGGAACCGATTTGATTGACTAAATTTCAGAAGCTGATAAAATGAGCAGCAACCAACATATAATGCCCACCTCTGGACAAAATTTTGTTTTAGTTTCATAGAGCATGTCTTTGTGCTCTACATGTTTCCGCATTCATATTTTGTTTATCTGTATACCGTAACATAGAAATAATATCTTGAAAGTGAGCGGTTAAAACAAATTGTATATTGTCCACGCATGTGACTGAATCAGAACGTATATTGTCCAAAAATTCCATAATTTCATTATACTTCCTTTCATAAACTGTAATAAATGTAGCCTATTCTAGACAATAATATTTTGCATAAAACATATTACACACTTCAAAATCATTAGGGGAACATGTTTTTGAACGTATGGCATGCTCCGCAAAACAATACTCAAACTCAGGTATATTACCAACTAAACCTTTATTCTTTACCGTTGAAGTATAGAGAAGAACATTGGTGAATTCGCGTTCATTTTCAGAACACAAACGGAAATGTCCAAATAGGGGCGAAAAAAGTGATAACAGTCCTCCAGGGTGGATTATTTTATCACAGTTGGAGAAATTCAGTATGGTGTATGTCCTCTACGAGCCTTTAACACAGCTTGGCACTTACGAGGCATGCTCCGTATAAGTCTACGGAGGTCACGTTGCGGTATCAGGTCCCATTCTGGAATGAGAGCCTGTTCAAGGTCTTGGAGAGTCTGTGGTGGAACAGGACGCATACGAACATTTCTGTCAAGCATTTCCCACGCATGTTCGATGGGATTAAGGCCGGGACTTACTGCTCTCCATTCCATCTCTTGAATGTCCAGATCTCGCAAGAAAGCTCTGGTGATGCGCGCTACATGAGCCGTGGCATTGTCGTGCATGAGTACGAATTCAGGGCCAACACCGTATGCAGCAACCAACATATACTGTAGCAGTATCTGCTCGATGTGCCCCGCAGCGGTAAGATTACTAAGGACGACGACAAAATCCGTGCGGCCATCAATACTGATGCCACCCCACACCATCACAGAACCTTGTCCGAATCGGTCGCCTTCCTGGACAATATTTGGCATGTACAACCCACCACGGCGTCTCCATACACGTTGACGTCCATCACGCTGTGTCAGGGGAAATCTGGACTCGTCTGTGAACAACAAAGGTCTTCATTGGCGAAGTTGCCAGTTGACGTGGGTAAGGGCAAACAGAAGGCGAGCTGCGCGATGTTGCTGCGTTAAACGGGGCACTCTAACAGGACGTCTGCGTCGTAAGGACACTTCTCTTAACCTGCTCCTTACTGTCTGGTCAGACACTGTGACTCAACTGACCCTCCTGAGGTCTTGTTGCAGTCTTCTGGCAGTTGCTGTAAGACGCCACAACGCACAGATGGTTCGATATCGGTCATCCTGTGCGGTTGTCAAGCGTCCACGACCATGTCCAACCCTCCTTGTGAACTGGCCTGTCTCCTTGTAGCGATTCCACAAGCTTTGAATAACTGACGAGGACATTGAGATCCACAGCAACACAACGAAACGTCCATCCTTCCTGGATCAAAGCGACAGCCCTTGCGACTTGAACCTCGTTTAAGAAGCCTCAATGGGCTATACTGGTTTATGTACAACGTGCTCAAATCACCGCAGTAGTCTGTGTGACTCCCAACGACACAGGGATGTACCGCTATTCACTCTGTTTTGAGGGATCACCTGACAGTTTAATGCATGGCTACGCCTACAGACGGAGTATAACTTTGATTTGACATGCCCTGAGCAGCTAAGGATTTTGACACTGACGACGGTTGCCGATCTTCCGTTACGGGGGTTGTCAGACACACTTTCCGGCCTCCTCGAAAACGGGCGAACCACTTGTACACACACTTCAAGGACAGTGCTTGATCTTCACAAACACCCACAGCATCGCATGTGTTTCTTTCGGCGTCTTGCCAAGCTTAAAACAAAACTGTACATTGATATTTTGGTCGTTCATGTTCCTGTTCGCAGTTCAGGACCAACGCACAAAAACACGCACTGTGTCGAACAGGTCTTACACGGCACACACACGATACTCAACTGAACAACTTTGGGGGCAGGTGGTCAAAACCTGCTGCTACGCAGGTGCAACGTTGTGTGGCGCCAGTGTTGCCGGATCGACCGTTCTGATTTCATTCACTGAACTTTATTGCCACAGGTTGTACATTCGTCCGGGGAGTGATTTAAATACGGACCTATTTATAAAATATTTTTCATATTGAATAGTGTGCTAACGGTTTAGGCTGGGCACCAGAAAGAGAGACGACCATTGGAACCCCATCTACCAAATTAAAGTTCACATACCAGACGTTTCAAAACATGTTCCCCTAATGTTTTTGAACTGCGTATTTTACTGAACCATTGTTAACAGAGTAATTTCAGTAGTTGTTGAATTCCTTCCGGTAGATATTCATTTTATACTGTTCTAAGTAGGCACAGTAAATCTGAAGTGATTAAAGTTTATTTTTTTAACTAATAATTTTCAGGTATTAAAATTAATGTGACCTAATGATGATTAAAATACGTAAACTCATCAAAATAAATAATGTGCGATAAAATAGAACAAAACGTATACTGTCCAAAATGTAAACTAACTTTTTAACATTCTCAATAAATTATTGATCTCTCAGAAGAACATCTAATTCAGTACCCCAATAAGAAACTAACTCTGAAGACTGCATTATATTTTATTGAATACTTCTCCTGAAAAATTAGTATTAATGGACACCACACGTTTTAATTGGTTACTCCTCAAAAGGCAACGGCACGAGATATCAAACTATTTTTTTAACTTACATTTATTTGTATCACCAACACTCTAACCATTATATATCCTGTTCATGTTGTTTCTGAGCAGCCTTTGCATGCACGTAATCTGAAATGGCTCACCTACCAATAAATTTTATAAAATATTTTTCCTATTGAATAGTGTGCTAACGGTTTTACCAACTAGGCTGGGCACCAGAAAGAGAGAACTCAATTATTTCTTGATAAACTTCACTAGTTCAATGAATAAAACTGATTGATGGCTATCAAGGTGTGGGAGTAATTTAGAATAGAGATATTCAGCTGAGTGGGAAGAAGTGGAATGTAGGAGCAGTAGGGTTGGAGAGCAGGGATTAAGGTAATTAAGGAACGGAGATAACGAGTGTGGTAATTAAACAATGGGACGACCGGCGGGGAGAAGGGAAGTAAAGTTAACCGGAAGAGAGGCTGGAGTCATTGTGTTGTTTGGTTCCCAACGGCGCTAAGGTAACCATTACTCCTACATAATGACCCTCCAAGTCCTGAGTTCAACCATGTTTTACTGTCGCTCAGAAAACCAACTAGGGCATCAATTACAACACTTATTCCTAAGTTTAATTTCAGGCTTGGGTAACTCAACATATGTGATGTCGCTACATGCATGGCAATAAACGGACCTGCGTCTCAAGCAATAGTATCCACAACTGCAAATTTCGTTGAGAACCAAGCAGCCATTAATATAGCATGTAGTTGTTATTACACCTCGGAAAAGCTGCCTTGTTGGAGTGTCCGACTACGGTATGTGGCGACACAAACGCCTATGAAATTATTGCTCATGTGTTGTCCACGGTTCGCCAGCAACGAAATATTTACAGGTTTATTATTTTAAAAACAAAAAACAAGCTCCTGTATTAACAGGCTGCAATGAAAAACAAGGTATACGTACACTGAAATGGCGAATGGCTTTTAGTGCCGGGAGTGTCCGAGGACATGTTCGGCTCACCAGGTGCATGTCTTTTGATTTGACTCCCGTAGGCGACCTGCGCGTCATGATGATAATGAAATGATGACGGTGACGACACCCAGACCCGTGCCAGCGAAATTAACTAATGATGGTTAAAATTCCCGACCCTGCCGGGAATCGAACCCGGAACTC
This sequence comes from Anabrus simplex, assembly GCF_040414725.1. NCBI lineage: Eukaryota > Metazoa > Arthropoda > Insecta > Orthoptera > Tettigoniidae > Anabrus > Anabrus simplex. Next base: position 79,278,368 of record NC_090265.1, on the reverse strand, counting down.
CTGTGACCAAAGGCCAGCACGCTAGAGATTTAGCCATGGAGCCGGATAAGGTATATACTGATCACATGATATGGAGACGTTACAAAGGAATAAACATAGAAATTAAATAATTTTCAAAGTTCTTATCCGTAACGACATTATTCACTGAATATGTGGTGCCTCAGGAGCCCAATGGAACCTCGGAGAACTATCATAACTATTTCGTGAATGTCCTTGATAGGAAGCTGGAAACGCTTCCATGTGTTGGGGAAGTATCAAGGTATGGTGCTATTATTTCAAGCTCTTGAAGATAAATTTTGACTTGTGATAGGGATTGTGGGTTCGTATATCTCTTGTTTCTCTACATAGTTTGCTCTTGTGGTGTTCGAAACGTCCAGTTGGGTCTATCATGAAGCCTTTTGGGCTGTGTTCTCTGAAGACTATCATGTCGATACGACGAGAACTACCATTCATGGCCAATCCGTGAACATCTTCATGGACATTAGAAGCTTACTTAATCAGTTCTTTGGCTATGAACGATCTAATTTGATTGTGTCGAGTTTTTCGCAGAATCTCTCTGTGTTTGTAAGTTTATTGTTGTGTTTATTTCTGCAATTGGTGACCTAATATGGAAAATGGTGAAAGTGCCAAAACGTTTTTTAAGTAAAAGCCAATATAGAGTTTTCATGCATACTGGCACTTTCATCCTTCTCTACAAAAGGATACCTGGAGTAATAATTACCTACGGTCTTCAAAGTACAAGTATACTATATCAAATACATTTTATATCATTACATAACAATATTTAGCTTTCAAAATTTTCATTTCTTTAATATTAAGCGGTTCAGAAATTGGACTGTGGCTCTACCTGTTGAACTTCCTACCAACTAAAATAATGATCTTCGACACATGCACCGTTTACCACTATACGCGGCTTGACTAATACATCCCTTTAATTTTTAAAAAACATTTCTTCTCATACTTTGACACCTTCACCTTTTTCCATCGTTAGCCCTCAATTGTGGTTCTCACAATAGAGGAGATGGTGTTTATCGCAGAATATTATTTCTGCTCATACGGAGTAGTGTGTCAGAACGGGCCGACTTTGCTTCGCGCTAAAGAACAGTTCGAGGAGCTGTTTAAAAAGGAGCCGCCTAAAAAAATAAAAGAACAATATTAGCTGTCGTTGACAATTTCCATTATACGAGATTGGTCTTACGTCAACGAAAGAGGATTTGCGCCGATTTTGTCGTCCCAGAATCTTACCCCTCCAGCGACAAGGGAACGGCAGCCCACAGTGCGCAGGAGTCACCTTTCTGCAAGGACACTTTGGAGATCGCCTAATTTTTCGTGGAACTCCATTCCCGGAACGTTCTTGTTCCCAGGATCTCATGGCATGAGGCATATTTTCGAGACCTATTACCCACCTACAAATATTCCCGAATTAAGCGAGAAGTTAACGTCAGTTTTTGTGTCCTTACAGCAACCTTTGTTATTCAATAAGTTCAATAACCTCTTCAGAAAGGTTACGAACAATATATGGCACCTGATGGTACACATTTTGAACACATACTGTGGAAACGCTATTATCAAGAAATCAGCATCAAAACTTACTTGTAGCGATGTTGCATGACCAATTTACGCACTCCTACATTATAATATATTTATGGTTCATTTTCCTATACACGTTAGCATAAGATAATTAACACAACAAAAATTATTCTGATGGGCTGTATATACAGGGAAATTATCTTCTCCATTCAGGGGGGCCGAGCTCGATAGCTGCAGTCGCTTAAGTGCGGCCAGTATCCAGTATTCGGGAGATAGTAGGTTCGAACCCCACTGTCGGCAGCCCTGAAGGTGGTTTTCCGTGGTTTCCCATTTTCACACCAGGCAAATGCTGGGGCTGTACCTTAATTAAGGCCACGGCCGCTTCCTTCCCACTTCCAGCCCTTCCCTGCCCCATCGTCGCCATGAGACCTATCTGTGTCGGTGCGACGTAAAGCAACTAGCCATTCAGGGGAATGCCGCTCTCCCGGTCGCCTGCTCTGCGAAGCTGTCTCCCGCCAAGCACTTCGCCTTAATACGCTGCTCGGCGCCACAAGTTTCCCTCCTTTGCAGTCTGCTGAGAGCATTATCAGCTTAAGGTTCAGTTCACGCTTAGTGTATTGTTCTAATGCCATCTTCATTAAGCGAGCGAGTGTATATACACAATACCTTCATACAATTTAGGAAATCGTGTGCGAAAACACTCGATGGCTCAGTGCCGGGCGAGCGCTGGCCGCATTACGGTAAACTGCTTGGCGGGAGACAGGCCCGCAGCGCAAACGACTCCGCGAGTGACAATTCCCTGAATATGTAGGAGGCATGACCAGTCTTAAGGAGGAAGATTATTGGGACTTACATAGGTTTTAAAAGAAAGTCATCGGTATGTACTTCATACATTGAAATTACTTAAAATCAATCTAACAGTCTTCGTCTTAGTTTCTCTCGACACTACTTACCCCGACCCCTGCTCGAATATCTCCTTTCTGATACCCCTTGTCATTTGCAGTATTCTTCCGACCTCGACGGTATTAGATTTGCTAGCAGACCTGAAGATGATTTTTCCATGGTTTCCCATTCTCACACCAGGCGAATGCTGGTGTTGTACTTTAATCAAGGTCACTTCGTTCCTACTCCTAGCCCATTCTTATCCCACCATCAACCATAAGAACTGTCTGTGTCGGTGCGACGCAAAGGAAATTGAAACTGAGAAAATAAGATATAAGAGTTTATCAATATCGGATTGTTGGCTGAATGGTCAGCTGAGTGGTCTTCTGTTCAGATGGCCCCGGGTTCTATTTCTGGTCGGGCAGGAATTTTAACTGCTGAGTTTGTCTCCCGGGGGCTGCGTTCGCGTTCGTATGAGTACACATTTACATACAAATCACAACAGAAGCACACAATAGTGTACACATTCCTCCGCGTCAGGAAAGACATCTGGGCGTAAAACTGTGCTTGATACACAATAGACCGGGCGAGTTGGCCGTGCGCGTAGAGGTGCGCGGCTGTGAGCTTGCATCCGGGAGATAGTAGGTTCGAATCCCACTATCAGCAGCCCTGAAGATGGTTTTCCGTGGTTTCCCATTTTCACACCAGGCAAATGCTGGGGCTGTGCCTTAATTAAGGCCACCGCCGCTTCCTTCCAACTCCTAGGCCTTTCCTATCCCATCGTCGCCATAAGACCTATCTGTGTCAGTGCGACGTAAAGTCCCTAGCAAAATAAAAAGATACACAATAGTACCGACGCCGAGACATTGGGAAAATTTCAGGAAGAGAAGAGAAGAGAAGAGAAGAGAAGAGAAGAGAAGAGAAGAGAAGAGAAGAGAAGAGAAGAGAAGAGAAGAGAAGAGAAGAGAGTATAACGTTTTAATATAGTACAGCTCTTTGTACCTATCGCCTGCACTGCGGTGTAGGGGTAGTGTGTGTACCCCTTACCCGGAAGCCCGGGGTTCGATTTTCGGCCAAGTCACGGATTTTTACCTGGATCTCAGAGCTGGTTCGAGGTCTACTCAGCCTACGTGATTACAATTGAGGAGTTACGTGACGGTGAGATGGTGGCCCCGGTCTAGAAAGCCAAGCTTAAAGGCCGAGAGGATTCGTCATGCTGACCACACCCCACCTCAACTCTGCAGGCCTTTGGGGTGAGGAGCGGTCGCTTGGTAGGCCAAGGCCCTTAGGATCTGTTGCGCCATGAGGTTTGGTTTTTTATGTACCTATCAGTATCAGAGATTACTTTGCTGGAGAGATGTAGTGTTTACAGTGCACTAAGCCGTCTGGTACGTGATAGAATAAATTTGTTACTTTCACTGATCTGTCAGTCTTGGCTTTGACAATATAAAACTGACCGAGGTATGAGCGATGCTAGTTCATGGGGTCGGTTGAGCATGCATTTCATTGGTCTTGGCAGACTGATATGTAATAGCAGCTTCTGGCTTGGTGGGGAAAGCAACGGGAAACTACCTCACTCCTCATTTCCCTAGTATGCCTTTTCAGTGACGAATACGCTATCGATGCAGTTGTTGGCAGAGCTGTGGAGGATCAAACCAGCCTTCGGGATGAATTCCCAACATACAGTACATACATACAGTAACAGAGAACGACACTTGTATCCACCAATTTCGTGGATTCTCGCGCACGATCCCACACACACTGTATCTGTATCGGACCATGTTACACACAAACAACATACTTGTGCGATCATTGACTCTGTCACAATCTGGTCGAGAAATCCTCGTCACGGTGGTCGAAGCACGCGCCAAACACCTTGCACCTTATTTGGTGCCCGATTCATCTGCCTGGTCCTTGAGTCGGGTGAGATTATTATAGCGGACTATATCACCAACCTTCGGCGCCACCTAGAATGTGAACATATGTTCACGATGAACGACAACGAAGGTCAGGGGCGACCAAGCAGAACGTACAGGTTATCCAATCTCAAGGCATTACGGAACAGTTCAGAACTGTGAACAAATACAAGGGATCGCTTATTAGGTGATGAGAAATCCCAAGCGGAAAATTATTTACATTAGACTAGATATGTTCCGCCGGGCCCTCGGTCAAGGAGTAGCGTATCTGCCAGAAACCGTAGGTCCCGGGTTCGATTCCCAGCCAGGTCAGAGATCTTTACCTGGATGTGAGTCCGAATGTTCAGCGTACTGGGCCTTCGGTTCAAAGGGTCCCAAGTTCGATTCCAGGCCGGGTCGGGGAATTTAACCTTCATTGGTTAATTGAATGGCTCCCGAGCCATAACGCTATCGTCCTCATCGGAGGGTCTGCCTTACAAGGGCTGCATTCGGCTAGAAATAGCCACACGAAAAATAAACGGAAAACCTGAATCTCAGGGCTGGTTCATAGGCCACTCAGCCTACGTGATTACAATCAATGAGCTATCTGACGGTGAGATGGTGGCTCCGGTCTAGAAAGCCAAGAACAACGGCCGAGAGGATTCGTTGGACCGAGAACACGATACCTCGTATTCTGCAGGCCTTCGAGTTGAGCAGCAGTTGCTTTGTAGGCCATGGCCCTTTGGGGACTGTTGTGCCATGGGGTTTGGTTTAGTTTTGTTTGTATATCTCTTCGTTACCAGATAGAAGGAAGTGGCACTGGATATAATTATATACATATTCGGTACACATTTAGGCCTACATACAAAACTACTGTTCACATGCACTGGATATTCCAAATCCAAAATCTCTCGGACGATGTGACAGGTGGTTAACACTACTAATATTTTAAGTTCTGTGTGGATGAGAGATGCAACGTAAGACCATTGCATGTTATGATTATTGGCACTGTGACGACCTTCTTAAACCTCCACATAGCCTTAATTTCCACCGACAAGTCAGTGTACTTGGATACTCTCTCTATACGTGTTGCCTGCAGGTTGTTGGAACTATGGTATGCAATATTTGTGAGGTAGGAGGTTTCCTTAGTCCCATCAACTAGCACAATGTCTGCAATGATGGCACTTTTACTCAAATAAAGTCTACAGTACAGTACACACCACTGATGGATTACATTTGCTACTTGTTCATGCCTCTATATGTAGTCCGTGTTTGCGAATAACCCTCATCCAGCAGTGTTGACGCACTGGATGTGGAGCATCGGTGACACGGACCAGATTTTTTTTTTTTTTTTTTTTGCTATTTGCTTTACGTCGCACCGACACAGATATGTCTTACGGCGACGATGGGATAGGTAAGGCCTAGGAATTAGAAGGAAGCGGCCGTGGCCTTAGTTAAGGTACAGCCCCGGCATTTGCCTGGTGTGAAAATGGGAAACCACGGAAAACCATCTTCAGGGCTGCCGACAGTGGGGCTCGAACCCACGATCTCCCGATTACTGGATACTGGCCGCACTTAAGCGACTGCAGCTATCGAGCTCGGTGGACCAGATTCTACCGATTGGTCCTGCAGTATGTACTTTATGTAGTTCCTAGTTGCAACAACTTGGCCATGAATGGCAAAGATACAGCCTCCTGTCTCCGCGGATACTTGTGAGTGTATCAGCCAAGCATGCAATGCTCTTTTATCGACATACGAATGATCAAAGTCATTCGGATACCGCCCGTGCAGACCTTTTTGTTTGCATTATAGTCTGCTCCATACTGGGAACCTGAGGTGAGGAGTTCTCTGGAGCACTGGGATTGAGTGTTTAATTTCTTGTCTGCGGCTACTGCTGCTTTGTGCAATGATGAAGTTTCCTTTCTTCTATAGAAGTAATATCTCAGTGTCGCAGTTTGTGTCTAAATTTAACTCGAATCCCAACAGGACGGGGCACAGTGATTCTTTCTCTGGGAGGTTCTTGGGTAATGCATGTGTTATTTCTTCGATAGCAATACGTTTGTTTTATTATTATTTTATTATTATGATGATTATTATTGTTGTTATTATTATTGCTTGTATTATTATTGGCAATATTTTTAAACGCACCAGACATCACTTCGTGTCAGCTACCTTCGGTATTGCTTTCACTAACTTGCACCAAGCTCCTTGTGGTATTTTTGCTGCTCATACAACCTAAATGGCGGCCCCACGGTGTAGGGGTTGTGTGCCTTTCTCTTACCCGGAGGGCCCGGGTTCGATTCCCGGCGAGGTTAGAAACTTTCACCTAGATCTGAGGGCTGTTTCGAGGTGCACTCGGCCTACGTGATTGCAATTGAGAAGCTATCTGACGGTGAGATAGCGACCCCGGTCTAGAAAGCTAAGAAAAACGGCCGAAAGGATTCGTCATGCTGACCATACGCCGACTCGCAATATGCAGGCCTCGATCAGCTTGATGGCGGTTTCGAATAGTTCTCTGTTGAAAGCAAGCGACCGGAGTAATATTCTTGAGGAAATTCAATCAGAAATTAGCCGTTATAGTACGCAATGAGGAACTGCAACATTATCTGTAATCCGTTAATTCTGTGATAGATTTATCGTCCCTAGTGTATGACGTGACTTCTCCTTACATTCTCTGCATTCCGCCCGAACCTCCCGTACCATGTAAACCGTCAAATCGCACTTCATAGAAGTTAATTTAATTGCCTTTATTCTGCCTCCGTGTGTGTTGACAGCTAAACACCTAGCGAGGATGGAGGTAATCACTTAGCCCGTACGTGAGGAGAGCATTAAGTCCGCCGCTCACTGATTATCATTTCTGGGAAGGTGAACTGCAACGGCGTGCACACATTGAGCAGGTTATTCTTGAATTGAATTATAGTGTACCGGTATTGGTAAAGATTGCTGATATAAGAAGTAAACCGCTAAAGTAAACTCATGTCCCCATCCTAAATTGGTGCAGATTTTTTCAGGCACTCCCCCAATGGAGATGAGCTGCATATACCATTTTAACCACATACCAGCCCTCTTCACATTGTTAAATGTTTGGCAGTACCAGGAATCGAACCCGGACTGCAGCAAATAGTGCTAACCGTTACGCTACGGAGGCAGACAGTAAACCGATTAAAATATCGATCTCTCTAAACATGAATCGAAGAAGAATGTATCATAAGAGGTGAAATGTCAATGATCTGTTAGGCAATGAGTCTACCAACATTTTGCACTTTTCTTCAACCGAGGCGTGACATGGGAAACTTTACTAAGTAAAGAAAAAATGTCGAAATTTTCTATTTTCATGGAGAAAGTTGTAAACACTTGTGCCAACGACATGGAAAATGTAAAAAGTGAACTGGTAGAATATTTTTGCTTCTACGATTGACGCAAGAAGGAACCTCCACATGATTTGTCATGGAAAAGGTAGTAAGTTAGCTCGTACCTCTGGTGGAATTAGGTATAACCATTGCCGTTTGTTGACAGTCAACTGCGTGTAAACCTTGTTTATAACTATCATAGTTATATTTCAGTTACCAGAATGCCTCCGAAACCAATTCCATTCAAAATGGTATGTCGCCATTGCCAACATGGCGTTCATATTAGTTCTTTATTTTTGTAAATAGGTATTACGTGTGTCCAGAAATGGTCCTACAGGAAGGTGTGGGAATGATCAAAAAGGCTAAACATTTTCAATCATTTCATACAATCATGATCATGCCTGATGATTTTTGTGACTTCGCCATGGAAATCAAGATATATTTAAGTACTCTACACCTTAAGATTAACCCTGTGAGCTGGATAAGGATTTCAAGAACTGTCAAGGGAAGGCAATCATTCAAAGAGAACGGAGTAAGGAGCACAACATCCTCAAAAGAGAGTGGTCCTTTCATGCGAACAACAGCTTTTCGTCCTTACAACCATTTGGAAGGAGACAAACCATCAGCGAACCAAGAAAAGGACTTATTGGCATGCCGGATATCTTCAACGAATAAATATCTTGTGTTTTGCCGTTAACTTTGTGCTTGAATCATACACGCCAACTAACAAACTGATTAGACAGTGATTCTTCATAATATGTTTTGTAGTATAATTTGTGCCTGAAACACAATTAGCATACCATTGTGCAGTAGCAGCGATTGGGGGGAACATAAATGTATAGACAGCAAAATGTACCCGAGTTTAAGGGCTGGAGCAGAGAAGGGGAAGCGAAGGGTGTATGGCATAACAATTGAAAAAACATAGCCTTTTAAATGCTCTCTGGCTAATTTCGATAGAGGCGTAAAGGTTAAGAGTACCAACTTTAGTACGATTATAATAGTACCGGTACTATACAATAAAACGTTCACCAAAGGGACAATAATTACAGATGTATTGCAGTTAAATAGAAGTTCGGCGTGATTATACTATTAAAATGTCATTCAGTATTTGACTACAAACTAACAAAGTTACAGACACTTTTACTAAGCGGGACTGCCAGAATGACAAATGCTCACGGAAAGAGGGTGAATCATACGTGTGTTCATGACCTTGCCAAAACTATATACCTGCTAACCTTCGTCGCTGCGCTGTAAGAATCGGTTAGCCGCAAGGAACGGCATTTTGTGAGAATTTTCGCTAAGTATTTGTCTTAATAATTAAAGACATTAAAGGAAGGAATTAGCGGAAAAAACAATAGGGATTATACAAATTGCTTCTTTTATAATTTTTTCAGGCGATTTTTAAATAACTCTTAGGTACTTCAGTCTGTCGAAACTTAAAAAAATAGTCAGGTGGCTAAAATGGAATTTTAAACAAATTCTTCACATAGTGGGGGGGAACTACCCCCCTCGCCCCCCCCCTAATCGCGGCTACTGTCATTGTGTGCTAAACTGATACATGGATAACTTGTTGATTTTACATTATATTTGTTCAATATCATCAGCTTCACAAAGCTGGACAGACTTTTTTCTTCTTCTGTAAAATTCACTTTTTATGACTTACTACCTTCCTCATGCCAATGCTTCAATTTATTTATCAAGGTACCACACATTTACTAGGTTACTTTTTTTTTTTTTGGTTGAGCAGTCCATTTTTCTCATACTGTCTTTGTAAATGCCCCAGAAGTTTTCGATCGGATTGATGTCGGGTGAGTTCTCCAGTGAATCCGATGTTTGAATTGCAGATTCCTCAATCAATTTCATCACTTGCCTGAGAACATTATAGTTGGCATAATCCTACTAATAATAATTTCGTGTGGCTATTTCGAGCCGAATGCAGCCCTTGTAAGCCAGACCCTCCGATGAGGGTAGACGGCATCTGTCATGTGTAGGTAACTGTGTTATTGTGGTGGAGGATAGTGTTATGAGTGGTATGTGTGAGTTGCAGGGATGTTGGGGACAAGAAAAACACCCAGCCCCCGGGCCATTGGAATTAACCCATGAAGGTTAAAATCTCCGACCTTGCCTGGAATCGAACCAGGGACAATCTGAACCGAAGGCCAGCACGCTGACCATTCACCAACGAGTCGGACAAACTCGTGTCCTCATCCCGAGGTGGTGCAGCTCTTTTCAGGCACACCCCCAATGGAGGTGAGCTGCATGTACCATTTCAACCACATACCAGTCCTCCTGCCATTCTTAAATTTCTGGCAGTACCGGGAATTGAACTCGGGCTCCCGAGGACGGCAGCTAACAACATTAACCATTACGCTACAGAGGAGGACTTCAATGATCCGACTGAAACCAGCTCCTTCTTTAGGACATAATTTCGGCAGCTCTGGCAACGCTTTCCTCCACTGTATTTTTATGAGGCTTGATAAAAAAAAGTTTCCATTTGAGGGCGTTGCTACAGCGGATGTGAAACTTAGCGCGACTCCAATGCCTGTATATAAGCACGGACATGTAGGCAAAGGGATTAGTGTGGTAGTCGTGTCGTGCGTTAAATGCGGCCACATGAATTATAGCGACGTTATTACCAAATTAGTCCAAACAGGACCAAAGTGCTGTTATTCTGTTCTTGGCTGCCGTAGAACAAACACCGGGGGGACATCCATCGGTGAATGAAGACTGTATATTGGTCAGGATGTCTGTCGAATTCCACCCTTGTGGAATGGTCACCAAGTTCCGTGCGAGTCGCGTTTCGACACAAGACGCCGGTAGACCTGGAAGGCCAACCTCATCCATCACGAACAACAACAAGCGGGCGGTTGGAGATACTCGAACACCCACCCTATAGTCCTGATCTCTTCCCGAGCAGTTATCACGCCTTCGATCCCTTCAAGAAGGCTTTCAAGTGTCGACGGTTCCTGTCGAACGAGGATTGCAGCAGGCGGTTACGGACTTCTTCACGCAGCAGGACCCGGTGTTTTACCACACGAGTGGTGCGTGGATGGGATGAGTGCCTCAATGCTCTCGGCGATTGTACTTAATTCAGGACTGTACGGCCACCGAACGGAAACTTGTCGATCGCCCCTTATGACACACATACTGTATACAGAATGAAGCGAAATTCGCGCACTCGAGCGTCGCAGCGCGACTCCTCACATGCCAGCAATAAAAAAATGTCTCTCACAAAATTTCGTCCTGCGAGTATATCCGGCAGAAAAAGAACGTTAAAGAATGGCAATCTGGCAACACTGTACAGGAGGTCGAGTGTTCGATTCTGGCTTGAGGCGCACTTTTTTTTTTGCTAATTTCCATCGGAGATTACATACTGTAGCCGCCTCTGTGGGGTAGTGGTTAGCGTGATTAGCTGCCACCCCCGGAGGTCCGGGTTCGATTCCCGGCTCTGCCACGAAATTTGAAAAGTGGTACGAGGGCTGGAACGGGGTCCACTCAGCCTCGGGAGGTCAACTGAGTAGAGACGGGTTCGATTCCCACCTCAGCCATCCTCGAAGTGGTTTTCCGTGGTTTCCCACTTCACCTCCAGGCAAATGCCGGGATGGTACCTATCTTAAGGCCACGGCCGCTTCCTTCCCTCATCCTTGCCTATCCCTTCCAATCTTCCCATCGCCCTACTAGGCCCCTGTTCACTATAGCAGGTGAGGTCGCCTGGGCGAGGTACTGGTCATACTCCCCAGTTGTATCCCCCGACCAAGAGTCTGAAGCTCCAGGACACTGCCCTAGAGGCGGTAGAGGTGGGATCCCTCTCTCAGTCCGAGGGAAAAGCCGAACCTGGAGGGTAAACAGATGATGATGATGATGATGATGATTACATACTGTAATACAGTAAGACACCGTTTCTTAGGTCACATGTATCCTGTTTACAAAATTTAGTAACGCTGAACACGTTGTAACGCATCTAGTAGATGAAGTGGTGCGTATAAATCCAAGCCCACGACGTTGAAAGGGCGTCTTTCAAAGCTGACCAATGAAAACGAATGTTCGTGCGTTTCTAGGATCGTCGTATGTAAGTGCAAATGGTTTCTAGAGGACCCGCTGCAATCACTGTTGACGAATAAGATGCCAGATACCATACCAGCTGGACTGCATTTTCGAAATGAAAAACAAATGCCTCAAACCAGGATCGACCCCCTCGACCTCCTGCATGCTAACCCAGAACTCTATCCACTGCACCAACTGTACAGAACCACTTGTATGTGCTAACAGAGGTAGTTACCCTACATGTGGTTACAGTGTTGCCAGATTGCCACTCTCCAACAACCTTTTTCTCCCGGATATACTCGTAGGACGAACTTTTGTAAGAGACATTGTTTCATTGCTGGCATGTGAGGAGTCGCGCTGCGACGGCCGAGCGCACGAATTTCGCTTCACTCTGTATAACATTTATCACCGTTCATCATCCCTTGACAAGAGAACAAGCAACTAACAACATTATAAGAAAAAATTCCCAGAGTATTTTATTGTCTTCATGTTTTACTGGCTGATGTATGTACTTAGATCAGAACTTTTCATCGCCGGACCTTCGCACATGATGTACCCTGCACAAAAAAAGTGGATTCGTAGGCGACAACAACCAGTCCAGTTTCTGTACTATTTTCTGCCCACTCCAATCGTTTCATAATCATTATTGGTGTCAAAAGTGTTTTCTTCACAGGTATCCGGCCTGCCTCTAAATGTTTATGCTGCATTGTGGAATCGTCTATTTCAATAATAACTGTAGCAATGTTCTTCTGCAATTCAAAAGCACTGGGATCGATCTTACTCTTCTTCATAAGATATGACACGTCTCTCGCTCCTGTGGGACTTTGCATTCCAAAGTACCCTTTCTTCTTAGAACTAATCGAGCCAGTCTCTGTATTCATTTTAATTATTTTGTTGACAGCCCCAAGGCTCACCTGACACCTTTCTGCAATTTACCTTTGTGTCAATGTGGAAATTTCGTGCAAAACCACAAGAGCAAGTCGTTTCCTTGGGTGTCAAATTCACCTTATAACACTACAAAGAAGTACGCACTTCACTACAAAAATGCTATTAACACTACCATTGTTGGCGGCATTCCTCACCAAACTCATATTTCCCAATAATGTAAACATCGTAAGATTAGTCCGAACTGTGCACATTAGCAGATATGGAATAAAAACACAAATTGAACAGCAGTGCATGCATGAATACATGACGGAAATTAAAAAATGCATTTCCTTGTTATTCTGGATATGACTGACAAATAAATTCCATAAACCTTTACGTACCGCACTGTACAAATATTGTTTGTATGATGTATTTACGCACTCCTACAATATAATGTATTTAAGGTTCATTTTCCTTTAAATACATGCATAGGAAAATGAACACAACGAACATTGTTCTCATGGAGTGGCTGGGAGTTGTGACCAGTCTTTGGGATAATAATGGATAGGAACAGCATTATCAGATCCGTCGTACTAGCGCTAGGCCGTCGTTTAAGCGGGGTGTTTTTTAAGGAGCGCTGTATCTGAAATCGGCTCTACTAAGGTTACCCCAAGTTATTTGTCATAATTATTTTTGCCGCCGTATTCCTTTGCACTCTCGTCTGCACCATTAATTCTTACCAGTCATATATCGCACCAAATCAAAGCGAACAGCCATGAATTTCCAGCACGTGGCATGTTAGTCTCTTCTTCCGGTCAAATTTCGTCACATTATCTTCCGTTCTTCTTCTCTCCCGATTAGCAATCACACTACAAATCTAAGATTCAGTATTAGTTCTATACATTTCATTTAGAAGTATTTCATTTGCCCTTTTTCTGAACTATTTACTGCGTATATTTCATTTCCAAATTGGACGAGGAATCAGACGTTTGATGTTTGAACATCTGCCGACTATTCTCGCGTTCTGATTGTGAGAAAGGTGTTCAAACCAAACTTTCTCCCAAATACAATTACATAGAGCTTATATCTTGTTCTTCCGTTGGAAATCAACTTAACGTGATATGCCGTACATGAAATAGGGTTGAGAGATGGATATTCAATCAATGAAAATGGTTAGCGCATCCGTCAAGTAATCAGCTTCTATTTAGGTTCAGTTGACATGAGAATCTTACTTTCTATGTCAGTATATTTACGACACAGTATAGGAGAATTTTACAATATGATCAATGTGCTGAACTTCATGGTCACTGCTTAGGAATTAAAAGCATCATTAGCATCTGCTGCTCAATTAGTAAAAAGGAAATGTCAAAGTATGACAAGCAACAAAAGTAGTGGTCGAGATTTCCAAGTTGTCTACGACCTGAAGCAGGGGTGCGAAACAAGGGATGACACGTAATATAGTGCAAATGATAACACGTGCCTCCCCTGAGAGTCACCCAAATCCCAGACGCGTGCAAGAGACCACATGCTGTCTTCTGCTGCCGCGAGAGTGACAATGGAAGCAACTCGATCAACATGGACATCTGCGGTAAGGTGAAAATATGAAGCTAACTCTTAGCGCAATGTTGAATGCCACAGTTACTAGAAAGGGACGACCAGAATTAAGAAATAAAGTATGAACACTGGATTTTAAAACACAAAGAAAGTCCTCTGAAAACAATAATCGCTACTGACAAAATCTCCTTTATTGATATGGAATGAAACATGGTTGTATAGCTTCCGAAGTGGACTTATTGCGAAATACATCTCAAAGTAAACTATCAATTAAGCATATAGTGATAAAAATAGGCTAAATATGACATCAGTGACTAGACCCGTAAAGCAACAATCACTTTCAAGAAAAAGTGCTTATTATTATTATTATTATTATTATTATTATTATTATTATTATTATTATTATTATTATTATTATTATTATTATTAGTATTATTATTATTGGAGATTCCCATGATGAATTTAACCAGTGTCTTTTAAATGTATCATATTCCAGGATAGCATAGAATAGAAACTCTTTCGTTGTCCGGCCCCACGATGTAGGCGGCAACACGTCCGCCTGTCACCCGGCGGCCTCGTGTTCGATTCCCGGTTGGGTCAGGGGTTTTTAATTGTAAATGATTAATATCCCTGGCCTGGGGACTGGGTGTTTGTGTCGTCCTCAACGTTACTTTCCTCACATTCAACACTCTACATTTCCTCCATTCCAATTACACGCAGGTACATGTCACATGGTGCAAGTAGGGGTGAAAGATCTCTACAGGTCGACGCCCCGAACACATAGTATTGAATTAAAAAATAATCTTTCGTCAGAAAACAATAGCATGACAGTTTATATTATGATCAGAAACAGAAGTGAAGAACTTGTAAGATTACGACATAAAGCTCTATCAAACATATCTCCAAAAAAAAATTCCGAAACACAAACACAGGATAACCCAAAAGCCCGTTTATATTTGAAGAGACACTACTTCACGAAATATTGGAGGTAGAGAGATAGTAATTGACGCACATAATTAGCGTGACATTATGTTGAATCGTTGATGTAACTTCCTACAATGATAGCACAAGTGAGGGTGATGCTATACAATATATTCATAGAGATCCATTTTGTATGCAGATGTAGAGAAATGTCTGGAAACAAGAAAGTCATTCAACACACAATTGCATTATTTCTCGCTAATAAGTGAAGTATGAATGAGCTACTTTTGTTGGTATAGTTATCTTCACTCTCCTCACGACATACACGCAAACGTTTCGAGTGAAATTAAATCTTTACCTCAAGACGTGAACATTGTGCTATTCATTCAGTTGTATAACAGCAATAAAATAGGGACCTTTAAGGAACTGGGTTATGTTTTATTTGAACTCATCAGGTAATATGATTTGCTGGTACGTATTTTTAGGCATAATAATGTGAAATGTAACTATAAATTTGTCTTTATGTCAATGCTGAGCCGTTCAAAAACAACCACGGTAGCAATTTGAAGACGTCTGTATTGAAGTCGATCACGGAACAAGTGCATCAATTTTCAAACAAGTATTTTTGAGCACGCAAGCGGTACATGTTAAGTTACTTCGCAGGAAGGATTCTGTCCATTAAATCGTAGGCTTAGTTTCAAATCCTACACCAATCGAGCATTTCTGAGAAAGCATCACTCATCAATAACTGAGTAGGTTAATAATAAGTTAATGAGGTCACTGGCCTCTCACCAAGGCTATATTTTACAATTGGCTTTACGTCGCACCGATACAGACAGGTCTTACGCCGACAATGGAATAGGAAAGGGCTAGGAGCGGAAAGGAATCAGCCGTGCCCTTAATTAAGGTACAGCATTTGCCTGGAGTGAAAATGGGAAACCATGGAAAAAACATGACATGGCTATCAACTGTGGAGTTCAAACCCACTATCTCTCAAATGCAAGCTCACAGCTGCACGACCCCAACCGAACAGCTAACTCATTCGGTGTTTGAAAGACAAACATAAAAGGCTACGTTTCAGTGGTTCGGATTCCGCATAAAACTGTAAGTCCTGTCACGATATCAACAGTTGGGGCAGGTATGAAAGTGAGAAACTGCGAAACTAAAACCACATTTATAGCTGTGGACGATTGGACTGATACCAACTTTTGAGAATGAATTGAAATCCTTTATCAACGCAGGAGAGTGGAGGAAGGGAAAATAGAACAGTAAGGCCTATACTTTCGCATCCCTGACTTCTCCGACACCGAAATTCTCATTTTCAATCTCACTTCTGGGATTTGCGACGTTAAATGCGTAACAAAAGAAATATTTACTAAGAAACGTAAAATTGATGAATAAATAGTATTGTATTACGCAAAATGATTTCGATTGAAGTGTCTCCGTGAAATCGCGGATGTCCTTCTGGAAGCTTGTTTTATGTCTGCAACACTAAGCATTTACTTTAAGAGCGTATTCTTTATTATCCTTTGTTTACAACCTCGACGACCAGTTTGCAGGGACGATTATTAAAAATTAATAATAATAGTATAATCTCGGTTATTAAAAAATAACACGAGAAGCAAGAAATACCCAACTTAGCACTCGGCCAGTGTTGAGTAGAGCGTTAATTAAATCCCCAGACAGCAGTTCAATGCCCATGTTACTTTGAAAGCCATAAAATTACCATGAAAGTAATATATTTGCTAATGTTTGAAATGTCACCGTGGTATTTCTTCTTTAATGTTGAGCGGAAACTGTTAAAAAATTAAAATCGCATTTATGCCTCAATAAATATATTTAGAAAAAAAAAAGATTATTCCGTTGCCTTGCTTTCCCGTCGTATTATTTCTCATTTCAAAGCTGACGTCTAAATTTAACTCGCCGTACAGAACCGTGACTGTCATAGCTCGTAAAATCCAGCTTCCGGGCCACAGTCGGTGTCGCTCAGAACCAGCCTTCCGTTGGCTAGTTCTATGATCTCTGACTCGTTACATGTTAACTGACATGAGGGACAATGACATGGTCTTTCAACTGCGGAGTGAGCAATACAAAAGAAATAGGCGAACTAACACCTATGGATTATTATAATGTTATTTTAATTTTCCCGACAATGTCCAGTGAAATATCTGATTGTTAGATAATCATTTTAATTTCCTATAAAAAGATCAGTTTCTAACATCATTCAACGAGATCCGAAATGCCTATGTAAATATAAAGCTCTAGCATTATGCGTTAGGCTGGGTTCCGTGGTTCAAATCCCGGTCACTCCACGTGAGATTTGTGCTGGACAAAGCGGAGGCGGGGCAGGTTTTTCTCCGGGTACTCCGGTTTTCCCTGTCATATTTCATTCCAGCAACACTCTCCAATATCATTCATTTCATCTGTCATCCATATACCACTACCCCAGAGGAGTGCGACAGGCTTCGGCAGCCGGCGCAATTGCTATCCTCGCCGTTGGATGGGGTTTCATTCATTGAATTTCTGACCCGGTCGAATGACTGGAAACAGGCTGTGGATTTTCACTATGCGGTGGGTTGTGGATCACTGTAATCGAAGTCCTAATGTACGAGAGTGTTGTTCAATCTTATCTAATGACTCCCTCTGGTTATGTACTGTAAGTACCGTCATCATTATCTTCTTCCTGCACTTTTACCACTCCCGTGGTGCCATGGGTGCGAACTTTGTCACGCATGTTCACGTGGCCCTGTTTTACGGTCGGATTCCCTTCCCGAAGCCATACCTATGATTGTATTTTGTGTGCTTTCATGGTGGCTGGTAGTTTGCTGAGTTGTGTGTATATCGTCGTTGCACTTGCCAAAACCGCTATGTGAAATATCAGCACAGAACTTTGGCCGGTAAGATACTGCCAAATAAGGTTCAATGTTGTGCGAGTATTTTCAAAGAATTTTCGCTCTTGATGACATATCGTTGCTCTTTCTGTCCACATCTAAAGACTGGCCATGCCTCCCAGACGTATATACTGTATACCAATCGTCACCAGAGACAATCGCTCCCTGTCCTTTAGCTCTTTAACCTGCGCGTGACTCACTGTCGGGTTCCCTCCTCTGAGACAATAAACTTCTAGAATAATCACGGGAAATTCCACAGGACTATCCCCTTCACTCTAAAAAGTGCTCTTACAGTACCTGACAGCCCCACTTCCTCTCATTTTCGCTCCGAGTATCATAGTGTTTTGGTCATAATTATTTAGTGCATTCTAGTTGTGCTTGATATGGAATTTTCAACGAACGGCCACGAGAAGGACAACCCTGTTATGTAGACCAACGGTATCGACGAAATGTCACTGTAATATTTGTCCCAAATGGAACATAATAATTGCTTTTACACCAATAAAGTGACAAATCCGCGGTAAATTAAGAAATACTATCGTTTCTAGAGAAATATCTAGAGAAATATGTATACGTACTTACAGGACTCCCTTACGTAGTATTCTGCTGCTCGTGCCGTCTTTTCTTTCTTTCTTGAGGTCCAGGGCTTGCACCGACGAATCGAAGTGTTATGTTTGTGAATTCTCATTACCTATGTCCATATGAGACTAGCGCGGGCAGTTCAGACATCAAAATAGCATGATCGCTGGACCAATAACTATATTACTTGTTTGTTGAAAGGAAACTAGCATGATCCCTGGACCAATAAATATATCATTCAATGAATGAGTTACGGCATAAAACGAATAAGCAACATGAAGAAAACGGCCCCTAATTAACTCAAACAACTTCAGTGAGCAAAGACATCACACACGAAAGTGTTAGACAAACAAATCACATGCGGAAGCGCTGCGACGTAGCTGAAAAAATAGTTGTAAGGTAGTAAAGTATGTATCCATATTATTACCTGCAAGTAAAATATTTCGTACTATTTTTCATTTACCGCAGATTTTATACTTTATTTGATTAAAATGAATTATTATATTCCATTTGGGACAAATATTTCAGTGACATTTCGTCGATAACTTCCGTCAACATAACCGCGCTAACCTAACCTAACAATCAGTCAGTTGGCCTGAACATGTCTGATTGACTCGCAGAGTCCGTGTAACACTTTTCTCGTACGTAACTGGCCTGTCGAACACTGCTGGATTTAAATAATAAAGAGAGGTGGTGGGGAAAACCCTCAGGGATAATCCTTAATGAGAACGGCTCCTCATGGGGGCGACTGTCCATGGTGAACAGGTGGTCTGGATTAATGGACTGGGAGTGAATGACACTAGTGGCGATTGACAGGACACACTCTCAGCCGCATATTGATATGCAATCAATCAGAACTATTTTTGTTGAGCTCATTTTCCTATGCGCGTGTGTAAAGGAAAATGAACCTTTTGTACCGTACTGTAGGAATATAAGTTTGCATGACATATTTACCCACTCCTGGAATATGATGCATTTAAGGTTAACAGTGCCATAGAAAAGCTAGTTGCTACAGCAAGATTAACAGCAAGAAATTCCTAAAACGGTATCTCATTCGATGATTTGACCCATTATAATTTATGGTAGAGAAATCACTACAGAAGGCTACCCAAATTGTGCTATATCATCAGGCGTGGTGTGGCTGATTGCAAGTGTCGACAATGATCAGCCAATGTGTAGTGTCAAGAGCTAATTCATATTTTAGATGACTCTAGTGGATAAGACAACGGTGCACTACTGTATGTTTCCAAACAAATACTTTTTTTAAAAAATTGAAAGTCAAAAACGTAATTACGAAAACATGAGCAAGTCTATCTGACAGATTCGGCCGTGCGGTTAGGGACGCGCAGCTATGAGCTTGCATCCGAGAGATAGTATGTTCGAATCCCACTGTCGGCAGCCCTGAAGGTGGTTTTCCGTGATTTCCCATTTTCACACCAGGCAAATGCTGGGGCTATACCTTAATTTAGGCCACGGCCGCTTCCTTCTCACTCCTAGCCTTTTCCTATCCCACCGGCGCCATAAGACCTGTCTGTGTCGGTGCGACGTAAAGCCACTAGCAAAAATTTCTGGCGGGTGGGTGCCAACTGCTGTGTAAAGGAAACTGCGGGTTAATGTAGTGGACAGTACTGCGCCCAATGTGCGATCCGATCAAAATGATACAGTACGAACAGCTAGTCTCCGAGCCAGGGAACTAATTATTTAAAACTGAAATCCCCAACGTGGCCGGGGATCGAACCCGAGGCCCTCTGATCCGAAAGTCATTGCGCTGATCAGTCGGGCAAAAAGTCGGCCATCCTGAAGATTCTGCACTTACAAATACAAAGGAAGGGCGAATGATGAAATTTATCCGTGATTCCTAAGAAGATTTAAGAACCAAATCTTCTCTGTGATCTGTTTCCTCTCCTCTACCTTTCCCTTACAGGGTAAGCAGGAAGAGGAAGTTCGTTTCGTCACCGGAGCGTCTAAAGCGCTCTTCTTCCGAAGTTTTGATTGTGAACAAATTGAAGGCTTCCTGCAGCCAACCATTTTCGAGTCAGCGCTGCAGGATCCGAGCTTAATGTTGTGACTTCGTTAGGAGAGAAATCCGAGTCTTTGCCATTACGGCGGGTCGGGGTTTAACTTGACTTGGTGGCCAGTATCTTACTTCAAGGAAACAAACTGATTTTACTGACAAAGTTGCGAGACAAGAGAAAGGAACAGTTGTGCTGTATGTTGACTTCTTGACTGTTACCCTTCTTTCAACATTTTGCAACAATTTATCTCACACCTTTTTCAGGCTCGGCGCTGACAGGAATACAAATATTCTCTTGGCAGTCCTATTTCCTATATTGCCTTTCAAATACATTAATACAATGTTGTTTTCTAGCCGCGTTTAAAAATTTCTGTTAAATAATTCCTGTAAATAATATGATTTGTCAAATAGGTTTAATTCAGTTGTCACTTTACTGTTTACATTTATTTAAATTTACTAATTTAGAATGTATGTATTGCAGTTTTTCTACGACAGTAAGGTTGTTTTAGATATTCACTAAATTGTTACCTCTTCCGAACTCAATGTACATATTTTTTTCTTTCATATAATTTTCTGTAAGTTTCCTTACGTTTCTTCAGGAAGGTGCAAGATTCTAGGTGTTTGCTGCCTACAGCAAAGTTCATTTTATGGTCCCAGCCTTCTACGGTATTGTTGGACCTATGGCATTTCGCTTTACAGTTCTGTATCTAAAGAAATGGTGACCCAACGTAAACAATCAACACTGCCCCACTCCAGTACTGAAAAGGAGGGGAGGACCGGGCGAGTTGGCCGTGCGGTCAGAGGCACGCGATTGTGAGCTTGCATCCAGGAGATAGTGTGTTCGAATCCCACTGTCGGCAGCCCTGAAGACGGTTTTCCGTGGTTTCCCATTTTCACATCGGGCAAATGCTGGGGCTGTACCTTAATTAAGGGCACGGCCGCTTCCTTCCAACTCCTAGACCTTTCCTATCCCATCGTCGCCATAAGACTTATCTGTGTCGGTGCGACGCAAAGCAAATAGCAAAAATGAAAAGGAGGGGAGAGAGTGAGGGTGTAGTATTGAAGGTCACTACAGTACCGAAATGGAGTGGAGGAAGTGAAGGGGTAGTATTGAAGGCCACTCCAGTACCGAAAAAGTGGGGAGGGAGTGAAGGGATAGTATTGAATGCCACTCCATTGCTGAAACGGAGGGGAGGAGAGTGAAAGGGTAGTTCTGAATGCACAGTGCGTGTATAGCTATACATCCACCACTGTGCCCATTTCTATAACTACAGTCTTCTATCGAGCTGTCTACCTGCAACAGTGCGTTATGCGAGGAGGGTGTGGGAAGCCATGGTTTGTTTATATCGGAACACCACTTATGTGCATGCGTGTACGTTAGAATTTAGCAGCCACAGATCGAGATAATAATCGCAGAATAGTGTGGGTTGCTCGTTCTGTGGAGCGCTTTCCTCAATACAAAACCAGCCCGCACATTCATAAATGTGATTGATATTGAAAAGAAAGAAAACCTACAACCTGTTTTTCAATCAATGACCGGGTCAGGGATGGAATGAATGAAGCCCCCATCTTGCGGCGAGGATAGGAATGGTGCCGGCTGCCGAAGCCTGTCCTACTCCTCTGGGGCAACGATTAATGGCTGACAGATGAAATGAAATGATAGTGGAGAGTGTTGCTGGAATGAAATATGACAGAGAAAGCCGCAGTACACGGAGAAAAACCTGCCCCACCTCCGCCTTGTCCAGCACAATTCGCACATGGACTGACCGGGATTTGAACCACGGATCCCAGCGGTGAGAGGCCAACGCGCTGCCGTCTGAGCCACGGAGGTTCTCATTGATATTGACGTTGTCCAAATATTCTCTTGACAATCCTATTTCCTATATTGCCTTCCAAATACATTAAACGCAATTAAAGTTTTGAAAATACTGTAGTCACTTGTAGGAATCTCTCGCTTTGTTCGGAAACAATACAACAGCTGCTGGTACGGCTCTCGTTTCTCTCCCTATATCCACAAGCACAGCGTAGAGTTGGAAAACTGTGAATTGTAGATTTTAAAGATACCATCCATAAAGCATTTCTCCCCAATTTCGGTCCCATCGTCAATATACAAGAAATTGGATTCATCTGATAATATATTTTCTTTATTTAAAACTCTCATAAAATTATTCTTATTTTGAATCCGTCTACCCTCCAGGATTATTTTATCCCTCGGACTTTGTGAGGGATCCTATCTCTACCGCCTTATGAGCAGTATTCTGGACCGTGAGACTTTGGATCAAGGATACAACTGGGGAGGAGAACCAGTACTACACCCAGGTGGCCTCACCTGCTATGCTGAACAGGAAACTTGGAGAGGGGGGGGAGGGAGATGGAAAGATCGGAATGGATAGACAAGGAAGAGAGAAGGAAGCGGCAGTGGCCCTAAATTAGATACCATCTCGGCATTTGCCTCGAGGAGAAGTAGGAAATCACGGAAAATCACTTCGAGGATGGGTGAGGTGGGAATCGAACACCTCTCTACTCATTTGACCTCCCGAAGCTGAGCGGACCCCATTCCAGCCCTCGTGCCACTTTTCAAATTTCGTAGCAGAGCCGGGAATCGAATCCAGGCCTCCGGGGGTGGCAGCTAATCACACTAAACACACCACAGAGGCGGACATCCGAAAATTCTTCAGTGTTATTCTTCGATCTTCAAATACCTACTTCTGAAACTGTTAATGTATTTCGGTCACCATGTCATATCCCTTGTTGTAGAGATAAATTACAAGTCTTCTTACACTTCTTATCATTGATCTACATACATTTCTCACCTAAGTTTTTTCCACATTAGTCTCTACTAAAAGCTTTCAAATAGATGAGATGTCTTCCCAAATTTCGTCTCAGTGAATTCCATAACTCTGCGCACACTAAATTCCAACACTGAAAGGGAACAAAGAATGTAAAAAGTTGATTAAGAAGGCAATAAGCACAACAGGGAGAGGGTGAGTACAGTCGAACAGCCAAGACTAACCCTGGGCGCAAAGTAAACAACCGCAAACACAACAAAACAGAGAGAGGGGTTGAATCATCGAGCAAATACAATACTTAGCTGGGTACGGTCCTAATACCCACATTTCAAGAAATCGGATGGAAAGTAAACGGCCACAAACGCAACATACAAAGAGAATTCAACTTCTGCGATACATTATGTTTTACAACATTCGAAGTACGATTTTGGATTCAATAAAGAAATCAGTCGACGGTCTCTAAAATTTCGAGTGAGGATAGACGACCACAGCGCCCTCAACTGAGTCTGATATTGCTTCTACACTTTTTATGCCTCCTTTCTTCTTCTCTTCCTATCAGACTTTTAGTCAACTCTTCCCACCTCTTCAGTATTACGTTTTGCGAGGTACAGAAACTTCTTCACTTTAAGATCATTCAAGGTTATTCTGTTTTATTTAGGAATACCTCAATAGTTTAGAAATTTACCTATTTATCCTTTGAATAAAAAGGGACAATTCTCTCGTTGTGTTACATATTAAAACAAAAGTCACCATAAATCCCCACAGTCAATATCAAAGAATTCACTTACCGCAAAAAAGGAGATTCAGTGAATTTGTTCGGTAATTCTGGTTTTTGGTAGACTGTAGCTAGCGAAAGGTTTTCGAGCCATAGCTTACCTGAAACATAAAGGAAATAAACCAAGGAGTAAAAACTGATTTTAAAAATGCAGAAAAGAAGAAATAATTTTGATAGGAAATGTTCTGGCCTTTTGGAAAATGATCAATTGGGTCTTGAATTCAGGTGTGGCACGGAACATGTGAACAGTAGGTTCCATGACAAGTCAACCAGAAAATTCAAAATAAAAATGAAATGAAATGTCGTATGGCTTTTAGTGTCGGGATATCCCAGGACGGGTTCGGCTCGCCAGATGCAGGTTTTTCTATTTGACTCCCGTAGGCGACCTGCGCGTCGTTATGAGGATGAAATGATGATGAAGACAACACATACACCCAGCCCCCGTGCCATTGAAATTAACCAATTAAGATTAAAATCCCAGACCCGGCCGGAAATCGAACCCGGGACCCTCTGAACCAAAGGCCAGTACGCTGACCGTTCAGCCAATGAGTCGGACATTGAAAATAGTATAAAGTTACCATGATGAACAGCAACAGAGAATAACTCCAGAACTATTTCTGGTTATAAACTAGTAGCTGAGTCATATTTCACCATTCGAGCTCATCGTAAACTATACAATTAGAATTCTGGATTTAATCATTGTTTCCTCTGTCAACTCCGAGTCAATCATCCTCCATATTATTTTGCAGTTCTTATGTTATTCCAAGTCTAAAAAGATGTCGGTACAGAAGACACATAAAAGGACTGAATGCCACGCACCGGTAGGCAAAGCAAAACTGTAACAGGTAGATCACTTCCAACATTTAGGATGTGTATTCTCCCAGGATGGCAGGATGGTAGGTGACATAGAAACAAGGTGCAGCCAAGCTAAATCAGTGAGATCACCGGTTGCGATCAAGGGTATACTGTACGGGGGGTATGCTGAGTTGGGCCTACGGTCAGTGATGTCCATGAAAAGGACGGATGAGTTGGGCCCATGATCAGCTCGAAGTGAAGGTAGAATTGCTCTCCTGGAACTTCTCCCAGTAGTCGCAACTTTGGAAATAAGTTAAAATATACAGTTTAAAAAAGTTTTGAATGCGGTGTAGATTCTGTACTGAAAACTAGGTAGGGTCAGGGTAGGTTACGTTATGTTAGGTGAGGTTTAATTATTAAGTCAATAGATCAATCAATAGATCAATCAATACTGATCTGCATTTAGGGCAGTCGCCCAGGTAGCAGATTCCCTATCTGTTGTTTTCCTAGTTTTTCCTAAATTATTTCAAAGAAATTGGAAATTTATTGAACATCTCCCTTGGTAAGTTATTCCAATCCCTAACTCCCCTTCCTATAAACGAATATTTAACCCAGTTTGTCCTCTTGAATTCCAACCTTATCTTCATATTGTGATCTTTCCTACTTTTACAAACGCCACTCAAACTTATTCGTCTACTAAAGTCATTCCACGCCATCTCTCCGCTGACTGCTCGGAACATACCACTTATACTGCTAATAATAAGAGTTGGCGTCTGACATTTCTTAGAGAGAGGTCCGTTTACTGCCTGCCAAGGCAGGATAAAGGGAGTGGTTGTGTGGTTGTCATGGAAACGAGGGTGGGGCGACTGCGGTTGCCATGGAGATAATACTTCAGGGCAGCTCGTCTTGCTGGGAGTTGCCAAACCTGTCACTGTCACTGATAAGAACCTGATTGTTTGTACAAGAGTGATCGCAAATGGGACGACACCGCCTGGCCAGGTAGTCTACAACAGATCACAGCGGTCAGAATGAAGGAGGGAACAAGTAAGCCGGAAGCGAGGGGTAAGAGTATGTAGAAAGGAATGCTGGAATGTGGCAACATCGTGAAATGGCACGTAGAGTGCTCCTCCCTCCAACCTTACCTGTCAGACGCCAACTCTTATTATTAGCAGTATAGTCGAGCAGCTCTTCTTTTTTCCTCCAATTCTTAATGATTTAACCATAAATAAAATGTTTAAACCTTATGTCATGTTTTCAAAGAGCCGTTTTATTAAGACGTTATCATGGTAATCATTAAATGGGGATGTAATCATTTCAATAACTGTCTTTAATTGATATTAAAATGTAATGTTGCTACTCTTTAATATTAAGGACATTCAATAAAGACGAGCGGCCAAACATTAACAAATGGAGAAACGTGCCCCACTGAACAGGGGCGTAAAAAGACCTCGGCCTTTCGTACAGGAGACACGTTCGAGTTGGGCCCACGTTCAAAGTATTGCCGTCGATCCTTCCACGGTTCCAACTCGTTGAACGATTGCCTTTTCTGGACTGACGGAAGTTTGTCTCTTGAAATCCTTATCCAGCTGACAGTGCATGAAGACATTAAGTATTTATATCTCTCTTGTTTTCCATAGCGAAGTCACGAAAATCATCAGGCTTCATCGTGATTCCATGAAATGGTCGAAAATGTTTAGCCGCTCTAATTTTTTCCGCATCTCGTTCTGGAACCATTGTTGGCCACAAGTTGTAACTGTTTTTGAAAATAAAGAACGAGTATGAACGTTATTTAGGACGCTGGCAATAACCGACTTACCATTTTGAATGGAGTATGTTTCAGAGGCATTCTGGCAACTGAAGTATCACTATGACGAACTATAATAGCTATAAATAAGGTTTGCACGCAGTTGACTTTCCAGAAATGGCAAAGGTGATACCTAATTCCACCAGAGGCACGGGCTGACTTCCTACCGTCTCCATGTCAAACCTCGTGGATTTAACACAGGTTCCGTCTTGCACCAATCATAGAAACTAATCTATTGTACCCGTTGACTTGCTACCTTTTCCATGCCATTGGCATGAGTGTTTACAACGTTCGCCATGAAAAATCAACATTTCAATTATATGTTTCTGACCTACTACGTTTCCCATGTCAACGCCTCAAACGTCTTCTGTACACTATGAAAATGTTTGTTACTTTCAAAGATTTGCCTCAGTCTCATCTTTGACAATATGAAAGTGACTGATATATGAGCGACCCTAGTAATATAATTCCTTATGTAAATAGTCCCTATGATGGATACCGTTGCTACCTATATTTTAGGGGATTTTGCAGAGTGATATAAAATAGCACCTACAGTACTAGCTCAGAGAAGAAAACAACGCGAATCTCCTACAATCCTCATCACCATACGATGCCTATTCGGTGATAATTGAGCTATCCATGAGAGCTAATAGTGAAACTGCTGGGGATCTAATGGGCCTTCATTCTGTCGACTCACGCTCATACACATTTACTACTACTACTACTACTACTACTACTACTACTACTACTACTAATAATAATAATAATAATAACAATAATGTTATTTTACGTCGCGATAACTACTTTTGCGGTTTTCGGAGACGCCGAGGTGCAGGAATTTAGTCCAGCAGGAGTTATTTTACATGCCAGTAAATATACCGATATGAGGCTGACGTATTCATATACCACCAAACTGAGCCAGGATAGAACCTGCTAAGTAGGGGTCAGAAAGCCAGCGCTTCAACCGTTTGAGCCACTCAGCATGGCACACAAATTTATTATTATTATTATTATTATTATTATTATTATTATTATTAGTAGTAGTAGTAGTAGTAGTAGTAGTAGTAGTAGTAGTAGTATTACTGTACCAGGGGTACACTTTCGCCGGCTATTTAAACCGCGCGCCTTCTCTACGGCAATCCATGCCAACGGACCTGAACTTTTAAACTTCCAAAAACTTTCTTCTTCGACGGTGAGATGGATCTGCCATCTATTTATTGATGAGATCTGATGGACTAAAAACAAAATAATGGCCAAAGAAATTCTGGTTTTGGGAGTTGGTAAACCTTTCACTTTTTGAGGATTGATTTTTAAAGTACAAAAGTTGTCAACACTTTAACTGGTTCCTCCTCTATTGTAATCCACCTATCTTATGCTTGCAAATATGTTCTCTAGCCAATCAAACCCGGGAGTGTGTATGGAAATTCAGCCTATCGGCGAATTATAGTTTAATTTAATCTAGAACTTTACCCTATGAAACTATACAAGGAGGGCAATTTCGGGCCGTCTTGTCTGAATTGCTCCAGTGTTTGAGAGTGCAAATTGACAGTGGACATATATGGCTAGGGAGGCATTGGCGCGGCCTGCTTGAAGAAGTTCCAGCGATACAAGGTAATGGCAGAATTTACCTAAACATGTGACCGTTCCTGCGAGTAGTTTAAGGGGAAGAGGGAAGATTTCAGCCCTTTCTTAATGTAATTTTGTATTTTGGTGGTTTAAATGTAGGATCTTCTGCGAAGTCTTCTGACTGTAGTTCTATTCCCTACTGAGAAATATGTAATGTAAGGGAACGTGAGTGGTGACCCTCGGTCGTCTATCATTAAAATTTGAATTGGTTTTCAAACTCTAAATTTGTCATCCTTTTTTAGTATGGGATTAGCCACTGTGTCATTGAGCCTTAAGCCGACATAGGTTCTTGTTCTCCCAGAATTTTCTATAAGCAGTGCTGGTGTTTCGCCTTCTTGCCTTTTGTTGATGCCCTGTTATGTGCAATCTGCCCGACTCGTTGGCTGAATGGTCAGCGTACTGGCCTAGGGTTCAGAGGGCCCCGGGTTCGATTCCCGGCCGGGTCGGGGATTTTAACGTTAATTAGTTAATTCCAATGGCTCGGGGGCTGGGTGTTTGTGGTGTCCCCAACATCCCTGCAACTCACACACCACACATAACACTATCCTCCACCACAATAACACGCAGTTACCTTACACATGGCAGATGCCGCCCACCCTCATTGGAGGGTCTGCCTTACAAGGGCTGCACCCGGCTAGAAATAGCCATACGAAATTAAATTAATGTGCAATCTTTTCTTTCTCAAGGCCTTGTAGTATGGGTAATTATTCCCCTGTTTATTCTTTAGGGTAACTGGTCTTAATTTTGGTTCCCTTTTGGAACATTAATTAAACGTATTGTGGAGCAGTGCAATTGATAGCCCACCATAGGGCAACCGTATATGAAAACTTTGAAGTAGGGTACCCTATGCGTTGCCTAGTGTAATTTAGTATGCCAAACGCAACTGAT
This sequence comes from Anabrus simplex, assembly GCF_040414725.1. Lineage (NCBI taxonomy): Eukaryota > Metazoa > Arthropoda > Insecta > Orthoptera > Tettigoniidae > Anabrus > Anabrus simplex. Next base: position 79,249,164 of record NC_090265.1, on the reverse strand, counting down.
TGCCTGTTTTGGGCTAGACTCTTGTAATTTGGAGATGAGACTCCTATGAAGTGTAACTGTCAGGAGCTATGATGCTCTTTCACATGTATTTTAACGACTTGGATTTTATGTAATGTAAGGGAACGCGAGTGGTGACCCTCGGTCTTCTATCATTTGAATTTAGTGACTAAAGTTTTCAAACTCTAAATTTGTCATCCTTTTTTTTTAGTATGGGATTAACCTCTGTGGACTTCTAAGTCCAAGGCATTGTTATAGCTGACGAGCTCGTTTTTAACTGTTTCTATTATTCTTAGTTATTCAAGCAAAGTATCACAAGAAAGAAAAGAAACAAAATTTCCAAATATCTTATACTAAAAGCTGCTCTAAGTATCCCCTATCCGGCCATTCAACCTAGGCGCTTCCTACTCCTCTGTGGAACGCGGGAACCCCGGAACAATTATTTTCTTAATCTGTTTATCCTCCAGGGTTGGTTTTTCCCTCGGACTCAGCCAGGTATCTCACCTCTACTGACTCAAGCGCAGTGTCCTGGAGCGTGAGACATTGGGTAGGGGTATACAACTGGGATGGGAGGATTGGGTGGGATAGACAAGGAAAAGGGAAGGAAGAGGCTGTGGCCTCAAGTTAGGTACCATCCCGGCATTTGCCTGGAGGAGAAGTGGTAAACAGCGGAAAACTACTTCCAGGATGGGTGAGGTGGGAATCGAACCATTCTCTACTCATTTGACCTCCCGAGGCTGAGTACACCCCGTTCCAGCCTTCGTACAACTATTCAAATTTCGTGGCAGAGCCGGGAATTGTTCCCTGGCCTCCGGAAATGGCAGTTAAACACACTAACCACCACACCACAGAGGCGGACCATTATCATTATTATTATTATTATTATTATTATTATTATTATTATTATTATTATTATTATTATTATTATTATTATTATTATTATTATTATTATTATTATTATTATTAATGTCATTTCGGTTAACTAAGGATAACGTCATTTCAACTGTCTTCCTCCTCTGACTTTAATATTTACCCAGTAGTCCTGCATTCGTTGCCTGTGTTGTTCCTTTCTTTGTACGGTCAAGGCCTTCCCTGTTTTCATCTTCGGCTTTTCTTGGAAACTCTTGTGGTCTTGAAGTTTATTCTTACGTGGGTTGTTGAAATAGTGCTCGTGGTTGTTCCGTCTTTTATATTCACTTTTTTCTTGATGGGGCCCAAGATCTTCCTCAAAATCTTTCTTTCATTTTTCTATCTCATGTTTCTCAATAAGGCGTCCTTAGTTCAGTGCAAGGCACTCCGCTGCATAGCGGGCCTCCGGTGAATGACTACGCGGTAGATTATAATGATTATTATTTACGACTCATCGAGTAATTTAGGTCCATTGCTACCTTATACACAACTGGACGTATTAACTACGAAGTGTTGACTCAGTAATCTAATGCCATACAAGCCATATTTATCAACACCGATCACTGCAATCATTCGCATCAAAATAACTCCTGCAATCTCTCCAGTTACATCATTACTGTGCTTGAACGATAAATCATGTGAAGGATCATAATACAGCTGAGAAGCAAAATACAACCTCGAACGTGACTGAAGAGCAATCCACCAGGAGAAAAATAAAGTGTGGTCTTTGCAAAAAAAGAAAAGAGTTAACACGAATGGTAATAGCCAATATCAACACACGGGAGTATGGGCCCTTAATTAAAAAATGAGATTAATATAGCGCGTCAAGGAATAAGTTCACCGATATTGCTTGATTCATTCTAAAGACTCGTTACTCTAACGTTACAAGCTTATCCTGACCATTCCTTCAACACGGTGACCAATAATTCCTACATACGGAATGGTGAACAAAGTGCATGGGACTTGCTGCGACATTTGAGTTAAAGTGCTAAAAACTAAATCGATTCCTTTGCCCATTTTTATCACGTGCTAATATAGGTATTAAGGAAAGATCTTTATTGGGGTAATCACATATATGTGATTTTAAATGAAGGCTGTATATCACTGCATATGATTATGAGTGTATTCAGGGGTTGGAGTAAGGTTGTAACGGAGAGGGCATATAAGTCTCTGGTGAGACCCCAACTAGAGTATGGTTCCAGTGTACGGAACCCTCACCAGGATTACTTGATTCGAGAACCGAAAAATCATACAATAGCAGCTCGATTTGTTCTGGGTGATTTTCGACAAAAGAGTAGCGTTAGGAAAATGTTGCAAAATTTGGGCTTGGAAGACTTGGGAGAAAGGAAACGAGATGCTCCACTATGTGGTATGTCAGCGGAGAGACAGTGTGGAAAGAGATTAGTAGTCGAGTAAGTTCGAGTTGTGTTTTTAATAGTAGCAAAGATCACAATATGAAGATGAAGTTGGAATTCAAGAGAAAAAATTGGGGAAAATATTCGTTTATAGGTAGGGGACGTAGGGATTGGAATAATTTACCAAGGGAGATGTTCAATAAATTTCAAAATACTTTGCAATCACTTAAGAAAAGGCTAGGAAAACAACCGAAAGAAAATCTGCCACTTGGGCGACTGCCCTAAATGCAGATTAATGTTGATTGATTGATTTTGTGTTACTGTATAATGAATACAGTTTTCGTCTCTAGTAACTAATAAACATAGCAGAGAAACTGAAGATATAACGTCGTGAAAGGACATTTTGGCATAATCCAAAACAAGATATTTTATTAGTCGGAATGATAAGGCTGTGATCTCCTATTCAGAACTAATACACACATACATCCTCATTATACAATGTTGTGCCTTTTAGCGTTCAGTCTGGAAACCTCTGTGAATTTACTAATCTTCGCCACAATCCTCCATTTGTAACTAGTTCTGTGGCGTTGTTTAGTTCTGTATCTCTGGAAGCTGAGTCTAATCAAGGGGCTGCCTGGCCGAGGCGGTAAAGGCGTGCTCGGTTTGTCCGGAAGGACATGGGTTCGAATCCCCGTCAGCAAGTCGTAAAATTTAAGAAATGAGATATCCACTTCCACTCAGCCTACATCATAAATGAGTACCAGGTTAATTCGTGGGGGCAAAGGCGGCCCATCAAGTGTCGAGGTTGCGGATAGTTGAAGCTTTTACCTTCCACCCCTCCAAGGGCCTTCATGGCCAGTACGGAGATGACTTGAGTCTAATCATGGTCTTCTTGGTCTCCCTCTACCACTCTTAGCCTCCATGATCGACTCCATTAATTTCCTAGGTAACCTATCCTTATCCATTCGCCTTGCATGATCCCATTGCCAAAGCCGGTGTATGCGTACAACTTCATCCATCGAGTTCATTCCTAACTTAGCCTTTATTTCCTCATTCCAAGTACTCTCCTACCATTATTCCCACCTGTTTGTACCAGCAATCAATTTATTTGCATACGTCTCCACAATAGACTGTTATGCCTTTCAGCGTTCAGAAATTATTTTCTTTCATATTTATTTTCTATGGATTAATTGTGACGCATGGCAACTCTTGATTGAGAAAGCAATTTAAAAGAAGGGGCATGTAAAAAATATACAGATACGTAGTTCAATTCTGTTTTCCGACATAACATCCTTTTTCGGATTTCCTTTATTTAGGAAACGTTGGGATTCGAGAACTAGATCAAAGAATGACTAGCTAAAAGGTTATAAAAACCAATAGTGTATAAATGAATGCTTTCACGACTGGTATCTACCAACAAGTAATGTGTTCTTTCGTGCAGTAATTGAAACGTCTACATACTTCCAAAGTAAATGCGATCTAATATCATGAAAGTAGATCATAAGTAGGGTCCGGCACTATGGCTAAATGGTTAGCGTGTTGGCCTTTGGTCGCAGGGGTCCCGGGATCGATTCCCGGCAGGGTCGGGAAATTTTACCATGATTAGTTAATTTCCCTGGCACGGGGGCTGGGTGTATGTGTCGTCTTCATCATCATTTCATCTTCATCACGACGCGCAGGCCGCCTCCGGGAGTCAAATCAAAAGACCTGCATCTAGTGAGCCGAACTTGTCCTCGGACACTCCCGGCACTAAAAGCCATACGCCATTTTATTTTCATCAGTAGTAAGAAAAATGAGTTTTAATTTAAAACGACAACCAGAAAAATGATCGTAAGAACACTCTACTAATGAGAATTCTCTAAATTGTTGTCATTCGCATGTGAATGTACTATTTTGTGTGCAAACTTAGTTTTTGTACATCTCACAGAAGTCTATTGGATAAAATGACAAATATTCTTCCATGGAATTTTCTCACAACCTAGTGGGAATGCAGGTGTGACCTGCTGCGTACATGTGGTCTTGGAACAGTTTTACGACTGGTTGCCTTTCCTTACTCTAAACTCATGTAGAAGAATATATTCACTAACGCATGTTTCTGTGGTGGTTGGCAGTATCGTGTTGTGGGTATATGAATATGCATGTACTGGAAGGAATATAAATACCCAGTCCCCGAGTGAGAAGAATTAATCATATGTGGTTAAAATTCTTGACTAGACAGCGTATCGAAGTCGGGTCCCTCTGAATCGAATACCTTGACTCTGAGCATTCAGTCAAGAAGCCGGATTAAAAAATAAAATAAATATATTAATTAATGAGGTGAATAGATAATTAACGAAATAACTAAATACGTAGTCCGCCTCTATGGTATAGTGGTTAGTGTGATTAGCTGCCACCCCCGGGCCGGGTTCGATTCCCGGCTCTGCCACGAAATTTTAAATGCAGTACGAAGAATGGAACCGGGTCCACTCAGCCTCAGGAGGTTAACAGCTGAGTAGAGTGGGGTTTGATCCCCACCTCAGCCATCCTCGAAGTAGTTTTCCGTGGTTTCCCACTTCTCCTCCAGGCAAATACCGGGATGGTACCAAACTTAACCCATACCTTCCCACTGTCCTTTTAAAAGGATACCATGCATTTTGCACGACAAAAAAGGCACTTTGAAACTTATTTAGGAAAATATCATTTTAAGGGTTCATGTTGACACAACCGTGAGCGCAGAACCCGCGTACAATGTCATCATCATCATCATCTGTTTACCCTCCAGGTTTGGTTTTTCCCTCGGACTTAGCGAGGGATCCCACCTCTACCGCCTCAAGGGCAGTGTCCTGGAGCTTCAGACTCTCTTGGTCGGGGATACAACTGGGGAGTATGACCAGTACATCGCCCAGGCGGCCTCACCTGCTATGCTGAACAGGGGCCTTGTGGAGGGATGGGAAGATTGGAAGGGATAGGCAAGGAAGAGGGAAGGAAGCGGCCGTGGCCTTAAGTTAGGTACCATCCCGGCATTCGCCTGGAGGAGAAGTGGGAAACCACGGAAAACCACTTCCAGGATGGCTGAGGTGGGAATCGAACCCACCTCTACTCAGTTGACCTCGCGAGGCTGAGTGGACCCCGTTCCAGCCCTCGTACCACTTTTCAAATTTCGTGGCAGAGCCGGGAATCGAACCCGGGCCTCCGGGGGTGGCAGCTAATCACGCTAACCACTACACCACAGAGGCGGACCGCGTACAATGTAATGAGTATAATTATTGTGCCAGCGTACGTGTCTAAATGTGAAGATATTTCGCGCGCTATGGCAAGTCGAGATTGATAAGTAATATCTTCGTTATTTCTCTTAATTCTACAATTATAAAAATTATTTGTAGTTTAGAGTTTTAACTTTACGTATTAAAACAAGTACAGGTTAATAATATTAGGTACCTTGGGTTTAATTGATTTATATAGGAATCCTTTTAAAAGGGCAGTGGGCACGGGAGGGACCAGTATCTTTCCTTTTACAAAACACAATACAAATTAATTCCTTTGGTCTTCAGTCATCTGTAATTAATGTATATTCATTTAATATATGTAATATTTTACTTTACAGCTTATCACCATATGACATAACCTCAATATTGGAAAATGCTGATATTTTTAGTGGTGATATTTTCATATCGCCACCTGAAAATCCCGTTCTAAGCGATGAAGACAGTGGGGATGAGGAAGATGGCCCTGTTACCATCAACAAGTTAACAGGGAACCAACTACGAGCTCCAGCTGAACTTCGAGCAACGAGGATTTTGCCCGGAGTTGGATTGGAGAAAGGTGATATTTACACTGGTGGCGACGCTGGGTGAGTATGTCAAGACTGTGTTAGTCCAGGTCCATCAGGTTCAAAATTTATATTCCTCAGAATAAAGTATCGGTATGTGATAATGTTAGCGGTTGTGAGATGAAAAAGTCCAATGGATGTAAGACGAAGACAGAGGAAAAGACAAAGATAGGTAAAAATCCGATGTATGTTTTTCCGGAGATAGGGAGTGGACTTTGCCCGATTTTTTGAACGTTGATTTGACACTGAGTGAACTCTTTGAATTATTTTTCGACACTGAAGTTGTCTGAATGATTAGTTCTTTGACAAATATGTATGCAGTTCAAACGGGAGACATTTCGTTTTCAACATTGCCTGCTGAAATTCGTATATTTATAGCTATAATTTTCCTAAAGGGTTATTGCAATTACAGTCGTCACAGAATGTTACGGGAAACCTTCAGTGATGCTCATCAACAAAGCGTGGTCTCAGTTATCTCCAGAAAAAAAATTGAGGATATCAAACGTTATTTTCATGTATGTGATAACACTCAGATAAAAGTGATAAGTTTGCCAAAGCATCACGTTTTAGGTCTTATATAAATACAAGATGGCTTAAATATTTTCTGAATGATGCTAACATAAGTATCGATGAATATATGGTACCTTATTATGGGAGACATTCTGCTGAACAACACATAAATGGTAAACCAGTCAGATTTGGGTACAAGGTTTGGTCCATGAGTACTCGTCTCGGATATCTTGTCTATGGGATACCATATCAGGGAGCATCTACGGGGCTGGCAGAAGTCTCCTGGGTGTGATTGTGGAGCTACCTCACAGACCATCCACCATGTAATTGTCGAGTGTCCACAGAGAGCACTTCAAGGTCCTTTGGAGGACATTCATAACGCAACTGAGGAGGCCTTAAAATGGATCAAAGGGCTTGATTTGGAACTATAGGCTTCTGTTTGTATATATTGTGTATATATTGCATACTTATTTATATAATCTTTCTGTGTACATCATACGATAAATAAATAATAATACGGGGAATACGATGACTCATTTAGGAGCTGGTGGATCAGTTGTTATGACATTAGTGTGAAAACTACCTAACGAGAAAACCTATAGTATTTTCATTGATAACTTCTTTACTTGTGTGAAACTATTAGAGGAAATGGAAAAGCTCGGTCATGATTGTACTGGTACAATTAGAAAAGACCGAGTGGAAAATGCACCTCTGATTGATGCAGCTGTAATGAGAAAAATGAAGAGGGGGTCATACGATCAAGTTACCGACAAAGTTCGCGGCGTTACGCTAGTGCGGTACAACGGCAACTGCGTGGTAACTATTGCTTCAACAGAGGCTGGTGTTCATCCTCTAGGTCGAGTCCAGCGTTGGTGTAATCATGCAAAGAAAAGAGTTTTGGTAACTCAACCTACCTCTGGCAATAAATACAATACGTATATGGGGGGAGTCTTCAGGTTAGACGAGAATGTTAGGAGTCAGGTCAAAGAAATGGTACTGGCAGATGGTATTGTTTCCCATCAGTGCAAGTGTGAACAATGCCTATCAGTCATACCGCCTCACTCCAAATGGGAAACAGACACGTTCTCATGATTTATTGCATTTCTTACGGTACATTGTTCAAGCGTATTTTTCAAAGTATAATATTCTGAAAGGAATACCGGAGTTTCACCAAAATGTGTAGCTTCGCGAGTGCTCCAAGAAGTAAGGTTCGACAATATTGGTCATCTTATTGTTGGGCTAATGACAAACCAAATAAGATGTTGAATGTGTTCAAAGAAAACAAATTTTAAATGTAGAAAATGTGAAGTTGGGGTCCATCCTAAATGTTTTGAATGTTTCCATACTGTCTAAACCTCTCCTATCACCCATCCTAATTCACGGAAATTGTCTTATGGTTCTACAACAGTATGCCCCCTATTTCTGATGGAATACCTGTACTCACAAAGATATCTGCACATATAAAATAAGAGTTTTGTCTGTACATTGCTCAGAATTTGAAAATAATGGTATTTCTGTATCGGTCATGTCCACAGTAACAAGGAAATGCTTTTTTTTTTTACTTTTCCGTAATACCTGTCTGTCTGTCTGTCTGTCTGTCTGTCTGTCTGTCTGTCTGTCTGTCTGTCTGTCTGTCTGTCTGTCTGTCTGTCTGTACACGCACCACGATAAAACGGCTGAAGAGAATTTCATGAAAATCGGTATGTGAAGTCGGGTAATGAACCACTACAAACTAGGCTACAAATTATTTTATTCACGCCGAGTGAAATGGTAGTTTAGGGGAAGGCCTGAAATGTAATTCTCAAATAAGTTATTTATTAGTGGTCGTATCGATAAATACTACATAACTTACATAACTTTAGTTATGTCGTAAGTTAGTAGTAGTTATGTAAGAAGTTCTTTAATTTCCGACCACTTATGTCTCATACATTGTTACCGTACCGCATATAATCACAGAGATATTCATGAATTTGGATTTTTGTTACTAAGTCCATATCAGCGCAGAGTTACGAGAAAATGGGTGAACAGAATTTAGTGAAAATCGATATGTAAAGTCGGAGAATAAGGAACTACAGTCTACGATATAAATAATTTTGTAAGACGCCCTAATATCACAGAGTCGAAAGAAAACTAATGTGAAGGCCTGCAATGTAGAGTGCTCATAAACATTATCAACAATAACATGACATTGACCATTGCTTGCTGTGATGTTCTTTTTGTCTTCTGTTTCCACTCATCCCCGATAGATAGGATTACTGAAGCGCACCGAGTTTTTTAAATTTGCTTTACGTCGCACCGACACAGGTAGGTCTTATGGCGATGATGGGATAGGAAAGGAATAGGGGTGTGAAGGAAGCGGTCTTGGCGTTAATTAAGGTACAGCCTGATGTGACTGGTGTGAAAAATGGGAAACCGCGGAATACCATCTTCAGGGATGCCGGCAGTGGGGTTCGAATCCACAATCTCCCGGATGCAAGCTCACAGCTGCGCTCCCCTAATCACGCGGCCAACTCGCCTGGTCGTACCGAGTGTAACAGCCTGCCTGTATATTGGCGGGAAGTAGCTGGGGAGTTAGATAACTGTCTTCTTTAGCATGCCATTCCTCTGGTTCATACACTTTCTGATATTACTGGTACGTAACACACTGGTTCATCATAGCATTCGAGCTATTCATTCCCTACTCTGAGGCACTGATTGGAATGAGTAGTGTGCATTTTTAATGGAATAATGACAGAGGAGTGTTCACGACAGTCTGCGACCTGGTTATTCCAGCTCTGGAACTTTGGACTGTTAGATCGGCACCTTAGTGCTGTTCATTGAATGTGAGAAAGTGTGCGGCTTTTCAATTGATCGAGTATTTTATGATACCTTTGCTTTCAATCGCTACATTCCTACTGACGTTTTTGTAATGACCTACCTTGAATTGAGTTAGGAAAACCACCAAGTCAGTCTTTCTGAGAATCCCGTAACGAAGCACGGGTACATATCAGCTAGTTGTGTATAAATATGTATGTATTGTTCTAAATCATTGAATATGTAAATTTCCGTACTTGTTAATAGTTTAATTTTAAATTAATAACAACATTTATGTTATTATTAATAATTTTAGAATATTGCATTCGAGCTTGTCATGGGGCCAGATGTGCCCACTGTCCTTTGAAAAGGACAGGCTTTAAATTGAGTCCTAGATAAAAGCCGCATGAAAGGATACATTTTGGGCACTCAGTAGACCCACATGACTAACATATCACAACTATTCCGGAAAGTACGAAAAAAGTGATTCCGGAAAGATATGAGTTTTAAGGCCACGATCGCTTCCTTCCCTCTTCCTTGTCGATCTCTTCCGATCTGTTCATCCTCCCCAAAGACCCCTGTTCAGCATAGAAGGTAAGGCTGCCTGGGCGAGGTACTGGTACGGTACTCCTTCACAGTTGTATCCCTGACTCGAAGTCTCAAACTCCAGGACACAGCCCTTGAGATGGTAGAGATGGGATTCCTCGCTGAGTCCAAGGGAAAGCCAAGCCTGGAGGATAAACGGAGTAAGAAAGAGACAAAGAAAGACAGAAACGAATACGTAAATAAATACATCGCGCTGATAAATATTTCCCGATTAACGGCAATTTCTAGTTAAAATCCCCCTCAGTCGTATTTCATTATTCTAATGCAGCTTCGTATACGAATCATATCCGCATCTTGTTATTACTGGAAAGCAGGTATAGCCAATATACTGAGTGATGTATTGTGCCAGTTAGAGGGATATTGTATGTGTTGAATGAGCTTAATGTCCTTATTCACAGCACCACTAATGCTGATAATGAAAATATAGCCCATAGTACTCGTCCCTATATTCTCATTGTAATTAAACCAGAGATAATGCACCAGAGTGGCCTACTTCACGGGTGTACGTCACTGAAGCTTACAAATACGCTCTCTAAAATTAAAACACTTCATGGTTAAAGTAACTTGAAGAATTTACAGCGTCATCAGTAAAACAAATTCAGTTCCAAAAATGTATTTCAAGAGGAAACAAAAGAACTTGTATAAAAAATTGTGGTTTGATTTAATTTTATCTCTTTCAAGTCATGGATTTATAAAACAGAAGTTCCAGCATAGAAAATCATTGCAAAAGCGTATACGAACCTACCATATACCGAACGAGTGGCTGCACGGATTCCGTCATGTAGCTGTCAGCTTGCATTTGGGAGATAGTGGGTTCGAACACCACTGACGGCAGCCCTGAAGATGGTTTTCTGTGGTTTCCAATTTTCACACCAGACCTTAATTAAGGCTACAGTCGCTTCCTTCCCAGTTCTAGCCCTTTGCTATCCTATTGTCGCCATGAGACCTATCTGTGTCGTAGAGCAAAAATTAAATTAGAACCTGTCTGTCTGTCTGTCTGTCTGTCTGTCTGTCTGTCTGTCTGTCTGTCTGTCTGTCTGTCTGTCTGTCTGTCTGTCTGTCTGTCTGTCTGTCTGTCTGTTAGGTCATCAGACCAGAGGCTGGTTGGATCCTCAAATAGCATCACCAAAGGCTATGCAGTTATAGGGAAACCACAAAAACCAATGGCAGTACCAAAATGAGGCATACTAGACAAGATGAGGAGTGAGGTAGTTTGCCATTGCTTTCCTCACTGGGCCAGACAGTGCTATTGTAGCACAACTAACCCTATGAGCAACACCTTTTATGACACTCAGACACACTGTTTGTGCTCTGAATGTCATTAATCAGCACCACCCATACTCCAACAGCTTCCATATTGTCACAGCCATGGATGAGACTGGGACTTCAGTGGAAGCTACACTTTGCTCTGGCCTGTGGGAAGAGATGGATGCAAAAGTACTGTAACCATCAAGAAATGACAACAGGCAGAACTAGAACCTTGCATACAAGAAATGCCAAAGCCAGGCAGAGTGGCTCAGACTGTTGAGGCGCTGGCCTTCTGGCCCCAACTTAGCGAGTTCGATCCTGGCTCAATCCGGTGGTATTTGAAGGTGCTAGTGTCGGTAGATTCACTGGCAGGTAAAACTCCTGCGAGACTTCATTCCGGCACCTCGGCTTCTCCGAAAACCTTAAAAGTAGTTTGTGGGTCGTAAGGCAAGTAACACTATTATAAGAAATGCAAAATACCAGATCCAATCTACATTCCGCTCCACACATACAGTATTGATGTTATCAACTTCAGTGACGTAATTGTACAGTCACTCACAAAACTAATGAGTACATGATATTGTATAACTTCCTCGCAGGTGAACTATTCTCAGGCAGCTGAAGCTATAGACATAGAGATTGTGTTGGGTATCCACAGTGTTTGTGTCTACAAGGGAGATTAATTACATGTTGATAATAAATAAAATTGAGTTTGATAAAATATCAAACGCGGTGGATATACAACACCATGCGCTCATTGTGTTTTTGAGTGACTAGAGGCTACATGGTGAAGTG